>NC_090031.1:33654215-34254215 GCF_037176765.1 Anolis sagrei
TTTATAGGCAATTTTTGGACACTGCGTATATTTGAAACTAGCCATCCCCTGCCACGTGTTGCTGTGGCCCACATGGGGGTTCTGTGGCCCAATTCTATCATTGATGGGGTTCAGAATGCTCTGTGATTGTAGGTGAACTATAAATCCCAGCAACTACAACTCCCAAATGTCAAGATTCTATTTTCCCCAAACCCCGCCAGTGTTCACATTTCGGCATATCGAGTATTCGTGTAGAGTTTGGTCCAGATCCATCATTGTTTGAGTGCACAGTGATCTCTGGATGTAGGTGAACTACAACTCCAAAACCAAAGGACACTGCCCACCAAACCCTTCCAGTATTTTCTGTTGGTCATGGGAGAACTGTGTGCAAGGTTTGGTTCAATTCCATCATTAGTGGGGTTCAGAATGCTCTGTGATTGTAGGTGAACTATAAATCCCAGCAACTACAACTCCCAAATGTCAGGATTCTATTTTTCCCAAACTCCACCAGTGTTCACATTTGGGCATATTGATTATTTGTGTAGAGTTTGGTCCAGATCCATCATTGTTTGAATGCATCTCTGGATGTAGGTGAACTACAACTCCAAAACCAAAGGACACTGCCCATCAAACCCTTCCAGTATTTTCTGTCATGGGAGAACGGTGTGCCAGGTTTGGTTCAATGGCCCACATGGGGGTTCAGTGGCCCAATTCCATTGTTGGTGGGGTTCAGAATGCTCTTTGATTGTAGGTGAACTATAAATCCCAGCAACTACAACTCCCAAATGACAAAATCATTTTTTTGAGTGAAGGATATACATTGGGTTGTTAGGTGTCTTGTGTCCAAATTTGGTTTCAATTCCCCCAGTGGTTTTTGTGTTCTCTTAATCCCACAAACGAACATTACATTTTTATTTATATAAGATGAGTCAAAATAGTTTAAACATCTTTAAGCTGAAAGAGTTGCTAAAACTATTGAACCTATATTTAAAAAAATGTCTTTCCGCAGGTATGGACTTATATTCCCGAAGAAAGCACAACAGAAAACCCTCGTCAAACATGCGGTATTTATGGATGACTCTGATGAAGAGGTCAGTTTCCTTGGGAGATTCGGAGTGTATCTACAACTGTGGAATTAATGCAGTTTCGTACAAGTTTAACTGCTGTGACTCAGTTCTATAGAAACACGGGGGTTTTCGAAGGTCTTTCTCCTTCTCTGCCAAATGCCGCGGTGCTTCACCAAACCACAACCCCTATGAGTCTATAGCATTGAACCACAGCAATTAAAAGTGGCGTCAAACTGCATAAATTCAACAGGGTAGGATGCAAAGCGGGGCAGAAAGTTTATTATATTTACTTTCTTTTTTCTCCTTGTTTCCTTTCTCTCCAGTAGGGGGCACTGTATGCCATGGAATTTTCCATATACAGTGTCTCATAAGTGAGAAAACATTTCAGAGTGATATTAATATTTATGGATAGATTTTCAGACACACACACACACAGAGACTTTGTATACAAAGAGTCTCAGATTCTAGGTTCTTGTGGGTTTTTTCGGGTTATAGGGCCATGTTCTAGAGGCAGTAGTCTGCAGTGCCTTTCATGTTCCTTGATTTGTGTTTGGGTGCTGCTGCTGCGTTTGGTGGTCCCTATGTAGACTTGTCCACAGCTGCATGGAATACGGTAGACTCCTGCAGAGGTGAGAGGATCCCAAACACGAATCAAGGAACATGAAAGACTACTTCAACCAGAGAAGTCAGCCATAGCAGAGCACCTGATGAACCAGCCTGGACACAGCAGATTATTTGAGAACACAGAAATGCTGGACCACACCAACAACCACCATGTCAGACGACACAGAGAAGCCATTGAAATCCACAAGAAGCATGTGGACAATTTCAACAGAAAGGAAGAGACCATGAAAATGAACAAAATCTGGCTACCAGTATTGAAAAAAACTCAAAAATTACAACAGCAAAACAGCAGAGAGGAAACAACCAGGCACATCTTAACACCTCTCAACAAAAGGTTTTCCCAGGCTCAGCCAGGCCTTCAAATGCTAATAAAGGTGGTCAGTTGAAACATTCACACCTAACTCCAGCAGAGAAGAGCTCTTTGCCCCACCCTGGTGATTCCACAGATATATAAACCCATTGTCCTAATTCCAACAGACCTCACTACCTCTGAGGATGCTTGCCATAGATGCAGGCGAAACGTCAGGAGAAATGCCTCTAGAACATGGCCCTATAGCCCGAAAAAAACCCACAAGAACCTAGTGATTCCAGCCATGAAAGCCTTCGACAATACAGTCTCAGATTCAGTCCTTGTCATTTCCAAGCATGACTAAGTGATCAGTGTGACCATTGAGCTCTTTTTCTGGAGGTATTTGCACTCTTTGAAGATAATAATAATAATAAAAACCCTTTATTTGTACCCCGCTACTATCTCCCCAAGGGACTCGGTGCAGCTTACATGAGGCCAAGCCCAAAGTACATCAAACGAAACATCAGTAAACACAACATCAATAAACAATCAAATAAAAATCATATAAATCACATAAACAAAAAACAATCAATAGTGACATAAATTTTTTTAAAAATGGCCGGGCCAAATGTAATTGATAAAAATTGAAAATATGCTGACGTGAACAAAGTAAAATATAACTAGGATAGGATTTTTCGGAGAGAACTGAGGGAGCACAGTCCATCCTAAGTCAGTATTAAAGTGCATTGTGAGGACATATTGCTGAGAGTTCTCCTTATTCTGGGAAGGCACACTGAAACAACCACGTTTTCAGGCTCCTCCTAAAGACTGCAATGTTGGGGCATGTCTAATGTCCCTGGGAAGTGAGTTCCAGAGTCGGGGGGCCACCACCAAGAAGGCCCTCTCCCTTGTCCCCACCAATCACTCTGTGAAGGAGGTGGGAGCGAGAGCAGGGCCTCTCCAGATGATCGAAGATATCGTGTGGGTTCATACACAGAAATGTGGTCATGCAGGTAGGCGGGTCCCAAACCGTTCAGGGCTTTGTAGGTAAGAACGTGCACCTTGAATTGGGACTGGAAAATGGAACGGCAGCCAGTGGAGCTCCTTAAACAGGAGGGTTGACCGCTCCCTGCAAGAAGCACCGGTTAGTAACCTGGCTACCGCCCGTTGTACCACTTAAAATTTCTGGGCCATTTTCAAGGGCAACCCCATGTAGAGTGCATTACAGTAATCCAATCTGGAGTTGACTAAGGCATGGACCACCCTGGCCAGTGTATTATCTCTGTACGTCCATATCCTTGTTTAATAATGGATACATTCATTCCTCCTTTCGCTGAGATGGAAAGAAAAGACCGCTAGGCAGTAGTCTTAAGTTATAAAAGTTTAGAGTTTGACTTAGGCGATCCCTCAAAGCCCGAGGATGATGGTCCTCCAAGTGATGTGTCTTGGTGGTTAGTCCGTCGGTAGCTGTGGAGCCCTATTCTTGATCCGCATGTTCTCCTGCAGTGAGGACATCGGTTTCCAAGTGGAAGGCAGTCCTGGTCATGCGCCTTCCTCTTGGCACGTTTCTCCCTTTCATACTCCATTTGTGCCTCTTTGAATTCCGCAGCACTGCTGGTCACAGCTGACCTCCAGTTAGAGCACTCAAGGGCCAGGGCTTCCCAGTTCTCGTTGTCTATTCCACAGTTTTTGAGGTTCGCTTTAAGCCCATCTTTCAATCTCTTTTCCCGTCCACCAACATTACGTTTCCTGTTCTTGAGTTGGGAGTAGAGTAACTGCTTTGAGAGGCGGTGGTCGGGAATTCGGACAACGTGGCCTTCAGTCCAGTGGAGTTGATGGCGTAGGAGCATCGCTTCAATGCTGGTGGTCTTTGCTTCTTCCAGCATGCTGACATTTGTCCGCATGTCTTCCCAAGAGATTTGCAGGATTTTTCGGAGGCAGCACTGATAGAATTGTTCGAGGAGTTTATTTTATTTATCGTGTCAGGAGGAACCAGACATTTGTATTACATTTTAAACCAAACAAACAAACAGACAAAACACAAAGTTTGCAAGCTTGGTAGTGGATTAAATGTCCTTTGACCAGTATCTGGCCACTTGGAGTGCCTCTGGTGTTGCCGCATGGAGGTCCTCCATTGTGCATGTGGCAGGGCTCAGGTTGCATTGCAGCAGGTGGTCTGTGGTTTGCTCTTCAGATAATCCAGTTCAAAACAGATATTCTGGGATTTTCTGCCTTCGTATTCTGGGGTATAGGGCTGTGTGGAAGGGCCCTCAGTTGCCTTACCTTTACTCATCTTTTGTTGCAAAAATTCACCTGCACTCGCACCCATTTTTATATTATATTTATTTATCATGTCAGGAGCAAACCAAACAGTTGTATTGCATTTTTTCACAAACAAACAAACAAAACACAAAGTTTGCAAGCTTGGTAGTTGATTAGATGTCCTTTGCCCAGTAGCTGGCCACTTGGAGTTGCTATAAAGTGTTGCTATAAGAAGGTCCTCCGTTGTGCATGTGGCAGGGCTCAGGTTGCATAGCAGCAAGTGGTCAGTGGTTTGCTCTTCTCCACACTCGCATGTCATGGATTCCACTTTGTAGCCCCATTTCCTAAGGTTGGCTCTGCTTCTCGTGGTGCCAGAGCACAGTCTGTTCAGCACCTTCCAAGTCGCCCCGTCTTCTGTGTGCCCAGGGGGGAGTCTCTCATTTGGTATCAGCCATTGATTGAGGTTCTGGATTTCAGCCTGCCACTTTTGGACTCGCGCTTGCTGGGGTGTTCCAGCGAGTGTCTCTGCAGATCTTTGAAAACTATTTCTTGATTTAAGTCGTTGACATGCTGGCTGATACCCAAACAAAGGATGAGCTGGAGATGTCACTGCCTAGGTCCTTTCACCATTGGTTGCTACTTCCCGGCGGATGTCAGGTGATGCAATACCGGCTAGACAGTGTAGTTTCTCCAGTGGTGTAGAGCGCAGACACCCCGTGATAATGCGGCATGTCTCATTAAGAGCCACATCCACTGTTGTAGCATGGTGAGATGTGTTCCACACTGGGCATGCATACTCAGCAGCAGAGTAGCATAGTGCAAGGACAGATGTCTTCACTGTGTCTGGTTTTGATCTCCAGGTTGTTCTAGTCAGCTTTCGTATGATATTGTTTCTAGCACCCACTTTTTGCTTTATATTCAAGCAGTGCTTCTTGTAGGTCAGAGCATGGTCCAGAGTGACTTCCAGGTCTTTGGGTGTGCTGCAATGCTCCCGTGGGATTCCTTCCCAGGTGATCTTCAGAGCTCGGGATGCTTGTCTGTTCTCAAGGTGAAAAGCACATGTCTGTGTTTTAGATGGATTAGGGATCAGCTGGTTTTCCCTGTAGTAGGCGGTAAGGGCACCTAGAGCTCCGGAGAGCTTCTGTTCAACCATCTCAAAGCTCCCTGCTTGGGTGGTGATGGCACGATCATCAGCATAGATGAAGCTCTCTGTCCCTTCTGGCAGTGGCTGGTCATTTGTGTAAATGTTGAACATGGCTGGAGTAAGCACGTTCCCCTGAGGCAGACCATTCTTCTGTTTCCGCCATCTGCTTCTCTGGCCCTGGAACTCAACAAAAAAGCTCCTGTTTTGTAGCAGGTTTCCTATGAGGCGAGTGAGGTGGTAGTCCTTTGTGATATTATACATTTTTCTCAGGAGGAGGCGGTGGTTTACAGTATCATAAGCCGCTGACAGGTCTGTGAAGACAGCTCCTGTTCCAGGAGTTGAGTGTGACTCCTGGACAGGGAATCCTGACTAAAATAAATTCACAGAATCATAACTTAGCAGTGAGTTAGTGCAATTTCTTTTGATTCTGTTGGGATTTGGAGCCAGGCATGGTGCCGAGTGTGTTGCTGTTTTGCATCGACGTATACAACCCTTCCAAAATGCCCCTAAATACTTCTCTCACTTTTAAAATTTCTGGCTGTTATCCTAATAAGTCATTACAATAGGTAATGACTTACTAATTTGTAATCCTGCATGCAGGTCAACAGAGAAATTGGTTGCACTGTTACTGATTTTCACAAGGTTGGTGGTTAACCTTTGGTATTGAACGAAAGCAGAACTTGACAGTGATGGTTCGAACCGGCTCTTGTGTATGAAAACATATAATGCATCGACGTATACAACCCTCCCAAAATGCCCTTAGATTCTTCTCTCACTTTTAAAATTTCTGGCTGCTATCCTAGTAAGTCATTACAATAGGTAATGACTTACTCATTTGTAATCCTACACGCAGTTAACAGAGAAATTGGTTGCACTGTTACTGATTTTCACAAGGTTGGTGGTTAACCTTTGGTATTGAACAAAAGCAGAACTTGACAGTGATGGTTTGAACCGGCTCTTGTGTATGAAAAAAGCATATAATGCAGGAGGCTGAGGGTGAGAGAGGGACCTTCCAACAGAACTTCCCATCTTGTTTTCACAGCCCACAAAGTAGCAATAATTCTCGCAAGTACAGTACTTCTATCATCAACCAAAAAAAAAAAATATTTTTTTTTAAGAGCAACATTACTTTATTAGTTCAGTAATAATTTTAGGCCTTTTTCGAGATAAGGAGCTGCCTTTGGGAGGGGTTTCATTTCCTGGCTGCTCCCTTATCAGCAGAAACTCTTCGGTGCGTGTCTGAAGATGGTGTATTTATAACCGAACTCTAATAAAGCCCGCGCCGGTGAACCTGCACACCTGATTTGGCTGTGGCGATTGTACATGAGATAGAAAACTTTTGTTCCTTTTTTAAAAAAAATAATAATAATGTTAACTAGGCACCTTTTCATTAAGATTGTCCTTTCATCCTGCTTGTGCTGAGGAGCGGTTGTTCTTGTCGCTCTCGGTTCTGTAACAAAGCTTGGGCATTGGGATGAATTTGGGGAGAAGGCAGCGAGTTCACGCATCGATGCACTTTGGTTGCATCTGTTGTAGAAAAGAATTTGAAATAATATGGGGGTATTCAGGTTGATCGTTGGAGTTGAGAAGTTGTTGGCTTTCCAGATAGGATTGGACTGCAATTTCTATCTCTCTTTTTGCTTCCTTTGCTGGTAAGGACTGGGGACAGTTACAGTTCCCACTACAGTTTCCCCAGTTCAAGGGAAGTTGTAGGTTAAGGGTAAAGGTTTTCCCCTGACATTAAGTCCAGTTGTGTCCCACTTTGGGGGTTGGTGCTCATCTCCATTTCTCAGCCGAAGAGCTGGCATTGTCCATAGGTACCTCCAAGGTGGAGCCCCCGGTGGCGCAGTGGGTTAAACTCCTGTGCCGGCAGGACTGAAGACCAACAGGTCACAGGTTTGAATCCGGGGAGAGGTGAATGAGCTCCCTTTATCAGCTCCAGCTCCTCATGCGGGGACATGAGAGAAGCCTCCCACAAGGATGATAAAAACATCAAATCATCCGGGTGTCCCCTGGGCAACGTCCTTGCAGACGGCCAATTCTCTCACACCAGATGTGACTTGCAGTTTCTCAGGTCGCTCCTGACACGACAAAAAAAACAAAACCTCCAAGGTTATGTGGTCGGCATGATGCATGGAGCACCAGAGTGGTACCTATTAATCTACTCACATTTGCATGTTTTTGAACTGCTAGGTAGGACAACCTGGGGCTAACAGTGGGAGCTCACTCTGCTCCCCGAATTCCAACCTGCAAGCTTTAGCAGCTCAGCGGTTTAACCCACTCCCCCACCAAGGGCTCCAAGGGAAGTTATAGTGATGTGCTATTCTACTTTGCTCAAAGCTCACCTGGATTTTTTTTTCATGTCAGGAGCAACTTGAGAAACTGCAAGTCGCTTCTGGTGTGAGAGAATTGGCCGCCTGCAAGGACGTTGCCCAGGGAAGTTTTACCATCCTGTGGGAGGCTTCTCTCATGTCCCCACATGGGAAGCTAGAGCTGATAGACAGGAGCTCACCCTGCCCCCTGGATTCAAACTGCAGACTTTTTGGTCAGCAGTCCTTCCAGTACAAAGGTTTAATCCATTGCGCCACCTGGAATAATACTTGGTTCAATTTTGAACAAGTTGTTGAAGCCTTTCATTGCCGGAATCACTGGGTTGTTGTGTGTTTTCCAGACTGTCTGGCCATGTTCCAGAAGCATTCTCTCCTGACGTTTCGCTTGCATCTATGGCAGGCATCTTGAGAGGTTGTGAAGTCTTCAAGGAGAATGTTAAGAAACTGGAAGGTATTCAGAGAAGGATGACCAAGATGGTCAAAGGTCTGGAAATGAAGCCTTGTGGGGAAACTGGAGGTGTTTAGTTTGGAGAAGAGAAGACTAGGAAGGGACACCGTGGCTGCCTTTAAATGCCTGAAGGGATGCTAGGTAGGGACCACAACATCAACCAATGGAATCAAATCCTCCCCCCCTCCGAAATAAAAAAGATCCGCCTTGTTGTTGTTCATTCATTCAGTCGTTTCCGACTCTTTGTGACCTCATGGACCAGCCCACGCCAGAGCTCCCTGTCGGCCGTCACTACCCCCAGCTCCTTCAAGGTCAATCCAGTCACTTCAAGGATGCCATCCATCCATCTTGCCCTTGGTCGGCCCCTCTTCCTTTTGTCTTCCACTTTCCCCAGCATCATTGTCTTCTCCAGGCTTTGCTGTCTCCTCATGATGGGGCCAAGGGACTTCATCTTTGCCTCTACTATCCTTCCCTCCAATGAGCAGTCGGGCTTTATTTCCTTGAAGGATGGACTGGTTGGATCTTCTGGCGGTCCAAGGCACTCTCAGAACTTTCCTCCAACACCACAGCTCAAAAGCATCTCTCTTCCTTCGCTCAGCCTTCCTGAAGGTCCAGCTCTCACATCCGTAGGTAACTACAGGGAAAACCATTGCTTTTACTATGCAGATCTTCGTTGCCAGTTTGTTGCCAGTTTGATGTCTCTACTCTTCACTATTTTATCGAGATTGGTCCTTGCTCTCCTCCCAAGAAGGAAGTGTCTCCTGATTTCCTGGCCGCAGTCTGCACTCATCTTTGCACCTAGAAATACAAAGTCTGTCACGGCCTCCATATTTTCTCCCTCTATTTCCCAGTTGTCAGTCATTCTTGTTGCCATAATCTTGGTTTTTTTATGTTTAACCAAGATTATGACAACATAACAAGAAAGAAGATCCGCCTAAACATTGGGAAAGGTTTATTTAAGAACTGTTTGGCAGTGGAATGGACAGCCACAGATTATGATTAGAAGGTGGAGAAGTATGACAAGAAACCAAAGAACGAGGAAAGTGAGTTCAGGGCCCTTCCACACAGCTCTATATCCCAGAATATCAAGGTAGAAAATCCCACATTATCTGAGTGTGGACTCAGATAATCCAGTTCAAAACAGATATTCTGGGATTTTCTGCCTTTGTATTCTGGGATATAGAGCTGTGTGGAAGGGCCCTCAGTTGCCTTACCTTTACTACCTTTTGTGGCAAAAATTAACCTGCACTCGCACCCATTTTTATATGGTAATGGGCCACATAATGGGTGTCCTTTACTCCTTCAGGTCATGCCTCTTTTGTTTTGGGTCCCTCTGTTATGTAAGAGCAGCAAACTTGCCTGTGAAATCTGAGAAGGTTAAACAAAGCCGCAACTTCGTATGTCTTGCTCATTTCAAGCCAGGTTCCCTCTTTTGAAAAAAAAGTACATTTCAGACGGCATTGCTTAAATACTGTTATTATTGTTAGAATTGGGTTGTTTTGGTTTTCTTTATTGTAACCTCTAGTGTTTGCTTAAAATAGATGGGATACGAAACACAATTAAATAACATTTCTTAGAACGGCTGGCTAGCCACCATATCTGTCCTGATCCAAACACATTTAGAATATTCCTTTTTTTATCTGCCAGATGGGGATTCATTTTGGCCCTTTCCAAAAGGGCCAGAGGGTCTCCCTGTGGTCCTCCCATTTGAAATCAGAGCATAGAGACATGGAAGAAGGCTTCGTTCAAAAACACAAAGTACGGAGAAGTAGTACCATTTTGGAGGGATCGAGTAGTGGACGAAGCAAACCCTTCAGGTCTTGTCCTGCTTTTGGGATCAGCAAATTTCCTCGTGTTTTCTCTTCCCGAAAATATTCAACCTCTAAGCTTTGTGCCTCCAAAGAAAACTGCAGCCGAGGGCAAATCAGAATTCAGCAGCAGGTTGCTGACTTTGAAAGGTTCTTTAATAAATGACCTGGTGATAAGTAGAAATAACAGAAAAGGACAGGAAGTTCCCATCTATCAATCCTCAGAGCAGAACAGGAAATTGTCCCCCGTAAAGCACTGGAAGAGGTGTTTGCGTTGGCATTGTTTTGCTTAAACTTCCTAGCGCAAGGGCCAAATAAATGGCAGGTGGGACCTCTTTAGCAATTGTTCTGTACCAAAATGGGGGGCCTCTTTATATTACTTTTATTGTTTGTGTAATCTGCAGACACCAGCCCACTTACAGTTTACAGGCGGGCCCGGGGAAAGCTATTGTGAGTTTTAAATATTTTGATGTAGGGGAAAGATTTATGGATGACGAGGGTGTTTTTCTCTTCCTGCCCTTCCCTCTTCCATATTTCGAGCGGGGCCTTTGGAGCCCTGCTTGCTTGGTAAGCCTTGGTATCGCAACTCTTTTGGATTGACCGTGGGTCATCTCCCTTCAGACAGAATGGCTCCAAAAATCTGGCTGCGCAAAATCACAGAATTGGCTTGAACTGACCAGATCCCCCGGTGGTGCAGTGGGTTAAAGCGCTGAGCTGCTGAGCTTGCTGACCGAAAGGTTGCAGGTTCAATTCCGGGGAGCGACGTGAGTTTCAGTTGTCAGCCCCAGCTTCTGTCAACCTAGCAGTTTGAAAACATGCAAATGTGAGTAGATAAATAGGTACCACTCCAGCGGGAAGGTAACAGTGCTCCATGAAGTCATGCCGGCCACATGACCTAGGATGACGCCGGCTCTATGGCATAGAAATGGAGATGAGCACCACACCCCAGAGTTGGACACGACTGGACTTAATGTCAGGGGAAAACCTTTACCTTACCTTTACCTTAGATCAGGGGTCCTCAAACTAAGGCCCGGGGGCTGGATATGGCCCTCCAAGGTCATTTACCCGGCCCTCGCTGAGGGTCAACCTAAGTCTGAAACAACTTGAAAGCACACAATAACAACAATAATAATCCTATCTCATCAGCCAAAAGAAATACTAATAAGTTTATATTTGTTTAAATTGTTCTTCATTTTAATTACTGTATTGTTTTAAAGTGTTTTTACACTACAAGTAAGATACATGCAGTGTGCATAGGAATTCATTCATGTTGGGGGGTTTTTCCAAATTATAATCCGGCCCTCCAACAGTTTGATGGACTGTGACCTGACCCTCTGTTTAAAAAGGTTTGAGGACCCTGCCATAGATGAACTGACCAGGATGGTCAATAGGAGAAGAAATGGTGTGTGTGTGCCATTTTTTAAAAACAACCTCTCTTATATAGTATTGAATAGGACTTCCAAGTATAGCTACCTATATGTGTGTGTATGTATAGTTTATAGTTTATTTATTTGACCAGTCATATGACCATTTCAAAATTCAACAATATGTGTATGTACATATACAGGAAAGTGGATTGATTAGAAATGGACAATTATGTATATTGATGGAACACATAGGTGGTGCAGTGGGTTAAAGCGCTGAGCTGCTGAACTTGCTGACCGAAAGGTCACTGGTTCAAATCCAGGGAGCAGGGTGAGCTCCCACTATTAGCCCCAGTCTCTGTCAACCTAGCAGTTCCAAAACATGCAAATGTGAGTAGATTGGTAGGTACTGCTCCAGCAGGAAGGTAACAGCGCTCCATGCAGTCATGCCAGCCACATGACCTTGGAGGTGTCTATGGACAACGCTGGCACTTTGACTTAGAAATGGAGATGAGCACCAAGCCCCAGAGTTGGACACGACTGGACTTAATGTCAGGGGAAAACCTTTACCTTACCTTTACCTTAGATCCGTGGTTCTCAACCTGGGGTCCTCAGATGTTTTTGTCCTACAACTCCCAGAAATCCCAACCAGTTTACCAGCTTATTCGGATTTCTGGGAGTTGGAGGCCAAAAACATCTGGGGACCCCAGGTTGAGAACCACTGCCTTAGATGAACTGACCAGGATGGTCAATAGGAGAAGAAATGGTGTGTGTGTGTGTGTGTCATTTTTTAAAACAGTAATAATATAATAATAATAAACTTTATTAATACCCTGCCACCATCTCCCCAATGGGGACTCGGGGCGGCTTACATGAGGCCAAGCCCAACAGCATATTACAATAAAATAAAAAGAAGCACAATAACAACACAATAAAATACACACAACATATGAGTACATACACAATAAAACAATCTCTCTTATATGGTATTGAATAGGACTTCCAAGTATACCAACAAATTGAATAGATTGGTAGGGAAAGTAATGGCGCTCCATGCAGTCATGCTGGCCACATGACCTTGGAGGTGTGTATGGACAACGCCAGCTCTTTGGCTTAGCAATGGAGATGAGCACCAAGCCCCAGAGTTGGACACGACTGGACTTAATGTCAGGGGAAGACCTTTACTTTTAATACATATGTATACATACACAGGAAAATGGATTGATTAGAAATGGAACATCTAAGTGTGTAGACTTTTCCCTTCCGAAAGCGTTTGCAGCTGTCGGGTTGGTTAATAAAAGCATTCCACTTCAGGAAGGGAAGATAGAGAACTATGGAGTGCAATTCACAACTTCTATTGACAGCAAGTTCATTGTCAGCAGCAAGAGACTCGAGGCAAGAGTGGATTGATGGCCAAAGGTGCGCCTTTTGGCAGGTTAATTTAAATCCTTAGTGTCTCACAGTGAGTCAGCTTTCCTCAGCCTCTTTGACAGGAGTGCAAACTGAAAATTACCTGCTGCTAGCTGTCCATCTTGTTCTTTAAGCCTTATGAAGTCCTGGCGACACACTCTTTCTCATTTGGATGAAATATTGGCCCTCAGGATGAGTCATGGGAGGACTGGAAAACTGTGACGGCTGCCAAAACGTTAAGAAAGATATTTTTCATGTTGCCCTGTCATTTGGATGCGGGGAGGAGAATATATGATTGCTAATGTTCTGTAAACAGATCCAGCAGTGTTCTTTGTAATTACATCTGTTTGGCAAACACGGACATGTCTGCAGATAGGAAGGGGTCAGAGCGTGATGGAGAAATCTAGTGAGCTCTGCTTTGCTGGGAAAGAGGCGGATGCGTTTTGCACCAGATTTGTGGGGCTCCTTCATTGCATTCTTTAGAGCAGTGTTTCTCAACCCTGTGGGGGTCGTGAGGGGGTGTCAGAGGGGTCGCCAAAGACCATCAGAAAACACAGTATTTTCTTTTGGTCATGGGGGTTCTGTGTAGGAAGTTTGGCCCAATTCTATCATTTGGTCCAGATCCATCGTTGTTTGAGTTTTGCGCTTTGATTGCTTTTTGATTGTTGGTGAACTATAAATCCCGGAGCCCCCAGTGGCGCAGTGGGTTAAACTGTTGAGCTGCTAAAACTTGTTGACTGACAGGTCGCAGGTTCGAATCTGGGGAGCAGCGTGAGCTTCCACTGTCAGCCCCAGCTTCTGCCAACCTAACAGTTCAAAAACATGCAAATGTGAGTAGATCAATAGGTACTGCTCCAGCGGGAAGGTAACAGCGCTCCTTGCAGTCATGCTGGCCACATGACCTTGGAGGTGTCTATGGACAATGCCGGCTCTTCGGCTTAGAAATGGAGATGAGCACCAATCCCCAGAGTTGGACATGACTGGACTTAATGTCAGGGGAAAATCTTTACTTATAAATTCCAGCAACGATAACTTCCAAATGACAAAATCAACCCAACCCCCCCCCAAACCCCACCAGTATTCAAATTTGGGTATATTGGGTATTTGTGGCAAATTTGGTTCAGTGAATGAAAATGCATCCTGCGTATCAGATATTTACATTACGATTCATAACTGTAGCAAAACGACAGTTACGAGGTAACAACAAAAATAATGTTATGGTTGGGGGTCACCACACCATGAGGAACTGTATCAAGGGCTCGTGGCATGAGGAAGGTTGAGGACCACTGCTTTAGAGTTATTTAAAGTGGTCATCTGTGCACCACAAATGGGTCGCTGTTACTCTGCAAAGGGGATCTAGAAAAGAAAAAGTCACCTGGCTCGAGAGCAGTACGTGTGAAAAAATTCTTGGAGTCCTCGTGGACAAAAAGTTAAATATGAGCCAACAATGTCATGCAGCAGCAAAAAAAGCCAACGAGATTTTGGCCTGCATCAATAGGAGTCTAGTGTCTAGACCAGTGTTCCTCAACCTGGGGGTCAGGACCCCTGGAGGGATCGTGAGGGGGTGTCAGAGGGGTCACCAAAGGCCATCAGAAAACACAGTATTTTCTGTTGGTCACAAGGGTTCTGTGTGGGAAGTTCGGCCCAATTCTATCATTGGTGGAGTTCAGAAAGTTCTTTGATTGTAGGTGAATTATAAATCCCAGCAAATACAAGTCCCAAATGTCAAGGTCTATTTTCCCCAAACTCCTCCAGTGTTCACATTTGGGCATATTGAGTATTCGTGCCAAGTTTGGTCCAGATGCATCATTGTTTGAGTCCACAGTGCTCTCTGAACTCAAGGTCAATGCCCATCAAATCCTTCCAGTATTTTCTGTTGGTCATGGGAGTTCTGTGTGCCAAGGCTGGTTCAATTCCATCATTGGTGGGGTTTCAGAATGCTCTTTGATTGTAGGTGAACTATACATCCCAGCAACTACAACTCCCAAATGTCAAGGTCTATTTTCCCCAAACTCCACCTTTGTTCGCATTTGAGTATTCGTGCCAAGTTTGGTCCAGATCCATCATAGTTTTAGTCTACAGTGCTCTCTGGACGTAGGTGAACTACAACTCCAAAACTCAAGGTCAGTTCCCACGAAACCCTTCCAGTATTTTCTGTTGGTCAAGGGATTTCTGTGTGCCAAGCTTGGTTCAGTTCCATCATTGGTGGGGTTCAGAATGCTCTTTGATTGTAGGTGAACTATACATCCCAGCAACTATAACTCCCAAATGTCAAGGTCTATTTTCCCCAAACTCCACCATTGTTCGCATTTGAGTATTCGTGCCAAGTTTGGTCCAGATCCATCGTAGTTGGAAACTCTAAGCAACATGTCCCTAATCGCACTTTACTAATTATCTAGGATTGTCTTCTCGCTCCATCTCTCTCCAAATACCCATCCTAGTTATATGTCACCTTGTCATGCCCAGCATTTTTAAAAAAAATAGTTATTACATTTGGCCCTGCCATAGGTTTTTAATGCATCGTGGTGTTATTGTTACTGTTTATTACTTTCTTTATGAGTTTATGTATTGTCTGTATTGCTGTTTTTACTGATGTATTTGGGCTCGACCTCTTGTAAGCTGCACCGAGTCCTTTGGGAGATGGTAGCGGGGTATAAATAAAGGTTTATTATTATTATTATTATTATTATTATTATTATTATTGGTTAGACCACATCTGGAATACGGTGTCCCATTCTGGGCACCACAATTGAAGGGAGATGTTGACTCTAAGCTGGAATGTGTCCAGAGGAGGGCGACTAAAATGATCAAGGGTCTGGAGAACAAGCCCTATGAGGAGCGGCTTAAAGAGCTGGGTATGTGTAGCCTGCAAAAGAGAAGGCTGAGAGGAGACATGATGAAGGCCAACATCCGGACTTATCATCTGTCCTCTACTAGGCAGAGAACCTTCTCGATTGTAGCCCCTTATTTATGGAATGCCTTGCCAGTTGAAACCCGAACTATCCGAGACCTGCAGCAGAATCAAAAGCAAGTCTTGCTGTATTTATTGTGTTTTACTCTCAGGAAAGCATGCAGAAGATTGCCTCCTTTTTTAAATCTAGCCTGTGCTATTGGAAAATAAGAATATATTTTCTATTAGCAATTTCATTTTGTTAATTTTTTTCCCCCCGGCAGTCTTCAGTGGGTGAGAGCCTCCAACGAGAAGCCTTGAAAAAGCAAGCCATGAAACAAGTAAGTTGTCGTTGCATGCGTTTGTGTATGAGTGCACTTTGCACTCTGATCTCTTGGAAGCAGAGCCAGTGTATTCATAGGCTCATTATCGTTATTGCATTTTGATGTATGTGACAATTTGCCTTGAAAAAGGAATAACAACAGCTGCAAAACAAGGAGCTACCATTCACATGACAAGAGGGCAAAAATCATTCTTCTGCTGTTATGTTGGCATCTTGCAAGTGTTTAGGTACAGGCAAATAGTAAGCAATTTTTGACAAAGGAATTAGTGTTAATATTTTTGAGTGCTGATGTTTTTGACAGCATAGATTAATTTTGGGAGAAGGGCATTGTAGAATTGTTATGTCAGTATGTCAGTGTAATGTTTATAGATGTCTCAGTCCAATTTTATTATTATCACTAGCCATCCCCTGCCATGTGTTGCTGTGGCCCAGTCTGTGTTTTGTGTGTGTGTGTGTGTGTGTGTGTGTGTGTGTGTATATATATATGTCTGTTTGTGTATATATGTGGATTTGCGCATGTGTTGTAATTTTTTGTTTTTTTGTTTTTTGGGTTTTTAAGTCTCTTCTTGGCCTGAGAAGTGTCTTGTGTTCAAATTTGGTGTCAATTCGTCCAGTGGTTTTTGAGTTATGTTAGTTCCCAAATGAACATTACATTTTAATTTATGTAGACTAGCTGTCCCCTGCCACACATTGCTGTGGCCCAGTCTGTGTATATGTGTTGTGTGTGTGTGTGTGTATGTGTATATTTGTGTTTGCATTTGTGTGTGTGTATATATATAGAGAGAGATATATACTCTAATTCAGGTGATGCTTGTTTTACTCTGGAAGACAGAACAGGCTTATAAAGATACAACAGCAATAAATCTAAATAATTTTACAATCTACATAAATAAAAATGTAATGTTTGTTTGTGGGATTAGCATAACTCGAATATATCTATCTATCTATCTATCTATCTATCTATATGGATTTGCGCATTCGTTGTAATGTGGGTTTTTTTTGCTTTTTAAGTCTCTTCTGCTTTGTTTTTCAGTCTTTTTATGATTGATGGTCACTTGTTGGCCTGATAGGTGTATGGTGTCCAAATTTGGTGTCCATTCGTCCAGTGGTTTTTGAGTTATGTTAATTCCACAAATGAACATTACATTTTTATTTATATAGACTAGCAGTCCCCTGCCACGTGTTGCTATGGCCCAGTCTGTGTATATGCATTTTGTGTGTGTATATATTTGTATGTTTGTGTATATGTGTGTTTACGTGTGTGTGTGTATGTATGTGTGTGTGTGTGTATATATATATATATGGCTTTGTGCACGTGTAGTAATGTTTGTTTGGTTTGTGCTTTTTAAGTTTCTTCTGCTGTGTTTTTCAACGTTTTTATGAGTGATGGTCACTCATTGGCCTGATGGGTGTATTGTGTCCAAATTTGGAGTCAATCGTCCAGTGGCTTTCGAGTTACGCTAATCCCACAAACAAACAATACATTTTTATTTATATAGATTGTAAAATCATTTAGATTTATTGCTGTTGTATCTTTATAAGCCAGTTCTGTCTTCCAGAGTAAAACGAGCATCACCTGAATTAGAGTTTGAACTTTTGAGTTTCCATATTTACGTAATAGATTATTCCACTTTTGGAGAGGTCTACTTTGCTTGGGCTTCTTTTAGCTGTGCCGGCGTTGTTAAATGAAAACACCCAAGGTGTGTAGTGTAGCAGGTTGCCATAGATCTGGTCATCATTTACAAAACGCCGTAAAATGTAGAGACGAATTTAGCGCCTACGCTATAAAAGTCTTGCAAGAGAGAAGCAGGCTCCCTCTCTGACATCAGGCACAGGGGAATATTCGCTGAATGAATTGTTACACAGCTTTTGTTTTGGAACCGGTAGCGTAAGGCTGTGAGAAAGCACAATCTGTCAAGTGTCTTGGCCCAGTGTTTGCCATTGCCCCGGACTTGATTAAACTGGGATTGAAGGAAAACAGATGTGAAGGAAAGTTTGGCGTTGGGTTACTAACGCAGGAGATGGCCTGGAGATTGTGAGAGATAATACTGCTTTTATATGGGATGCACGCAAGCCAAATTTTTCAAAATGTATAAAAATAAAGGTAAAGGTAAATGATTCCCCTTGACATTAAGTCTAATTGTGTCCTACTCTAGGGGATGGTGCTCATCTCCATTTCTAGGCCAAAGAGCCAGCGTTGTCCATAGACACCTCCAAGGTCATATGGCCACCATGACTGCATGGAGCACCTGAGTCCCCTTCAGGGTGAAAAGGGCGGAATATAAATGTTTTATATAAATAAATAAATAAATAAATAAGGGGAGGGATGGGGCCTATCTTATTTCCCTTGGAAGGGCGTTCCAGAGGTGGAGGGCCACCACCGAGAAGGCCCTATCTCTCGTCCCCACCAACCGGGCTTGTGATGGAGGTGGGAGCAAGAGGAGGGCCTCCCCGGAGGATCTTAGTGTTTGCACCAGTTCATAGATGGAGATGCGATTGCGAAGATAGGCGGGGCCCGAACCGTTTAGGGCTTTATAGGTCATTAGAAATGGAGATGAGCACCAACCCCCAGAGTTGGACACGACTGGACTTAATGTCAAGGGGAAACCTTTACTTTTACTATACCTGCTATTGAAGAAAGAGACCTGGCAGTGAGGAGGCGATCTGTAAGAATGCACGAGCTCCCTAAATGTTTTTCTGAAGAGAATGCTCTTGTTTGCAGCTTCTGTCTTCCTTGAGAACACGATAGCGAGGACAAGCTTCCTGGAAGTTTCCAATAAAAATGTCACATCTTTTTTTATTCCTTTTCTTCTCTGGCACTTTCCTTTACAGACCAAGCTGGAGATCCAGAGGGCATTGGCTGAGGACTCCACGGTGTATGAATACGACAACATTTATGACGACATACAGCAGAAGAAGGCAGAAAGCCAGGCCAGCATCCTGGCAGGGAAGGGGGAGAAAAAGGTCCGTACCTGGAAATGAATATGTGGTCTGTCTTTGCCTCTCTCTGTGCTTGGGACAGTTGGGCCATGAAAACCTGCAGCTGCGGGAGGAGGGATGTGGGGCCACCGAGGGGAAAGGGAAAGGCCTTATTCAGAGTGAATCTAAGGTCAGCTGTCACTACTCAAAACTCATCATGGAAAATTCAGGTGGGAGAAATCTGCTGCTGCTGTTTGTCACTCGAGTAACAGCTTCATTCTTGCACGGGGACCCGACAGTGCCCGGGTTATTTGAAAAAGGCATTGTTTGTTCTGGAGTATTAGGTAATATCATTATTAATATCAATATGCGTAACTGCATTTCTGTGTACGAACCCACGCGAGCCCTTCGATCATCTGGAGAGGCCCTGCTCTCGCTCCTACCCCCTTCGCAGGTGCGATTGGTGGGGACGAGGGAGAGGGCCTTCTCGGTGGTGGCCCCCCGGATGTGGAACTCACTTCCCAAGGATATCAGTCGCCTGTTAAGGGCTGAAAAATGCGGTATAGAAATGAAGCAAATAAATAAATAAATAAATCAGGCAAGCTCCCACATTGGCGGTCTTTAGGAGGAGCCTGAAAACGTGGCTGTTCCAGTGTGCCTGAATAAAGGAAACAATTCCGTGCAAAATGTCCTCAGAAGCACTTTACTCGTTGGGTTGCTCTCCCTACATTTCCTTTAAAACCTTCCTGCTTAGATACCGCCTACCTCTGTTCACACCCAGTGTTTATTTTTAAATTTTTAAACTATTACATCTGGCCCAGCCATAGGTTTTTAAATATTTTTTTAATTGCATGTTATTGTCTATATGTGAGTTATATTAATTGAATTGTTTTATTTCCTTATTGTCTTGTTGTTTTACTGATGTTTTCTTGGGCTTGGCCTCATGTAAGCCGCCCCGAGTCCCTTGGGGAGATGGTGGCGGAGTATAAATAAAGTTTTATTATGTATTGTCGAAGGCTTTCATGGCCGGAATCACTGGGTTGTTGTAGGTTTTTTCAGGCTATATGGCCATGGTCTAGAGGCATTTTCTCCTGACGTTTTGCCTGCATCTATGGAAAGCATCCTCAGAGGTAGTGAGGTCTGTTGGAAGTAGGAAAAAGGGTTTATATATCTGTGGAATGGCCAGGGTGGGACAAAGGACTCTTGTCTGTTGGAGCTAGGTGTGAATGTTTCAACTGACCACCTTGATTAGCATTTGATGGCCCGGCAGTGCCTGGAGCAATCTTTTGTTGAGAGGTGATTACATGTCCTAGGGAAAAGTGTTCTTGCCATACATCAAGGGAACCACTGACCGCAGAGGGAAGCTGATAAGGAAACACAACATACAAACTATCTACAAACCAACAAGAAAATCCAAAAAATGCTTCGTTCAGCAAAGGACAAGAGGGATCCTCTCACTTCTGCATGAGTCTCCCATAAACCATGCAGCTGTGGACAAGTCTACATAGGGACCACCAAACGCAGCAGCATTGCCCAGACACACATCAAGGAACATGAAAGGCACTGCAGACTCCTTCAACCAGAGAAGTCAGCCATAGCAGAGCACCTGAGGAACCAACCTGGACACAGCATATTATTTGAGAACACAGAAATGCTGGACCACTCCCACAACCACCATGTCAGACTACACAGAGAAGCCATTGAAATCCACAGAAAGCATGTGGACAGTTTCCACAGAAAGGAGGAAAACATGAAAATGAACAAAATCGGGCTACCAGTATTAAAAAAACTCTAAAATTAGAACAGCATAACAACAAGGACATCTAATCACCTCTCAACAAAAGATTGCTCCAGGCACTGCCGGGCCATCAAATGCTAATCAAGGTGGTCAGTTGAAACATTCACACCTAGCTCCAACAGACAAGAGTCCTTTGTCCCACCCTGGCCATTCCACAGATATATAAACCCTTTTTCCTACTTCCAACAGACCTCACTACCTCTGAGGATGCTTGCCATAGATGCAGGCAAAACGTCAGGAGAAAATGCCTCTAGAACATGGCCATATAGCCCGAAAAAACCTACAAGAACCCAAAGTAGTATTATTATTATTATTATCATCATCATCATCATCAATTTGGTAATGTATACCTCTGTTTCTTGGGGAAAAGTCAGTCTTTCCTGTTGTTTTTTCTGAATGCTCCCATTTAAAAATGCATAAGGATATGGGTGAACTACAATTCCCAAAATCGTGGGTCATTCACCCCAAGCTCCACCAGAATTCAAACTTGGGTCTGTGTGCCAAACTTGGGTCTGTGTGCCAAGTTTGGTTCAGATCCGACGCTGGCTGGGTTCAGTGCTTTCTGGATAAGGGCGAACTACAACTCTCAGATCCAAGGTCATTTACCCCCAAACCCTGCCTGTATTCACAGTTGGCCATGTTGGGTCTGAGTGCATCAGCTGGGTTCAGTGCTCTCTGCATAAGGTTGAAGTATAATTCCCAGATCCAAGGGCAATCCCCCCCCAAACCCTGCCTATATATACAGCTGGTAATGTTGGGTCTGCGTGCCACATTTGGCCCAGGTCCATCGTTGGCTGGGTGCCTTGCAAGTCACCATGTTCCTTTTCTGGGATTGTGGTGCAGCTGGCTGAGTGTCAGCTGCATTAAGATCACTCTGACCAAAAAGGTCATGAGTTCGAAGCCAGCTTGGGTTGGAGTGGGTTTCCAACCAATTGTGTGTAGCCTGTTGTCGACCTTTGCAACCCGAAAGACAGTTGCATCTGTCAAGTAGGAAAATAAGGTACTACCTTAAAGTGTGGGGAGGCCAAATTAACTGATTTATGAGGCCATAAAGAAGACTCCAGCAAAACATTCCAGCGGGAAGCATGCGGGGAATGCGGAAGTGCTTCATCAGTGTTGCAGATGGACGAGGAAAGCGACAGCTCCCCTGGAGGCCAGAAAAAAAGTTAAATAGCCTCTGTCTATGTCTGTATATGTTTGTATGTCAAAAATTGGCATTGAATGTTTGCCATATATGTGTACACTGTAATCCGCCCTGAGTCCCCTGCGGGGTAGGAAGGGCGGAATATAAAAGCTGTAAATAAAATAAATAAATAAAGTTTCCCTGTCTTCACTCCTGTTTGCCTCTGCAGCCCAAGTACATCCAGAATATCCTCAAGGCAGCGGAGCTGAGGAAGAAGGAGCAGGAGAGGAGGATGGAAAAGAAAATCCAGAAGGAACGCGAAATGGAAGGGGATGCCTTTGACGACAAGGAAGCCTTCGTCACCTCGGCCTATAAGAAGAAACTGCAAGAAAGGGCCGAAGAGGAAGAGAGGGAGAAGAAGGAGGCGGCCCTTGAAGGTGAAGACATTAGGCTCTTATATTGTTTGTCATCCTTTGCTCTGATAATTTTCTAATTTATTTATTTACTAAGGAAATTGGGCTCTTGTTGCTTTTGAACCACCAATGCCCTTCCTGTTCCTTTCTAGATATTATTACTGTTGTTTATCTTTTCTTTCTTCTTCCAGCGGTCCTGGATGTGACCAAGCAGAAGGACCTCAGTGGTTTTTACAGACACCTGTTGAATCAGACGGTGGGGGAAGAGGAAACGCCCAAGTGCAGCCTTCGCGAAGCCAGGTAAACATGGAATGGTGGGACAGGGAGGGAGGACCCAGCTTGCTCTGGCTTACAAAGGGCCAGATGGATCCACCATTTAGCTGAGGACAGGAAAAAGCAAGCGTTGGATAGCACTATATTCTAGTGAGATAGGGGTCTTGAAGATTACTTACTTAGGCGATCCCTCGTAGCTTGAGAATGATTGTCTTCCAGATGTGGTGTCTTGGTGGGGGGTCCATAGGTGGCTGTGGAGCCCTGTTCTTGATCCGCATCTTCTCCCGCAGTGAGGGCATTGGTTTCCAGGTGGAAGGCGGTCCTGGTCACCTTGGCACATTTCTCCCTTTCGCCCTCCGTTCACGCCTCTTCGAATTCTGCAGTACTGCTGGTCACAGCTGACCTCCAGTTAGAGAACTCAAGGGCCAGGGCTTCCCAGTTCTCTCTTGGTGTCTATTCCATAGTTTTTAAGGTTGGCTTTAAGCGCATCTTGAAGACCTGGTGGTTTCAACAAGTCTTTGAAAATGGCCAGTTCTAACTCAGCGCTATACATTGTCGAATACGGCCTTATTCTTCCTACCAATTACCCAGATCACTTGCTCTAATCGGCCCTGGAATAAACAGCCACAGACCTGTACCTAATATTATTGTTGCCTGCCATCGCATTAATTCCCGGGCCCCCTAGAATTTTTGGGCTTGCACAAATCTTGGCCCGGCCTTTTAAAAAAAATTAAATTGCCTTGAACAGGCAGGATTACTTTTAATATATGTGTGTCATGGTGACAATTTTTATGCATATTTTGTTTTGTTAATCTTATGGTTATGTTGTTTTTACTTTGTATGTTTTGTGTTTTTTACCTGGGAACCGCTCAGAGTCCCCTCCGAGCGGTATATAAATAAAGTTTTGTTATTTATTATTATTATCTTTAAATCTTTTTCCCTGTCCAATGCCAATCCTAAAGTTTGTGCAAAGTGTTTTCCATGAAGACCTTCAAGACAGTCTAGCCAAGGATTGCGAGACCATTCCTTAAAAAGGTTATCATAGCAACAGTATTCCTTTTGTACTGTTTAAGGCTTTCATGGCCAGAATCACTGGGTTGTTGTAAAATTTTCAGGTTGTATGGCCATGTTCACCTACTGATGCCTCAATTAATGTAATTTTATTGATATCTATTTTTATTTTGAAATTCACCAGTAGCTGCTGCATTTCCCACATCGGGTTATACTCAATATTTCCCCCCAGTTTTTTGAGGTAAAATTAGGTGCATCGGCTTATATTTGGGTCGGCTTATACTCGAGTATATACGGTGTATTTGTTTTGTTTCTATCGAAATGAACACCACCGCCATCCAGGTTTAAGGAAGACCTATCCAGTGAGAATCCCAGAAATACATAGCAGGAGAGCTTTGGAAAGCAAGATAGGATTCAAGGCTATTCTCTTTTTTTTTTTTTCTATCCCAGGCCTGGTCCTGGTCAACATCTTTATTTTTTTTTTAAATAATTTTTATTGACTGTATATATAATTACATGGAAAGAGGGAGAATATATTAAAAGAGAATAGAAAAGTAGGAAAATAAAATAGAAAAAGTACAGTAAAATATAAAAATAAAAAATTGCCACCTCCCAGTGACAATATATATATGTGTATGTGTATGTGTGTGTGTGTGGATATATATATATATATATATATATATATATATATATATATGACTTCCTTCTAATTCTGCTCGCATTGTCTCTTTTATGTATGTGCTCTCCCTGTATGACTTTCTTGGTGTTTTTTACAGTTACACTTTTAACCAATTAGTCTCCTTACAACTCATATTATTTTTTTCTATATAGTTCTCAGTTAATGTCCAGTTTGTTTGTTTAACTGGGTTTCCTCTATTCTTCCTTAATAAAAAAGTCAATGTGTCCATGTCTTTGATTTCAATTATCTTTTTTAACCAATTAATCTTCTCTGCTATTGTATTTTGCTTCCATAGTTTCGCATATACAATCCTGGCGGCCGTCGTCACATAAGTAAACAAAATATCCTCATTTGAGTCCAAATTTAAGTCTCTGTCTATAATCCCCAACAAATAGTATTCCGGTTTCCTTGGAATTTTTTTTTATTAAATATTTGTTGGGTTTCCTCATGTATGTCTTTCCAAAATTTCTGGGCTTCCCCACAACTCCACCAGAGATGGAAGAAGCTCCCATCATTTTCATTGCATTTCCAACAAGTTTTTGGTGTGTTTTTATACATGTGATTTAGTTTAATTGGTGTCATATACCACCTATGGATTCAAGGCTATTCTCAACTTGTAGTTCTTTGTTTTGTTTCTCTCAAAATGAACCCCACCACCATCCAGGTTAAAGGAAGACCCATCCAGTGAGCATCCCAGAAATACAGGCGAGAGCAGAAATGGGGGGACGGGACCAGCGAAGGGAGAAGACAATCCAGACGCGGACAGCGACTTGGAAATTGATACCAGCGAGGACGAGAAAGTCGAGAAAGTCGACCGGCGGGAGGAGAGAAAGGAGAGCAGGAAAGGTCACAGCGGTGGGGAGAGATCCAAGCACCGCAAGAGGTCCTCCAGCGAGGAGGGAAGCCGTTCCTCAAAGGCGCTGGCGGGTCACCGAGACAAGGAGGGCGAAGCCAGGAAGGAAAGAAGAGGGAGCGAGAAGAAGCTGAGGCCGGACAACCACGAAAGGGAGGACAGGCAGAGGAGTAAAGACAGGAAGGAGAGAGATGACTACCACCGAGAGATGAAGAAAGAGAAGGACAGGGAAGACAAGTACTCTGAGTGGGAACAGCAAGAGAAAGACAGGGAGACAAGCGGAAAGGACCACCGTGAGAAGAGAGATGGACACCAAGGGGCAAAGGAAGGCAGGGAGGAGAAGCAGCAGCAGAAGGAGAGCAATAGCAGGAGCCCAGGGCTTTCGGTCCCAGAGGAACGCAGTGCAGGGAGAGGGAAGGAGAGCCCCCCACACTCTGAAAGACCCCCTGAAATGAGACGCAAGGCTTCTGGGGAGGGAGAGGAGCAAGAGGAGAAGCTCCCGGAGCAGCAGAGTAAGTTTGCCAAGCGTAGCAACCAAGAGACAGTCACATCAGCCAGGGATCGCTACCTGGCTCGCCAGATGGCGCGGATGGGCGCAAAGGCCTACATAGAGAAAGAGGAGGATTAGGGTTCTCTCTGGAGAGGTGGCACACGCCCCTTAGCGAAGGTTCAAAGGCCCGAAGGAGTGAAAAGGGCTATTTAATTCCAGAGGGAAAGATCTGATCTTGGAACGCAGGGTCGGTAAGTCAACTTGCGCCTGTTTTGGTCCTTCCCTCCATCGTTTACACTGTTTCGGAGTCTACGAGAAGGCAGCAAGGCTTCTTTTTGCTCCGCAGCCTATGCAGAACCCCCTTTGTGGAGGTTTCCTCGTGATCCTTTGGCCCAAAGGGGAAAAACATATAGACTTAATGTGATGAGGAAATCAGTCTAAAATTGGTAGAATGATTTTTGCATTTGTAAACAAAGACCACAATTTAGTGCCACAGCGACGTTTAAACGCTGGGAGGTTTCGTGTGGGTTTTGTTGTCTGTTCTTTGCAGAAACATTGAAATAAAAGGAAAGTGGTGAATTTTCAATCACGCTTGGCTCTGTTTCTCCCCTCCTCCCTGCTAAATCTTAGCTCAGCTGCGTTATTTCTTCCCATGGCATATAGTAAGCAAAGTCAACGTGGACACAGAGAGAGCATCAACAGTATCAGTCATCTGCTTCCGCCCACGCAGCCTGTTGTGCAAAACTCTGGATCAGGCCCCATGCGCTAGAAATGCCAAGGGATTATGGAGCTGCCATAAAAGACACTCCTACCTCTGCGCTTGGCAAGGGAGGGATCTGGCACAGGGAATGTTTTCATAAGACGGCTTTCAACAAAAGCCTCCTTCCCCTCCTCACCTTCCTTCCCAGCAGACTTCTTCCCCAATTGGACGCATCCGCACCAAAATCAGAAATGTAGTTCTTTTGAAAAGAAACCTGTCAGGTCCCCACTCATGGTTACCTCAATTGCAGTGTTTTCAATTAAGACCTTGGTGTGTGCAAAAAATACTTCCTTGAGTGCTGCAGACTTGCCATCACAAGTTGTTGGCTTTCCGGGTGTCTCTCTCCCGTGATAAGTATGATTATGCGTATTGTCGAAGGCTTTCATGGCCAGAATCACTGGGTTGTTGTAGGTTTTTCGGGCTGTCTGGCCGTGTTCTAGAAGTATTCTCTTCTGATGTTTCACCTGCATCTATGGGAGGCATCCTCAGAGGTTGATGTGGTCCATCCAGTGCAATTTTCTGAATCGGCTGATGTGGTCTATCCAATGTAGTTTTCCAAATCAGCTGATGTGGCCTATCCAATGCAATTTTCTGAATCGGCTGATGTGGTCTATCCAGTGCAATTTTCCGAATCAGCTGGTGTAGTCTATCCAATGCAATTTTCTGAATCAGCTGATGTGGTCTATCCAATGCAGTTTTCTGAATCAGCTGATGTGGTCTATCCAATGCAGTTTTCTGAATCAGGTGATGTGGTCTATCCAGTGCAGTTTTCTGAATCAGCTGATGTGGTCTATCCAATGCAATTTTCCAAATCAGCTGATGTGGTCTATCCAATGCCCTTTTCCGAATCAGCTGATGTGGTCTATCCAGTGTCATTTTCTGAATCAGCTGTTATGGCCTATCCAATGCAATTTTATGTATCAACTGATGTGTTCTATCCAATGCCAATTTCCGAATCAGCTGATGTGGTCTATCCAGTGCAGTTTTCCAAATCAGCTGATGTAGTCTATCCAATGCAGTTTTCCAAATCAGCTGATGTGGTCTATCCAGTGCAATTTTCTGAATCAGCTGATGTGGTCTATCCAATGCCATTTTCCGAATCAGCTGATGTGGTCTATCCAGTGCAGTTTTCCAAATAAGCTAATTTGGTCTATCCAGTATCATTTTCCGAATCAGCTGATGTGGTCTATCCAATGCCATTTTCCCAATCAGCTGATGTGGCCTATCCAATGCAATTTTCTGAATCAGCTGATGTGGTCTATCCAATGCCATTTTCCGAATCAAGTGATATGGTCTATCCAATGCAGTTTTCCGAATCAGTTGATGTGGTCTATCCAACCTCTGAGGATGCCTGCCATAGATGAGAGAATGCTTCTGGAACATGGCCATACAGCCCAAAAAACCTACAAAAATCCTATGATTTTGTGCATTATGCTCAATGTCTTTAGAAGACAGAGCATCTCCTGTTTGGACCCTGCATCCCAGGGAGCCCATGAAGGAACTTTGTGTTTTCTTGTAGGCATAGAGACCAGGGCAGCCTCTTTGCCAGCTCCAGAAATAGGCATGCGCTTTCCTAGTGCTTTCCAGACTCTCTCTGTTTCCCTAGCAAAGTTTTGATGGAGTGGTCTTCAGTTTTTAGGGAGGGTTATGTCACTGGTAATGTAAGAGGGTGAGTTTCCTGTTTAGTTTTGCTTGGGGAAAATGCCATTCATGTATTTCTAACATCTTAAATACTACTGAGCTTTGGCCCTTGGTCTTTGACCTTTTTTTCTTGAAAGGAAGGGACCTTGCTAAAGGCAGGAGTCTTTGCAATTGAGTTCTCCTGGGCATGGTTTAGAACAGTGGTTCCCAACCTGTGGTCCATGGAACGCAAGAACGAAAATATGATCCACGGCCTCACCATTACTACAACGTTTCCTTGAAACCACACGGCAATGAGAGCGACTTGTCTCGCAAAACGCTGTTATAGTGCCGAGGCAATGGGATTTTGGGTTGGGAGAGTTTGACTACCTAGGACCACATCAGCTCTAGATTATGAAAAATGGTATTCTGTGGGTGAGCGGATGGCGACCGCTGGATGACATATGTTCTGTATCAGAAACTAGAGCGGCTGTGGTTTATCCAATGCCGTTTTCTGAATCAGCTCCCCAAATATCCAAACCCAATCTAAAGTTGACCAAAAACTGATTCGTAACTCTTTTGGTACTAATGTTGGAGAGTGGTCCCTGGTCATAGTGGTCCCTGGCCAAAGTGGTCCCTGGCCAAAGTGGTCCCTGGTCAGAGTGGTCCCTGGCCAAAGTAGTCCTTGGCCAAAGTGGTCCTTGGTCAAAGTGGTCCCTGGTCAAAGTGGTCCCCAGTGAAGTGGTCCCTGGTCAAAGTGGTCCCTGGTCTAGTGGTCCCTGGTCTAGTGGTCCCTGGTCAGAGTGGTCCCTGGTCTAGTGGTCCCTGGTCAAGTGGTCCCTGGTCAAAGTAGTGCCTGATCAAGTGGTCCCTGGTCAGAGTGGTCCCTAGTGAAGTGGTCCCTGGTCAAAATGGTCCCTGATCAAAGAGGTCCGTAGTCAAGTGGTCCCTGGTCAAGTGGTCCCTGGTCAAAGTGGCCCCTGGTCAAAGTGGCCCCTGGTCAAAGTGGTCCCTGGTCAAAGTGGTCCCTAGTCAAGTGGTACCTGGTCAAAGTGGTCCCTGGTCAAAGTGGTCTCTAGTCAAAAAAAGATTGAGAACCACTGGTTTAGAAGGAGGCCGGAGTTGAGTTGCCTGCTTAGGAATGGCTTAAAAAAGAAACCCAAAAAGGTATTCAGCATGTCAGAAAGCATCACAGTTACAGTGATAACCAAATACCGTCAAAAATCATAAATGCAGTTAAAAATTAAGATTTCTGTCTATTGCAGCAATCAGATCAAAGGATGAAAACCAATTATTTGCTCCAACTAGAGGAAATGTATTGAATCAACATGAGGTGTAGTAAGTCAGAACGTATGTGAGCTTCATTGATTTCATTAGGTGAGTTTATGCTGGTTGGGATTAAAAGTTGGATTTAGCCTAGAATTGTTAATTCAGTGTTTTTTTTAATATTTGTTTATATTTGTTCCAACTTTTCCAAGTGCCTTGAGTCTTGAACTGGGAAATGGGCAGAATTGTGTGTATGTGTGTATGTGTATGTATATATACGTGTGTGTGTGTGTGTGTATGTATATATACATATGTGTGTATGTGTGTGTGTGTGTGTGTGTACATATATATATATATTTTGGGGGGACTCAAAGCGGTGCACAACAAGTAATGGCAACATTCAATGCCAACACATATACAAACCAAAGAATAATTATATATAGGGGTGTGTGTGTGAAATTCTCTAACGACAAAATAGATGAGCCTTTGAATGAAGCAACTACCGCTTTCAGGGGCTCTTAGGGCACCAAAGCTGTTGGCGATGGCCTTCTAGGCTCATGTGAACCCTGTATCCAAAGGAAACAGGCTGGTCTGCTCTGGACCACAGGAAGTGACTGTACAACACAAAGCAGCAGAAAGATGGGAAAGGATGTGGCAAACTCAACGGCAGACAGTAAGCATTTTGCAAGCCATGGTGTTGCAGCGAGTTGAGCCAAGAATTATTCCCCCTGAGTTCAGTTGCTGAGAAATGTCAGGAGTTGGGGCTACTTTCCGCGCTTGATGTTTTTCATAACCATACTGTGCAATTCTAGAGCAAAACTGTTTTAAAAAATAGATCAAAGATGAAGGTCAATTAATTGCATTCAGCACAAACGTTATCTTCTGGGGCGTCTGGTAACTGTGGTCAACTTTCCCACCCTCTTTCTCCTCTTCTTTCTTTCTCTCCTTCCTTCCCTTTTTCTTTCTTTCTTTCTCTTCCTCTTCCCTTCCCTTTTCTTTCCCTTCCTCTTTTTCCCCTTTCTTCCTTCTTTGCCTATTCTTGGACTGCAACTCCCAGCCGTCCTCCTGATCAATCTACCTACCTACCTATCGTTAGCTAATCTATCTATCTTATCTATCTGGAGGATGGATTAGGGATCAGATGGTTTTCCCTCTTACTGCCTATTACAGGGAAAACCATCTGATCCCTAATCCATCTAAAACACAGACATGCGCCTTTCACCTTAAGAACAGACAAGCATCCCGAGCTCTGAGGATTACCTGGGAAGGAATCCCACTGGAGCATTGCAGCGCACCCAAATACCTGGGAATCACTTTGGACCGTGCTCTGACCTACAAGAAGCACTGCCTGAACATCAAACAAAAAGTGGGTGCTAGAAACAACATCATACGAAAGCTGACTGGCACAACCTGGGGATCACAACCAGACACAGTGAAGACATCTGCCCTTGCGCTATGCTACTCTGCTGCTGAGTATGCATGCCCAGTGTGGAACACATCTCATCACACTAAAACAGTGGATGTGGCTCTTAATGAGACATGCCGCATTATCACGGGGTGTCTGCGACCCACACCACTGGAGAAATTACACTGCTTAGCCGGTATTGCACCACCTGACATCCGCCGGGAAGTAGCAGCCAATAATGAAAGGACCAAGGCAGAGACATCTCCAGCTCATCCCCTGTTTGGGTATCAGCCAGCACGTCAACGACTTAAATCAAGACATAGTTTTCTTAGAACTACAGAGACACTCGCTGGAACACCCCAGCAAGCGAGAGTCCAAAAGTGGCAGGCCCAAACCCAGCACCTCAATTCATGGGTGACACCAGATGAGAGACTCCCCCCTGGGCACTCAGAAGACTGGTCAACTTGGAAGGCGCTGAACAGATTGCGCTCTGGCACCACGAGATGCAGAGCCAATCTTAAGAAATGGGGCTACAGGGTGGAATCCTCGGCATGCGAGTGCGGAGAAGAACAAACCACTGACCACCTGCTGCAATGCACCCTGAGCCCTGCCACATGCACGATGGAGGACCTTCTTGCGGCAACCCCAGAGGCACTCCAAGTGGCCAGATACTGGTCAAAGGACATTTAACCAAATACCAAATTTACAAAATCTGTGTGGTTTTTTTTTTCTTTTTCTTTTTAATCTCTGTGTTTGTTTTGCTCTGTTAGAATTGTAATACAATGGTTGCTGATGACACGATAAATAAATAAATCTGGAGGATTGCTGGGAGTTGCAGACCAGGAATAGGAAATTCGAACTATGCAGGGATTAGGATTTATTTATCGTGTCATCAGCAACCATACCATTGTATTACATGTCGTAACAGAACAAAACAAACACACAGATTTAAAAAAACCCACAGATTTTGCAAACTTGGTAGTTGGTTAAATGTCCTTTGCCCAGTATCTGGCCACTTGGAGTGCCTCTGGTGTTGCCGCAAGAAGGTCCTCCATTGTGCATGTGGAAGGGCTCAGGGTGCATTGCAGCAGGTGGTCAGTGCTTTGTTCTCCGCACTCGCATGCCATGGATTCCACTTTGTGGCCCCATTTCTTAAGATTGGCTCTGCATCTCGTGGTGCCAGAGCGCAGTCTGTTCAGCGCCTTCCAAGTTGACCAGTTTTCTGTGTGCCCAGGGGGGAGTCTCTCATCTGGTATCACCCATGGATTGAGGTGCTGGGTTTGAGCCTGCCACTTTTGGACTCTCGCTTGCTGAGGTGTTCCAGTGAGTGTCTCTGTAGATCTAAGAAAACTATGTCTTGATTTAAGTCGTTGACATGCTGGCTGATACCCAAACAGGGGATGAGCTGGAGATGTCTCTGCCTTGGTCCTTTCACTGTTGGCTGCTACTTCCCGGTGCATGTCAGGTGGTGCAATACCGGCTAAGCAGTGTAATTTTTCCAGTGGTGTGGGGTGCAGACATCCTGTGATGATGCTCTCAAAGAAATCCAAGGAGAAGAAAGCTTACAGCTTGGAAGCAATGCATTTGGATCATCCTCCTCTCCTAAAGGGCCTGGTCTAGAGGATGCTGGGAGCTGCAATCCAGAAGAGAGTGTGGATATGCTAGTGTGTGTTTTGTTTACCAGAGGGAATTCTTTTGCACATGCTCTGTAGCACCATTTTTGCTTTTGGGGGGGGGGGGGCTTTTTAGGTCCCTTCTGCTGCGTTTTACATGTTTTTATGAGCGATGGTCACTCGTTGGCCTGAGAAGTGTCTTGTGTCCAAATTTGGTGTCGTTTCGTCCAGTGGTTTTTGAGTTATGTCAATCCCACAAACGAACATTACATTTTTATTTATATAGACTAGCCGTCCCCTGTCACTCATTGCTGTGGCCCAGTCTGTGTATATGTGCTTTGTGTGTGTATATATATTTGTATATGTGTGTTTGTGTGTATATATGTGATTTTGCACATGCGTTGTAATGTATTTTTTGGTTTTTAAAGTCTCTTCTGCTGTGTTTTTCAGTGTTTTTAAGAGTGATGGTCACTCGTTGGCCTGTTAGGGGTGTAGTGTCCAAATTTCATGTCGATTCATCCAGTGGTTTTTGAGTTATGTTAATCCCACAAACGAACATTACATTTTTATTTCTATAGACTAGCCGTCCCCTGCCACGCATTGCTGTGGCCCAGTCTTTGTGTGTATGTGTGTATATATTTTTGTATATGTGTGTTTGCATATATATATCTGGTTTTGCGCATGCGTTGTAATGTATTTTTGGTTTTTAAGGCTCTTCTGCTGTGCTTTTCAGTGTTTTTGTGAGTGATGGTCACTCATTGGCCTGAGAGGTGTCCTGTGTCCAAATTTGGTGTCAATTCATCCAGTGGTTTTTGAGTTATGTCAATCCCACAAACGAACATTACATTTTTATTTATATAGACTAGCCGTCCCCTGCCAAGCGTTGCTATGGCCCAGTCTGTGTATATGTGTTGTGTGTGTATATATGTGTATATTTGTGTATATATGTGTTTGCGTGTATGTATGTATGTATATCTATATGTATGTATGTGTGCATGTGTATATGTATATATATGGTTTTGTGCATGCGTTGTATCTTTTCTTTTGGCTTTTTAAGTCTCTTCAATGTTTTTATGAGTGATGGTCATGATGCTGTGGCCCAGTCTGTGTATATGAGCTTTGTGTGTATGTGTGTATATATTTTTGTATATGTGTGTTTGCTTATATATATCTGGTTTTGTGCATGTGTTGTAATGTATTTTTTTTAGTCTCTTCTGCTGTGTTTTTCCAGTGTTTTTATGAGTGGTGGTCACTCATTGGCCTGAGAGGTGTCCAAATTTGGTGTCAATTCATCCAGTGATATTTGAGTTATGTCAATCCCACAAACGAACATTACATTTTTATTTATATAGATTTGCACCAGACAGTTGGGGAGTGGGAGGGAGATACAGCTGCTCTTTTATTATGATATTTAATTTAGTTACAACAATAGCTTACGTCGCAAGGCACATATTGACCACTTACAGCCCAGCTTGGGACATTCCATAACGAAAGCGGCAACATAAATCAATAGCGGCGCATTATGTACACATTCGGGAGGAATACTTTTGGTTCGATAAAATAAAACTCCAGTTTTCATTTTTCTCTATACAGAAACGCAAACGAACAAAAGGTAACCGTGGTCCCGGTTCAGTCAGGAAGGGGAGTGGTTTCCCTGATAAGGTCCTCAACGAAGCCTTTGCAAAGGGCCCCCATGAGCTTTGATGGGACCTGTCCAGCGAAAACTCTTTGGAGGGTTATGGCAGAACGGGATTAAATACTGTTGTCTTTGGCACACTTATGGCTCTAGGGATGGGAGGGTTCAGAACAGCAGTGCCTCTTACATTCTAATGTGAGCTTCATATGTGCTAAAGAGGTTCAGTGTGGCCCGGTTGGCTAGAGAGTTACACAACTTGGTTTCGCAACATGCATGTGCTTTGACATGTCGGCACACACATGGTGCCCTAATGGCCCCCACAAGCGTGCCCTTATTAAAAGCTACGCATAGCTTTGGCTCTACTACCCTTGTTGCGGAAACGCTCTTATCTCTGAGCTACTGCTTGCGGACTATCAATGTAGGAACGATTACAGTGAACACTCATCCTGATAATGATGTTGTGGCACTGAGAAGGAAGTACTTGATCCCCCAAGTTACTCCTTTCCCAACTTTGCATTCAAAATGGAGAAGTCAAGAGATGTTATGACGGCGCTTACACGTTTGCAAGCCATCTACAAGCATTGGGACAACACAACAATCTTGGCAGGTTCTTCATGGAGTCCATCTCAAACAGTAGAGTAGGGGTGCTGTTTGAAAAGCATACACAACAACCCCTTGTATGCCTGCACGGCATTTAGTGAATTATATTCCAGACATTGTGGGAGATACTCCACGAATGCATCAGAAGAAACCTTCTGGAGATGTGTGACACCTGGTTTTGAATGTTCAATACTATACTATGAACTTTGTGTTTGCATTTGGAGTGAAGGTGAGGTGAGCAGCTACGTTATGGGACAATCCTTAGCTCCTGAAAATACTAGCAACGTGGAGTGAGGAAGAAGGTGGTTGAGAAGGAACTTTGGACCCTTCTCTGCCACAAGTTTTGAGGATTCTCACTGGATGGCTTCTCTATCTGAACTAGATTCATTTGGCTGGACTTTATGATGGTGGACTGACTGAAAAACCATACTCAGAGGTCTATCTTCCCTTCTCCTTCCAAAGAACAAGTGGAAACAAGTGCCAAGACCCTTGTGGGGTATCCAGATACTCCACTTCTTTCCCTCAGCTATCACAAACTGCATGAACTGTGGGATCAAGCACATCCGACCCTTAACACACTGAGCTTTGAGTAGCTTCGCTTTGGCGGGATTTAGGGTGGCCATTCAAGCAGCGAAACTTCCTGTGAGTTGGGTGAGATGCGGCTTGTGCGAGACCGTGGGTGTTTCGTTCCAGGACCACCTGCGAAAAGTGAAAATCCGCAAAGTAGGAATTTTCCACACTCCATTGTTGCCAGGAAGCAAAACCCCACAAAACAGCGAGTCTGCAAAAAGTGAGCTGCAAAGTCGCAAGGGAACATTGTCGTTGAATACGTTGAGATCTTTCGAAGCAAAATACAACAGGGTGCTATTACAGAGGATCACACGGAGGGAGAATTAAAACGGGTACGTTGACACAGATAGATAGGTCTAAATACAATTTCTAGCTTGCAGCGGTCGCTCGAACAACCATACGTATGTGTGGATTCAGGCTGCCTGAAGCCTGCAGTGTGGTACTCCGAGTACTCGTTGACCCTCGCGTGTATTTTAGTCTTCATGCGTCTGAAAACAAAACCAGTGCAGTAATACGAATTCGAAAAAGAGTCTCTAGTCCCAAGGAGCGTGGGCCCCTCTTCCTAGGAAATCCTTGGGAGTCCCAAAACGTTGGTCGCCACGCTTGTGCCTCCGTCACAACGAACACGCTTCTGGGTGGAAACTCACATCTTTGGGGAAGAGCCAAGGAGCCGGCGCCTCACTCTTCCCCCACCTCTTCCCACGTCCAGCGAGATGGAAACGGCTGCTTAGACGGCATTCATGTGGATGTCGCCAAAGGGAATCTCGGTGCCTGTTTCTGGCGTGATGCTTTTTAGAATACGCTGGGGAGGAGACAAAAGCGCATGCGTTAAATGGTCGACCATCTATTTCACCATGGATAATTGCTAATTTATTGAAAGTATATACCCAGCTGTTCTACTAGGATCAGATCCAAGGCAGGTTACAGTTATTTGAAACGAGGTGAGCATTAGGTAAAAGTAAAGGTTTTCCCCTGACATTACGTCAAGTCATGTCCGACTTTGGTGCTCATCTAGGCTGAAGAACCGGCATTGTCCGTAGACACCTCCAAGGTCATGTGGCCAGCATGACTGCATGGAGCACTGTTACCTTCCCGCCGCAGCGGTACATATTGATCTACTCACATTTGCATGTTTTAAGCCGAAGAGCCGGCGTTGTCCGGAGACACCTCCAAGGTCATGTGGCCAGCATGACTGCATGGAGTACTGTTACCTTCCTGCCACAGCGGTACATATTTATCTACTCGCATTTTGATGTTTTAAGCCGAAGAGCCAGCATTGTCTGGAGACACCTCCAAGGTCATGTGGCCAGCATGACTGCATGGAGCACTGTTACCTTCTGCCGCAGCGGTATCTCTTGATTTACTCACATTTGCATGTTTTAAGCCGAAGAGCCGGCGTTGTCCGGAGACACCTCCAAGGTCATGTGGCCAGCATGACTGCATGGAGCACTGTTACCTTCCCGCCGCAGCGGTACATATTGATCTACTCACATTTGCATGTTTTAAGCCGAAGAGCCGGCGTTGTCCGGAGACACCTCCAAGGTCATGTGGCCAGCATGACTGCATGGAGTACTGTTACCTTCCTGCCGCAGCGGTACATATTTATCTACTCGCATTTGCATGTTTTAAGCCGAAGAGCCAGCATTGTCCGGAGACACCTCCAAGGTCATGTGGCCAGCATGACTGCATGGAGCACTGTTACCTTCCGCCGCAGCGGTATCTCTTGATTTACTCACATTTGCATGTTTTAAGCCGAAGAGCTGGCGTTGTACGTAGACACTTCCAAGGTCATGTGGCCAGCATGACTGCATGGAGCACCATTACCTTACCGCCACAGTGGTACCTCTTGATCTACTCGCATTTGCGTGTTTTAAGCCAAAGAGCCGGCGTTGTCCATAGAGACCTCCAAAGTCATGTGGCCAACATAACTGCATGGAGCACCATTACCTTCCTGCTGGAGCGGTACCTATTGGTTTACTCACATTTGCATGTTTTCGAACTGCTAGGTTGGCAGAAGTCTGTAGACACCCTCCAAAGACATGTGGCCAGCATGACTGCACAGAGCCCCGTTACCTTTCTGCCGTAATGGTACCTATTGATCTACTCGCATTTGCATGTTTTCAAATTGGTTGGCAAAAGCTGGGGCTAAAAGTGGGAGCTCATACCGTTCCTTGGACTCGAACCTGCAACCTTTCGATCAGCAAGTTCAGTAGCTGAGCACTTTAACCCACTGAGCCAACATGAATGAAATTTAAAGTGCATTAACATGCATTAACTGTGGCTGTAATCTTGCTGGGAACTCTGCAAGTGAACTTAGCGCCTGAAGAAAGTAGAACTGGGCAGTCCCATCGCATCCAGTGTATATTCCTATGGAGGGGAGCCATCAAAGTACCTGATGCTCTTTGGGACAGATCCATGTTGGTCCTGTTGTGCACCGCTAGAGAGTGCCAAGGTGCACTCTTCCTGTTTGGCGTTTTCACAACAGGTTTCTTCAGTTGACGTGCTATATAGCTAAATGTATGGGAAGTGGTGTAACATATACTGTGATAGAGCATCCCAGCTACATTCTGCTATAGGATCTCAGCAGTTGCAAGAAGTTATTGTGGCAAGAAATTAAGAGCCTGAAAACTCCAAGAGAAAACAATGCTGAACTGGGCATCAGTGGTTGATTTTTTTTACTCTGGTTTCTATCAAAATATTTACTCATTTATTTATTTACAACATTTATATGCCACCCTTCTCACCCTTTACAAGCAATATATTATATTATTAGCATAGCACAATATTAGCATTATATATTACTATATTGTACTATACTGCCATATTATTAGTAATATTACATGTAATATACAATATAAAAATATATCGTATTATTATTGGTATTATATTGATTATATTGTAATATTATCAATATTACATGTGTATAAAATACATTATAATATTAGCACAGAAGAATATTAGTATTATATGTTACTATATTGTACTATACCACTATACTGCCATATTATTAGTAATATTACATGTAATATACAATATATAAATATATTATTATTAGTATTATATTGATTACATTGTAATATTATCAATATTACATGCGTATACATATATTATATTTTATTATATTATTTTATTAGCACAGCACAATATTAGTATTATATATTACTATATTGTACTATACCACTATACTGCCATATGATTAGTAATATTGCATGTAATATACAAATATATCGCATTATTATTAGTATTATATCACACTGTAATATTATCAATATTACATGTGTATACAGTAAATTATATTATTAGCACAGCACAATAGTAGTATTATATATTACTATATTGTACTATACCACTATACTGCCATATTATTAGTAATATTACATGTAATATACAATATTATATTGATTACATTGTAATATTATCAATATTACATGCGTATACAATACATTACATTATTAGCACAGCACAGTATTAGTATTATATATTACTATATTGTACTATACTACTATACTGCCATATTATTAGTAATATTACATGTAATATACAATATACAAATATATCGTATTATTTATTTATTTATTTATTTATTTATTTACATTATTTATATTCCGCCCATATCAGCCTGCAGGCGACTCAGGGCAGTCTACATTTCGGCATTGTTATTAGTATTATGTATATATACTGTATATCGTATTATTAGTAGTATTATATTGATTATATAATACTATTATATTTTATATTATATTGATTATATTGATTACATTGTAATATTATCAATATTACGTGCGTATATTATTTATTTATTTATTTATTTATTTATTATTTGCATTTATTGACCGCCCCTCTCAGCCCGAGGGCGACTCGGGGCGGTGAAGGGCGACTCGGGGCGGTGATATACATATATTATTAGCACAGCACAATATTAGTATTATATAATTAGTATTATATATTACTATATTGTACTATATCACTATACTGCCATATTATTAGTAATATTACATGCAATATACCCCGAAGTGTGGTGGAGGCTCCTTCTTTGGAGGCTTTTAAACAGAGGCTGGATGGCCATCTGTCGGGGATGTTTTGAATGGGATTTTCCTGCTTCTTGGCAGAATGGGGTTGGACTGGATGGCCCACCAGGTCTCTTCCAACTCTAGGATTCTATTATTCTGTGATTTTATGAAAACCGACGATTTCAGAAGAGGAGGAAGAGGTGAATCTTAGGATGGACCAGAGAACAAACCCCAAGGACTTAGAATTATTTTTAACTCTTGATCCTGAGAAGGCTGTTCCTCCAGAATGAAACTGCTGAGTAAGATTAGGAGAGAAGTCGACATTCAAGTGGAACTTTAAAGAGGAATGCTAATGGCGCTATTAAAAACCACCGATTCTGAGCAATTAGTTAAGGGATTAGGAAGACAGAGCATGAGCTGCGAAGATTAAGGCAGGGACCGACCTTAACCTTAATGGATCTTAAGCAATTAGCCAAATGTGTTAGATCATTGCTGAGGACTTGGAAACAATCCTATCCAAGATAGCCAGAAGTGGGATGAACCCTTCTACTCCCATAGGAAACTTTAAAACTCTTCCACCATAAGTGGGTGAAAGGCCTCAGACTAAGAAGGCTTGATCTCTACCTCTTTGAGTGTCCCTGGAGTAGTCGCCAGCCGATAAACCATATAGGCGGGAATGCAGATGAAAGACGACGTCCCGATGCAGTAACCCAGCACCATGGTCCAGTAGGGATACGTGTAGTCGAAAAGGCGGAGGTCTGGCACGCTGGACATGAAGCTGAAAATGATGAACTGGGAAAGACCCAATGAGTTAGTTCATGGGGACTGGGCATTGGCAAAGGAGGAGGAGGAGGAAGAAGAAGAGGAGGTGGAGGAGGAGAAGAGAAGAAGAATAAGGAGAATGAAGAAGAGGACGAGGAGGCGGAGGAAGAAGAAGAGGAGGAAGAGGAAGAAGAAAAGGAAGAAGAAGAGGAGGAAGAAAAGGAAGAAGAGGAGGAGAGGAGGAGGAAGAAGAAGAAGCAGAGGAAGAAGAGGAGGAGGAGGAAGGAGAAGAGGAGAGAAGAGGAATAAGAGGAGGAGGAGGAAGAGGATGAGGAGGCAGAGGAAGAAGAAGAGGAGGAGGAGGAGGAGGAAGAAGAGGAGGAGGAGGAAGAAAAGGAAGAAGAAGAGGAGGAGGAGAGAAGAGGAATAGGAGGAGGAGGAAGAAGAGGACGAGGAGGAGGAGGAGGAAGAAGAGGAGGAGGAGAAAGGAGAAGAGGAGGAGGAAGAAGAAAAGGAAGAAGAAGAGGAGGAGGTGGAGGAGGAAGAGAAAGACAAAGTGGAGGAGGAGGAGGAAGAAAAGGAAGAAGAAGAGGAGGAAGAAGTGGTGGAGGAGGAGAGGAACAGGAGGAGGAAGAAAAGGAAGAAGAGGAAGAGGAAGATGAAAAGAAGGAGGAGGAAGAAGTAGTAGAGGAGGAGGAGGAAGAAGAAAAGGAAGAGGAGGAGGAGGAGGCAGAGGAGGAGGCAGAGGAGGAAGAACAATAACAACAACAGGGGCAGAAGACTCATGAAACACAAGACATTGACATGTTCTCGCTTACCTCTCCAGCCTCCCATTCGGTTGGGTTGTAGACCCACTTAAAGCAAGATCCTGAACTGGCAACCTAACTACACCAACACCCGTTTCTCATTATTCTGCATAGATCAGTGTTTCTCTACCTTCCTAATGCTGCAACCCCTTAATATGGTTCCTCATGTTGTGTTGACCCCAACCATCACATTATTTTCATTGCTATTTCATAACTGGAATTTTGCTACTGTTAGGAATCGTAATGTAAATATCTGATCTGCAGGATTTATGTCTTTTCACTGGACCAAATTTGGCACAAATACCCAATACTGGTGGGTTGGAGAGGGATTGATTTCATCATTTGGGAGTTGTAGTTGCTGGGACTTATAGTTAACCTACAATCAAAGAGCATTCTGAACTCCACCAACGATGGAATTGAACCAAACTTGGCACACAGAACTCCCACAACCAACAGAAAATTCTGGAAGGGTTTGGTGGGCATTGGCCTTGAGTTTGGGAGTTGTAGTTCACCTCCATCCATAGAGCACTGTGGACTCGGACAATGATGGATCTGGACCAAACTTGGCATGGATACTTAATATACCCAAATATGAACACTGGTGGAATTTAGGGAAAATAGACTTTGTCATTTGGGAGTTGTAGTTGCTCATTGGAGGGAAGGATAGTAGAGGCAAAGATGAAGTTTCCCATCGTGGTCAACTGTGAATCGCACATATGGTAATTCCTGCGCCTGCGCAGAACAGGAAGGATAGTAAAGGCAAAGATGAAGTACTTTGGCCACATCATGAGAAGAAAGGAAAGCTTAGAGAAGACAATGATGTTGGGGAAAATGGAAGGAAAAAGGGCAAGATGGATAGATGGCATCCTTGAAGTGACTGGATTGACCTTGAAGGAGCTGGGGGTGGTGACGGCCGACAGGGAGCAGGGAGCTCTGGCGTGGGCTGGTCCATGAGGTCATGAAGAGTTGGAAACGACTAAACGAATGAACAACAACAGTTGCTGGGATGTATAGTTCACCTACAATCAAAGAGCATTCTGAACCCCACCAACGATAGAATTGGGCCAAACTTGCACACAGAACCCCCATGACCAACAGACCTCACAACCTCTGAAGGTACCTGCCATAGATGCAGGCAAAACGTCAGAAGAGAATGCTTCTAGAACAGTGTTTCTCAACCTTCCTCATGCCGCGACCCCTTAATACAGTTCCTCCTGTTGTGGTGACCCCCAGCCATAACATTATTTTTGTTACTACTTCATAACTGTCATTTTGCTACAAATATGAATCGTAATGTAAGTATCTGATACGCAGGATGTATTTTCATTCACTGGACCAAATACCTAATAAGCTCTAATTTGAATACTGGTGGGTTAGAGGGGCATTGATTTTGTCACTTGAGAATGGCAGTTGCTGGAATTTATAGTTCACCTACCATCAAAGAGCACTCTGAACTCCACTAACAATGGAATGGAACCAAACCTGGCACACAGAACTCCCACGACCAACAGAAAATACTGGAAGGATTTGCTGACCATTGACCTTGAGTTATGGAGTTGTAGTTCACCTATATCCACAGAGCACTGTGGACTCAATGATGGATCTGAACCAAACTTGGCACAAATGCGCAATATGCCCAAATGTGAGCACTGGTGGAGTTTGGATAAAATAGACCTTCACATTTGGGAGTTGTAGTTGCTGGGATTTATAGTTCGTCTCCAATCAAAGAGCATTCTGAACTCCACCAACGATGGAATGGAACCAAATTTGGCACACAGAACCCCCACGACCAACAGAAAATACTGGAAGGGTTTGCTGGGCATTGACCTTGAGTTTGGGAGTTGTAGTTCACTTACATCCAGGGAACACTGTGGACACAGTACTCCATGACCAACAGAAAATACTGAGTTTTCTGACGGTCTTTGGTGACCCCTCTGAAACCCCCTCACGACCCCCCAGGGGTCCCGGCCCCCAGGTTGAGAAACACTGTTCTAGAATGGCCATACAGCCCGAAAAACCTACAACAACCCAGAAAATACTGGGTTTTTTTGTGGTCTTTGGTGACCCCTTGACACCCTCTTGTAACCCCCCCCCCCCCGGGTCCCGACCCCTAGATTGAGAAAAGCTGATATAGATAGTTAAGCCAAGTCTATCCTTAGCAACCCCACCAAATGCTGGCCTTGACTTCCTGCTGTTTGGCTGGGCTCTCAACTCCTGCCTAGTAACCACAATACCTGGGCTTATTTGCTTTCCATTTCATTTCATTGCCTTGGGCTCATAAAGATGGGCTGTTTACGTAGCAGGATGACTGATGCTGCTTCGCTTTATCCCGGCCTTCCCCCCACAACTCCTTGTAATAAAATGGAAATTCGGTAAACACGCATCCATCATCTGAGCAAGAGAACCATCAGGTGGGGCTTAATTTCCGAGCTGAGTGTTAACTACACTATAAAAAGCACACAGGGCTAATTTGGGAACTGGGAGCTGCGGCTTTTGTTTAGTTAGGCTAGAAAAGGGCTCGGACATATCAGCGGCAAGGAGAGGGCTTCGACTCCAGCCATCCTTTTCCATGTCCTAGCAAAGAAAACTCCATCTCATTTTGCAAAAATTGGTGTCTGCAGAAACAATAATTCAGTAACTTTTCTCCCTTCTACAGTGGTTCTCAACCTTCCTAATGCCATGACCCCTTAGTACAGTTCCTCATGTTTTGTTGACCCCCAACCATAACATTATTTTCGTTGCTACTTCACAACTGTCATTTTGCTACAAAACAGGAGCTTTTTTGTTGAGTCCCGGGGCCAGAGAAGCAGATGGCGGAAACAGAAGAACGGCCTGCCTCAGGGAAGCGTGCTTGCCCCATCCATGTTCAACATTGACACAAATGACCAGCCACTGCCAGAAGGGACAGAGAGCTTCATCTATGCCAGGGGTCAGGAACCTTCGGCCCTCCAGGTGTGGTGGACTTCAACTCCCACAATTCCTTGAGGCTCGGCATTCGCCCCAAAGGCTTACCTTGGCCTCAAGGAATTGTGGGAGTTGAAGTACACCACACCTGGAGGGCCGAAGGTTCCCCATGCCTGATCTATGCTGATGATCGTGCCATCACCACCCAAGCAGGGAGCTTTGAGATGGTTGAACAGAAGCTCTCCGAAGCTCTAGGTGCCCTTACTGCCTATTACAGGGAAAATCAGCTGATCCCTAATTCATCTAAAACACAGACATGTGCTTTTCATCTCAAGAACAGACAAGCATCCCGAGCTCTGAGGATTACCTGGAAAGGAATCCCACTGGAGCATTGCAGCACACCCAAATACCTGGAAGTCACTCTGGACCGTGGTCAGACCTACAAGAAGCACTGCCTGAATATCAAGCAAAAAGTGGGCGCTAGAAACAATATCATACGAAAGCTGACTGGCACAACCTGGGGATCACAACCAGACACAGTGAAAACATCTGCCCTTGCGCTTTGCTACTCTGTTGCTGAGTATGCATGCCCAGTGTGGAACACATCTCACCACGCTAAAACAATGGATGTGGCTCTTAATGAGACACGCTGCATTATCACAGGATGTCAAGGCTCAACACCACTAGAGAAATTATACTTATTTATTTATTTATTTTGCGTGGTCAGATGCAGAGCCAACCTCAAGAAATGGGGCCACAAAGTGGAATCCACAACATGCGAGTGGGGAGAAGAGCAAACCACTGACTACCTGCTGCGATGCAACCTGAGCCCTGCCACAAGCACAATGGAGGACCTTCTTATAGCAACACCAGAGGCACTCCAAGTGGCCAGATACTGGTCATAGAACATCTAATTAACTACCAAGCTTGCAAACTTTGTGTTTTGTTTGTTTGCAATACAACTGTTTGGTTTGCTCCTGACATGATAGATAGATAGATAGATAGATAAATGTAAACATCTGACATGCAGGATATTTGCATTCACAGGACCAAATTGGGCACAAATACCCAATACGCCCAAATTTGAATACTGGTAGAGTTGGAAAGAGCGGGTTGGGTTTTGTCATTTGGGAGTTGTAGTTGATGGTATGTATAGTTAACTTACAATCAAAAAGCATTCTGGGCTCCCATGAGCAACAGAAAATACTGGAAGGGTTTGGTGGGCATTGGACTTGAGTTTGGGAGTTGTAGTTAACCTCTATCCAGAGAGCCCTGTGGACTCAAACAATGATGGATCTGGACCAAACTTGGCACGGATACTCAATATGCCCAAATGTGAACACTGGTGGAGTTTGGGGGAAATAGACCTTGACATTTGGGAGTTGTAGTTGCTGGGATTGATAGTTCACCTACAATCATAAAGCATCCTGAACCCCACCAGTTATAGAGTTGGGCCAAACTTCCTACACAGAACCCCCACGAGCAGCAGAAAATACTGTATTGTCGAAGGCTTTCATGGCTGGAATCACTGGGTTGTAGTTTTTTTTCGGGCTATATGGCCATGTTCTAGAGGCATTCTCTCCTGACATTTCGCCTGCATCTATGGCAAGCATCCTCAGAGGTAGTGAGGTACCTCACTACCTCTGAGGATGCTTACCATAGATGCAGGCGAAACGTCAGGAGAGAATGCCTCTAGAACATGGCCATATAGCCCGAAAAAAACTACAACAACCCAGAAAATACTGTGTTTTTTGATGGTCTTTGGCGACCCCCAGGTTGAGAAACACTGCCGTACTAGTTTCCTCCTTCCTTCCCTCAAACCCTTCATCATATTAGAGCCGCAGGCTGCAATTAGTTAGGGAGACTCACCAAGAGGAAAATGGGGCTGATGGCTACCCAGCAGATCCTCCAGTACCATCCAGGGCTGAATCCGAGCATCTCTTTGACATCCCTGGAAAACTGACCCACGCCTGGAAAGACAACACGACAATGGGTCTGCGTTAAGCACTTCCCGTTGAGTATTTTTCTATGATGTTGATGTTCTTGAACAGACGAAGTAATAAGCCAAGAGATCGTTTTCGGTTGCCCCAGCACTGGGTTATGGAGGAGCACTGAGACTACAGAGCAGGCGCTGCTGTTCTTCCTAACCTGAAAAATTGGTGTCGATATGAGCCTTGCAATCATGCCAGCCACATAACCCAGCATCATAGGTAAAGGTAAAGGGTTTCCCCTGACATTAAGACCAGTCGTGTCCGACTGTCCATTTTTAAGCCGAAGAGCCGGCGTTATCAGTAGACACCTCTAAAGTCATGTGGTCGGCATGACTGCATGGAGCGCCCTTCCCTTCCCTATTGATCTACTAACATTTGCATGTTTTTGAACTTCTACTTTGGCAGAAGCAGGGGCTAACAGCGGGAGCTCACCCCACTCCTCAGATTTGAAGCTGAAGAGCCGGCGTTGTCCGTAGACACCTCTAAGATCATGTGGTCACCATGACTGCATGGAGCGCCCTTCCCTTCCCTATTGAGCTACTCACATTTGCATGTTTTCGAACTTCTACGCTGGCGGAAGCTGGGGCTAACAGCGGGAGCTCACCCCACTCCCCAGATTCTAAGCCGAAGAGCTGGCATTGTCCGTAGACACCTCTAAGGTCATGTGGTCAGCATGACTGCATTGAGCATGCTTACCTTCCCTATTGACATACTCACATTTGCATGTTTTCAAACTTCTACGTTGCCAGAAGCTGGGGCTAACAGCGGGACCTCACTCCACTCCCCGGATTCTAAACCTAAGAGCCAGCATTGTCTGTAGACAGACACCACTAAGGTCATGTGGTTGGCATGGCTGCATGGAGCGTGCTTACCTTCCCTATTGACCTACTCACATTTGCATATTTTCAAACTGCTAGGTTGACAGGAGCTGTCATGTGGTCAGCATGACTGCATTGAGCATGCTTACCTTCCCTATTGACCTACTTACATTTGCATGTTTTCAAACTGCTAGGTTGGTAGAAGCTGGGGCTAACAGCGGGACCTCATTCCACTCCCCGGATTCTAAGCCGAAGAGCCAGCATTGCCTGTAGACCACTAAGGTCATGTGGTTGGCATGGCTGCATGGAGCGCCCTTACCTTCCCTATTGACCTAATCACATTTGCATGTTTTCAAACTGCTAGGTTGGCAGGAGCTGGGGCTAACAGCGGGACCTCACTCCACTCCCCGGATTCTAAGCCGAAGAGCCAGCATTGTCTGTAGACAGACACCACTAAGGTCATGTGGTTGGCATGGCTGCATGGAGCGTGCTTACCTTCCCTATTGACCTACTCACATTTGCATATTTTCAAACTGCTAGGTTGACAGGAGCTGTCATGTGGTCAGCATGACTGCATTGAGCATGCTTACCTTCCCTATTGACCTACTTACATTTGCATGTTTTCAAACTGCTAGGTTGGCAGGAGCTGGGTCTAATAGCGGGAGCTCACCCCACCCCAGATTGTAAAGCGAAGAGCCGGCGTTGTCTGTAGACACCTCTAAGATCATGTGGTCAGCATGACTGCATGGAGCGCCCTTACCTTCCCTATTACCGACTCACATTTGCTTGTTTTCAAACTGCTAGGTTGTCAGGAGCTGTCATGTGGTCAGCATGACTGCATTGAGCATGCTTACCTTCCCTATTGACCTACTTACATTTGCTTGTTTTCAAACTGCTAGGTTGGCAGGAGCTGGGTCTAATAGGGGGATCTCACCCTGCTCCCCAGATTTGAACCTGCAGCCTTCCGACCAGCAAGTTCAGCAGCTCAGCGATTCAACTCGCTGCACCATTGGGGACTCCAACAATCCAGATTACAGTCCTGTAATGACCCAACGGGATGGATGCCAGCCACGGGGTTAAACTCACCATAGAACCACGACACCGCGACGGATTCCAGAAATACCACGGCTATCAGCGCCGGGCCCGTGGCATATTCCTCAAACAGCTTCACCACATATGCACCACCCTGTATGGATGAAAAAGAGATCGTGGGAAGTGATAGAAGGAGAAAGCAGTCAAATGTGGCTCATTTAGGATACAGAGAGAAGGAAAGGAAGCTAGAAACACCCCGTAAAATCAACACTTGGTCCTCTGTGTCGCTAATGACCCGTTTGGGTAACTTCCCTTCGTCGGCCTCACACAATGAGGCGAGGGGAAAGCGATAGATAACCTTGGAGGACCAGGTTCCCATTCCCTTCCTTGGTGGGAATGTTTTGGAAGTGCGTCCCCATGACGGAGAGGGAAGGGAGTGGGCTTCGGCTGGAACGGAGGCGCCTCGTTGACTGGAAACTTGAACTGCTGATAAGACACAATCCAAAAGGAGCTGTTTTCCAGCAAATTCTCCTCTCTGGCTTCCATGCGAGGTCTCCTTATCAAATATTCCTCTTGTTTTTGGTCTGGTGTCCAAACTACTCTCTTGGTATCAAAGGAACAATAAGTAGAAAAGTGTTCTTGCCAGACATCAAGGGAACCACTGACCGCATAGGGAAGCTGATGAGGAAGCACAACATACAAACTATCTACAGACCCACCAAGAAAATCCAACCAATGCTACGTCCAGCAAAGGACAAGAGGGATCCTCTCACTTCTGCAGGAGTCTACCGTGTCCCATGCAGCTGTGGACAAGTCTACATAGGGACCACCAAATGCCGCATTGCCCAGACACACATCAAGGAACATGAAAGGCACTGCAGACTCCTTCAACCAGAGAAGTCAGCCATAGCAGAGCACCTGATGAACCAGCCTGGACACAGCATTTTATTGGAGAACACAGAAATGCTGGACCACGCTCACAACCACCATGTCAGACAACACAGAGAAGCCATTGAAATGCACAAGCATGTGGACAATGTCAACAGAAAGGAGGAAACCATGAAAATGAACAAAATCTGGCTACCAGTATTAAAAAAAACTAAAATCAGAACAGCACAACAACAGAGAGGAAACAAACAAGGACATCTAATCACCTCTCAACAAAAGATTGCTCCAGGCACAGCCAGGCAATCAAATGCTAATCAAGTTGAAACATTCACACCTAGCCCCAGCAGACAAGAGTTCTTTGTCCCACCCTGGTTATTCCACAGATATATAAACACTTTTTTCCTAGTTCCAACAGACCTCACTACCTCTGAGGATGCGTGCAATAGATGCAGGCAAAACATCAGGAGAGAATGCCTCTAGAACTTTACAATTTAGTCTGCTTTTTACTGATTTTCCTACCAGGTGTCTATCTTATTTCTCCATGTTACTCTAACACATTCTGTCTCACTTTCAGGAAACAAAGTCCTGTCAGGGAATCCTGCCGACTACGCCAAATATGTCATAAGTACTTTTAAAAACATTAAATAGGTTCTTTTATTCTGCTTTTAGTGAGACAGGTTGCATTAGGCACTTTCAGAGAAAAAATAGACACGGACTCCAGTATGGCCATATAGCGCGAAAAAACCTACAACAACCCAGTGATTCTGGCCATGAAAGCTTTCGACAATACAACAAGTAGAATCATAGAATCCTAGAGTTGGAAGAGACCTCATGGACCATCCAGTCCAACCCCATTCTGCCAAGAAGCAGGACAAGTGCATTCAAAGCACCCCCGACAGATGGCCATCCAGCCTCTGTTTCCAAAGCCTCCACCACACTCCGCAGCAGAGAGTTCCACTGCTGAACAGCTCTCACAGTCAGGAAGTTCTTCCTCATGTTCAGATGGAATCTCCTTTCTTGTAGTTTGAAGCCATTGCTCCATTGCGTCCTAGTCTCCAGAAAGGAAGCTCGCTCCCTCTTCCCTATCACTTCCTCCCACATATTTACACATTTATACCTGGCAAGTGATGTAGATTTTCTCTGCTTTGAAAAAAATGTCAAAGATTGATAGAACCCATCACTGTTTACACAAGCTGACCACAAATTTCCGAGATAGCAGAAAGAAGTCTTTCCTCCCTTTAATTGGATTTGAACCTGGGAAGGTCAAGGTAAAGGTTTCCCCTTGACGTTAAGTCCAGTCACATCCAACTCTGAGGGTTGGTGCTCATTTCCCCTTGAATAGCAGCTTATAGGTTCATAAAGGTAAAGGTTTCCCCTTGACTTTAAGTCTGGTTGTGTCTTACAATCACAATGGCATACACAAAGGCAAATGCTTCTCCTTTCATTTCTGGCTCTGGAGGCAGTGCTCAACTTTGACTCTGGGGCTCATCTCAATTTCTAGGCCAAAGAGCCGGCATTGTCCATAGACACCTCCTAGATAATGTGGCCAGCATGACTGCATGGAGTGGCCTTACCTTCCTGCTGGAGTGGTACCTATTGCTCTACTCACATTTGCATGTTTTCGAACTGCTAGGTTGGCAGAAGCTGGGGCTGACAGTGGGAGCTCACGCCGCTCTCCGGATTCAAACCTGCGACCTTTCGGTCAGCAAGTTCAGCAGATCAGTGCTTTAACTCTGCCACTGGGGACTCCAAGGTAAAGTTTTTCCCCTGACATTAAGTCCAGTCGTGTCATATTCTGGAGTTTGGTGCCCATCTCCATTTCTATGCTGAAGTGCTGGCGTTGTCCATAGACACCTCCAAGATCATGTGGCCAGCATGACTGCATGGAGTGTAGTTACCTTCCTGCTGGAGCAATACCTATTGCTCTACTCACATTTGCATGTTTTGGAACTGCTAGGTTGGAAGAAGCTGGGGCTGACAGCAGGAGCTCACGCCACTCTCCAGATTCAACCTGCGATCTTTCGGTCAGCAAGTTCAGCAGCTCAGCGCTTTAACTCACTGTGCCACTGGGGCTCCCAAGGTAAACGTTTTCCCCTGACATTAAGTCCAGGGGTTTGGTACTCATCTCCATTTCTTTGCTGAAGAGCTGGCATTGTCCATAGACTCCTCCTAGGTCATGTGGCCAGAATGACTGCATGGAGCGCTGTTACCTTACTGCTGGAGCGGTACCTATTGCTCTACCCACATTTGCTAGGTTGGCAAAAGTTGGGGCTAAAAACGGGCGCTCACCTCACTCCACGGATTTGAACCACCAACCTTTCGATCAACAAGTGATACCAATTAATCTACTCACACTTGTATTGTCGAAGGCTTTCATGGCCAGAATCACTGGGTTGTTGTAAGTTTTTTCGGGCTATATAGCCATGTTCTAGAGGCATTCTCTCCTGGCGTTTCGCCTGCATCTATGGCAAGCATCCTCAGAGGTAGTGTTTTGGAACTGTTTGGTTGGCAGAAGCTGGGGCTGACAGCAGGAGCTCAAGCCACTCTCTGCATTCGAACAACCAACCTTTCGGTCAACAAGTTCAGCAACTCAGCAGTTTAACCGGCTGCACCACCAAGTGCTCCTGACCCTGGGATACTGTAGGTATAACATACTCTACCAATGAATTACAGAGTTAAGTCTGAAGAAAGAGCAATTCAGCCTTGCTGTAAATGGTACTACACATTAACTGAGCAAGATGCGGTGTAGTCCAATTCACCTTCCAAGTCACAACCTTGCTGTAAATGGTACTACACATTAACTGAGCTAGATGTGGTGCAGTCCAAAAAGTTTTGCTGCCTGATACTAGGAATAAATAGGGGGCAGATCCCATATTATGGAGCCCAGACTCTTCCACCTGCTCAAGGCTTTGGAGCTTCCTTGGTCCTGCAAAGCTGTGTTACTCACGAAGGTCAGCGTGGAGAGGGCGCCCATGAAGCAGATCGCAATGAATCCCAGCACAAAGATTTCCCGGCGCTTGCTCCAAACGTGGGGGAATTCGTCCAGGACGGCCGTGATCACCCCTTCCAGCCCGGCAAACTGGGAAAAAAAAGTACAAGGCAGTGTTTCCTTTCTTCCCGTTCATTTCATATTACAGTGTTCCCTCACTTATTTATGTTATTTATTTATGTCGAACACTTGTAAAACACTAGTTAAAAACATTAAACAATATACTTGGGTGTGATCCTGGACTCCTCGCTAAGCTTGGAACCCCAAGTTTCGGCGGTGTCCAGGGGAGCATTTGCACAACTCAAACTTGTGCGCCAGTTGCGCCCGTACCTTGGGAAGTCAGATTTGGCCACGGTAGTCCACGCTCTGGTTACATCCCGGATTGATTACTGCAACGCGCTCTACGTGGGGTTGCCCTTGAAGACTGCCCGGAAGCTTCAGATGGTCCAGCGTTCGGCGGCCAGGTTACTAACGGGAGCGGCACTCAGGGAGCACACCACTCCTCTGTTGAGCCAGCTCCACTGGCTACCAATCTGCTACCGGGCACAATTCAAGGTGCTGGCTTTAGCCTATAAAGCCCTAAACGGTTCTGGCCCTGCTTACCTCTCCGAACGCATCTCCACCTATGAACCGACGAGGATGTTAAGATCGTCCGGGGAGGCCCTACTCTCGGTCCCACCTGCGTCGCAGGCGCGGCTGGCGGGGACGAGAGACAGGGCCTTCTCGGTGGTGGCCCCTCGGCTATGGAATGCCCTACCCGTAGACATCAGGCAGGCCCCTTCGTTGCTGGAGTTCCGGAGGAGGGTCAAGATGTGGCTCTATGAACAGGCGTTCGGTCAACAAGGCAACTGAACTCATGAAGACGGTATAAATGAACGAAGGAATGGTAGAAGGATTATGAGAATCGGAATCTGATTTCACTGAGGCGTTGATGACCACGTTGTTTGTCTTGTATTGTCTGTCGTGTGTGTTGTGTTTTAATCTAACTGTCATTGTTATATAAATTGCACTGTAAACCGCATTGAGTCGCCGATTAGGCTGAAAAATGCGGTATAAAAATAAAGCAAATAAAATAAAAAATAAAATAAATACTTACAGTCTGCTAAGCTATTACCAGTCTGGTGGCCATTAATTAGCCGAATTCTATGATTGAGTACTCCATTTAACTTATCCATAACCCATTTATTTATTTATTTAATCCATTTATATACCGCTTTTCTCAGCCCTCGGGCGACTCAAAGCGGTTTACAGCAGCAAAATTCAATGCTTGAACATCATAAAACAGATTAAAACAATTAAAAACCATAGCATCAATATACAAACATTACAAAGCCAATGCTACATAACTCATGGCGTCTCTTAGTTAAAATCAAGATCCAATCTCGTCATCCAGTCGTTCCATGTTCCAATATTGTTACACTGCCTTTTCGAATGCCTGCTCAAACAACAAGAGAAGAGGCCAATCTAATATGTCTGGGAAGGGCGTTCCATAGCCGAGGGGCCACCACTGAGAAGGCCCTGTCTCTTATCCCTGCCAAACATATTTGTGACACAGGCGGGACCGAGAGCAGGGCATCCCCAGACGATCTTAACATCCTAGCTGGTTCATAGGAGGAGATATGTTCGGACAGGTAAGTTTGGCCTGAACTGTTTAGGGCTTTAAAGGCTAGAGCCAGCACTTTGAATTGTGCCCAGTAGCAAACTGGCAGCCAGTGGAGCTGGCACAACAGAGGAGTTGTATTCTCCCTGAGCGCCACTCCTGTTAGTAACCTGACTGCCGCCCGTTGGACCATTTAAAGATTCCGGGCAGTCTTCAAAGGCAATCCCACATAGAGCACTTTGTAGTAGTCTATACGGGATGTAACCAGAGCGTGGACTACCGTGGCCAAGTCAGACTTCCCAAGGTACGGGCGCAGCTGGTGCACGAGTTTTAACTGTGCAAATGCTCCCCTGGTCACCGCCGAAACCTGGGGTTCCAGACTCCAAAACATTGTCAACATTGTCATTGTCATTTCCGCCTAATTACCCGAAGGCCTGGTCCCACATCCACATTTTTACCTTCTTTCTAAAAGTGAGGAGGGATGACGATGACCTAATTTCCCCAAGGAGTGAGTTCCAAAGGCGAGGGACCACCACCGAGAAGGCCCTGTCCCTCATCCCCGCGAAGCGTGTTTGATTAAGATATTCTGGGAAGGCCTTGCTCTTGGCCCCACCTCTGTCTCAAACACGCTTCGCGGGGATGAGGGACAGGGCCTTCTCTGAGGTGGGTCATAGAAGGAAGTACATTCGGACAGGTATGCTGGACCGGAGCCGTATAGGCTTTTATAGGTCAAAACCAGCACTTTGAATTATGCTCGGAATTGGACCGGCAGCCAGTAGACCACCCGTGAAAAGTGAAAATCCGCGAAGAAGGGATGCTATATATGTATATCACGTTCCGAAGGTGACATAGAGGCGAGGAGAGATTTAAAGGCACCGGGCACCTTGTTTTTGCTTGCGATCTCTGCTTTGCTTTGCAATCTCTCTTAGAATCATAGAATCCTAGAGTTGGAAGAGACCTCCTGGGCCATCCAGTCCAACCCCATTCTGCCAAGAAGCAGAAATATTGCATTCAAAGCACCCCTGACAGATGGCCATCCAGCCTCTGTTTAAAAGCTGCCAAAGAAGGAGCCTCCACCACACCGGGGCAGAGAGTTCCACTGCTGAACGGCTCTCACGATCAGGAAGTTCTTCCTCATGTTCAGATGGAATCTCCTTTTTGTAGTTTGAAGCCATTGTTCCCTTGCATCCTAGTCTCCAAGGAAGCAGAAAACAAGCATGCTCCCTCCTCCCTATGACTTCCTCTCACATATTTATACATGGCTATCATATCTCTCATGAGGGTGAGACCCCCTTCCACACTTCATCATTGCCAGGAGGCGGGATGAGAATGCCACTCTGGACAACGGCAACCATTCATAAACCTGCGAAACAGCGAGTCCGCGAAAAGCGAACTGCGAAGTAGCGAGGGAGCACTGCACTCACCGTACTATCCAGCCCTAGAGTGATCAGCATCAGGAAGAAGATGATGGCAAAGAAGGTCGAGGCAGGCATGTTTGCGATGGCCTCTGCATACGTGATGAAGAGGAGGCTGGGTCCTGCCAAGGGAACGAGATGGTAAAGACGGGACACATGGTTGTTGGGAAAATAAGACCCATTCTAGCCCTCCCATTCCTTCTGCAACTTGTTCACTTTTAGAAACAATTGACAAGCAACTCCCCATATTTGCAGATTTGGGTATTCATGAATGTGATCTGTTTAGGAATCTTTAGGTCTTCGAACATGACCTGTTGTCTCACCCTCATTCTGAACCGTGAGTCATTTGTAAGTCAGATGTTTGCAACTTGGAGATGGCCTGTACGGCCTTCCTTAGCGACCATCATTGGGCCTGCTCTCCAGAGCAGATGGGTGAGTTTTTCCATCTGCATCTCTAATGGCGGCAGGTCAGATGGCCTCTTTTGAAGATTGGAATGGACCGATGTGAGATGGGGCAAATCTTCAAGCATCCTGGTCCAAGTCTAATCAGAACCAGAATTGTCCTCAGAAATGAACCAAGAGCTGGCACGGGTTCCCTCCTCGTGGAATTGCACTCCAACCTTTTTTATTTAGTTTTGAGTCTATTTTCGGCATTTCTACCCCACCCTTGAACCTATTCCCAGGGTAGAGTTTGCCTCATCAAAACACAATAAACAACCAAAGTACAATAAATCGCAAACACTCGGATTGACGTATTTTGGACCGGCAGAAGGTTTTCCAAAGACTATTGAAAGGAACCCCGCTCAAGAGCATGCTACCTTTATGTAACCAAATTTGGGACCAGCTGCAATCGCTTTGCCAACATAAGCATTGCCCAGAGCCAAAACCGAATGGTAGCAATCCAACTGGGCATCTTGTGCGGAGCTATATCAGTACATCGGTATTTTATTCCATCATTATCTCGGGAGTGCTCCTAGTTGGATTGGGCAAATCACAATGAACATAATCCTGATAGACCTTCAGTCCTCCATCCATCACAATCCCTTTTTACTGGGCGGCCCACACTAGAACATCACAGGAAATGCTATATGACTATGTTCAAGAAGCATTCTCTCCTGTCAATTCGCCTGCAGCTATGGCAAGCATCCTCAGAGATTGTGAGGTCTTCAGACCATCTATGGCAGGCATCTTCAGGGGATGTGAGGTCTTCAGACTCTCTATGGTAGGCATCATCAGAGCTTGTGAGGTCTGAAGACCATCTATGGCAGGCATCCTCAGAGGTTAAGAGGTCTTCCGACCATCTATGGCAGGCATCCTCAGAGGTTGAGAGGTCTGAAGACCATCTATGGCAGACATCCTCAGAGGTTGAGAGGTCTTCAGACCATCTTTGGCAGGCATCCTCAGGGGTTGTGAGGTCTTAAGACCATCTATGACAGGCATCATCAGAGCTTGTGAGGTCTGATGACCATCTATGGCAAGCATCCTCAGAGGTTAAGAGGTCTTCAGACCATCTATGGCAGGCATCCTCAGGGGTTGTGAGGTCTTAAGACCATCTATGACAGGTATCATCAGAGCTTGTGAGGTCTGAAGACCATCTATGGCAGGCATCCTCAGAGGTTGAGAGGTCTGAAGACCATCTATGGCAGGCATCCTCAGAAGTTGTGAGATCTGAAGACCTCACAACCTCTGAGGATTCCTGCCATAGATGCAGGCAAAGCTTCAGGAGAGAATGCTTCTAGAACATGGCCTTATAGCCTGAAAAACCTACAACAACCCGGTGATTCCCAGCATTAAAGCCTTCGACAAAACCATGGAGCTTACCTGTGTCTTTGGCAACCTCCGAGACGTCTTCGTTCCTCATCTCCGCCATGTAACCAAGGACAGTGAAGATGACAAAACCGGAGATGAAACTTGTCATACAGTTCACAGCGCTCGTAACCAGGGCATCTCTAGGATGGAAACAAAACATGAGAATCAAGATGGACCCTGGGCATGTTTCCTGACCACAACACCCCAATGTTCTCCCGACTGCCTGAGGAGATGGGGTCCAAAGAGAAGGACACGGCACACAGATATCAAACCTGCTTGAAAGAAAATATTCTGTTTGGTTTTCTCTAAATGTGGACTTGTGGGAAGCCCTTTGGATGTTGTGGCCTCTCGGCGGTGCTTACTGGTAGCAGTTGTTGTGGAACTTGTTGTAGCTCGCAAAGGCAAGGAGCACCCCAAAGCCAGGACCGAGGGAGAAGAAGATCTGAGCAGCGGCGTCCACCCATACCTAGAACCGCACAGAAACAAGAGACAGTTTTTGCAAGGATGTAAAATACATAACAGCGAGAGAGACACCTTATTGCAGCAGAAGCTATGCTACAGTCTTGGGTAAGGACAGCTAACTAGTTCTCCTGTCAGCTTCCTTCTACAGCAGGAAGAGCATTCTGAACTCCACCAATGATGGAATTGTGCCAAACTTGGCACACCGAACTCCCATGACCAACAGAAAATACTGGAAGGGTTTGGTGATCCTGGATTAATCGCTGAGCCTGGAACCCCAGGTTTTGCCGGTGGCCAGGAGAGCATTTGCACAGTTAAAACTTGTGTGCCACCTTGGGAAGCCTGACTTGGCCACAGTGGTCCACGCTCTTGTTACATCCCAAATAGACTACTGCAACGCACTCTACATCAGGTTGTCCCCTCGTGACCCCCAGGTTGAGAAATGCTATTCTATGGAAATATGTGTTGTGGCTCAGTCTGAGCCTGAGCTTTCTGAGCCTGAATTTCCTTAGGACAAGGAGGATGATGGGTTACGGATTTCTAAACATGTCCCTGTTGTTGATGCAGACAGTGTTGATACTGAAGACGAGGCGGCGTTTCAGTTTCCCAGGGAAAGGAATGTAGTTTTAGAAGACGGTCATGATTTGAGTGAAACTTCACAGCTGCAGGTGGAGGAGTCGCCCGCTCCATCCGTGAGCTCAGTGCCTGTCGATTCCCAGGCTGGCCAGTCCCAGGATAATGAGTTATTCGGCCTTGAAGGTGATGGGGATTTAGTTAGGGAGGACCGTTTGCAATTAAGGGTATGCCGAAGTGCTCGGCTTGCTAACAAACGGGAGGTTCGACGTAATGCTTTCATGCTAGGAAAGCATATTTAACGTCAATCCTTTGTCAGTGCAACTTTGCTTACATCCTGTTAACTTCTCTGGAATTGCCTTGGCTTTTGGGGAAAGCTTTTGGCTCTTTGGGACTTTGGTTTTGATCTTGGTTTCTGGGGACTTTGTCATGCTGCCATGGATTCTTGTTTGACCAATGCTAGGTGGATTATACTTCATGATATTTGCCTTTGGACCTTGGAAACTCTGCCTTTGCATTTAAGACTCTGTTTTGGCTATTGAACTTTTGCAACCTGATTTCCACATTTATGATTTTGCTTTTTCTGCAGTAAACTACAAAACCTACAGCCTTGGTGTGTGGTGTTGTTCTGAGCAAGGTGAATCTATCCTGAGTTGCGACAGTATGGATGGTGGTGAAATCCAGCTCAGTTGAACCTTAACCACGGGAAACATAGTCATTCTCAACCCCCTTCTCCCGAAACATTACTTATGAAAGTCTTGGGCTGGCGGGGAGGGGGAGATCTCGGCCCTTGGAAGTAATAAACGCAGCTAATACCGAGATTATGGGTTCTAATATCGGCGAGACGGCAGCCTTGTGGCAGATAGGAGAGAGTTCAATGGAGAGGAAATGAAGACACCGCGTTGACTGATAAAGCCGCCTTTCTGCCCAGGCCCTGTTTTGCCTCCCTCAAAGTAATAAAGGGCGCCCGTATTGTATTGCATAGATCTGGAGAGAGGAGAGAGCAGATCGCAATCTCTGCCCGGTTGTCTTGCCATGCGCTCGCTGGCTGCCGTTAAGAGGAAAGGCACACCAGGTTGGTCCTGACTGAGTCTACATAGAGGGAGAAAAAAAGAAATGGCCGGGGACAAAGTGACAAAAACTGCCTTTTTCTGGTGAATAGGAGAAAGCTCTCCAGCTCTTGACCAGACTGTGTAGCCAAAAAGAGGCAAATTCCACACTAAAAATAAAATGGCTGGTATCCAGACAAATAAATGGGTCTGAGGACAAATCCAACCTGAATTCTCCCAAGCTAAAATGGATATACTTTGGACACCTTGGGGTGTTTTTTTTCCATATCAGGAGCGACTTGAGAAACTGCAAGTCGCTTCTGGTGTGAGAAAATGGGCCATCTGCAGGGACCTTGCCCAGGGAGCGACTTGGGAAACTGCAAGTTGCTTCTGTTTTGAGAAAGTTGGCAGTCTGCAAGGACTTTGCCCAGGGAGCCACTTGAGAAACTGCAAGTCGCTTCCGTTGTGGGAAAATGGGCCGTTTGCAAGGACCTTGCCCAGGAAGCGACTTGAGAAACTTCAAGTTGCTTCTGGTGTAAGAAAATTGGCCATCTGCAAGGACCTTGCCCAGGGAGCGACTTGGGAAACTACAAGTCACTTCCGGTGTGAGAAAATTGGCTGTCTTCAAGGACCTTGCCCAGGGAGCGACTTGAGAAACTGCAAGTTGCTTCTGTTGTGAGAAAATTGGCGGTCTTCAAGGACCTTGCCCAGGGAGCGACTTGAGAAACTGCAAGTTGCTTCTGTTGTGAGAAAATTGGCGGTCTTCAAGGACCTTGCCCAGGGAGCGACTTGAGAAACTGTAAGTCGTTTCTGTTGTGAGAAAATTGGCCATCTGCAAGGACCTTGCCCAGGGAGCGGCTTGAGAAACTGCAGGTTGCTTCTGTTGTGAGAAAATTGGCCGTCTGCAAGGGCCTTGCCCAGGGAGCGACTTGAGAAACTGCAAGTTGCTTCCGTTGTGAGAAAATGGGCTGTCTGCAAGGACCTTGCCCAGGGAGTGACTTGAGAAACTGCAAGTTGCTTCCGTTGTGAGAAAATTGGCAGTCTGTAAGGACCTTGCCCAGGGAGCGACTTGAGAAACTGCAAGTTGCTGCTGGTGTAAGAAAATGGGCCGTCTGCAAGGGCCTTGCCCAGGGAGCGACTTGGGAAACTGCAAGTTGCTTCTGTTGTGGGAAAATGAGCCGTCTGCAAGGACCTTGCCCAGGGAATGGCTTGAGAAACTGCAAGTTGCTTCCGTTGTGAGAAAATTGGCAGTCTGTAAGGACCTTGCCCAGGGAGCGACTTGAGAAACTGCAAGTTGTTTCTGTTTTGAGAAATTGGCAGTCTGCAAGGACCTTGCCCAGGGAGCGACTTGAGAAACTGCAAGTTGCTTCCATTGTGAGAAAATTGGCCATCTGCAAGGACCTTGCCCAAGGAGCAACTTGAGAAACTGCAAGTTGCTTCCATTGTGGGAAATCTGGCTTTCTGCAAGGACCTTGCCCAGGGAGCGACTTGAGAAACTGCAAGTTGCTTCTGTTGTGGGAAAATTGGCTGTCTGCAAGGACCTTGCCCAAGGAGCGACTTGAGAAACTGCAAGTCGCTTCCAGTGTGAGAAAATTGGCCGTCTGCAAGGACCTTGCCCAGGAAGCAACTTGAGAAATTGCAAGTTGCTTTTGTTTTGAGAAAATTGGCCATCTGCAAGGACCTTGCCCAGGGAGCGACTTGAGAAACTGCAAGTTGCTTCCATTGTGGGAAAATGGGCCATCTGCAGGGACCTTGCCCAGGGAGCGACTTGGGAAACTACAAGTCACTTCCGGTGTGTGAAAATTGGCTGTCTTCAAGGACCTTGCCCAGGGAGCGACTTGAGAAACTGTAATTCGTTTCTGTTGTGAGAAAATTGGCCGTCTGCAAGGACCTTGCCCAGGGAGCGACTTGAGAAACTGTAATTCGTTTCTGTTGTGAGAAAATTGGCCGTCTGCAAGGACCTTGCCCAGGGAGCGACTTGAGGAACAGCAAGTTGCTTCTGTTGTGGGAAAATGGGCTGTCTGCAAGGACCTTGCCCAGGGAGCGACTTGAGAAACTGCAAGTTGCTTCCATTGTGGGAAAATTGTCTGTCTGCAAGGACCTTGCCCAGGGAGCAACTTGGGAAACTGCAAGTCGTTTCTGTTGTGAGAAAATTGGCCTTATGCAAGGACCTTGCCCAAGGAGCAACTTGAGAAACTGGAAGTTGCTTCCGTTGTGAGAAAATGGGCTGTCTGCAAGGACCTTGCCCAGGGAGCGACTTGAGAAACTGCAAGTTGCTTCCGTTGTGGGAAAATGGGCCATCTGCAGGGACCTTGCCAAGGGAGCGACTTGAGAAACTGCAAGTCGCTTCTTGTGTGAAAATCCAGGTCTGTGTGGATAATCTCAATCATGGCTATGCAAAGTGGTGGACCCCCCCCCCCCCCCCGTTTGCTCCCCTCAGTCCACAACATTGATGGATCTTTCCGTGAGTTCCTTCACCCACGGCACTTAGGAAAAGCCAACCCACAAGTCCCACCGCCCGCTTTTTTGCTTACCTCTGTTGCAAGGAGTCTCTGCCAGTCAGGTTTCAGGTAGTAGAGCACGCCTCTCCAAGCTCCGGGTAGAGTGGCCCCTCGTATTAGGAGGATGAAGAGGATGATGTACGGGAAAGTGGCCGTCACCCACACCACCTGTCCGGAGGAGAAAGCAAGACACCAATGAAGAAGGAATCCCCGCTACCACGGACACAACAGCACCCTGCCACATAATGGAGAACGTTCCTCAACATCTTGAGTCTTGGATGCCTGCTGAGAACTCTTGACTTGCAGAGAGCCAGTCTCTTTATTGGTTGGTCTTCTCTTCGTGGGCTTGCTTCACCCACGTAGGGACGTGGCCCCTTGGACTGAAGCATCACAGGATGACTCACACATATGAAACCGTTTTGAGAGATGTGTCACAGACTATTGTCGAAGGCTTTCATGGCTGGAGTCACTGGGTTGTTGTAGGTTTTTTGGGCTGTATGGCCAGGTTCTAGAAGCATTCCCTCCTGACGTTTCACCTGCATCTATGACAGGCATCCTCAGAGGTTGAGAGGTCTGGGTTGTTGTAGGTTTTTTGGGCTGTATGGCCAGGTTCTAGAAGCAGTCCCTCCTGACGTTTCACCTGCATCTATGACAGGCATCCTCAGAGGTTGAGAGGTCTGGGTTGTTGTAGGTTTTTCAGGCTGTATGGCCATGTTCTAGAAGCATTCTCTCCTGACGTTTTGCCTGCATCTATGGCAGGCATCCTCGGAGGTTGAGAGGTCCAGACAAGAAACCCTCAAGGACAGCTAATCACCTCTCAACAAAGGATTCCCCCAGGCAGTAAGAAGCCACACCTTGAAAACTGCTAGGCCATTCAGTGCTCATCCAGGTGGCCAGTGGGAACATTCGCACCTACCTCCAACAGACAAGAGTTCTTTCTCCCACCCTGGGGATTATTCCACAGATACATAAACCCCAGACAAGAAACATCAAAAACATCCGGGCAACGTCCTTGCAGACGGCCAATTCTGGCACACCAGATGCGACTTGCACATCCTCAGAGGTTGTGAGAATAGGTTTTTCAGGCTGTATGGCCAGGTTCTAGAAGCATTCTCTCTTGACGTTTCACCTGCATCTATGGCAGGCATCCTCAGAGGTTGAGAGGTCCAGGTTGAGTAGGTTTTTTCAGGCTGTATGGCCATGTTCTAGAAGCATTCTCTCCTGATGTTTCATCTGCATCTATGGCAGGCATCCTCAGAGGTTGTGAGGTCTGGGTTGTTGTAGGTTTTTCAGGCTGTATGGCCATGTTCTAGAAGTATTCTCTCCTGACGTTTCGCCTGCATCTATGGCAGGCATCCTCAGAGGTTGAGAGGTCTGTTGGAAACTAGGAAAATGGAGTTTATATATCTGTGGAATAATGTCCAAGGTGGGAGAAGGAACAACATTCAAAAACAGGGGAACTCCAGACAAGAAACCCTCAGGAACAGCTAATCACCTCTCAACTAAGAATTCCCCCAGGCAGTAAGAAGCCACACCTTGAAAACTGCTATGCCATTCAATGCTACCTCCAACAGACAATAGTTCTTTCTCCCACCCTGGACATTATTCCACAAGGATATAAACCCCAGACAAGAAACATCAAAACATCCAGGCAACGTCCTTGCAGACTGCCAAATCTGGCACACCAGGTGCGACTTGCATTTTCTTAAGTCACTCCTGACACACACACATGAAATACCCTTCCAAATGGTACAGATTGATACGGCACCATAAGGCCTTCAAAGCTTTCAATGTGGCAGTGCTGCATGGCCAATCTCAACTCTTTCCTAATTTCTAAAGGGCATCATGCTCTCTGAAATGAGCACTCTGCTCCAAACCCCCTCCTCCTGCTGGGGACCCTTTTCTTCACCTTGCCAGACGTCTTGACCCCTTTCCAGATGCTGAAGTAGACGATGGTGAAGATGAAGAGCAAGCAGAGGGTGAGCTGCCAGCTGATGCCGCCGAGGTCGTCCAGCCCCTTGGCTCGGTGCACCTGGAGAACGTGCCGGCTGAAAGAGACAAGAAAACAGGCCTTCTGTCATGTGTGGGGCAGCAAGTTGTGCCAAGGAGATGCCGGAAAAGAGGGCTCACATTTGCAGCAAGTTGGGTGCTTGCTGCAATTCATTTGCTGCAAATAATTTGCAGCATTGGCAAAAACCATTTGCAGCAAGTTGAGTACTTTTTTCAGTTGGCACCTGAACAACAGCACTTTTGGCACCCATTGGGTCTCCAAGTGGAAGATGTTCCTTAGCTGGGGTTCCATAACCAAGAAGGCTGCACATACTGTCATTGCAACCAGAAGAGATAAACAGACGAGGGTCCTTTAATTATATATAGCAGGCATGGGCAAACCCAGGCCCGGGGCCAGATGTGGCCCCTGGACTCTTTTCTCAGGCCCTTCTCTCTCTCACCATCCTTCCCTTCCCTTCCCTTCCCTTCCCTTCCCTTCCCTTCCCTTCCCTTCCCTTCCCTTCCCTTCCCTTCCCTTCCCTTCCCTTCCCTTCCCTTCCCTTCCTTCTCCGTTTCCTCCTTTCCTCCCTTTCTCCTTCCCTTGCACCCTTTCACCCTGCCTTCCTTCTCTTTTTCCTTCCTTCTTCCTTTCTTTCCACTCATTCATCCTTCCTGCCTACCCTCCCTTTTGTCTTTCCTCCCTCCCTCCCTCCCCTCCTTCTTTTTCCTTCCATTATTCTACCCTTCCTTCCTTCCTTCCTTCCTTCCTTCCTTCCTTCCTTCCTTCCTTCCTTCCTTCCTTCCTTCCCTTTTGGCTTTCTTTAGTTGTCTCTTGCCTTTATCCTTTCCTTTCTTCCTTCCTTCTCTTTTTCCTTCCTCTTTCCTTTCCTTCCACTCGTTCATCTTTTGTCTTTCCTCCCTCCCTCCCTTCCTTCCCTCTTTTTCCTTCCATCCTTCTACCCTTTCGTCCTTCCTTCCCTTTTGTCTTTCTTTCGTTGTCTCTTGCCTTTATCCTTCCTTCCCTTCCTTCCTTCCTTCCTTCCTTCCTTCCTTCCTTCTCTTTTTCCTTCCTCCTTCCCTTCCATCCTTCCCTTCCACCCCTCCATCCTTCCTTCCCTCTTCCCTCCCTCTTTCCTTTCTTCCCTTTTGTCTTTCCTTCCTTCTCTCTTTCCTTTATCCTTCCCTTCCTTCCTTATACCCTTCTCTTCATCCCTTCCTTCTCTTTTTCCTTTTATCCTTTTCTTCCTTCCATCCCTTCTTTCCACCCTTTCATCCTTCCTTCTCTTTTGTCTTTCCTTCCTTCTCTCTCTCTCTCCTTTATCCTTCCCTTCCTTCCTTCTACCCCTCTCTTCATTCTTCCTTCCTTCTTTCCTCCCTATCTCCCTCTTTCTCCTCCCTCCCTCCCTTCCTTCCTTCCTTCCTTCCCTTTTGTCTTTCCTTCCTTCTCTCTTTCCTTTATTGTTCCCTTCCTTCCTTCCATCCATCAATCCTTCTCATCATCCCTTTCTTCCTTCTCTTTTCCCTTCCTCCTTCCCTTCCATCTCTTTGTCCTTCCTTCCCTGTTCCCTTCCTCTCTCCTTCCTTCCCTTTTGTCTTTCCTTTATCCTTCCCTTCTTTCCTTCTATCCTTCTCGTCATCCCTTCCATTTATCCTTTCCTTTCTTCCTTCCATCCATGCTTTCTTTCCACCCTTTCATCCTTCCTTCCCTTTTGTCTTTCCTTCCTTCCCTCTCTCCCTCTTTCTCCTCCCATCCTTCCCTTTCTTCCTTCTCTCTTTCCTTCCTCCTTCTCTTCCTTCCTTCCATCACTGGGCAGCTAGTCCTCCTCGCATGGAGTGCTCTCATGTGGCCCCCAAGTTGGCAAGTTTGCCCAGGCCTGACCTCTTGGGATCTTGAGGATGCCTTCCTTCCTTCTCGTCTTGTCCTCCTCCCAGCCCTCCTCCTCCTGCTCCCCTTTTCGGGCACGTCCGCCTCTCCACTTACATGCACTTACGTGTAAAATTCTTCGGCTGGCGAGATGGAGCCGGCCGTCCAGGTGATGCTCCGGTTGGAGAAGTAGTTGGTGCAGTTCTTGGTGTTCCAAGCGTTGGTGCAGCTGGTCCACGGCAGCTCGTCCGTGAAGGAGGAGATGAGGTAGTACAAGGCCCAGGCCATGATCGTGTTGTAGTACGAGGCAATGTAGAAGGCAATGATGCAGATGGCGTAGCCGATCCCTGCGGGAGGAGAAGCAAAGGACCTTTGGAGATGGAACGGGCCCCAGAGGCCATCTAGTCCAACCCCATGCAGAGATACAGAACTGAGTTGCAACCCCAGGCACACAACCATGTGAAGTACCTTTGAAAATGGGGCAGATTTTCCTCCAGATTGAGATGCAGCCGTTCCGGTGATACTGCCCCAGCGCCAGCTCCATGTAGAAGAGCGGGATGCCTCCAAAAATGGCCATGATGGTGTATGGCAGGAGGAAGGCCCCTGAGCCAAAAGGATCGGCATTAATTACGGCTCCAAAGCAATAAACAGGAATAGGAAACTCAGGAGGGAAACAAGGAGAAAGTCCAAGGATCCCTCTCTTGACTTCAGGCGCTTTCATACTACCACGTGCCTCTGAGAAAATGAGCTGGAAGGGGAATTTAAAGGGAGCTCTCCCACTGGTTCATCCAAAACAATCGGGCATTTTCTAGAAGCATGCTCTCCTGACGTTTCGCCTGCCTCCATGGCAGGCATCCTCAGAGGTTGTGAGGTCTCTTGGAAACTAGGCAAGTGGGGTTTATGTATCAGGGTGGGAGAAGGAACTCTTGTCTGTTGGAGACAAGAGTGAATGTTGCAATTGGCCACCTTGATTACCATTTGATGAGCTGACAGTTTTCAAGGTGTGACTTCTTACTGCCTGGGGGAATCCTTTGTTGAGAGGTGATTAGCTGTCCCTGATTGTTTCTTGTCCAGAGTTCCCCTGTTTTTGAATGTTGTTCTTTGTCTACTGTTATATTTTAGAGTTTTTAATACTTCTTACTGCCTGGGGGAATCCTTTGTTGAGAGGTGATTAGCTGTCCCTGATTGTTTCTTGTCCAGAGTTCCCCTGTTTTTGAATGTTGTTCTTTGTCTACTGTTATATTTTAGAGTTTTTAATACTTCTTACTGCCTGGGGGAATCCTTTGTTGAGAGGTGATTAGCTGTCCCTGGTTGTTTCTTGTCCAGAATCCCCCTGTTTATGATTGTTGATCTTTGTTTACTGTAACAATTTTAGAGTTCTTAATACTTCTTACTGCCTGGGGGAATCCTTTGTTGAGAGGTGATTAGCTGCCCCTGATTGTTTCTTGTCCAGAATTCCCCTGTTTTTGAATGTTGATCTTTGTTTACTATTATATTTTAGAGTTCTTAATACTTCTTACTGCCTGGGGGAATCCTTTGTTGAGATGTGATTAGCTGCCCCTGTTTCTTGTCCAGAATTCCCCTGTTTTTGAATGTTGATCTTTGTTTACTATTATATTTTAGAATTCTTAATACTTCTTACTGCCTGGGGGAATCCTTTCTTGAGAGGCGATTAACTGTCCCTGATTGTTTCTTGTCCAGAATTCCCCTGTTTTTGAATGTTGTTCTTTGTCTACTGTTATATTTTAGAGTTCTTAATACTTCTTACCGCCTGGGGGAATCCTTTGTTGAGAGGCGATATAAACAGGGAAACTCCAGAGAGGAAACAATCAGGGACAGCTAATCACCTCTCAACAAAGGATTCCCCCAGGCAGTAACAAGCCACACCTAAAAACTGCTGGACCATTAAAAGGTAATCAAGGTGGCCAATTGAAACATTCAAACCCACCCCCAATAGACAAGAGTCCTTTCTCCCACCATGGACAGACCACAGAATATGAACCCCAGACAAGAAACAATCAGGGACAGCTAATCATCTCTCAGCAAAGGATTCCCCCAGGCAGTAACAAGGCACAACTTGAAACTGCTAGGCCATTAGAAGCTAATGAAGGTGGTCAATTGAAACATTCATACCTACCTCCAACAGACAAGAGTCCTTTCTCCCACCCTGGACAGACCACAGATATATAAACCCCAGGCAAGAAACAATCAGGGACAGCTAATTATCTCTCATCAAAGGATTCCCCCAGGCAGTAACAAGCCACACCTAAAAACTGCTAGACCATTAAAAGGTAATCAAGGTGGCTAATTGAAACATTCAAACCTTTCTCCCACCTGGACAGATCACAAATATAAACCCTAGACAAGAAACCATCAGAGACAGTTAATCATCTCTCAACAAAGGATTCCCCCAGGCAGTAACAAGCCACACCTTAAAACTGCTAGGCCTTTAGAAGCTAATGAAGGTGGTCAATTGAAACATTCATACCTACCTCCAACAGACAAAGAGTTCTTGCTTTTACTATGGACATTATGCCACAGATATATAAACCCCACTTGCCTAGTCTATAACAGACCTCAACCTCTGAGGATACCTGCCATAGATGCAGGCGAAACGTCAGGAGAGAATGCTTCTGGAGCATGGCCATACAACCTGAAAAACCTACAGCAACCCATCATCTGGAATCCTTAAGAGTAAGAAGCAATGATAGCCGTTCCTGTGGCATTTTTGAGACTGAGAATGGGACATTTTGAGCCTAAATTTTCGTGGACACATCTGACCAAGTGACCTGGAATCCACGAAACCCCGTGCTATGTAATTTTGGAAATGATGGAATGGCCTGTCCTAGGCTATGGACAAGGATCCTTCCCTCGATCCTTGTGGTGACGCTCGCTCACCTCCTCCGTTTTGGTAGCAGATGTACGGGAAGCGCCAGACGTTGCCCAGGTCCACGGCATAGCCGATGACCGAGAGGAGGAAGTCCATTTTCTTGCCCCAGGTTTCCCTCTCGCCCAGCGCCATCAGCTGCTGCTGGCCGTCCACCACGCACAGGATGGAGGTGGTGGTGGTGTTAGTGTTGGTGGTCAGGGTGGTCATGGCCACCGGGGTGACCGAAGGCGTCCCCTCGTTGCCCCCGGCCGCATTGAAAGAGCTTGGGCTCTGGGCCCCCGAAAATCCATTGGAGATGGGGCTGGCCGGCCCTTTGTCTGCCTGGCCAAAGGCCACTCTGTCCGTCTCCTTGACCAGTGGCAACGCGGGCCGGTCCTCCTTGCGTAGGAGTCCATTGCTTGCGCAGTCTCCCTCTTCGGCGCAGTCCGAGGGCTCCTTGGGAGAGGTCAGAGGCTGCGTCTCGGGGCTTGCCTTCTCCATCCCAGCGGCAGTTAAATGGTAGCCACGGTAGTGCCCCTGTCCATCGGCAAGCGGTCACCTTACGACCTCTGTCCAGCTAGAAAGTCTGGGGCGGGATTCCTAGCCTCGGCAGCTTCAGCTTCAGGTAAGAGGATGCTTTACCTGCCAGGTAAGGAAGGAAAATACAATTGGTTGGAGTGAGCTCCTGACTATGAATAGTCTAGCTTGCTGTCGACCTATGCATTCCCCTGCCAAGACTAGGTTCTGTCGCAGCTACTTAGTAGCCAGCTGCATTAAATCACTTTTGACTGAGAGGTCATGAGTTTGAAGCCAGCCCAGGTCAGAGTGAGCTCCCGACCATTTATAGTCTAGCTTGCTGTTGACCTATGTAATCCCTCCCCCCCCCCCCGCCAAGACCAGTTAGTAGCCAGCTGCATTAAATCACTATTGACCGAGAGGTCATGAGTTCAAAGCCAGCCTAGTCTAGCTTGCTGTTGACCTATGCATCTTCCTTCCAAGACCGGGCTGTGGCACAGCTAGTTAGTAGCCAGCAGCATTCAATCACTATTGACCGAGCGGTCATAAGTTCAAAGCCAACCCAGGTCGGAATGAGCTCCTGACTATTAATAGTCTAGCTTCCTGTTGACCTATGCATTCCCCTGCCAAGACCAGGCTGTGGCACAGCTGCTTAGTAGCCAGCTGCATTAAATCACTATTGACTGAGAGGTCATGAGTTCAAAGCCAGCCTGGGACGAAATGAGCTCCTGACTATTAATAGTCCAGCTTGTTGTTGACCTATGCATTCCCCTGCCAAGACCAGCCTGTGGCACAGCTACTTAGTAGCCAGCTGCACTAAATCACTATTGAACGAGAGGTCATAAGTTCAAAGCCAGCACAGGTTGGAATGAGCTCCTGATTATTAATAGTCTAGCTTGCTGTTGACCTATGCACCCCCTTGCCAAGACCGGGCTGTGGCACAGCTAGCTAGTAGCCAGCTGCATTAAGTCACTACTTACCCAGAGGTCATGAGTTCGAAGTCAGCCCGGGTCGGAGTGAGCTCCTGACCATTAATACTCTAGCTTGCTGTTGACCTATGCAAGTGGACGGTGAAGCGACAGCTCCCCCTGTGGCCGGAACGGAGCATACCCCCATGAAGCCGGAAAAGCTGGAATGTTAAATCATCCGTTGCCCGGATGTTTTGATGTTTTACCACCCTTGTGGGAAAACATCGGGAAAACATAGGGAGCTGGAGCTGACAGAGGGAGCTCACCCACGCCCTCCCTGGATTCGAACTTTCGCCCTGTCAGTCTTCAGTCCTTCAGCACATTGCGCCACCAGGACTTGGAAAAATTGCTTTTCTTTTGGTCAGGAATGGCAAGAAGGTGTGCTGCTGCTTATGCAGGTTTCAACCCAAACTGGATCTGCTTACCTTAACTGGACGTGACTCACGTTCAGCATTTTGTTTTGAGACTATGCTGTGTCAACAGAAAACACTCGTAAAAATGAAGTAAGGGATTCAGCTGCTGAACTTGCTGACCCAAAGGTGGCAGGTTCGAATCCTGGGAGTGGGGTGAGCTCCCACTGTTAGCCCCAGCTTCTGCCAACCTAGCAGTTCAAAAACATACCAATGTGAGTAGATCAATAGGTACCGCTCCAGTGGGAAGGTAACGGCGATCCATGCAGTAGCCACACGACCCAGGAGGTGTCTGTGGACAACGCCAGCTCAAAAATGGAGATGAGCACCAGAGTCGGACACGACTGGACTTGATGTCAGGGGAAAACCTTTACTTTTACCTAATTATTTCTAGAAGGGCTTTCAGTACCTGTGTGTGTTGCAGTGGCTAAATCAACGTTTCCCGATTCAGTGCCTTCTAGACTCGTTGAACTACAACTCCCATCAACCCTGGATAAGTAGGCATGTATGATCCATGGTTCTAAAGTACTTAAAAAACTAAGGAAATTCCATCTGAATATGAGGAAGAAGTTCCTGACTGTGAGAGCCGTTCAGCAGTGGAACTCTCTGCCCTGGAGTATGGTGGAGGCGGCTCCCTTGGAAGCTTTTAAACAGAGGCTGGATGGCCATCTGTCAGGGGTGATTAGAATGCAATATTCATGCTTCAGGCAAGGGGTTGGACTGGATGGCCCAGGAGGTCTCTTCCAACTCTGTTTCTATGATTCTAGAGGGCACTGGTGCTTTCTTTCTAAAGTGCTTCTAAAGTGTTGGTGGTGAAAATTTCAGAACTGTCCTACTTGGTATGTGCCATAGGTCAATGTCCCTTGCACACAGACAAAGTTTTTGCAGTGTGACAAACTATTGCCATGTTTTTTTTTAAATGACAGAACCCATTAGAAACTGCTGTTTATAATGAAATTTTGAAAGTATTGTCAAAGACTTTCATGGCTGGAATCACTGGGTTGTTGTAGGTTTTTTCGGGCTATATGGCCATGTTCTAGAGGCATTCTCTCCTGACGTTTCACCTGCATCTATGGCAAGCATCCTCAGAGGTAGTGAGATCTGTTGGAACTACGAAAAATGGTTTATATATCTCTGGAATGACCAAGATGAGACAAAGGACTCTTGTCTGCTGGAGCTAGGGGGTGAATGTTTCAACTGACCGCCTTGATTAGCATTTGATAGCCTGGCAGTGCCTGGAGCAATCTTTTGTTGAGAGGTGATTATCTGTCCCTGATTGGGTTGTTGTAGGTTTTCTGGGCTATATGGCCATGTTCTAGAGGCATTTTCTCCTGACGTTTCGCCTGCGTCTATGGTAAGCGTCCTCAAAGGTAGTGAGGTCTTTTGGAAATAGGAAAATGGGTTTATATATCTGTGGAAAGACCAGGGTGGGAGAAAGGACTTTTGTCTGCTGGAGCTAGGTGTGAATGTTTCAACTGACCACCTTGATTAGCATTTAATGGCTTGGAAGTGCCTGGGGGAATCTTTCTTTGAGAGGTGATTTGATTGTCCACATGCTTGTGGATTTCAATGGCTTCTCTGTGTCATCTGACATGGTGGTTGTGAGAGTGGTCCAGCATTTCTGTGTTCTCAAATAATATGCTGTGTTGAGGACAATTTCAGCAGAGGGAAAACAATCAGGGACAGCTAATCACCTCTCAACAAAAGATTGCTCCAGGCACTGCCAGGCTATCAAATGCTAATCAAGGTGGTCAGTTGAAACATTCACCCCCCCTAGCTCCAGCAGACAAGAGTCCTTTGTCCCACCCTGGTCATTCCACAGATATATAAACCCTTTTTCCTAGTTCCAACAGATCTCACTACCTCTGAGGATGCTTGCCATAGATCAGTGGTTCTCAACCTTCCTAATGCCATGACCCCTTAATACAGTTCCTCATGTTGTGGTGACCCCCAATCATAACCCTATCATTATGAATCGCCATGTAAATAATGATCTGCAGGATGTATTTTCACTCACTGGACCAAATTTGGCACAAATACCCAATATGCCCAAATTTGAATACTGGTGGGGTTGGCGGGGGCATTGATTTTGTCATTTGGGAGTTGTAGTTGCTGGGATTTATAGTTAACATGTAAACAAAGAGCATTCTGAACCCCACCAACAATGGAATTGAACCAAAGTTTGCACAGAGAACTCCCACGATAAAAAAAAAAATACTGGAAGGGTTTGGTGGGCATTGACCTTGAGTTTGGGAGTTGTAGTTCGCCTACATCCAGAGAACACTGTGGGCTCAAACAATGATGGATCTGGACCAAACTTGGCACGGATACTCAATATGCCCAAATGTGAACACTGATGGGGTTTGGGGAAAATAGACTTTGACATTTGGGAGTTGTAGATACTGGGATTTATAGTTCACCTACAATCAAGGAGCGTACTGAACCCCACCAATGATAGAATTGGGCCAAACTTCCCAAACAGAACCCCATGACCAACAAAAAATACTGTTTTTTCTGATGGTCTTTGGTGACCCCTCTGACATCCCTTTGTGAACCCCTCAGGGGTCCCGACCCCCAGGTTGAGAAACACTGCCATAGATGCAGGTGAAACGTCAGGAGAGAATGCCTCTAGAACATGGCCATATAGCCCAAAAAAACCTACAACAACCCAGAAATTTTGAAAGTTTTGTTAGAGTTCTGAAATTTTCACCACCAAACTTTAGAAACACTTTAGACAAAGCACCAGCTCCCCCTAGTTTTGTAAATACTTTAGAATCATTTAGAGCCATGGATCACACATGCTTATGGATACATGCCGTAGTCCAATTCCCTGGAAGAGGCCAGGTGGGAGAAAGACAGGTGCCAATGCTGGACTTTAGGCACTGAGTGACCTCTCACAGACTGTCCTACCTGGTAGGGTTGCCACGAAGGACTGTCCCATCGCCCGAAAGACTTCTCACAACCACAACCTTTCCGTGTTTCTAAGAAATAGTGCATACTTGCCCAACCCCGAAATTCCTATTGCGACACGAGGCGTCCTCTCCGTGGAGCGACCTGTCAGCCACACTCCTAAGGCAAGGCAAGGCAAGGCAAGGGGAAAGGCCAGCTTCACGCTCCACACATGTTGCAATTGTCAAACCTGCGTTAATCATCAACCCGGACAGACATGAACGCCGGAGGGACAGGGGAGGACCGCTTTCGGTTTCACCTGGCCAAAACAGACAGCTAGCCACCTGGGGTTAGGAACGGGGCTCGGTCGGAACATGGGCAGGTCTTTTAGGGGTACATTCAGTCCCAGGTAGATAACCTGAAACGAAAACAATATACTTGGATCTTGTGGGTTTTTTCGGGCTATAGGGCCATGTTCTAGAGGCATTTCTCCTGACGTTTCGCCTGCATCTATGGCAAGCATCCTCAGAGGTAGTGAGCAAGCACCTCACTATCTCTGAGGATGCTTGCCATAGATGCAGGCGAAACGTCAGGAGAGAATGCCTCCAGAACATGGCCCTATAGCCCGAAAAAACCCACAAGAACCTAGTGATTCCAGCCATGAAAGCCTTCGACAATATACTTGGACTTTACACCCCGGAGTAATCCAATGCACGAATCGGACTCCGTGATTGCACCAGCTGCGGCTCTTGAAAGAAATAGGAAATTGGGAACCTATACGTCATTTATATACCGCTTTTCTCAACCCTAGGGGTGAGAAAAGCGGTATGTATATTTTGTAAATAAATTTATTATTTACTTACATATTTGCAGAATTTATATTCCGCCCTTCATACCCCGTAGTGGACTCAGGGCGGATTACAATGCACATATACACGGCAAACATCCAATGCCATTCAGACATACAACATATATAGACAGACACAGAGGCAATTTCCAGTATTTCCAGCATTTCCGGCTTGTGTGCCGCTTCACCGTCCACAAGCCCTTTGATGGAGTACTTCCTGTTTCTTCTGCACACCACTGGAAAGGTTTATGGCATCATAAATTAGTTAAATTAGCCTCCCTGCATAAAGCAGTACCTACATTTCCTACTTAACAAATGCAACTGTCTTTCGGGCTGCATAGGTCAACAGCAAGCTAGACTATTAATGGTCGGGAGCTCACTCCAACCTGGGCTGCCTTCGAACTCATGACCTCTTGGTCAATAGTCATTTAATGCAGCTGGCTACTAAGTACCTACGCCACAGCCCGGTCTTGGCAGGGGGATGCATAGGTCAACAGCAAACTAGACTATTCATAGTCGGGAGCTCACTCCGACCCAGGCTGGTTTTAAACTCATGACCTCTGGGTCAGTAGTGATTTAATGCAGCTGGCTACTAACTAGAAAGGGGAAGCCCTGGTCCTTGAGCACTCTAACTGGAAGTCAGCTGTGACCACCAGTGTTGCGAAATTCGGAGAGACCTGGACTGGCTTTGAGCTCATGACCTCTCAGTCAGTAGTGATTTAATGCAGCTGGCTACTAACTAGCTGCGCCACAGCCCGGTCTCGGCAGGGTGATGCACAAGTCAACAGCAAGCTAGACTATTAATGATCGGGAGCTCACTCCAACCTGGGCTGCCTTCAAACTCATGACCTCTCGTCAATAGTGATTTAATGCAGCTGGTTACTAACTAGCTGTGCCACAGCCCTGTCTTGGTAAGGGGGGGGGGATGCATAGGTCAACAACAAGCTAGACTATTAATGGTCAGGAGCTCACTCCAACCTGGGCTGTCTTCGAACTCATGACCTCTTGGTCAATAGTGATTTAATGCAGCTGGCTACTAACTAGCTGCGCCACAGCCCGGTCTTGGCAGGGGAATGCATAGATCAACAGCAAGCTAGACTATTAATGGTCGGGAGCTCACTCCAACCCGGGCTGCCTTCGAACTCATGATCTCTCGGTCAATAGTGATTTAAAGCAGCTGGCTACTAACTAGCTGTGCCCCAGCCTAGTCTTGGCAGGGGGGTGCATAGGTCAACAGCAAGCTAGACTATTAATGGTCGGGAGCTCACTCCAACCTGGGCTGCCTTCAAACTCATGACCTCTCGGTCAGTAGCGATTTAATGCAGCTGGCTACTAAGTAGCTGCGCCACAGCCTGGTCCTGCAAACATCCTTAAATCCCCCAAAGGAAATCATAAAAGTTTTCATCATACTTGAGCCCAGTGCTTCTCAACCATCCTAATCCCGCGACCACTAATCCTAATCATCCCGCGACCACTTACTACTTAGTTCCTCAACGTTGTGGCGACCACCAACCGTAACATTATTTTCTCTGCTACTTCTTAACTGTCACTTTGCTACTGTTCCGAATCGGAATGTAAATGTCTGATCTGCAGGATGTATTTCCATTCACTGGACCACATTTGGCACAGATGCCCAATACGCCCAAATTTGTGTACAGGTGGGGTTGGGGGAGGAATTGATTTTGTCATTTGGGAGTTGTAGTTGCTGGGATTTATAGTTCACCTACAATCAAAGAGATAGGAAAGATGCATTTCCATTCACTGGACCACATTTGGCACAGATGCCCAATACGCCCAAATTTTAATACTGGTGGGGTTGGGGGAGGAATTGATTTTGTCATTTGGGAGTTGTAGTCACTGGGATTTATAGTTCACCTACAATCAAAGAGATAAGCAGGGTGCATTTCCATTCACTGGACCACATTTGGCACAGATGATACCCAATATGCCCAAATTTGAATACTGGTGGGGTTGGGGAGGAATGTATTTTGTCATTTGGGAGTTGTAGTCACTGGGATTGATAGTTCACCTACAAATCAAAGAGATAGGCAGGATGTATTTCCATTCATTAGACCACATTTGGCACAGTTACCCAATACACCCAAATTTGAATACTGGTGGGGTTGGGAGGGGGATTGATTTTGTCACTTGGGAATTGTAGTTGCTGGGATTTATAGTTCACCTACAACCAAAGAGATAGGCAAGGTGCATTTCCATTCACTGGACCACATTTGGCACAGTTACCCAATACGTCCAAATTTAAATACTTTGGGAGTTGGGGGAGGAATTGATTTTGTCATTTGAGAGTTATAGTTGCTGGGATTTATAGTTCACCTACAACCAAAGAGATAGGCAGGATGCATTTCCATTCATTGGACCACATTTGACACAGATGCCCAATACGCCCAAATTTGTGTACAGGTGGGGTTGGGGGAGGAATTGATTTTGTCATTTGGGAATTGTAGTTGCTGGGATTTATAGTTCACCTACAATAGAAGAGATAGGCAGGATGTATTTACATTCACTGGACCACATTTGGCACAGTTACCCAATACATCCAAATTTAAATACACTGGACCACATTTGGTAGAGTTACACAATATGCCCAAATTTGAATAATGGGGGTCATTTGAGAGTTATACTTGCTGGGATTTATAGTTCACCTACAATCAAAGAGATAGGCAGGATTTATTTCCATTCACTGGACACAGTGGGGTTGGGGGATGAATTGATTTTGTCATTTGAGAGTAGTAGTTGCTGGGATGTATAGTTGCTGGGATGTATAGTTCACCTACAATCAAAGATATAGGCAGGATACATTTCCATTCACTGGACCACATTTGGCACAGATGCCCAGTACGCCCAAATTTGAATACTGGTGGTCATTGGAGAGTTATAGTTGCTGGGATTTATAGTTCACCTACAACCAAAGAGCATTCTGAACTCCACCAATTATGGAATTGAACCAAACTTGGCACACAGAACGCCCATGGCCAACAGGAAATACTGGAACGGCTTGGTGGGCATTGACCTTGAGTTTGGGAGTTGTAGTTCACATTTTTTTTGGAGTGTTGTTCTTAATTTACAGCTATGATGGGTTCTGGTCAACCTGTGCTGTATCCAGAGGCTTTGACCTGCTAGTTCAGAAGCCAAGCGTGTCCTTTCAACACATTTGGAGTCCACGTTTTCCTCTCCAGAAGCCAAACAGCCGGGGTCATTTTTCACGTTCTTCTCGGCTTAGACTGGCGTCAACGTGGGCCAACCATGGGGGGCCATGCAAACGGTCCTTCTGGCCCCCCAACGAGGCTTCCTGCCCATCTCTATGTGTCTTTATCGGTTGTTATTTACTGTCGTCTGCATTCTTGGCGGCTACTTAGGACAAGCCGCATTCTTGGAAATCCCAGACAACTGGAGGGCAGAGGAATTTTCAGACCGCTTCCCATATTCCAGCTGTGCCCAGTGGGATGGAGACCGGCCCCCAATGGGGGGTATTGGGGTCCCTTCCTTGCAAACAAACCAAGCTGGATACAGAAATTTTATTTTATTTATTTTTCGGAGAACATAAAGTTTCAAACTGCGGGAAGAAGCCCCACAGAATAAATCGGAATACAGTGTAGGTTGCAGAGTTTTCCTACAAAAGATAGTCGTACAATAGTCTTAGTAGCATATAATATAATAATATAATAGTAGTATCAGGAGCTGCATTGGGTTCAGCCGGCAGGACTGAAGACCGACAGGTCGGGGGTTCGAATCTAAAGAGAGTGCGGATGAGCTCCCTCTGTCAGTTCCAGCTCCCCATGCAAGGACATGAAAGAAGCCTCCCACAAGGGTGGTCAAACATCAAAACATCTTGGCAATATCCCCCAGGCAACGTCATTGCAGATGGACAATTCTCTCACACTGGAAGCGACTTCCGGGACAGGTCCCCAGGGCAACGTCCTTGCGGACGGCCAATTCTCTCACACCGGAAGCAACTTCCGGGCAAGGTCCCCAGGGCAACATCCTTGCAGACGGCCAATTCTCACACACCGGAAGCAACTTCCGGGCAAGGTCCCAAGGGCAACGTCCTTGCAGACGGCCATTTCTCTCACACCGGAAGTGACTTCTGGGCAAGGTCCACAGGGCAACGTCCTTGCAGACGGCCAATTCTGCAAGGACTTCCGGGCAAGGTCCACAGGGCAACATCCTTGCAGACAGCCAATTCTCTCACACCAGAAGCGACTTCCGAGCAAGGTCCACAGGGCAACGTACTTGCAGACGGCCAATTCTGCAAGGACTTCCAGACAAGGTTCTGAGGACAATGTCCTTGCAGATGGCCAATTCTCTCACACCGGCAGCGACTTCTGGGCAAGGTCCCCAGGGCAACGTCCTTGCGGACGGCCAATTCTCTCACACCGGAAGCGACTTCCGGGCAACGTCCCTAGGGCAACTTCCTTGCTGATGGCCAATTCTCTCACACCGGAAGCGACTTCCGGGCAATGTCCCCAGGGCAACTTCCTTGCGGACGGCCACTTCTCTCACACCAGAAGTGACTTCCGGACAAGGTCCCCAGGGAAACGTCCTGCAGACGGCCAATTTTCTCATTCCGGAAGCGACTTCCGGGCACGATCCCCAGGGCAACGTCCTTGCAGATGGCCAATTCTCTCATACCAGAAGTGACTTGCAGTTTCTCAAGTTGCTCCTGACATTTATTGTTATTGTTATTATTATTATATTATTATTATTATTACTACTACTACTACTACTACTATTACTACTACTACTACTACTATTATATTACATTGGAGCCCCCGGTGGCACAGTGGGTTAAACCCTTATGCCAGCAGGACTGCTGAGTAACAGGTCAGCGGTTCGAATCTGGGAAGAGCGTGGATGAGCTCCCTCTGTCAGCTCCAACCCCCCATGCAGGGACATGAGAGAAGCCTCCCACAAGGATAGTCAAACTTCAAAACATCCGGGCAACGTCCCCTGGGCAACGTCCTTGCAGACAGCCAATTCTCTCACAACAGAAGTGACTTGCAGTTTCTCAAGTTGCTCCCTGGGCAACGTCCTTGTAGACGGCCAATTTTGTTACACCAGAAGTGACTTACAGTTTCTCAAGTCTCTCCTGACACACACACAAAAAGTCTTAGTATCGGACTGGAATTCTGAGAGACCCAGGTTCGAATGCTGTCTCACCCCACATCTGAAAGGAAATTTTGCTGACATACATTGAATTTGCAGGTTTTTTTGTATGGCATAGGAACTCATTTCTATTTTTCCCATGTTATTTCTTTCTCTGTCCTTACCCAATTTTCTGTGGAAGGAGGAATGACCAAGAACCCACCAGCTTCATTAATTGACTTGCACTTTGTGTTTTAAATCACACACACACACACAGGTGTGATATGAGCTATCTGGAGTGTTGAACTTTCGACCGGAGCAAAACTCAACGAGATTTCTACAAATCCCTGGCTTTAATCATAGCTTAAGTTTGGTCCAATTCCATCATTGGCGGAGTTCAGAATGCTCTTTGATTGTGGGTGAACTAGAAATCCCAGCAACTACAACTCCCAAATGACAAGATCAATCCCCTCTCTCCCAACCCCATCAGGTGTCGCGGCATTAAGAAGGTTGAGAACCGCTGGGATGCATTTGCTTTCTGGAAAGGAAAATACAAATGCTCTCAGCTTCTCACCTCTGAGAATGCAAAACAAATCAACAACAAGTTGCATAGTAGAGCATTCCTCCATTTAACCACCATCCATAAAGTCCAGTTAAAACAGACATAAGAACCTTTCTTCTCTCTGTGTTTGCCTCTCCGCACTCTTTTAAGTACACTGTTTTTCACTCCTTTAAACAATGTGCTTTCAGCTCATCGGGCAGCTGAGCAAAATATCGCCACCGCTTCTTCGCGAATGTTGTTGAAACACGCATCGTCCCCGTCTCTCATTGAAAGATAATTGAGGCGGCAAACATGTATAGGCAGAGAAAGGCAGACAAAAAAGAGGAGCCCAGAGGAAAGGCAAACTTGCCAAACACGTTCGGAATCCAAGTATTGTCTTATCCTGGAAGTTTGGGGTATTTCTCTTCCATCTCTTGCCCCGGGTAGAAGTTTAATCGAAGACTGATATATACATACATACATACATACATGCATATATATATATATATATATATATATATATATATATATATATGGAGAGAGATTTGGACAAGAATATTGTCATCGTGGAAAGCTTCCAACTATTTTCTTGTCTCGGAAGATTTGGGGTTTGTTTCCCCATCTCTTTCCCCAGATATGTTTCATTGAAGAGTGATACATACAGACATACAGACATGCATATATATGTATGTATGTATATATATATATAATTGTTGTCTTGGAAAGCTTCCAACTATTTTCTTGTCTCGGAAGTTTTAGGGTTTGTTTCCCCATCTCTTTCTCCGGATAGATGTTTCATTGAAGAGTGATACATACAGACAGACATACATGCATATACACACATATATTTATGTATGTATGTATGTATGTATGTATGTATAATTGTTGTCTTGGGAAGCTTCCAACTATTTTCTTGCCTCAGAAGTTTTGGGGTTTGTTTCCCCATCTCTTTCTCCGGATAGATGTTTCATTGAAGAGTGATACATACAGACAGACATACATACATGCATATATACATATACATATACATATAATATACATATACATATACATATACATAGATAGATAGATAGATAGATAGATAGATAGATAGATAGATAGATAGATATAGATAGATAGATAGATAGATATATGGAGAGAGATTTGGACATGAATATTGTTGTCTTGGAAAGCTTCCAACTATTCTCTTATCTTGGAAGTTTTGAGGTTTATTTCCCCATCTCTTGCCCTGGATAGATGTTTCATCGAAGAGTTATGTATACATGCATGCATGCATGCATATATGTGTGTGTGTGTGTGTGGAGAGAGATTTGGGTATGAATATTGGATTTTGTAATAGGAGACCAGGGGGAAAGTCTCGACGCTTTTGGCGGAAAGGGCAAACTCTCCCCATTCTCATCACACAAGAAAACGAAAACGTAAATGCAAAGCTATGGATAGATGTTGAGATGAAGAGTTCTGCATACATACATACATGCATATATATATATATATATATATATATATATATATATATATATATGGAGAGAGATTTGGACATCCCTGTTGCCGCCTTGGATTTGGTAATAGGAGACGACGGGGAAAGTCTCGGCGCTTTTGGCGCAAAAGTACAAACTCTCCTCTTTTCTCATCACACAAGAAAACGTAAACATAAAGCCACGGATTGATGTTGAGACGAAGAGTTCTGCATACATACATGCATATACATATGGAGAGAGATTTGGACATCCCTGTTGCCGCCTTGGATTTGGTAATAGGAGACGATGGGGAAATTCTCGCAAAGTACAGACGAAGAGTTCTGCATACATACATGCATATATATATATATATATATATATATATATATATACACACACACATACATATGGAGAGAGATTTGGACATCCCTGTTGCCGTCCTGGATTTTGTAATAGGAGACGACGGGGAAAGTCTCGGCACTTTTGGCGCAAAAGTACAAACTCTCCTCTTTTCTCATCACACAAGAAAACGTAAACATAAAGCCACGGATCGATGTTGAGACGAAGAGTTCTGCATACATACATGCATATACATATGGAGAGAGATTTGGACATCCCTGTTGCCGCCTTGGATTTGGTAATAGGAGACGACGGGGAAAGTCTCGCAAAGTACAAACTCTCCTCTTTTCTCATCACACAAGAAAAAGCAAAGGTCAAGGTCAAGGCATTATTACCTGAGCCGGGGATGCTTTCCGACCCGACAGCATCGGCGCCTGTGCGTGTCTCTCTCTCTCCGGACTGGGAACGGCCAGGCTTTTTGTGCGCTGCTCCTCACATGGTCCGATTGCCCAGATAATGGGCTGCCAAGGAGCTCTTTAAGAAGTTTTTACGTCACGTTCTTTCTCCTTTTGTCACTCCACCCCTCCTCACTCTTCCTTCCCTCCTTCCTTCTTTCTTCTTCTTTTTTTTAAATATAGAGTCGAATAAACTTTCCGCAGTGCGTCCAGCAAGGAGGCACTTTTGCTCCCTCCTCTCTTGGAAGTCCAGGAATAACGGAGGAGGAGGAGGAGGAGGAGGAAGGCTTTGTTGGAAGAGGGATGAGGCTAGCAAGGGTAGGGCTGAGCCGCCACCCCGAGGGGCCTCTGAGATGGGGCTGGCTGAGGCCGCGGCTATAAATGGAAGGAGGGATGCAAGGGGAGAATGGAAGGGGGAGAGACAGAGACAAAGACCCGAGAGGGGACAGGTGTCCTGAGATGGCACCAGGTAGGACGCGCAAGGGAATACTCCCCTCCCCTCCTCTCTTCCACCCCAAAGTCTGGTGGAGGATCCTTCTTTGGAGGGTGTGGAAGGCTTTCATGGGCAGAATCACTGGGCTCTTGTAGGTCAGTGGTTCTCAACCTTCCTAACACCGTGACCCCTGAATACAGTCCCTCATGTTGTGTTGACCCCCAACCATCACATTATTTTCATTGCTACTTCATAACTGTCATTTTGCTACATCTGGAATACTGTGTCCAATTCTGGGCACCACAATTCAAGAGAGATATTGACAAGCTGGAATGTGTCCAGAGGAGGGCGACTAAAATGATCAAGGGTCTGGAGAACAAGCCCTATGAGGAGCGGCTTAGGGAACTGGGCATGTTTAGCCTGAAGAAGAGAAGGCTGAGAGGAGATATGATAGCCATGTATAAATATGTGAGAGGAAGCCACAGGGAGGAGGAGGGAGCAAGCTTGTTTTCTGCTTCCTTGGAGACTAGGACGCGGAACAATGGCTTCAAACTACAAGAGAGGAGATTCCATCTGAACATTAGGAAGAACTTCCTGACTGTGAGAGCCGTTCAGCAGTGGAACTCTCTGCCCCGGAGTGTGGTGGAGGCTCCTTCTTTGGAAGCTTTTAAGCAGAGGCTGGATGGCCATTTGTCAGGGGTGATTTGAATGCAATATTCCTGCTTCTTGGCAGAATGGGGTTGGACTGGATGGCCCATGAGGTCTCTTCCAACTCTTTGATTCTATGATTCTATGATCATGTAAATATCTGATCTGCAGGATGTATTTTCATTCACTGGACCAAATTGGGCACAAATCCCTGATACGCCCAAATTTGCATTGCATTGGGGAGGGGTTCATTTTGTCATTTTGGAGTTGTAGTTTATTTATTTATTTATTTATTTGGGGTTCTTTTACCCCGCCCTTCTCACCCCGAAGGGGACTCAGGGCGGCTTACCAAAGCAAAGGCACAATTTGATGCCTGCATCATAAAGACAATCAAACACAGAATTACATCAATGCACAGTTAACAACAAATATAGATTATAACCATAAAATCAATAAAATCAATAAAACCAAATACAAACCCAATTTCTCCTCTTACATGGTCAGCGTTCGCTACTCATAGATCTAGTTTTACGTTCCACTTCATCAATCCTGCTGGTCTTACTCGCCTGGTTGTCTGATTTAGTTGCCGGAGTGCCCAAAGGCCTGGTCCCATAACCAAGTCTTCACCCTTCTCCTAAAGGCGAGGAGGGATGATGATGATGCCCTGATTTCCCCCAGGAGTGAGTTCCACAGGTGAGGGGCCACCACTGAGAAAGCCCTGCTCCTCGTCCCCACCAGCCTCACTTGTGACAGTGGTGGGGTCGATAGCAGGGCCTCCCCAGATGATCTCAGACTCCGGGGTGGGACGTAGAGGGAGATACGTTCGGACAGATACACTGGACCGGAACCATACAAGGTTTTGTAGGTCAAAACCAGCACCTTGAATTGTGCTCGGAACTGAATCGGCAGCCAGTGGTGCTGGCACAGCAGGGGGGTGGTATGCTCCCTGTATGTCGCTCCGGTGAGCAATCTGGCTGCCGCTCGCTGGACTAGTTGAATTTTCCGAACAGTCTTCAAGGGCAACCCCACGTAGAGCGCATTGCAGTAGTCTATTCGAGATGTAACAAGAGCGTGGACCACCGTGGCCAGATCAGACTTGCTGTCATTTATAGTTAACCTACAATTAAAGATAATTTCGAACTCCAACAATGATGGAATTGAACCAAATGTGGCACACCGAACTCCCATTACCAAGAAAAAATAGTGGAAGGGTTTGGTGAGCACTGACCTTGAGTTTTGGAGCTGTAGTTCACCTACATCCAAAGAGCACTGTGGACTCGGACAATGACAGATTTGGACCCAACTTGGCATGAATATTCAATATGCCCAAATTGGAAGGTGGCCAATTCCACAGATCATGGAATTGGCCACCTTGGTGAGCATTTAATGGCCCAGCAGTTTCCAAGGTGTGACGTCTTACTGTCTGGGGAATCCTTTGTTGAGAGGTGATTAGCTGTCCCTGATGGTTTCTTGTCTAGAGTTCCCATCTTTATTTACTGTTATGATTTTAGAGTGGCCCAAATGTGAACATGGTGGAGTTTGGGAGAAATAGACCTTGAAATTTGGGAGTTGTTGTTACTGGGATTTATAGTTCACTTACGATCAAAGAGCATTCTGAACCTTACCAACGATAGGATTGTCAAACTTCTCACACAGAACTCCCATGACCAAGAGAAAATGCTATGTTTTCTGATGGTCTTTGGCAACCCCTCTGACACCCCCTCGTGACCCCCCCAGGGGTCCCGACCCCCAGGTTGAGAAACACTGTTGTAGGTTTTTCGGGCTGTATGGCCATGTTCGAGAAGCATTCTCTCCTGACGTTTCGCCTGCATCTATAGCAGGCATCCTCAGCGGTTGTGAGCTGGATGGCCATCTGTCGGGGGTGGTTTGGACGTGATTGTCCTGCTTCCTGGCAGAATGGGGTTGGACTGGATCATAGTCCACCAGGTCTCTTCCCATTCTATGATTCTGAGATTCTTTTAAGTAAACATAAAGGTTTTCCCCTGACAGTAAGTCTAGTTGGATCCAACTCTTTGGCTCATCTCCATTTCTAAGCCAAAAAGCCAGCGTTGTCCGTAGACACCTCCAAAGTCATGTGGCCAGCATGACTGCATGGAGCGCCATTACCTTCCAGCTGGAGCCATACCTATTGATCTACTCTCACTTGCATGTTTTCAAACTGCTAGGTTGGCAAAGGTAAAGGTTTCCCCCTGACATTAAGTCCAGTCATGTCTGATTCTGGGACTCTAGTGCTCATTTCCGTTTCTAAGCCAAAGAGCTGGCATTGTCCGTAAACACCTCCAAAGTCATGTGGCCGGCATGACTGCATGGAGCGGCGTTACCTTCCCGCTGGAGTCGTACCTGTTGATCTCACATTTCGAAGTGCTAGGTTGGTAGAAGTCCATAGACACTTCCACGGCCATGTGGCCACTAGCATGACTGCATGGAGCGCCGTTACCTTCCTGCTGGAGTAGTACCTATTGATCTACTCGCATTTGCGTGTTTTTGAACTGCTAGGTTGGCAGAAGTCATGGCTAAGAGTGGGAGCTCACATTGCTCGATTCGAACCTGTGATCTTTTGGGCAGCAAGTTCAGCAGCTCAAGCCACTCCCCCAATTTAAACCTGCGGCCTTTTGGTCAGCAAGTTCAGCAGCTCAGTGGTTTAATCTGCTGCGTCACTGGGAGCTCCCAAGGTAAAGGTGTTCCGCCGACTTTAAGTCTAGTTGGATCCAACTCTGGGACTCTGGTGCTCCATTTCTCCGATTCTAAGCCAAAGAGCCGGTGTTGTCCGTAAACACCTCCAAAGTCATGTGGCTGGCATGACTATGTGGAGTGCCGTTACCTTCCCGCTGGTGCCTACAGACTTCTGCTAGGTTGGCAGGTCTGTAGGCACCTCCACTGTCATGTGGCCACTAGCATGACTGCATGGAGCACCGCTACCTTCCTGCTGGAGTGGTACCTATTGATCTACTCACATTTGCGTGTTTTCGAACTGCTAGGTTGATAGAAGTCAGGGCTAACAGTGGGAGCTTACGTTGCTCCCCAGATTCAAACCGGTGACCTTTTGGGCATCAAGTTCAGCAGCTCAGCGCTTTAGCCTGCTGTGCCACCGGGGACTCCCAAGGTAAAGGTGTTCCCCTGACAATAAGTCCAGTAATGTCCGACGCTGGGGGTTGGTGCTCATCTCCATTTCTAAGTTGATGACCCGGCGTTGTCCATAGCCTCCTCCAAGGTCATGTGGCCAGCATGACTGCATGGAGGGCAGTTACCTTCCTGCTGGAGCGGGCGGTATCTATTGATCTACTCACATTTGCATGTTTCCAAACTGCTAGACTGGCAGAAGTTAGGGCTAACAGCGGGAGCTCATGCTGGCCACATGACCTTGGAAGAGGTTCTGGACAACGCCGGCTCGTCAGCTTAGAAATGGAGTTTGCATTTCGGTTAGCAAGTTCAGCAACTCAGCGGTTTAATCCACTGCGCCACTGGGGGCTCCCAAGGTAAAGGTGTTCGAGTCCGACTCTGGGTCTCTGGTGCTCATCTCCATTTCTAAATGGAAGAGCCAGCATTGTCCATAGACGCCTCCAAGGCCATGTGGCCACTGGCATGACTGCATGGAGCACCCTTATCTTCCCTATTGATCTACTCCCATTTGCATGTTTTCGAACTGCTAGGTTGGCAGAAGCTGGCCCTAACAGACTACGTTATCATCGGCATATTGGAGTTCTATAACTGATGTTGTGACCTTGGCTTTGGCTTTCAGTCTGTTGAGGTTAAATAGCTTGCTGTCTGACCGATAATCCAGTTGAAAGCAGATAATTTGGATTTCATATAGCAGCGTAGATGGAGCACCGTTACCTTCCCACCTAAGCAGTACCTATTGATCTACTCACATTTGCATGTTTTGGAAGTCCAGTCGTGTCCAACTGGCACTCTGGTGCACATTTCCATTTCTAAGCCCAAGAGCCGGCATTGTCCATAGACGCCTCCAAGGCCATGTGGCCACTGGCATGACTGCACGGAGCACCCTTATCTTCCCTATTGATCTACTCCCATTTGAATGTTTTCGAACTGCTAGGTTGGCAGAAGCTGGGCCTAACAACCGGAGCTCACCCTGCTGCCCGGAATCGAACTTGTGACCTTTCAGTCAGCAAGTTCAGCAGCTCAGCAGTTTAATCTGCTGCACCACTGGGGCTCCCAAGGTAAAGGTGTTCCGCTGACATTAAGTCCAGTTGAGTCCGACTCTGGGACTCTGCTGCTCATCTCCATTTCTAACTGCTAGGTTGGCAGGAGCTGGGCCTAACAGCGGGAGCTCACCCTGCTCCCCCAGAATCCAACCTGTGACCTTTTGGTCAGCAAGTTCAGCAGCTCGGCAGTTTAATCTGCTGCACCACTTGGGGCTCCCAAGGTAAAGGTGTTCCCCTGACATTGAGTCCAGTTGAGTCCGACTCTGGAACTCTGGTGCTCATCTCCATTTCTAACTGCTAGGTTGGCAGAAGCTGGGGCTAACAGCGCAGCTCACCCTGCTCCCTGGAATCCAACCTGTGACCTTTGGTCAGCAAGTTCAGCAGCTCAGCAGTTTAATCTGCTGCACCACTGAGGGCTCCCAAGGTAAAGGTGTTCCGCTGACATTAAGTCCAGTTGAGTCTGACTCTGGGACTCATCTCCATTTCTAACTGCTAGGTTGGCAGGAGCTGGGCCTAACAGCGGGAGTTCACCCTGCTCCCTGGAATCCAACCTGTGACCTTTTGGTCAGCAAGTTTAGCAGCTTAGCAGTTTAATCTGCTGCACCACTGAGGGCTCCCAAGGTAAAGGTGTTCCGCTGACATTAAGTCCAGTTGAGTCCGACTCTGGGACTCTGGTGCTCATCTCCATTTCTAACTGCTAGGTTGGCAGGAGCTGGGGCTAACAGCGGGAGCTCACCCCACTCCCCGGATTCTAAGCTGAAGAGCCGGCGTTGTCCGTAGATGCCTCCAAGGTCATGTGGCCACTGGCATGACTGTATGGAGCACCCTTATCTTCCCTATTGACCTACTCACATTTGCATGTTTTTGAACTGCTAGGTTGGCAGAAGCTTGGCCTAACAGTGGGAGCTAACCTGCTCCCCGGAATTGAACCTGTGATCTTTCAGTCAGCAAGTTTAGCAGCTCAGCAGTTTAATCCGCTGCACCACCTGGGAGTCCCAAGGTAAAAGCTGGTGCTCATCTCCATTTCTAAGCCAAGAGCCGGCGTTGTCCGTAGACACCTCCAAGGTCATGTGGCCACTGGCATGACTGCATGGCGCGCCTTTACCTTCCCTATTGATCTACTCACATTTGCATGTTTTGGAACTGCTAGGTTGGCAGGAGCTGGGCCTAACAGTGGGAGCTCACCCCGTTCCCCAAATTTGAACCGGTGACCTTTTGGTCAGCAAGTTCAGCAGCTCAGCAGTTTAACCCACTGGACCCCTGACATTATGTCCAATCGTGTCCAACTCAGTAGTGGTGCTTATTTCCATTTCTAAGCCCAAGAGCCGTAGTTCCTGTCTCTTTCTCGGAGATTTCTCGGAGAGGGTTTGCTGCCGCCATCTAGAGCTTTGTGATGGGAGTGTGCTTTTTAGGTCCCAAAAACTATCAGGCAAATAGCACCGGTGGAGCATCCTTTCTCCCAAAATTTGCAATACTTCAGAATCCAAACTGCCAAGGAATGGAGATGCTCCTAAAACGAATGCCTTGGATCTTCTGAAAAATGCAGGCTTGGATCCCAATCCCATCTTGCAGGATGCGCAGAGGTGGAAAATGGGATCCGGATTCGGTTCCGTCCAGTGCGGACTCACTCACGCGTTTCCATCCTAGAGTTGTGAAACCCTAGGAAAAGAAGAGCAACAGGATGCAGACAATGCCTGGGGTGTTAAATATAGCCGTGGCTTCTTTCGTGGTCGTGGCACATCCTTGTTTGGCTGGGCAGAGATGCCGAGGAATTTGGAGCCGAAAGCCATTCAGTCCCACCGTCTGACCTCGCAGTGACCGCCGGGAGACGGCCGAGCAAGGCCAAAACTCACAAACTGGATTCCAGCAGCGATTCATGGAAAGGGAAGCAAAACATGTATGGCCACGTTCCAGAAGCAGTCTCTCCTGACATTTCACCTCCATCTCTGCAGGCATCCTCTCTTGGAAACAAGGAAATTGGGGGTTTATATATCTGGAATAATGTCTAGGGTGGGAGAAAGAACTCTTGCCTGTTGGAGCTGGGTGTGAATGTTTCAACTGGCCACCTTGATTAGCATTTAAAGGTGTGGCTCCTTACTGCCTGGGGGAATCCTTTGTTGAGAGGTGGTTAACTGTCCCTGGTGGTTTCTTGTCTGGAGTTCCCCTGATTTTTAATGTCGTTTTTCTCCCACCCTGGACATTCCACAGATATATAAATCCCACTCTTGTCTGTCTGTTGGAGCTGGGTGTGAATGTTTCAACTGGCCGCCTTAATTACAATTTAAAGGTGCGACTCCTTACTACCTGGGGGAATCCTTTGTTAGGAGGTGATTAGCTGTCCCTGATGGTTTCCTGTCTGGAGTTCCCATCTTTATTTACTGTTATGATTTTAAAGTTTTTAAATACTGGTAGTATTCTCTCCTGACGTTTCGCCATGTGACTTCTTACTGCCTGGGGGAATCCTTTGTTGAGGTGATTAGCTGTCCCTGGTGATTTCTTGTCTGGAGTTCCCCTGATTTTGTGTGTTGTTCTTTCTCCCACCCTGGACATTATTCCACAGATCATGGAATTGGCCATGTTGGTGAGCATTTAATGGCCTAGCAGTTTTCAAGGTGTGACGTCTTACTGTCTGGGGGAATCCTTTGTTGGGAGGTGATTAGCTGTCCCTGATGGTTTCCTGTCTGGAGTTCCCCTGTGTTTATATACTGTTATGATTTTAGAGTTTTTAAATACTGGTAGTATTCTCTCCTGACGTTTCGCATGTGCTTCTTACTGCCTGGGGGAATCCTTTGTTGAGGTGATTAGCTGTCCCTGGTGATTTCTTGTCTGGAGTTCCCCTGATTTTGAGTGTCGTTTTCTCCCACCCTGGACATTCCACAGATATAGAAACCCCACTCTTGTCTATTAGAGGAAGGTGTGAATGTTTGAATTTGCCACCTTGATTTGCATTTAAAAGTGTGGCTTCCTACTGCCTGGGGGAATCCTTTGTTAAGAGGTGATTAACTGTCCCCGATGGTTTCTTGTCTGGAGTTCCCCTGTCTTTATTTATTATGGATTGATGATAACAGGACATTATTATTATAGATTGACAACAGGACACAAAAAAACTCATTCAAGCCAGGTGTATTTAATTCAAACGCTTCATTAGCACCATGTAAGTTGTCAACAGCGTTCCAATAAAATGCAGTTATTAGGGCTTTTTTGCTTTTGAAAAAAAATTTCAGGCAAGAACTGGACATTCTTGAAGTGAGCCTCAAAATCCATTTGGAGGTTGGGTTGTTGTAAGTTTTTTGGGCTGTAAGACCATGTTCCAGAAGCATTTTCTCCTGACATTTCACCCACATTTCTGGCGGGCATCCTCAGAGGTTGTGAGGTCTCTTGGAAACGAGGAAAGTGGGGTTTATATATCTATCTGTGGGATAATGTCCAGGGTGGGAGAAATAAACAGCGTTCTGTTTCAGGTAAGTGTAAATGTTTCAGCTGGCCACCTTGATGAGTATTTAACAGCCTAGCAGTTTTCAAGGTGTGGCTTTTTACTGCCTGGGGGAATCCTTTGTTGAGAGGTGATTAGCTGTCCCTGATGGTTTCTTATCTGGAGTTCTCTTATCTTTATTTATTGTTATGATTTTAGAGTTTTTTTTAATACCGGTAGCATTCTCTCCTGACATTTCACCTGTAATCTTTTACTGCCTGGGGGAATCCTTTGTTCAGAGGTTATTAGCTGTCCCTGATGGTTTCTTATCTGGAGTTCCCTTGTCTTTATTTACTGTTATGATTTTAGAGTTTCTGAATACTTGTGGCATTCTCTCCTGACGTTTCATGTGTGACTTCTTACTGTCTGGGGGAATCCTTTGTTCAGAGGTTATTAGCTGTCCCTGATTGTTTCTTGTCTGGGGTTTATATATCTGTGGAATAATCTCCAGGTTGGGAGAAAGAACTTCTGTTGAAGGTAGGTGTGACTGTTCCCATTGGCCACCTTGATGAGCATTGAATGGCCTAGCAGTTTTCAAGGGGTGACTTCTTACTGCCTGGGGGAATCCTTTGTTGAGAGATGATTAGCTGTCCCTGATGGTTTCTTGTCTGGAGCTCCCCTGTCTTTATTTACTGTTACCATTTTAGAGTTTTTAATACTATTAGCATTCTCTCCTGACGTTTCATGTATGGCTTTTTACTGCCTGGGGGAATCCTTTGCTGAGAAGTTATTAGCTATCCCTGATGGTTTCTTGTCTGGAGTTCCTCTGTCTTTATTTACAATTATGATTTTAGAGTTTTTAAATACTGGTAGCATTCTTTCCTGACGTTTCATGTGTCACTTCTTACTGCCTGGGGGAATCCTTTGTTGAGAGGTGATTAGCTGTCCCTGATGGTTTCTTGTCTGGAGTTCCTCTGTTTTTGAATGTTGTTCTTTTTGCCACCCTAGACATTATTCCACAGATATACAAACCCCATTTTCCTAGTTTCCAACAGACCTCACAACCTCTGAGGACGCCTGCCATAGATGTGGGAGAAATGTCAGAAGAGAATGCTTCTGGAACATGGCCAGACAGCCCGAAAAACTTACAGCAACCCAGTGATTCTGGCTATCAAAGCCTTCAACAATACATTTCAGGCAAGTACTGGACATTCTTGAGTCGAGCCTCAAAATCCATTTGGAGGTTGTTGACGGAAGGGTGCAAGGAGAGAGGGGAAGGAAGAAGGGAGGGATCCTATGGCTATGACTTGGAATCCTTGCTCAGCCGGAAAATAAACAAGAAGCAAGACAGACTGGGTAAGAAAGGGACTGCAGCAGCCCTACAATTATTCCTTATTCTTGGCATCGTGTATTCCGTCTTGGAAAACCGTCATCCCAAGAACCGGGAAAACCGTCTTCCCAAGAACCGGGGAAACTGTCATCCCGAGAACGGGAAAACCGTCATCCCGCGAACTGGGAAAATGGTCATCCTGAGAACCGGGAAAACCATCATCCCGAGAACCTGGAAAACTGTAATCCCAGGAAAACGGTCATCCCAAGAACCGGGAAAACTGTCTTCCCAAGAACCGGGAAAACGGTCATCCCGAGAACCGGGAAAACGGTCATCCTGAGAACCGGGAAAACCGTCATCCCGAGAACCAGGAAAACCGTAATCCCAGGAAAACGGTCATCTCAAGAACCGGGAAAACCGTCATCCCAAGAACTGCGAATATCGTCCTCCCAAGAACCGGGAAAACCGTCATCCCGAAAACCGGGAAAACCATCTTCCCGAGAACTGGGTGTAGGCTCATCTCTTTTTCTATGCAAGGTTTGCTCAGAAACAAGTTAGGAGAATCATTTCAAAGAAGGGTTTCTTTGTTCTGCAAAGGAAGGTGGGCCGTACTACAAAGGGAAAGCGTACGTGGTTGCGGCATCGCTCCGTCCCCGTTCCTTCAAAAGAAGCCTGAAATCCCACTCTTCCACGGACGTCCCGGCAGAGGGACTTTGGCTCCCGGTTCCCTTCCCACACATAACATACACACACTACGGTTGCGTCAAAGCCGACCAGAAGGACTCCCGCGCCTTTCCCTCCCGCCCAAGTTCACTTGGCCAGCGCCCCCATGGGATCCCAGGCCGGCAGGACGATGGGCTCCTGGCGCAAGACCTCCAGGACCTCCTCCGGCACGTGCTTCCGGTCCACCACCACCTCGTAGACGTACTCCGAGAACCACTCGTCCGTCATGATGAGGTAACCTGGGGAACGAGGGAATCGGAGAAGTTCAAAACGTTGGAGCGACAAATACGCTTTGGGTGCAACCTATCTTCGAGGCCGCATCTCTTTCGGCGAACCCGCACGGGCTCTAGGTCTAGAAGTCATGCTACCCACGCTCTCTTCTGCCTTTGTCAGACCACTTTACCTGGAATCACACTGCGGGCATGTTTACCCTGCAGAAGGCAAGGCTCAGAGGAGACATGAGCGAGGGTTCTATGTCTTTATGCGATTAGCTCTGTGCCAGGGCTCACCCTCCACTCTGCCCGGCATCCACTTCCTAACTACAAGCATCTAGGCTAGCTTAAATATCCCTTTCCCCATCCTTGCCCTCAAAGTATAAAAAGATTTCCACCTTGATCTGCAAACAACCTCTTAAAATACACAAAGAAATATGTTTTCTGCGTGTATGTTTCAATTGCAACCTGTGAACAAATGTGATTGGTAAAACATCAAAACATTTTGGCAACGTCCACAGGGCAAGGTCCTTGCAGACGGCCAATTATCTCACACCAGAAGCAACTTCCGTGCAAGGTCCCCAGTGTAAAGTCCTTGCAGACGGCCAATTCTCTCACACCGGAAGCAACTTCCGGGCAACATCCTTGCAGACGGCCAATTCTCTCACACCAGAAGCAACTTCCGTGCAAGGTCCCCAGTGTAAAGTCCTTGCAGACGGCCAATTCTCTCACACCGGAAGCAACTTCCGGGCAACATCCTTGCAGATGGCCAATTCTCTCACACCAGAAGCAACTTCCGTGCAAGGTCCCCAGTGTAAAGTCCTTGCAGACGGCCAATTCTCTCACACCGGAAGCAACTTCCGGGCAACATCCTTGCAGACGGCCAATTCTCTCACACCAGAAGCAACTTCCGTGCAAGGTCCCCAGTGTAAAGTCCTTGCAGACGGCCAATTCTCTCACACCGGAAGCAACTTCCGGGTAAGTCCCCAGGGCAACGTCCTTGCAGACAGCCAATTCTCTCACACCGGAAGCATCTTCCGGGCAACGTTCCCTGGGCAACGTCCTTGCAGGCAGGCAATTCTCTCACACTGGAAGCAACTTCCAGGCAAGGTCCCTAGGGCAACGTCCTTGCAGACAGCCAATTCTCTCACATCGGAAGCTACTTCCGGGCAAGGTCCCCAGGGCAACATCCTTGGAGATGATCAGTTCCCTCACACCAGAAGTGTTTCTCAAGTTGCTCCTGACATTAAAATTGTTGTTGTTATTATTATTATTGTTATTATTATTATTACATTGGAACCCCCGGTGGTGCAATGGGTTAAACAGAAATATGTTTTCTGCGTGTGTGTTTGGTACCGGAAACGCCAAGTCTGGAACGGTCCTGAACTGACCATCCTAAGTGCTGACCAGTCCCGTTTCAGATGGGAAACGTCCCAGCGAACGGTGAGGTCACTGGAAGGCACCCTTGCCTAGATCCCAGCCTTTTCTTTCCGCATAATCTGGGAGGACAGGCCAAGAAAGCCGGGCCTCCCACGGCCAACTGGGACTCTAATCTGGCCTTGGTTGTTGTTTCAGGCCATCCCCGTCCACCCCTCTCGCGCTGGGCTTGTTATTTCAAACTCTGCACACCGGGCCTTCGTTCCAACTCTAACATCCTCATTCTTCACCTCTTCCTTAACAACAGGGTTGCCAGACCGCCGCTCTGCTGCTGCCCGGACGCCAAGCGGCCCTGAAATCTTATCGGAGAGGTCAGAGCTCCAAAGCTCCCTTTCTTGCTATGCCATTTTTGGGTTTTAGGGGTCTTGGAAAGGCTATATGGAGCCCCTGGTGGCTCCAACTGGAGGTCAGCTGTGACCAGCAGTGCTGCAGAATTCGAAGAGGCACAAATGGAGGGCGCAAGGGAGAAAGGTGTGGATCAAGAATAGGACTCCACCATCCTCAGGCTATGAGGGATCACCTAAGAAAAGCCTAAAGAGCTTTGGAATCACGCCCCACAAATCACTGTTGCCTTGGAATTGCCTTTTTTATGACTAGCACCCCCGTTGACAGTGGGTTAAATCGCTTAGCTGCTGAACCTGCTGACCAAAAGGTCAGCAGTTCAAATCCGGGGAGCGGGGTGAGCTCCTGCTGTTAGCCCCAGCTCCTACTAACCTGGCAGTTTGAAAACATGCAAATGTGAGCAGATCAATAAGGTAAGGATGCTCCATGCAGTCATGCCAGTGATCACATGACCTTAGAGGTGTCTATGGACAATGCAGTCTCTTCAGCTTAGAATCCGGGAAGCGGGGTGAGCTCCTGCTGTTAGCCCCAGCTTCTGCCAACCTATCAGTTCAAGAACATGCAAATGTGAGTAGATCAACAGAGAAGATAATGCCGACCACATGACCTTGAGGTGTCTAAGGAGAACACCAGCTCTTCGGCTTAGAATCCAGGGAGCGGGGTGACCTCCCGCTGTTAACCCCAGCTCCTGCCAACCTAGCAGTTTGAAAACATGCAAATGTGAGTAGGTCAATAGGGAAGATAATGCCGACCATATGACCTTGAGGTGTCTAAGGACAACGCCGGCTCTTTGGCTTAGAAATGGAGATGAGCCCCGGAATCCCAGAGTCAGACACAACCAAACTTAACATCAGGGAGAGACCTTTTCCCCTGGACCCCACCGGGAGTGTTCTGCTCCAGAAAGCAGGTTTTGAGAGACCTTGGGAACGCTGTGAGCAAGGCATTAGCCAGAGGACCCGTTTTTGCCTGCTTGGTGAAAGGAACCGGAGAGATTAAATTAGGATTAAAGTTGCCTGGGGCCCAGAGCCTGACTTTACCTTTCCAGAAACAAATCCCCCGATGCGTGGCTTAATCTCTGGCTATTGTAATAGAAAGCGAGAAGGGACCGATGGAGGCTTGGACGCCGCTGCAAGCTGGACGAGGCCAAGTTTTGAGGAATGCCTGTAATCCGGCGAGCGCCTTTTGCCCGGCTATTTTTAAACCCTCGTGGTTCAGGCTCCTCTCTTGTGGTTAACAGCAGGGGTGCCGGGTCAACAGCGTGGGAGCGAGAGTGTTTGCACTGCCACGGCAACTCCAAAAACTCGGGATATTTAGCGCTCTAATAAAACAGGGCGGCCAACCAAGACTATAAATAGGGGAGGACCGGCCTTTCCTGTGCATCCGAATATGGAATGCATTGTATTTGCCTTTTCTGCTGTTGCACCTTAATTATCTGAAACTGGTTGGCATGGCATATATCAACCATAAGGCGGTACCTACATTCCCTCCTTGACAGATGCAACTGTCTTTCAGGCTGCATAGGTCAACAGCAAGCTAGACTATTAATGGTCGGGAGCTCACTCCAAGCTGGGCTGACCTGTGTCTGTTTATGTATGTTGTATGTCTAATGGCATTGAATGTTTGCCATGTATATGTGCATTGTAATCCGCCCTGAGTCCCCTGCAGGGTGAGAAGGGCGGAATACAATGGCTTATTGGCCTATGCATTTTGACTAACCCTGTATAAATACTGCAAATAAATAAATAAATAAATAAAGGCTGGATGGCCATATGTCGGGGGTGCTTTGAATGCGACTGTGGACTGCCTACAGACGTCGCACTCAACGTGGACTGTCTACAGACGTCGCACTCAACGTGAACTGTCTACAGATGTCGCACTCAATATGGACTGTCTACAGACGTCGCACTCAACGTGGACTGTCTACAGACGTCACACTCAACCTGGACCGTCTATAGACGTCGCACTCAACCTGGACTGTCTACAGACGTCGCACTCAATATGGACTGTCTACAGACGTCGCACTCAATATGGACTGTCTACAGACGTCGCACTCAACGTGGACTATCTACAGACTTCGCACTCAACGTGAACTGTCTACAGATGTCGCACTCAATATGGACTGTCTACAGACGTCGCACTCAACGTGGACTATCTACAGACTTCGCACTCAACGTGAACTGTCTACAGATGTCGCACTCAATATGGACTGTCTACAGACTTCGCACTCAACGTGAACTGTCTACAGATGTCGCACTCAATGTGGATTGTCTACAGACGTCGCACTCAACCTGGACCGTCTATAGACGTCGCACTCAACCTGGACCGTCTACAGACGTCGCACTCAACCTGGACCGTCTACAGACATCGCACTCAACATGGACTGTCTACAGACGTCGCACTCAATATGGACTGTCTACTGACGTCGCACTCAACGTGGACTATCTACAGACTTCGCACTCAACGTGAACTGTCTACAGATGTCGCACTCAATATGGACTGTCTACAGACGTCGCACTCAACCTGGACCGTCTACAGACGTCGCACTCAACCTGGACCGTCTACAGACGTCGCACTCAACCTGGACCGTCTACAGACATCGCACTCAACATGGACTGTCTACAGACGTCGCACTCAACGTGAACTGTCTACAGATGTCGCACTCAATATGGACTGTCTACAGACGTCGCACTCAACGTGGACTATCTACAGACTTCGCACTCAACGTGAACTGTCTACAGATGTCGCACTCAATGTGGACTATCTACAGACGTCACACTCAACGTGGACTGTCTACAGGTGTTGCACTCAACGTGAACTGAGCAGACGTCACACTCAACGTGGACTGTGTACAGATGTTGTATTCAATGTAGACTGTCTACAGATGTTGCACTCAATGTGAACTGTCTACAGACTTGCTGGAAGTAGAAGCAAAGATCACCAATATGGAAGTGATGCTCCTCCGCCATGAACTTCGCTGGACTGATGGCCACGTTGTCCGAATGCCCAAAGATCACGGTCTCCCAAAGTAGTGACTCTACTCCCAACGGGAAACGTAACGATGGTGGACAGGAAAAGGGATTGAAAGATGGGCTTAAAGCCAAGCCTAAAAATTGTGGCAGAGACACAGAGAGAGAACTGGGAAGCCCTGGCCCTTGAGTGCTCTGACTGGAAGTCAGCTGTGACCAGCAGTGCTGCGGAATTCGGAGAGACACAAACAGAGGGCGAAGGGGAAAAACATGCCAAGAGGAAGAAGGCACGTCAAGTCAACCCTGATGGATGGGTTCATCTTTGGGTCAAGCAAAGACTTGAAAGCACAGAAGAGCCAGCCCCAGATCAGAAGCTGAAATCTGATGCAAAGACGCATCCAGGCCACTGCTTGGAAAGACGGGGAAATGGGATTTTTTGTAAACTTCTGACCGTCAAACCACAGAATATGAGCTCTGCCTTGAACATCCGTCAACTCTCCGGCCCAGAACAAACAGAAGAAGTTCAGCGTTGGAGAAGCAAATTCCATCTTGACCAGAACTGAGGTCTGCAAAAGGCCAGATCTGAATGTCAACACTCCCATCAGTTCCTGCTAAAATGGTCAACAGCAAGGGTGATGGGAGATGTAGTCCAAAAACATCTGGAAAGTTGTGATTTCCCCACCCTCAGTGGGAATCATGCAACCAACTGGATTTAGTTTTAGTTTTATTTTATGTCAGGAGTGACTTGAGAAACTGCAAGTTGCTCCTGGTGTGAGAGAATTGGCCATTTGCAAGGACGTTGCCCAGAACTGGCCGTCTGCAAGGACGTTGCCCAGGGGACATTGCCCAGAATTGGCCATCTGCAAGGACGTTGCCCAGGGGACATTGCCCAGAATTGGCCATCTGCAAGGACGTTACCCAGGGGACATTGCCCAGAATTAGCCGTCTTCAAAGATGTTGCACAGGGGACGTTGCCCAGAATTGTCCGTCTGCAAGGACGTTGCCCAGGGGATGTTGCCCAGAATTGGCCGTCCACAAGGACGTTGCCCAGAATTGACCATCTGCAAGGATGTTGCCCAGGGGATGTTGCCCAGAATTGGCCGTCCACAAGGACGTTGCCCAGAACTGACCATGTGCAAGGACGTTGCCCAGGGGATGTTGCCCAAAATTGGTCGTCTGCAAGGACATTGCCCAGAATTGACCATCTGCAAGGGCGTTGCCTAGGGGACGTTGCCCAGAATTGGCTGTCTGCAAGGACATTGCCCAGAATTGGCTGTCTGCAAGGACGTTGCCCAGGGGACGTTGCCCAGAATTGGCCGTCTACAAGGACATTGCCCAGAATTGGCTGTCTGCAAGGATATTGCCCAGAAATGGTTGTCTGCAAAGACGTTGCCCAGGGGACATTGCCCAGAAGAGGCTGTCTGCAAGGACGTTGCCCAGGGGATGTTGCCTGGATGTTTTCATGTTGTATTATCCTTGTGGGAGGCTACTCTCATGTCCCTGCATGGGGAGCTGGAGCTGACAGAGGGAGCTCATCTGCACTCTCCCCCTATTCTGACCTGTTGGTCTTAGTCCTGCCAGCACAAGGGTGTAACCCTTTGTGCCACCGGGGGCGCCTCATACCAACTGCATGATAGTAGACGATGGCCCCCAGAATCCCTGACTAGGACTGATGGGAATTGTGATCCTAGAAATTGGGCCAGTTACTTCCTTCTCTGGCTCTGAAAGGAGCGACCACAGAAGTCACCCTTCTGTTGTTGTATTTTCTTCACAAAGGTGAATGAACTTTTCTCACTGGAAATGCGATTACATCGAGCGCACGAGGAATGCGAGGCAATTAGCGACAGCCTTTGTGTGCTGGGCTCTGGCCTTCTCTTTGCGCTCTGCCATAAAACCTCCATCCTGGGATTTGTCTAATCTCTGCCTTATGACCCCGGGGTAATTAACAGGAGCGTGGAGGCAGGAAACGCCGCTCAGGGTCAATGATCCACCCTTTGGATGGAAGGACCCCAAATCTTGGATCCCCTCCTCCAAACGTTTGCCCATAGGGTTGTTGTAATGTTCCAGAAGCATTCTCTCCTGACGTTTCACCCACATCTATGGCAGGCATCCACAGAGGTTGGGAGGTCTGTTGGAAACTAGTTTGTATATCTGTGGAATATCTATATCTATAGCTGTCCCTGATGGTTTCTTGTCTGGAGTTCCCCTGTCTTTATTTACTGTTATAATTTTAGAGTGGTTTAATACTGGTAGCATTCTCTCCTGATGTTTCACTTATGACTTCTTACTGCCTGGGGGAATCCTTTGTTGAGAGGTGATTAGCTGTCCCTGATTGTTTCTTGTCTGGAGTTCCCCTGTTCTTTGTTTACTGTTATGATTTTAGAGTTTTGTTTAATACTGATAACCAGATTTTGTTCATTTTCATGGTTGCACTAAAAAAACAGGGGAACTCCAGACAAGAAATAATCAAGAATAGCTAACACCTCCCAACAAAGGAGTCCCCCAGGCAGTAAGAATCCACAACTTGAAACTGCTAGGCTATTAAATGCTAATCAAGGTGGCCAATTGAAACATTGATGCCTACCTCCAACAGACAAGATTTCTTTCTCCCACCCTGGACATTATTTCAAAGATAATGGCAGTAAACAGCCAGACCTTGATGCTGCAAAGCTATTAAATGCTAATCAAGGTGGCCAATTGAAACGTTCAGACCTACCTCCAACAGACAAGAGTTCTTTCTCCCACCCTGGACATTATTCCACAGGTTTATTACCCCCAATTTTCCTAGTTTCCAACAGACCTCACAACCTCTGAGGATGCCTGCCATAGATGTAGGAGAAACATCAGGAGAGAATGCTTCTGGAACATGACCAGACAGTCCGGAAAACTCACAGCAACCCATGAAAGCCTTTGGCAATACCTTTGCCCATACTTTGCAGGAGGTAAACCCCCGAAGGTGAAACAAAAGTCCGGGTCTAAGGAACGCCTTACCTTTGTTTCCACGTTCTTCTCCCCAGGAGTTCTCCACACGCCATTTTTCAAAGCTGCCCTCTTTGTCTTCCTGAAAAGGCAAAAATGTGGAGGTAAAGAAACGCCTCACTCCACACTTAAACTTGGAATAATGCACATTTACAGGAGAGAGAAATAGAAGTATTCCGGAGAGAGATCACAGAACTGTATGTAGAGTTGGCAGTAAAACTCAAACACAGGGGAACTCCAGACAAGAAACAATCAGGGACAGCTAATCACCTCCCAACAAAAGATTCCCCCAGGCAGTAAGCAGCCAGATCTTGGAGCTGAAAAGCTATTAAATGCTAATCAAGGTGGCAAATGGCAACATTCACACTTGCCTCCAACAGACAAGAGTTCTTTCTTCCACCCTGGATTATTCCATAGATAGATAGATAGATAAATTCACTTTCCTAGTTTCCAACAGACCTCACAGGGTGGGAGAAAGAACTCTTGTCTGTTGGAGGTAGCATTGAATGGCCTAGCAGTTTTCAAGGTGTGGCTTCTTACTGCATAGGGGAATCCTTTGCCTAGAGGTAATTAGCTGTCGCTGATGGTTTCTTGTCTGGAGTTTCCCTGTTTTTGAATGTTGTTCCTTCTCCCACCCTGGACATCATTCCATAGATATATAAACTCCATTTTCCTAGTTTCCGACAGACCTCTCAATCTCTGAGGATGCCTGCCATAGATGTGGGCAAAACATCAGGAGAGAATGCTTCTGGAACATGGCCAGGCAGCCCAGAAAACTCACAGCAACCCAATAATAATAATAATAATAATAATAATAATAGAGCAATAATATAATAGTATAATAATAGTATATTAATATAAGTACAATATTATTATAATATTATTATAATAATATAATATTGTTATAATAATAGTATAATATTATAAAATAGTATAATATAATAATAACAATATAATATAATAATCATAATAATATAGTATAATAAAAATATAATAGTAGTATAATACTAGTATAATATAATAATATAATAACATGGCGAAGCAGCCCAGAAAATTCACAGCAACCCAATAATAATAATAATAATAATAATAATAATAATGTAACTAATATAATAGTAGTATAATAATAGTATAATAAGTACAATAATATAATAATAATATACTATTATTATAAGAATAGTACATAATAATATAATATTATAATAGAATAATAATATAGTATAATAGTATAATAAAAATATAATAGTAGTATAATAATAGTATAATAATATAAGTACAATAATATTATAATAATATAATATAATAATAATAATAGTATAATATTGTAAGAATAGTATAATATAATAACAATATAATATTACAATAGAATTATAATAATATAGTATAATAGTAGAATAACAATATAATAGTAGTATAATACTAGTATAATACAATAATATAGTAACATGGCCAGGCAGCCCAGAAAACTCACAGCAACCCAAATAACCAACTGGCTCCCTGGCATCTTTCAAAGATTTCAAGGTGGCTTACATGTCACATCTCATTCTTCTCCAAGCCAAACATGCTCAACTCCCTAAATGATTCCTCATAGGTCTTGGTTTCCAGACCTTTAGGCTTCTTGGTTGCCCATCTGTTGACCACAAAGGGCATTTGTATCCCTCTGGAAGCCCCCAAATGCTAAAGTGCATGGGACTCTTCCCAAGAAGGAATCCTGCAAGATGACTTTCCAGGCGAATGGACCATATTTGGACCTTTTGACCTGCAAAGAATCACCATAAATGGGAGACCACCCGAACCCACAAAGTCCTTGTGATAGGCAACTGAGTGACCACAACTTCAAACTGTTTGCTCTTATGGACTCCAATTCCCAACGGCATTTCTGCTTCAGCCAAAGGTCCAAAACCAGGCAAATTGGAGGTGGAATTTCTGCAAGGAATTATATTCCAAGCTCTGAAAACTGGATCAAGCAGCCTTCAAACATTGGCAAGGATTAAAATGTCTCTTTTCAGGGAAAGAAAATTAAATTGCAGTTCTTGCAAAGCAAAGGGGGAAAAATCAGCTTGCACAGCAGGTATTTAAAAACAAAACAATCCCAATGTAATACCTGCCTCTCCCAGGCGTTGTAGTATTAGACTTCATAATCTTCCTAGGCTTCCTTTGAGCCTCCAGAGGTTCAGACAAGCCACTTCCCAGCTGTGTTGTGGGTTTAGCTATTTCTGAGCATCCTTTTCAACCCAAGCATTGTTTTATTTTTGTATTCTTCTCTGGAGTTTTTCCAAAAGGGCCTGGACAACTGGAGGTCCTTCGGAAATTCGCCCACATTGAGTGGAGCCATGGCCACCTTGATTAGCATGGATTAGCATGAAATCCTTCCAACTCTAAGGATTATTTTAGTCCCAAAGTTGGAAGGGTCCCCCAAATACCATCTTGCTTTTAATTACTTTAGTCTATAGAGACACCTCAGCAAGCAAGAGTCCAAAAGTGGCAGGCTAAAACCCAGCACCTCAATCCATGGCTGATACCAGATGAGAGACTCATGAGACATCTCCGGCCCATCCTCCGTTCAGAAATCAGCCAGGATGTTAACACCTTGAATCAAGAATTAGCAGTCTAAGATCTACAGGAATGCTCGCAGGAACACCTCAGCAAGTGAGAGTCCAAAACTGGCAGGCTAAAACCTGGAACCTCAATCCATGGCTGACACCAGATGGGAGACTCATGAGACATCTCCGGCCCATCCTCCGTTCAGACATCAGCCAGCATGTCAACACATTGAATCAAGAATTAGCTAAGATCTACAGGGATACTCGCAGGAACGCCTCAGCAAGCAAGAGTCTAAAAGTGGCAGGCTAAAACTCGGAACCTCAATCCATGGCTGATACCAGATGAGAGACTCATGAGACATCTCCAGCACATCCTCCGTTCAGATAAAAGTCAGCATGTCAACACCTTGAATCAAGAATTAGCTAAGATCTACAGGGATACTCGCAGGAACCCCTCAGCAAGCAAGAGTCCAAAAGTGGCAGGCTAAAACCTGGAGCCTCAATCCACGCCTGATACCAGATGGGAGACTCATGAGACATCTCCGGCCCATCCTCCGTTCAGATATCAGCCAGCATGTCAACACCTTGAATCAAGAATTAGCTGTCTAAGATCTACAGGGATACTAGCTGGAACACCTCAGCAAGTGAGAGTACAAAAGTGGCAGGCTAAAACCTGGAACCTCAATCTATACCAAATGAGAGACTCCCTCCTGGGCACAGAGAAGACAGGGCGACTTGGAAGGGGCTGAACAGAATACGCTCTATCACCACGAGGTGCAGAGCCAACCTTAAAAACTGGGGCCACGAAGTGGAGTCCATGACATGTGGGTGCTTAGAAGAGCAAACCACAGACCACTTACTATGATGCACATGCACAATGGAGGACCTTCTCACAGCGACACCAGAGTCACTCCAAGTGGCCAGCGACTACTCAAAGGACATTTAATATAATGCCAAGTTTTAAAACTTTGTGGTTTTTAAAATTACATTACAACTGTACACTTGGTTTGCTCCTGATATGATAAATAAAATTACTTTAGTATCTTGCCCCCTAGTGGTGCAGTGGGTTAAACCGCTGAGCTGCTGAACTTGCTGACCGAAAGGTCAACAATACAAATCCGGGGAGTGGGGTGAGCTCCCGCTAGTAGCCCCAGCTCCTGCCAACCTAGCAGTTCAAAAATATGCAAGTGTGGGTAGATCAATAGATCCCATTTTGGCGGGAAGGTAACGGTGCTCCATGCAGTCATGCTGGCCACATGACCTTGGAGGTGTCTATGGACAACGCCAGCTCTTTGGCTTAGAAATGGAGATGAGCACCAGAGTCCTAGAGTTGGACACAACGGTACTTAATGTCAGGGGAAACCTTTACCTTTACTATTTGGTCGGAATGAACCCTTCTTACACTTACCTCCTCGCTGAATGCGGTCAGGACCATGGCGTGAGTCATCATGGAGTCCCCAAAGATGAGGCGTTCGTCCTTCTTCAATGTCTTGACTGAGACACCGAAGAGCAGCTCATGATTAAATCTACAGGGGTTGCAGAAAAGACTGTAAGAGAGAGCTGTTCAGCAGTGGAACTCCCTGCTCCAGGCTTTTCAACAGAGGCTGGATGGCCATCAGCCAGGGGTGCTTTGAACGTGATTTTCCTGCTTCTTGGCAGAATGGAATTGGACTGGATGGCCCACGCGGTCTCTTCCAAGACTACAACTCCCAGAATCCTCAAAATAGCGTAGTGTAGTCTCAGTTAACTCAAGGACCCAATCATCATCATCATCATCATCACAATCATCATCATAGGCCAGTGTATTCTTGGTTGACTCAAGAACCCATTATTATTATTATTAGTAGTAGTAGTAGTAGTAGTAGTAGTAGTAATAGACTAGTGCATTCTAAATTAACTAAATGACCCAATACCAATACTACTACTACTACTACTACCAACAACAACAACAACAACAACAACAACAACAACAACAACAGGCCAGTGTATTCTTGGTTAACTCAAGAACCCAATAATAATAATAATAATAATAATAATAATAATAATAATAGACCAGTGCACTCTCAATTAACTCAAGGACCCAATACTAATACTAATAGTAATACAAGTACTAATAATTATAATAGGCGGGTGGGTTCTTGGTTATTATTATTATTATTATTATTAATAATAATAATAATAATAGACCAGTGCACTATAAATTAACTCAAGGACCCAATACTAATACTATTACTACTACTACTACTACTACTAATAATAATAATAATAATAATAATAGACCAGTGCACTCTCCATTAATTCAAGGACCCAATACTAATACTAATACTACTACAAATAATAATAATAGGCCAGTGTGTTCTTGGTTAACTCAAGAACCCATTAATAATAATAATAATAATAATAATAATAATAATAATAGACCAGTGCACTCTCAATTAACTCAAGGACCCAATACTACTACTACTACTAATAATAATAATAATAATAATAGTCCAGTGTGTTCTTGGTTAACTCAAGAACACATTAATAATAATAATAATAATAATAATAGACCAGTGCACTCTCAATTAATTCAAGGACCCAATACTACTACTATTAGTGCTACTAATAGTAATAATAGGCCAGTGTATTCTTGGTTAACTCAAGAACCCATTAATAATAATAATAATAATAATAATAATAATAATAATAGACCAGTGCACTCTCAATTAACTCAAGGACCCAATACTACTACTTCTAGTAATAATAATAATAATAATAATAATAATAATAATAATAGGCCAGTGTATTCTTGGTTAACTCAAGAACCCATTAATAATAATGATAATAATGATAATAATAGACCAGTTCACTCTCAATTAACTCAAGGACCCAATACTAATACTAATACTAATAATAATAATAAGCCAGTGTATTCTTGGTTAACTCAAGAACACATTAATAATAATAATAATAATAATAATAATAATGGACTAGTGCACTCTCAATTAACTCAAGGACCCAATACTACTACTAATAGTAGTAGTAGTAGTAGTAGGCCAGTGTATTCTTGGTTAACTCAACCAAGAGTTAACTCAAGAACCCACTAATAATAATAATGGACCAGTGTGCTCTTTGTTATCACAAGGACTGGTTTATAATGATAATAATAATACTAATAATAAAAAGGATGCTTTGCCCACAACTTACATATTGATGTCATTGATGCCCAGTTTGCTGTTGAAGTGCTTCCCGACGTCACATCCGAACCAAACTGCCTAAAGAGAGAGAAGGAGGGTCCCGAATTCAAGACCCCCAAAGGTTGCGAGAGAACCAGGGAATGGAGAAGAAGAGCAAGCAAAAAGGTCAAACCTCTCCGTCACGAATGGATGCTGCCGCCACTCTCTTGAGCAGGTCGATGGGCTGGTTGTTGTAGAGGGTCTTCCTCCCACCAACCATGTTCCCCAAATACTCCACCGTGTAGAGACGGTTGTACTCGTTCTTGGGCCGAGGGTCGTTCACCAGGCAGACCTGTGCGTCAACAAAGGAGAAAGGCTATATTGGAAAGAGATATTGCTCTCCACTTTGGACTGCATCGACGTCCCAGTGGCTTATTGTTGCGGGCTTTGAGTTATGGCCATGGCCGACCTTGCTCTCCATGTCAAAGAGGGGCTTGACGTGCTCCTTATAGAAGTCCAGAGGGGAGATGGGGCCGATTTTGTGGTAATTCTTCTCTTTGTCGTAATACTCCCAAGTGAACGTCTTTGGGGGGCTGCCCAGGCAGATGGTGACCACTCTGAAGACCTGGAAGGAGGAAAGAAAACACCAAGTTCTGGCCTTCAACTGGTCATGACTCTATTCATTTTTGTGTTACGTTAAAACATTCTAGCATGGCGTGGATTTATTGCTCTTTTTACTTCCTATCAATTGGATTTGCCTTATTACTGTGGATTTCTTTTAGTGCTTTGGCCTTTACTACCTTCAATAAACTGCTTGCTATTTTAACTCAACTGTGTGGTGTTGGGAGTCAGAGGGAATCCTGCTCTGGAGTACGACAGTATAGACAAGCCAGTGTTCCAGTTTCCTTTGCTCCTGTTCCTCGTCTCTCTTCCTTTTTAATGAGAGATCATACAATCCTAGAGTTGGAAGAGACCTCATGGGCCATCCAGTCCAACCCCCTGCCAAGAAGAAGGAAAATTGCAGTCGGGGGTGCTTTAAATGCAATTTTCCTGCTTCTTGGCAGGTGGCTGGACTGGATGGCCCATGAGGTCTCTTCCAACTCTAGTATTCTATGATCTCTCATTAAGTGCTGTTGTACTCCAGAGTACTCCATCACCACTCAAGCAGGGAGCTTTGAGATGGTTGAACAGAAGCTCTCCGAAGCTCTAGGTGCTCTTACTGCCTATTATAGGGAAAACCAACTGATTCCTAATCCATCTAAAACACAGACATGTGCCTTTCACCTTAAGAACAGACAAGCATCCCGAGCTCTGAGGATTATTCCCTGGGAAGGAATCCCACGGGAGCATTGCAGCGCACCCAAATACCTGGGAGTCACTCTGGACCGTGCTCTGACCTACAAAAAGCCCTGCCTGAACATCAAGCAAAAAGTGGGTGCTAGAAACAATATCATACGAAAGCTGACTGGCACAACCTGGGGATCACAACCAGACACAGTGAAGACATCTGCCCTTGCGCTATGCTACTCTGCTGCTGAGTATGCATGCCCAGTGTGGAACACATCTCACCACGCTAAAACAGTGGATGTGGCTCTTAATGAGACATGCCGCATTATCACAGGGTGTCTGCGCCCTACACCACTGGAGAAATTACACTGCTTAGCCGGTATTGCACCACCTGACATCCGCCGGGAAGTGGCAGCCAATAGTGAAAGGACCAAGGCAGAGACATCTCCAGCTCATCCCCTGTTTGGGTATCAGCCAGCACGTCAATGATTAAATCAAGACATAGTTTTCTTAGATCTACAGAGACACTCGCTGTTACACCTCAGCAAGCGAGAGTCCAAAAGTGGCAGGCCCAAACGCAGCACCTCAATCCATGGGTGATACCAAATGAGAGACTCCCCCCTGGGCACACAGAAGACTGGGTGACTTGGAAGGCGCTGAACAGACTGCACTCTGGCACCACGAGATGCAGAGCCAATCTTAAGAAATGGGCTACGGGGTGGAATCCACGGCATGCGAGTGCGGGGAAGAAGAGCAAACCACTGACCACCTGCTGCAATGCGCCCTGAGCCCTGCCACATGCACCATGGAGGACCTTCTTGCGGCAACACCAGAGGCACTCCAAGGGGCCAGCTACTGGTCAAAGGACATTTAATCAACTACCAAGTTTGCAAAATCTGTGTTTTTGTTTTTTTAAAAATCTGTGTGTTTGTTTTGTTCTGTTAGAAATATAATACAATGGTATGGTTGCTGATGACACGATAAATAAAAATAATAATAACTCCAGAGCAGGATTCCCTCTGACTCCCGACACCACACAGTTGAGTTAAAATAGCAAGCAGTTTATTGAAGATAGTAAAAGCCAAAGCAGTAAAAGTAATCCACAATAAAATGGCAAACCCAATTGATAAGAAGTTAAAAGAGCAATAAATCCACAGAGAAACAGCTCCAAGAAAGTCCATTAAACCAGGGTCTTGATTTCAAAGACAAAAACAACAGCAAAGGCACTTAAACAAGAATCAAGCAAAGACCAAGGCCGAGGAACATGGCATGGAGAACTATTTGTGTATCCAACATTGCTTCGTCTGAAGCTAGACTCCCTACTTGGCACTGTATATCTACTTTGTTTCCCAAACAGCTAGGAGTGGATTTGTCCTTAGTTTTGGTTTCTCTACTTGCTTCTGCTCTAATCTGGTTGAGCACCTTAGTTTCTGATTTGTTTGTCTCTGCTGGCTAAAAGGCTTCATTAAAATCTGCCCCTCGAGATAACTGATCCTGGACAGCAGCTCAGGCTCAAGACCTTGAGGATCGCTTTGCAGCAACACAAGCCTGTCTAAGCCATCAACTGAACTGCATTCAGGCCCCACATTCCTATAACTAGGCCCAGGAAACAGACTATCATCCCCATTTCCTTCGGGAACACCTTCATGAACAGCACCCCCATTCCCATCAGAGGAATCAACTTGAACATGAACAACATTGTCATTCCCATCATGCAAAGCAACCTGATCATTAGACACAATCACAGGCTGACATACAACATATACTGTTATGTACTGAATGAGGCAAAATGGCACTGAAAGCTAAGTTTAGCGTGGTGAGATGTGTTCCACATTGAGCATGCTGATTTAGCATCAAGAAAACCAAAGTGCTCTTCCAGCAGTCACCGGACAATCCCCCTCCAATGCCAGAGATACAGCTTAATGGTGTGACATTAGAAAACGTTGACCGTTTCTGCTCCCTTGGCAGCCACCTCTCCACCAAAGTCAGCATTGACACTGAAATACAACATCGCCTGAGCTCTGCAAGTGCAGCATTTTTCCGAATGAAGCAGAGAGAGTTTGAGGAAAGAAAGGAGATTCCATCTGAACATCAGGAAGAACTTCCTGATTGTGAGAGCCGTTCAGCAGTGGAACTCTCTGCCCCGGAGTGTAGTGGAGGCTCCTTCTTTGGAAGCTTTTAAATAGAGGCTGGATGGCCATCCGTCAGGGGTGATTTGAATGCAATATTCCTGCTTCTTGGCAGGGGGTTGGACTGGATGGCCCAGGAGGTCTCTTCCAACTCTTTGATTCTATGAGGACCGGAACATACTAACGTGCTTGTTTATAAAGCTATTGTCTTCCCAACCCTGCTATACGCCTGCGAGACGTGGACTGTCTACAGATGTCACATGCAACTCCTGGAATGATTCCATCAGCGCTGCCTCCGGAAAATCCTGCAAATCTCTTGGGAAATCAAGCGGACAAATGTCAGCGTGCTGGAAGAAGCAAAGACCACCAGCATTGAAGTGATGGTCCTCCACCATCAACTCCGCTGGAGTTGATGGTTATCCAGGTGCCTGACCACCGTTGTCCAAAGCAGTTGCCCTACTCCAAACTCAAGAACAGGAAACATAATATTGGTGGACAGGAAAAGATATTTAAAGATGCGCTCAAAGCCAACCTTAAAAACTCTGGCATAGACACTGGGAAGCCCTGGTCCTTGACCGCTCCAGCTGGAGGTCAGCTGTCACCAGCAGTGCTGTAGAATTTGAAGAGGCACGAATGGAGGGCAAAAGAGAGAAACGTGCCAAGAGGAAGGCGGGTCAAGCCAACCTTGATCGAGACCGCCTTCCACCTGGAAACCGATGCCCTCACTGTGGAAGAAGATGCAGATCAAGAATAGGGCTCCACAGTCACCTACGGACCCACCCTGGAGAATTACCCTCAGACAACGAGGGATCGCCTATGTAAGTAAGTACATTATATTATATTCTGGCCACCACAATTGAAGAGAGATATTGACAAGCTGGTGAGATGTGTTCCACACTGGGCATGCATACTCAGCAGCAGAGTAGCAAAGCACAAGGGCCGATGTCTTCACTGTGTCTGGTTGTGATCCCCAGGTTGTGCTGGTCCGCTCTCGTATGATATTGTTTCTAGCGTCCACTTTTGCTTGATAGTCAAACAGTGCTTCTTGTAGGTCAGAGAACAGTCCAGAAGTAACGGATACAGGATTTTCTCACCCCAAGAGGCCAGGCGAATGGGCACATGTGCAGTAGCAAGGGACGGGGGCATCCTTGCTGAACTGATTAGATCAAACTGTACACAAACTGTGTTTTAGTGTACATTGGACGGACAGAGGACGAACGTGTACTTCCAATAAATAATACATAGCAGCGAATGAGCTGGACGGTCCAAGTCAGCAAAGCATGGAGTGCTCGCTCGCTTGCCTCTGGGACCAGATCGTTCCCCAAGATTACATGGAAGGAGAGAATAGGCAAGAGGCTCGGCATGCAAAAACCAATGGTGCAAAAACGCCAAGCCATTTGCATTGCCTTTGCTGCCCCCTGGCGTGGCATCCCGGTTCACACATCTGGTCAACACAAGACCAGGAAATCCCACCACGAGAAAGAGAACTCCCAAAACTAAAAATACCCCAAAATGATTATTTCAGCACTGCTTGATAGTCAACAAAGGCATGGCAACTAAATATTCTCGATGCGCAGGAGGACACAGATACCTCTCAACAACAGTATGTAGCTCACCCTCCATGGACACTAAAAGTTTCACGCCATGTACTCTATTTATTGAGTAAACCGCTGAGCTGCTGAACTTGCTGACCAAAAGGTCGCCGGTCCGAATCTGAAGAGCGGGGTGAGCTCCCACTGTTAGCCCCAGCTTCTGCCAACCTAGCAGTTCCAAAACATGCAAATGGGAGTAGATCAATAGGGACGGTAACGGCACTCCATGCAGTCCACATGACCTTGGAGGTGTCTACGGACAACGGCAGCTCTTATGCTTAGATATGGAGATGAGCACCAGAGTCCCAGAGTCCGACTCGACTGGACTTAATGTCAGCGGAACACCTTTACTTTGGGAGCCCCCAGTGGCGCAGCAGATTAAACTGCTGAGCTGCTGAACTTGCTGACCAAAAGATCACCAGTTCGAATCTGAAGAGCGGGGGTGAGCTCCCACTGTTAGCCCCAGCTTCTGCCAACCTAGCAGTTCCAAAACATGCTAATGGGAGTAGATCAATAGGGACGGTAACGGCACTCCATGCAGTCCACATGACCTTGGAGGTGTCTACGGACAACGGCAGCTCTTATGCTTAGATATGGAGATGAGCACCAGAGTCGCAGAGTTGGACTCGACTGGACTTAATGTCAGTGGAACACCTTTAGCTTGGGAGCCCCCAGTGGCGCAGCAGATTAAACTGCCGAACTGCTGAACTTGCTGACCAAAAGGTCGCTGGTTTGAATCTGAAGAGCAGGGTGAGCTCCCACTGTTAGCCCCAGCTTCTGCCAACCTAGCAATTCCAAAACATGCAAATGGGAATAGATCAATAGGGATGGTAATGGCACTCCATGCAGTCATGCCAGTTGCCACATGACCTTGGAGGCGTCTAAGGACAACGCCGGCTCTTCAGCTTAGAATCCGGGGAGCGGGGTGAGCTCCCGCTGTTAGCCCCAGCTCCTGCCAACCTAGCAGTTAGAAATGGAGATGAGCACCAGAGCCCCAGAGTTGGACTCAACTGGACTTAATGTCAGCGGAACACCTTTAGCTTGGGAGCCCCCAGTGGTGCAGCAGATTAAACTGCTGAGCTGCTGAACTTGCTGACCAAAAGGTCACAGGTTGGATTCCGGGGAGCAGGGTGAGCTCCCACTGTTAGGCCCAGCGTCTGACAAACCTAGCAGTTCCAAAACATGCAAATGTGAGTAGATCAATAGGTACTGTTTCGGTGGGAAGGTAACAACGCTCTCTTGCTCCATCTACACTGCTATATGAAATCCAAATTATCTGTTTTCAACTGGATTATCGGCCAGACAGCAAGTTATTTAACCTCAACAGACTGAAAGCCAAAGCCAAGGTCACAACAACATCAGTTATAGAATTCCAATATGCCGATGATAACATAGTCTGTTAGGCCCAGCTTCTGCCAACCTAGCAGTTCCAAAACATGCAAATGTGAGTAGATCAATAGGGAAGGTAAGGGCGCTCCATGCAGTCATGCTGGCCACATGACTTTGGAGGTGTCTATGGACAATGCCGGCTCTTGGGCTTAGAAATGGAAATGAGCACGAGTCGGACACAACTGGACTTAACGTCAGGGGAAAACCTTTACCGACCTTTGACCTACACTATTTATGACGGTTTCACTAAACCTACACCTCACCTCTTCGATCATGGCGTCCTTGGCCGCACAGAGCTCATCCTCGTTGCATCCGGTCTCCACCATGTTGCGTAGCCGGTGGCAATACTCCCGCATCTGTTTGGAAAAATAGAGAAGTTCAGAGTTATTCTAAAGAGCGTGCTGGAAGAAGCAAAGACCGCCAGCATTGAAGCGATGCTCCTCCACCAAACCCTTCTACTGTTTTCTGTTGGTCTTGGAAGTCCTGTGTGCCAAGCTTGATTCAATTCCATCGTTGGTGGAGTTCAGAATGCTTTGTGATTGTAGCTGAACTATAAATCCCAGCAACTACAACTCCCAAATGTCAAGTATTGAGTGATGGTCACTCATTGGGTTGTTAGGCATATTCTGTCCAAATTTGGTGTCAATTCGTCCAGTGGTTTTTGAGTTATGTTAATCCCACAAACGAACATTACATTTATATATATATAGACTAGCTGTACCTGCCACGCGTTGCTGTGGCCAACCTTCCCTCCCTCTTTTTCTCCTTCTTTCTTTCTCTCCTTCCTTCCTTCCTTCCTTCCCTCCCTCGCTCTTTCCTTCCTTCCCTCTTTTTCTTTCCCTTCTTCTTTCTTCCTTCTCTACCTGTTTCTTTTCTTGCTTCCTTTGCTCTTTGGTTCCATCCTTCCTTGTTTCTTTCCTTCCTTCCATCCTTCCCTCCCTCTTTCACTTTTTTATTTCATTCTCTCCCTCCTTCTCTACCCTTCTTTCTTTCCTTCTTTATCTCCTTCCTTCCCTCCCTCCTTCCTTCTCTACCCTCCTTCCCTTCTTTCTCTCCTTCCCTTTCTCTCCCTCCTTCTCTCTTTCCTTCCTTCTCTCCTTCCCTCCTTCTCTTCCTCTTTCTCTCCCTCCTTCCTTCTCTATCCTTTTTTCCTTCCTTCTCTCCTTCCCTCCTCCTTCTCTCCCTCCTTCCTCTCTACCTTTCTTTCTTTCCTTCCTTCTCTCCTTTCCTCCTCCTCTTTCTCTCCCTCCTTCCTTCTCTATCATTTTTTCCTTCCCTCTTTCTCTCCCTCCTTCCTCTCTACCTTTCTTCCTTTCCTTCTTTCTCTCCTTCCCTCCTTCTCTACCCTTCTTTACTTCCTTCTCTTCCTCCTTCCTTCCTCCCTTCTTTCTGTGTATGTGTTTTGTGTGTGTATGCATATATGTATGTATATATGTGTGTATATATGTTTTGCGTGTGTGTTGTAATGTAATTTTTTTGCTTTTTAAAGTCCCTTCTGCTGTGTTTTCCAGTGTTTTTATGAGTGATGGTCACTTGTTGGCCTGAGGGGTGTCTTATGTCCAAACCTGGTGTCAATTCATCCAGTGGTTTTTGAGTTATGTGTGTATATATTTGTGCATATGTGTATATATGTGCGTTTGCGTATATATCTGTGGTTTTGCGCATGCGCTGTAGCATCTTTTTGCTTTTTTGGCTTTTTAAGTCCCTTCCACTGCGTTTTTCAGTCTTTTTATGACTGATGGTCACTCGTTGGCCTGAGAGGTCTATTGTGTCCAAATCTGGTGTCAATTCATCCTGTGGTTTTTGAGTTATGTTAATCCCACAAATGAACATTATCTTTTTATTTATACAGATTATTATTATTATTATTATTATTATTATGTAACCCCCTCTTGTTGGAATCGCGTTCAGGAGTGCGTCTATCCCACTCTTCCGCTCCGCCTCCATTACCTTGTAGTTCAGGATCTCATTCATCCGCCTGGAAGCCTCGGTGGTGAAGGACTCGGGGAAAAGTTTCTTGGGCACGACGCCATGTTTCTCTGCAAAGCAACAAGCGTTCAAAGGCGATCAGCGAGGGACGGAAGGAGCATTCTGCCCCAGCACAACCTGAGCTGATTTTAGATTAAGGACATATTGTCCAAGAGTGGGGCAGGGCACTCCACGCTATTTACTTCTATTTACTTCTCTCTCCCTTTGGCGTAGGAAAGGAGAATCGCAACTGCTGGCTGAATGGCCTGGGTTGGATTCCGACACCATCTCAGGTGATGGCTGGAAATTTTGGCATGACCTTATCAATCAGTGCTAACAAACCTGATTTGGTTTTTCTTGTCTGCTTGCCGCCTTCTTACCAATTAGGTTGACCAGCATATCCCATTGTCCACCATCACTGCAAGGATTGGCCAGCAGGAACTGCACCAGCCGGCTGTCCACAGGCTCATTCTTCGCCGTCTTCACATAGGCGTCCAGAAAATAGTAACAGCGCTCCACCTGGGATTAAAAGTAGACAAAACACAACGCTGGGGTGATTACTCTATATACAGTTACAAGCATCCGACTTACAAACAACCCCTAGTTATGTTAATCCCACAGGGGTGAGACATCAAATGAGAGAAATCTGGATTTCACTTTAGTCAAGGAAGATTCACAAGTGCTCCGCAACTGACAAAACTGTCAATACAACATGTCTATCGTGTTCTTGGAGGCTCATCCGGGATTATCATCATGGGGAAAAGGGGTCTCCACTGAAGCTTTATCCCCAGTACTTGTTTAATGATTTTAATTTATAGTTACAGGTCAGTGTTTAGTTATTGTGATTTTATTTTATTACTAGCTGTCCCCTGACATGCGTTGCGGTGTATATGAATATATGTGTGTGGCGCATATATATCAGGGTTGAATGAAAAGTAATGCCTCCACCTTCGTAACTCCTCAACAGATGGCAGTACTGGTATGCGGCAGGTACTGGCTTGTTCAGTAGACTCTTCTCTACAGTTCCATTTTGGCGGGAAGCCCTAGCATTGAACAGTTGTGTTGTTAAAGTGCGAAGTATGAAACCTGTGCAAATGGTCAGTCAATGCAACTTAAGCAATGTACGTGGCAGGTACTGGCTTTTTCAGTAGACTTTCCTCAACAGTTCCATTTTGGTGGGAAGCCTTAGCATTAAACGGTTGTGTTGTTAAAGTGCGAAGTATGGAGCCCTGTGCAGACGGCCAGTCAATGCGACTTAAGCAACGTACATGGCAGGTACTGGCTTGTTCAGTAGACTCTCCTCAACAGTTCCATTTTAGCAGGAAGTCTTAGCATTGAACGGTTGAGTTGTTAAAGTGCGAAGTATGAAACCCTGCGCAGTCGGTCGGTCAATGTGACTTAAGCAACGTGCAGCCATTGAATTCTTGACAGCAGAAGGTGTCACCCCAAAGGAGATTCATCAGAGAATGCAAGCTGTTTATGGTGATTGTGTTGATGTGAGTACTGTGCATCATTGGGCGAGTAAGTTTAAAGATATTGAGGGGACACCTTCTGCTGTCAAGAATTCAGTGACTGCACGTTGCTTAAGTCACATTGACCGACCGTCTGCACAGGGTTCCATATTTTGTACTTTAACACCACAACCGTTCAATGCTAAGGCTTCCTGCCAAAATGGAACTGTAGAGGAGAGTCTACTGAACAAGCCAGTACTTGTCGTACACCAGTACTGCCATCTGTTGAGGAGTTACAAAGGTGGATGCATTATTTTGACCACTAGCTCCCAGAAATTGACACAACTGGACTTAATGTCAGGGGAAACGTTTACCTTTACTATAGGGGGGTATTATTGAAATGTTTGGAGAGATGTATGTGCGGGATGTCAGATTGTCTTGGCGAGGCCTTGATTAAGAGGCAGGCTTCCTCCCAACGCGTCTCTGTGTTTCAATGTTCCTCCAGCTGTCAGCCTTCCAACCCCCTGGAGCTAACCCTTTCTCTGCAACTATCACCACAAATCTTGTGGCTGCAAGTTGGAAAGAGTAATTACAGGGTGTACGGAGAAGTTACTTCCTTCTGCCAAAGGTATCACTCCATCAGCAAATTCCGTCATGATGGGAGAAGCGCCACGGCTCCCCACAATCCCTTTGCCGCCCGTGCCCTCTTTCCACACCAGAAATAAAGCTACAAAGCTGTGATTTGTATTCCAAATTATGTAAATGCCTGATGATTATTTATACAACATCATTATTTCACATTGGTTCAGCCTCCCGCTCACAGGGCCTTCTCAGCAGCTGCTCCCAGGCTCTGAAATGTCCTTCCTAGAAGGACCAGAGTAGCTAAGCAGAGAAAGTCCTGATTAAGAATTGGATGGGAGGCCACCAAGGAATCCAAGTGCCATCTGATCTATTTTAGGGGAACTGGGAAGACCACACCTGTCGATCACTGAAATCCATGAGGTTGCCATAAGCCAACTTGAAGGCACAGACACACAGTACCACCCATAACAACAACAACAGACCTCACAACCTCTGAGGATGCCTGGCATAGATGCAGGCGAAATGTCAGGAGAGAATGCTTCTGAAACATGGCCAGGCACCCTGAAAATGCTTCTGGAACATGGCCAGGCAGCCTGAAAAATTCACAACAATCCAGTAGTTGTTGTGTACTCCTACGTGGCACTATTGGGGTTGGACTGGCTGGCCCTTGGGTGTCTTTTGTAACTATGGTTCTGTCTCCATTCCTCTTGTTTACAAAACCTCACAACCTCTAAGGATGCCTGCCATAGATGCAGGAGAAACGTCAGGAGAGAATGCTTTTGGAACATGGCCAGACACCTGGAAAACTCACAACAATCCTGTTGTTGTTGTGTACTCCTACGTGGAATAATTGGGGTTGGACTGGCTGGCCCTTGGGTGTCTTTTGTAATTATGGTTGTATCTCCGTTCCTCTTGTTTACAAAACCTCACAACCTCTAAGGATGCCTGCCATAGATGCAGGAGAAACGTCAGGAGAGAATGCTTTTGGAACATGGCCAGACACCTGGAAAACTCACAACAATCCTGTTGTTGTTGTGTACTCCTACGTGGAATAATTGGGGTTGGACTGGCTGGCCCTTGGGTGTCTTTTGTAATTATGGTTGTATCTCCGTTCCTCTTGTTTACAAAACCTCACAACCTCTAAGGATGCCTGCCATAGATGCAGGAGAAACATCAGGAGAGAATGCTTTTGGAACATGGCCAAACAGCCTGGAAAATTCACGACATTCCTATTGTTGTTGTGTACTCCTATGTGGCATAATTGGGGTTGGACTGGCTGTCCCTTGGGTGTATTTTGTAACTATGGTTCTATATCCGTTCCTCTTGTTTACAAGACTTCACAACTTCTGAGGATGCCTTCTATGGATGCAGGAGAAACATCAGGAGAGAATGCTTCTGGAACATGGCCAGGCAGCGCGAACAACCTACGACATTTTTGCTGGGAGAAGGAAAGTTTCTGCACGCCAACCTTATCCCAGAAGAAGAGATGGGCCTGGCTGAACTCAAACTCCTCGATGTTGAGCTTCTTCATGAATGGAAGGCGCATCACGTTCAGGCAGGAGAAGATCCAGCAGCGGCCTGAAGAAAGAGAACAATCAATCAAAACAGAAGCAGAGGGGAAATGCTCCAAGCCAAGATGTCTCCAAAGTGTTGTGCAATGAGGACTAGCGGCAACACACTCCCTAATTGTGCAATTTCCCTTTCCAGGAAGTCCAGTCAGCTCCCTCCCTGTTGTTGTTCTTCCACCACCAGGCAGGACCTTTTTTAATCTAGGGAAGGCTTTGGGTTTTGATAGATTGCGGCAGAGTGCACGCTGTGGGTGAGGTCGTCCGGAGTTTGTAAGCCGCCTCAAGTCGCCCTCGGGCTTGAGAAAGGCGGGATATAAATATCCCCCTGGGCAACATCCTTGCAGATGGCCAATTCTCTCACACCAGAAGTGACATCCGGGCAACGTCCCCTGGGCAACATCCTCGCAGACAGCCAATTCTCTCACACCAGAACCGACTTCCGGGCAACGTCCTTCCAGACGGCCAATTCTCTCACACAAGAAGTGACTTCTGGGCAACGTCCTTCCAGACAGCCAATTCTCGCACACCAGAAGCGACTTCCGGGCAACGTCCTTCCAGACAGCTAGTTCTCTCACACCGGAAGCGACTTCCGGGCAACATCCCCTGGGCAACGTCCTTGCAGACGGCCTATTCTCCCATACTGGAAGCGACTTCCGGGCAACATCCCCTGGGCAACGTCCTTGTAGACGGCCAATTCTCTCACACCAGAGCGACTTCTGGGCAACGTCCTTCCAGATTGCCAAATCTCTCACACCAGAAGCAACTTCCGGGTAACATCCCCAGGGCAACGTCCTTGCAGACGGCCAATTCTCTCACACCAGAAGCGACTTCTGGGCAACATCCCCTGGGCAATGTCCTTGCAGACGGCCAATTTTCTCACACCGGAAGCAACTTCCAGGTAACGCCCCCTGGGCAACGTCCTTCCAGACGGCCAATTCTCTCACACCAGAAGCGACTTCCGGGCAACATCCCCTGGGCAACGTCCTTGCAGACGGCCAATTTTCTCACACCGGAAGCAACTTCCGGGCAACATCCCCTGGGCAACGTCCTTGCAGACGGCCAATTCTCACACAGCAGAAGCGACTTCCGGGCAACATCCCCTGGGCAACGTCCTTGCAGACGGCCAATTCTCTCACACCAGAAGCGACTTCCGGGCAACATCCCCTGGGCAACGTCCTTGAAGACGGCCAATTCTCTCCCATCGGAAGCGACTTTGGGGAAACGTCCCCTGGGAAACGTCCTTGCAGATGGCCAGTTTCTCAAGTCGCTTCTGACACAAAATGAAAAAAGATATAAATTTAATAAATCTTCCAGAAGAGCTGGAATTAGCTTTCATCTATTGTTATTGTGACTTGTGTTGTTACTACTACTTCTAGTAGTAATAGTATACTGCTTTTCCTCCCAGGACTGGAACCCAAAGCCTTAATAACTATAGTCACAACCTCTGAGGATGCCTGCCACAGATGCAGGTGAAACGTTTGGAGAGAATGCTTCTGTAACATGGCCAGATAACCCAAAAAACTTACAACAACCTAATAACTACACAGTTTGAAAAGCTATGAAGAGCCAGCCAGGTATAAGGAGGTGCGTCCTCCTCCTTACCTGAGTTTTTCTGGTTGGTGACAGGTTTGCCCTCGGCAGGTATGGCGTGTTGGAACACCTGGAGGGTGTCTTGCACCACGCTCCGCTCCAGGCACAGCTCCAGCGGATCCCCACAGGTGGCCACATTTTGGGCCAAGTGGTACCGCGGCTCCGCTTTCAGGCTGAGGGTGAAAGCTTCGGCTTTCTTCAGGCTTAACCCTGTCCGGAAACAAAACACGGCAGACTGTAAGTTGAATTGGCAGCACTCGAAATAGCCGATTTGCCATCCACCTTCCAAATAAAACCAGGTTAGTAACAAACAGGTGTGAGGTTTCCTTGGAAGGAAGGAAGGAAGGTAGGGCCAGGAAATAGGCTCAAATGGGAAACTCCCTTGCAAGGTTGTTGTGAGAATTAAGTAGAGGAAGGAAAGGAGAGAATAAAGTAAAAGGAGAGAATAAGGTAGAAGAAGGGAAGGAGAGAAGGACAGGAAGGGAAGGAGAGAATAAAGTAGGAGAAAAGAAAATAAAGTAGAAGAAGGAATGGAGGGAATAAGAATAAAGTAGAAGAGAAGAAGAGAATAAAGTAGAAGGAGAAAAGAGAATAAAGAGGAAGGGAACAAGAGAATAAAGTGGGAGAGAATAAGACTAAAGTAAAAGAAGGGAAGGAAAGAAAAGAAGAGAATTAAGGAGAGGAAGGGGACGAGAGAATAAAGTAGGAGAGAAGAAGAGAATAAAGTAGAAGAGAATAAAGTAGAGAGAAGAGAATAGATTCAGTGGAGGATGAGATGAGAGAATAAAGTAAGAGAAAGAGAATGGAAGTAGAGAAGAAGGGAATAAAGTAAAGAAGAAGAGAATAAAGGAGAAGGGAAGGAGATAATAAGGCAGCAGGAGAGGAGAGAATAAAGAAGAGGAAGGGAACAAGAGAATAAAGTGGAAGGAGACAACAAGAGAATAAAGTAGGAGATAATAAGACTAAAGTAGAAGAAGGGAAGGGGAGAAAAGAAGAGAAGAAAGGAGAAGCGAAGGATAGAATAAAGTAGATGAAGGTAGTAAGAGAAGGGAAGGGGAGAAGAGAATAAAGGAGAAGGGAAGGAGAGAATAAGATATTAAGGTAGAAGGAGAGAAGAGAATGAAGTGGAAGACGAGAACGAGAGAATAAAGTAGGAGAGAATAAGACTGAAGTAGAAGATGGCAAGGAGAGAAAAGAAGAGAATAAAGGAGATGAATAGGATAAGAGAAGGGAAGGAGAGAAGAACAGAATAAAGTAGGAGAGAAGAGAATGAAGTGGAGGACGAGAACGAGAGAATGAAGTAGGAGAGAATAAGACTGAAGTAGAAGATGGGAAGGAGAGAAAAGAAGAAAATAAAGGAGATGAATAGGATAAGAGAAGGGAAGGAGAGAAGAAGAGAATAAAGGAGAGAATCATAGAATCAAAGAGTTGGAAGAGACCTCCTGGGCCATCCAGTCCAACCCCATTCTGCCAAGAAGCAGGAATATTGCATTCAAATCACCCCTGACAGATGGCCATCCAGCCTCTGCTTAAAAGCTTCCAAAGAAGGAGCCTCCACCACACTCCGGGGCAGAGAGTTCCACTGCTGAACGGCTCTCACAGTCAGGAAGAGAATGAAGTGGAGGATGAGAACGAGAGAATGAAGTAGGAGAGAATAAGACTAAAGAAGAAGAAGGGAAGGAGAGAAAAGAAGAGAAGAGAAGAAAGGAGAGGAACGAGAGAATAAAGTAGGAGAGAATAAGACTGAAGTAGAAGGAGGCAAGGAGAGAAAAGAAGAGAATAAAGGAGATGAATAGGATAAGAGAAGGGAAGGAGAGAAGAAGAGAATAAAGTAGGAGAGAAGAGAATGAAGTGGAGGACGAGAACGAGAGAATAAAGTAGGAGAGAATAAGACTGAAGTAGAAGGAGGCAAGGAGAGAAAAGAAGAGAAGAAAGGAGATGAATAGGATAAGAGAAGGGAAGGAGAGAAGAAGAGAATAAAGTAGGAGAGAAGAGAATGAAGTGGAGGACGAGGATGAGAGAATGAAGTAGGAGAGAATAAGACTAAAGAAGAAGGAGGGAAGGAGAGAAAAGAAGAGAAGAAAGGAGAGGAACGAGAGAATAAAGTAGAAGGGGAGAAAAGAAGAGAAGAAAGGAGATGAATAGGATAAGAGAAGGGAAGGAGAGAAGAAGAGAATAAAGTAGGAGAGAAGAGAATGAAGTGGAGGACGAGAACGAGAGAATAAAGTAGGAGAGAATAAGACTAAAGAAGAAGAAGGGAAGGAGAGAAAAGAAGAGAAGAAAGGAGAGGAACGAAAGAATAAAGTAGGAGGAGAGAAGAAGAGAATAAAGCAGAGAGAACAGATTCAGAATAGGCTAGTTATCTTAATTTTGAACCTTGCAGGGTCTTCTCAAGGGATAAGGTCACCCTGTTTTGGGGAAGAATGTGTTGCTCTTGCTTCCTGTGCCTGTCTCTTCCCAATGCAGAAGACACAAAGGCACTCTGCTCGTGCTCAGGAGCCCTTCAGGACCAAGGAGAGGGGAAGAGGGGGAAAGAAGGTGAGGGCCCCCCCCTCCCCTCCCTGGAGGCCCTCTGCACATGCTCAGGGGCCCCTCTCCTCCTCGGCCTACACGGCATCCCTCCCTCCTGCGGGTGGGGAAGGGGAAGGGGAAGGGGCGGCCCTCTGCACATGCCCAGAGTCCCTCCCTCCCTCCCTCCCTCCCTCCCTCCCTGCCTGCCTGCCTGCCTGCCTGGGGTCCCGCTGCCCCCTGTCCCCCGCTGCACCTGGGAAGCTGCTCATGGTGGAGGCGGAGAAGAGCCAAAGAAGAGCCGGGCAGCGGCACCGGAAGCCGCTTTTATATGGCCTCGGAAGCAGGAAGCCCGCCTGGCCCGCGACGGGGAGCCGGGAGGGACAAAAGGGGGACGCGCTCGCTCGCTCTCTCTCTCTCTCTCTCGGAGCAGAGAGTCTCTTAAAGGGGACGCCACGAATTTGATTCTCTACCATCCCTATCATCTATCTGTATCTATACATACCATATATATATATATATATACACACCCATACATACACATACATATACACCATATATATATATACACACACACATACACTCCATATATATATATACACATACACATACAATCCATATTTTTATATATATATATATATATACACACACATGCATACATACACACCATGTATATACACACACACCATATATATATATATACACACACACACACACACATACATACACACCATATATCACATACATACACACCATATATATATATAAATATATATATATATGCACACACACATATATACATATACACACACCATATATACACACACATACATACACACCACATATATATATGCACATACACATACAATCCATATTTTATATATATATATATATACACACACACATGCATACATACACACCATGTATATACACACACACCATATATATATATATACACACACACACACACATACATACATACACACTATATATCACATACATACACACCATATATATATATATATATATGCACACACACATATATACACACCATATATATACACACACATATATATACATATACACATACGCACCATATATATATATACACACACACACACCATATATACACACACACAACTATATACATACACACACATACATACACACACTATATATATACACACACACATATACATGCACACATACACACTATATATATATACACACACATACACATACATACATACACACATGAGCACCATATATATACACACACACATATATACATATACGCACACCATATATACACACACATACATACACACCATATATATATACACACACACATATATATATACACATACACACACACACACCATATATACACACACACACAAACATATACATACACACACACATATACATGCACACATACACACTATATATATATATACACACACACACACCATCTATATATATAATATATAATATTATATATATATATATATATATATATATATATATATATATATATAAATACTCTGTGCATAATGAGTACCTTAAAAACAAAAGAACCAATGAACGAAATCACACCAAATTTGGCAACAAAACGTCTCACAACACGAGGAGTGACCATCACTCAAAAAATTATGATTTTGCCATTTGTGAGTTGTAGTTGCTGGGATTTATAGTTCACCTACAATCAAAGAGCATTCTGAACACCACCAACGATAGAACTGGTACCACTCCAGCGGGAAGGGAACGACGCTCCATGCAGTCATGCTGGCCACATGACCTTGGAGGTGTCTAGGGACAACACTGGTTCTTCGGAGATGAGCACCAGAGTTGACACAACTGGACTTAATGTCAAGGGGAAACCTTTGCCTTGGTATGCATCTGACAGTGATAGATAGAAGAACTGCTTTCTTGCTGTAACTTCCACCGAATTTAATTACGGCCTTCCGTTGCAATGCCAGGACTTGCCCTCCACTCTCCTTTGCATTCAAGTAAACAAGATTAAATGTTCCTTATGCTAATGAATGCTAATTTCAGGCGAGACTCAAGACTGTATGAGCCACACCTTCCACCTGATAGAAACCCTCATTAGGGCAGGAGCCGTCCTCCGTTTCAATTAAAAACCTCGTTCCCAGATGGGCCAAACAGTCCCCGCATCGGAGTCGCCGATCTCCTGCTCCATATTCAGGCGGTTAATATGGATTTTTAATTACCTGGAAATTATAGGGAGATGCAACGAAGACGCTTTACCGGTTCCGTTTGTAAATAGTATGCTGATTCTGCACCTGGCTGCTCTCTTGCTCTAACTCTGTGTATAATTGTTTAGCAATAATCATTTCCATTTGGAAAAACATGAGATTTGCTCCATTAAAAAGAAATACGACCCCTTGGTGACGCAGCAGGTTAAACTGCTGAGCTGCTGAACTTGCTGACCAAAAAGTCGCAGGTTCAAGTCCGGGGAGCGGGGTGAGCTCCCAATGTTAGGCCCAGCTTCTGCCAACCTAGCAGTCTGAAAACATGCAAATGTGAATAGATCAATAGGTACCGCTTCGGTGGGAAGGTAACGGCACTCTCTTGCTCCATCTACACTGCTATATAAAATCCAGATTATCTGCTTTCAATTGGATTATTGGACAGACAGCAAGCTATTTACTCAGCAGACTGAAAGCCAAAATTAAGGTCACAACAACATCAGTTATAGAACTTCAATATGCTGATGATAACATAGTCAGTGCACATTCAGAAGAAGACCTGCAAGCCACTCAACACGCTTGCAGAAGCATACGAGAAGGATGGCCTCTCATTGAACCGCGAGAAAAACAAAGTGCCCTTCCAGAAAAAAGAACCAGCCAATCCCTCTGCAAGGCCAGAAACTGAAACACAACACCGCCTGAGCTCTGCGAGTGCAGCATTCTTCCGAATGAAGCAGAGAGTGTTCACAACAACATCATTTATAGAACTCCAATATGCTGATGATAATGTATTCGGTGCACATTCAGTAGAAGACCTACAAGCCACTCTCAACACGTTTGCAGAAGCATACAAGAAGGATGGCCTCTCATTGAACAGTGAGAAACCCAAAGTGCGCTTCCAGCAAAAGGCACCAGCCAATCCCTCTGCAAGGCCAGAAACCGAAACACAACACTGCCTGAGCTCTGCGAGTGCAGCATTCTTCCGAATGAAGCAGAGAGTGTTTGAGGACCGGGACATCCGTCGGGAGACCAAGGGCTTGTTTATAAAGCTATTGTCCTCCCAATCTTGTTCTACCCCTGTGAAACGTGGACTGTCTACAGATGTCACACTCAACTCTTAAAACAATTCCATCAAAGCCATGCGCTGCTTCTCCTCCATGCCATGGTCATCGACAGATAAGGACGAGAGGCATTCAGGGAAAACGAAACCAATTTCTCAGTGCTTGGAATGGCTTAATGTGAGGATATAAAGTTCCAACAATGGGAAATGTAGTCAGATGAAGCATCGTTTCAGAATCCTGCTAAGTTCTTGCTCTTGTCTCATAGTAGCCTTGCTTGGAAGATTAATGTTTAAGGATTTCTTGCTGTATGGTTTGACCGTTTCTCTCTTAACAGATTAGAGAGATGGGCCAAAACTAACAAAAGGAAGTTCAACGGGGACAAATGCAAGATACTCCACTTTGGCAGAAAAAAAACAAAATGCAAAGGTACAGAATGGGGGACGATGAGGCCTGGCTCGAGAGCAGGATGTGTGAAAAAGATCTTGGGGTCCTCGTGGACAACAAGTTAAACATGATCCAACAATGTGATGTGGCAGCAAAAAAAGCCAATGGGATTTTGTCCTGCATCAATAGGAGCATAGTGTCTAGATCTAGGGAATTGTGTCCAATTCTGGGCAGCACAATTCAAGAGAGATATTGACAACCTGGAATGTGTCCAGAGGAGGGCGACTAAAATTATCAAGGGTCTGGAGAACAAGCCCTACGAGGAGCGGCTTAAGGAGCTGGGCATGTTTAGCCTGAAGAAGAGAAGTCTGAGAGGAGATATGGTAGCCATGTATAAACTATGTGAGAGGAAGCCACAGGGAGGAGGAGGGAGCAAGCTTGTTTTCTGTTTCCCTGGAGACTAGGACGTGGAACAATGGCTTCAAACTACAAGAGAGGAGATTCCATCTGAACATTAGGAAGAACTTCCTGACTCTGAGAGCCGTTCAGCAGTGGAACTCTCTGCCCCGGAGTGTGGTGGAGGCTCCTTCTTTGGAAGCTTTTAAGCAGAGGCTGGATGGCCATCTGTCAGGGGTGATTTGAATGCAGTATTCCTGCTTCTTGGCAGAATGGGGTTGGACTGGATGGCCCATGAGGTCTCTTCCAACTCTTTGATTCTATGATTCTATGATTTTATCTGAACATGAGGAAGAACTTCCTGACTGTGAGAGCCGTTCAGCAGTGGAACTCTCTGCCTCGGAGTGTGGTGGAGGCTCCTTCTTGGGAAGCTTTGAAACAGAGGCTGGATGGCCATCTGTCAGGGGTGATTTGAATGCAATATTCCTGCTTCTTGGCAGAATGGGGTTGGACTGGATGGCCCATGAGGTCTTTCCAACTCTTTGATTCTATGATTGTGATTACATACTCATGTCTTGGATCAATGTTTCCCTGTTTCTTTGGATGTTACTAGACTGGACTTTGTTTTTGAACTTTGCTGAACCATACCTTGGACTAATTTGTTCCTGCTTATCTTCTTACCTAATTGGATTTACCTATTCCAGTGCTTTTTTACTTTGCTGCTTTTACTTATCTTCAATAAAAAAGGATAGTTTTCCTACTCAACGTGTGCCGCTTTGAAATCAGGGGGCTATTCTTGTTCTATGTATACACTACACTTGGAGGACCAACATACTCAGACGAGAAATCGCCTAAGTAAGTAAAGTACGTCAGCGAGCTCTGGATTGTCCGCTTTGATAATCTGGATGGCATTATAGATCCAGCCTCTCTTGACTGAAACCCAAAGGTGTGTAATTAGTGGCCATCAAGTCGGCCTGGGAACAAAGAGGGCAGCCACCCGATCGCTTCTGGAAAGTGTGCCACGGCAGGGCAAATAAGGATAGTAATAATAATAATATCTCCACCTGCCATAAAACCTTGCCACACGCCCAGTGAAAGATGTAATTTGACTTTGACAGTGAAATACTGCCTGCGTGTGCCTCCCGCTTGGCTTTCTGTTAAAAGCGGCCAAGTTTCTGAAATATGTTTTGATGGAACAATTACGGAAGGAAGAGAGAAGCTTGAGGAGTGTCGCCTTCCCATTGAGTTGCCAACAAGGGCAGAAAACAAAAGAAAAGGACCACATATTATTATGATTCTTACTACTACTACTACTACTACTACTGTGTTTATTATATTTAGATCCTGCTTTTCTATCTTAAGCAAGACCCAAAACGCTCACCACCTTATTTTGATGCACAACAAGTTTAGTACACCAGAAACAATTGCTACCAGAGATTTCCCATGATTTGGAGCTTGAGAACAGCTCGGCACCTGGCCCAGATGCAGAAGATCACAATGCTAGCTTTTGAATTGGATCGCACGTCGGACACTTCCCAAGTGTCTAGGACTGTGTGATGCATCGGCGAATAATGTGTGCAGATCCGACAATGGCGGCCTTTTGCAGCTGACTGGTGGTGATTTTGTTTTTAAGTCCAGGCCAAGGTCTTGAGGCACTGCACCCAGTGTGCCGATCACCACTGGGACCAGCTTGACTGGCTTGACCACCTGTGTGCCAATCACCACTGGGACCACCTTGACTGGCTTGACCACCTGACCGACTACACTGGCCTTTTGCAGCTGACTGGTGGTGATTTTGCTTTTAAGTCCAGGCCAAGGTCTTGAGGCACTGCACGCAGTGTGCCAATCACCACTGGGACCTCCTTGACCGGCTTGACCACCTGACCGACTACGCTGGCCTTTTGCAGCTGACTGGTGGTGATTTTGTTTTTAAATCCAGGCCAAGGTCTTGAGGCACTGCACCCAGTCTGCCGATCTCCACTGGGACCACCTTGACCGGCTTGACCACCTAACCAACTACGCTGGCCTTTTGCAGCTGACTGGTGGTGATTTTGCTTTTAAGTCCAGGCCAAGGTCTTGAGGCACTGCACCCAGTGTGCCGATCACCACTGGGACCACCTTGACTGGCTTGACCACCTGTGTGCCAATCACCACTGGGACCACCTTGACTGGCTTGACTACCTGACCGACTACGCTGGCCTTTTGCAGCTGACTGGTGGTGATTTTGTTTTTAAATCCAGGCCAAGGTCTTGAGGCACTGCACCCAGTGTGCCGATCACCACTGGGACCTCCTTGACTGGCTTGACCACCTGACTGGTGGTGATTTTGCTTTTAAGTCCAGGCCAAGGTCTTGAGGCACTGCACCCAGTGTGCCGATCATCACTGGGACCTCCTTGACTGGCTTGAACACCTGACCGACTACGCTGGCCTTTTGCAGCTGACTGGTGGTGATTTTGTTTTTAAATCCAGGCCAAGGTCTTGAGGCACTGCACCCAGTCTGCCGATCTCCACTGGGACCTCCTTGACTGGCTTGACCACCTGACTGGTGGTGATTTTGCTTTTAAGTCCAGGTCAAGGTCTTGAGGCACTGCACCCAGTGTGCCGATCACCACTGGGACCACCTTGACCACCTGAAAAACATCATTATTATTGCTGTTGCTACTGTTGTTGTTGTAGTAGTAGTTTCCTGCTTTTCTTTCCTGATCAAGATCAGTAGAGGCTCAGAACACTAAAAGCAATGCATATAAATATTTCCCATTATCCCCACCCGCAATTCCTTGTTGCACCAAGCTTCCTTTAATAATGATGATGATGACAAGTGAGCCAAAAATGCTGTAGCGTTAATGTAATTTGACCTCACGTTAATTGCCATAGGTATTCCAATGCGCACGGAAGGCATTAAAGGATCCCGGTGCCACAGTTTCCTGTCCAGTTAATTTCCTGCTAATGTACCTGCCTTTCTCGCTGTCGCAACACGGACTGAGTCAGCCTTATCTTTGAGTGACATTTGCCGCCGGGCTCCTTTTCCTAGAAGTCACACATCCATTTACACGCAAAGACAGGAATGTTATTCTTTGGGGTTCCAATCGAGATCACTTTAGATTACGCCGACTGTGATCTGCTTGTCGTTCTTTGGAATCTGCTGAGTTAGGACTCCTTTTGTTGTTGTGTACCTTTGAGTCGTTGTATGATTTAGCGTCTTGACTTGGCCTTACCTTAGTCTGAGGTTGAGAGAGTGTGACTTGCCCAAGTGGCTGAGCAGGGACTCGAATGCAGGTCTCTCAATGTCTTTGTCCAACGTTCAAGCCATGCTGCCTTTCTTTTTGAATAATCCTATACCTTATTATTCCTTTTGCACCAATAAAGCTATATAACACAATTTTTGCCTGTTCTTAAGGTGAGAGGCACACGTTTGCATTTTAGGTGGATTAGGAATCAGCTGTAATAGTCAGTAAGAGCACCTCAAGCTTTGGAGAGCTTCTGTTCAACAATTTCAAAGCTCCCTTCTTGAGCAGTGATGGCACGATCGTCAGCATAGATGAAACTCTCCATCCCTTCTGGCATTGGCTGATCAATGTTTCACCTGTAACAGGCAGTAAGAGCACCTAAAGCTTGGAGAGCGTCTCTTCAACCATTTCAAAGCTCACTGTATGAGTGGTGATGGCACGATCGTCAGCATAGATTAAATTTAGATGAATTAGAAATCAGCTGGTTTTCCCTGTAATAGGCAATAAGTGCACCCAAAGCTTTGGAGAGCTCTTCTTCAACCATTTCAAAGCTCCCTGCTTGAGCAGTGATGGCGTGATCGTCAGCATAGATCGTTTCCTCAGAGCTTGAGATGTTTGTCTGTTCTGAAGGTGAAAAGCACACTTCTGCATTTTAGATGGATGAGGAATCAGCTGGTTTTCCCAGTAATAGGCAGGAAGAGCACCTCAAGCTTTGGAGAGCTTCTGATTCAACCATTTCAAAGCTCCTTGCTTGGGCGGTGATGGCATGATCGTCAGCATAGATGAAACTTAGATGGATTAGAAACCAGCTGGTTTTCCCTGGAATAGGCAGTAAGAGCACCTCAAGCTTTGGAGAGCTTCTGTTCAGCCATTTCAAAGCTCCCTTCTTGGGCGGTGATGGCACGATCGTCGGCATAGATGAAACTTAGATGGATTAGAAACCAGCTGGTTTTCCCTGGAATAGGCAGTAAGAGCACCTCAAGCTTTGGAGAGCTTCTGTTCAGCCATTTCAAAGCTCCCTTCTTGGGCGGTGATGGCACGATCGTCGGCATAGATGAAACTTAGATGGATTAGAAACCAGCTGGTTTTCCCTGGAATAGGCAGTAAGAGCACCTAAAGCTTTGGAGAGCTTCTGTTCAACCATTTCAAAGCTCCCTTCTTGAGCGTTGATGGCATGATCGTCAGCGTAGATGAAAATTGGCAGTGGCCGTTCATTTGTGTAGATGTTAAACACTGATGAAGTGAGTAGTCCTTTGTGGTATTATAAATTCTTCTCAGGAGAAGCAACTTGCAGTATCCAGAGCCTAAAAGCAGTAAAGAGTCTACTGCATTCTTGCTGAGAGCTTTGGAGAGCTTCTGTTCAGCCATTTCAAAGCTCCTTGCTTGGGCGGTGATGGCATGATCGTCAGCATAGATGAAACTTAGATGGATTAGGAAACAGCTGGTTTTCCCTGTAATAGGCAGTAAGAGTACCTCAAGCTTTGGAGAGCTTCTGTTCAACCATTTCAAAGCCCCCTTCTTGAGCGGTGATGGCACAATCGTCAGCATAGATGAAACTTAGATGGATTAAAAACCAGCTGGTTTTCCCAGTAATAGTCAGTAAGAGCACCTCAAGCTTTGGAGAGCTTCTGTTCAGCCATTTCAAACCTCCCTTCTTGGGCGGTGATGGCACGATCGTCAGCATAGATGAAACTTAGATGGATTAGGAATCAGCTGGTTTTCCCAGTAATAAGCAGGAAGAGCACCTCAAGCTTTGGAGAGCTTCTGTTCAGCCATTTCAAAGCCTTCTTGAGCAGTGATGGCACAATTGTCAGCATAGATGAAACTTAGATGGATTAGGAATCAGCTGGTTTCCCCTGTGATAGGCAGTAAGAGCACCTCAAGCTTCGGAGAGCTTCTGTTCAGCCATTTCAAAGCTCCCTTCTTGAGCAGTGATGGCACGATCGTCAGCATAGATGAAACTTAGATGGATTAGGAATCAGCTGGTTTTCCCTGTGATAGGTAGTAAGAGCACCTCAAGCTTCGGAGAGCTTCTGTTCAGCTATTTCAAAGCTCCCTTCTTGAGCGGTGATGGCATGATCGTCAGCGTAGATGAAAATTGACAGTGGCCGTTCATTTGTGTAGATGTTAAACATTGATGGAGTGAGTAGTCCTTCGTGGTATTATAAATTATTCTCAGGAGAAGCAACTTGCAGTATCCAGGGCCTAAAAGCATTAAAGAGTCTACTGCATTCTTGCTGAGAGCTTTGGAGAGCTTCTGTTCAGCCATTTCAAAGCTCCCTGCTTGGGTGGTGATAGCATGATCGTCAGCATAGATGAAACTTTCTGACCCTTCTGGCAGTGGCTGGTCATTTGTGTAGATGTGGAACATGGATGGGGCAAGCACGCTCCCCTGAGGTAGGCCGTTCTTCTGTTTCCGCCATCTGCTTCTCTGGCCCTGGAACTCAACAAAAAAGCTCCTGTTTGGTAGCCGTTTTCCTATGAAATAGGTGAGGGGGTCATCCTTGGTGATATTATAAGTGGTTCTCGACCTTCCTAATGCTGTGACCCCTTAATACAGTTCCCCATGTTGTGGTGACCCCCAACCATACAATTATTTTCGTTGCTACTTCATAACTGTCATTTTGCTCCTGTTATGAATCATAATGTAAATATCCGATCTGCAGGATGTATTTTCATTCACTGGACTGATATGCCCAAATTTGAATACTAGTGGGGTTGAGGGGCGGGGTTGGTTTTGCCATTTGGGAGTTGTAGTTGCTGGGATTTATAGTTCACCTACAATCAAAGAGCATTCTGAACTCCACCAACGATTGAATTGGGCCAAACTTGGCACACAGAATTCCCACGACCAACAGAAAATACTGGAGGGGTTTGGTGGGCATTGATCTTGAGTTTTGGAGTTGTAGTTCGCCTACATCCAGAGAGCACTGTGGACTCAAACAAGGATGGATCTGGACTAAACTTGGCATGAATACTCAATATGCCCAAATGTGAACACTGGTGGAGTTTGGGGGAAATAGTCCTTGACATTTTGGGAGTTGTAGTTGCTGGGATTTATAGTTCACCTACAATCAAAGAGCATTCCGAACCCCACCAATGATAGAATTGGGCCAAACTTCCCACACAGAACCCCCATGACCAACAGGAAATACTGTGCTTTCTGATGGTCCTTAGTGACCCCTCTGACACTCCCTCGTGACCCCTCCGGGGGTCCCGACCCCCAGGTTGAGAACCACTGATGTATGGGGTAAATAAGGGCCGTAATAGGCAGTGCTTTTACTGCCCTCCAGTGAACGCACCAAGAATTGCATCCTAAAGGCCGGAGAGGTTCAGGCTCCCCTTAAAAGTCCTTTGCTGCCACCTTCTGGCCACAGGGATATTGCATGACTTAGTTATAATTTTCCCCAAAGGCACCCTTACCCTTCATTGAACCCCTTTAGGGATGGAGGGAAGGAAAACATGTATACATGTGTATATGTATTATATATATATATATATATATATATATATATATATATATATATATATGTGTGTGTGTGTGTGTGTGTGTGTATACATATATATAGGTGTAGATATAATGTGCATATACATACATATAGATTTAGATATAGATATCTATTATTCATATATGTGTGTATATGTGTATATATATGTGTGTGCGTGTATATGTGTGTATATAAATATATATATAGATAATTCACAAACATGTATACATGTCTATGTGTATATATATATCTGTGTGTATGATATATAAGTGTATATAGATATAATGTGTGTATACATATATATAGGTATAAATATAATGTGCATATACACACATATATATAGGTAGACAAAGATATCTATTATTCATAAATGTGTATCCATATATGTGTGTATATGTGTATATATATGTGTGTGTGTCTGCACACATTTATGAATAATAGATATATATATCTATATATATGTGTGTGTATATATATAGGTATAGATATAATGTGCACATATATACGGATAGATATAGATATCCATTATTCTTAAATGTGTATCCATATATGTGTGTATATGTGTATATATATATATATATATATATATAAGTGTGTGTGTGCATGTATATATATGTGTGTATGTGTGTGTGTGTATGGATAATTCACAAACATGTATACATATGTGTATGAGTATATATGTGTGTGTGTAACCTTTTATATGTATATTTAGATAGATATGTATCTGCATTGTGTGTATATATATATATATATGTGTGAATGTGAATATAGATGTGTATAGATGTGTGTAAATCTATATAGATAACTCACAAACATATATACATAATGTGTATGTATGTATGCATATGTGCGTATATGTATATTCATAGTTCAGCTTTATATAAATATGTTTGCATATATATATATATATATACACACACACATCTCTACATACGTGTGTGTTTGTGTATGTGTGTACATATATATATATACACACACACATACAGTCATCTCTACATACGTGTGTGTTTGTGTGTGTGTGTGCATATATATATATATATATACACATACAGTCATCTCTACATACGTGTGTGTTTGTGTGTGTGTGTGTGCATATATATATATATATATACACACACACATACAGACATCTCTACATACGTGTGTGTTTGTGTGTGTGTGTGCATATATATATATATACACACACACATACAGTCATCTCTACATACGTGTGTGTTTGTGTGTGTGTGTGCATATATATATATATACACAGTCATCTCTACATACGTGTGTGTTTGTGTGTGTGCGTGCATATATATACACACACACACATACAGACATCTCTACATACGTGTGTTTGTGTGTGTGTGTGCATATATATATATACACACACACATACATACATCTCTACATACGTGTGTGTTTGTGTGTGTGTGTACACACACACACACAAACAGACATCTATACCTATGTGTTTGTGTGTGCATAACATCAACTCTATTTCCTAGTTAGAGGTGCAGAAAAACAAAAGTAAAAGTTAGTTGTCCGAGTGCCAATTGACTCCCCAGCAAATTTGGAGCTGATTTTTTTGATATCAATACATTGCTTAATATATTGTTGTGCAAAGACGTGAGTGTGAAATGCGCCCAACGCCTCCCTTTCGCCTTGTTCCGGATGTTTGTATCCGGCCCTTGAAGATCATCCGAGGGGAGCGCTGGATTGTAATAAGGGCGCCATCCCTTTATCAGGGCATGCGAAGAGCACATTACCAAATCTGTGGCAGGGAGGGAGGGGGGCCATTGTTTTGTTTTGGCTTTTTTGTGCGGCAGGGAGTGTTTTAATTTCCCCAAATTTTATTAAAAAGAGATCCCGCCGAGAGATAAACAATTGCCGAGATGAAATCTTTCGGGAGTGTGTTGTCGTCGCCTCCAAAAGCGCGAGACGAGACGCAAAAGGAAATTCAGGCAGAAGCGCACTCCGAAAGCATGGCCGACCTTTGCTAATTGCACCTTTTTCGTTTGCATTAATCGATGGACAGTCCACCCGTTTTGCATCCTTCGAATTAGACCGGTTGGACACATTTGACGATGCCGTCTTGCATATATTTATTTTCTAATATAAATATGATACACCCGCCGGAATACAGAGGCGATTCAAGTCAAGGAAATGCTTCTGTAGGTCGAGATCTGCGAGGAGCGGAGCGAGCGCGACAAAGCGGGCGTCAGCAGCACCGAGGAAGATGGCAAGGCCGTGCTGGTCTGGCACTGCAGCTTCTTCGCCATCTCGATGAGCGCAAGGCAGGCCTGGATCCAATTGTAGAGGTATTCCAGCGGAGCCGAGCCAAACCGCCACACCGCGTACCGGTGTGTCCCTGAAATAATAATAATAATAATATATTCTCCCAGTGGCGCAGTGGGTTAAACCACTGAGCTGCTGAACTTGCTGACCAAAATGTTGGTGGTTCGAATCTGGGAAGCGGGGTGAGCTCCCGCTGTTAACCCCAGCTTCTGCCAACCTAGCAGTTCGAAAACATGCAAGTGTGACTAGATCAATAGGTAACTCTTCTGGAGGAAGGTAATAATGCAACTCAGAGCAGGCTTCACCTTGCTTCCAAACACCACCACACAAGAGCTGTAGTTTTACAATGTATTGAGAAAAAAATCCAAGTCAAAATAAAGAATAAGCATTGCAAAGTCCCAGAGATTAAGGTTAAATGCAGAAAACAGTTCCAAAGATCTTCAGGTAAAAACAGGAAACATAATCATAGAATCATAGAATCAAAGAGTTGGAAGAGACCTCATGGGCCATCCAGTCCAACCCCCTGCCAAGAAGCAGGAATATTGCATTCAAATCACCCCTGACAAATGGCCATCCAGCCTCTGCTTAAAAGCTTCCAAAGAAGGAGCCTCCACCACACTCCGGGGCAGAGAGTTCCACTGCTGAACGGCTCTCACAGTCAGGAAGTTCTTCCTCATGTTCAGATGGAATCTCTTTTCTTGTAGTTTGAAGCCATTGTTCTGCGTCCTAGTCTCCAAGGAAGCAGAAAACAAGCTTGCTCCCTCCTCCCTGTGGCTTCCTCTCACACTATTGGCAAAGTTCAAACCAGAGTCCCAGGTACAAGCAATGAAACATTTGCCCCAAGAATCACAATGCAAGAAATCCCAAGCGTACTGCTTTCCAGGCTAAGGTTATTCCATGAAGCTTTCAGGCTACTAAGCTACGTTGAACTGACGCTTTCACAAAGTTTCCAGGAGGCCTAAATACCTTTCTAACATGAAAACATTAGGCTCTCAGCATCATAAAAGCATTGCGATGACCTCGCACCGAGCTAGCCTCCCGTCTGCTTGCCAGACGCAGACTCCCCCTGACCCGGAGATCAAGGCAAGCTTCTCAGGTCAAATCCTTATCTGCACTTTCAGTATCATCGTGGGAAGGAACCTGCTCGTTATTCCCTTCGTTAAAATTCCTTTCTGGTAAAGATGCTGCACTGTCTGTGAGAGCCTTGGAAACAGGCTCGGAGATTTGAGGCACAGACAAAGAGCCAGGAAGCTGAAACCCAACAGGAATCTGAATCCCATCATCCTCATCGTCAGAAACTAGCTCAGCCACAACAGGTAATGACGCTCCATGCAGTCACATTACCTTGGAGGTGACTATGGACGACGCCGGCTCTTCGGCTTAGAAATGGAGATGAGCACCAGAGTCCCAGAGTCGGACACGACTGGACTTAACATCAGGGGGAAAACTTTACCTGATCTATTTACATTCCGCTTTATTTCCCCAAGAGGACTCAGGGCAAATTACAGAACACATATATGGCAAACATTCATTGCCGTTGTACAATTAACAAGGACAGACAATACATAAACAGAGGTGCAGTGTTCCCTCGCTTATTGCGGACTCGCTCTTTCGCGGGGAGCAGCAAGGGAACACTGTATAGCTGCTCCCTGTTACTTCCTCGCCACACTGGGCACCCAAAGGGCCTCCAAGATGGGGAGCAGTGTAGGCGGTGAGGAGGAGGCAGCCACTGCCGAGTGGGTGGAGCACCCCTACCCCACCTCGGAGGCTCCTTGGACACCCAGCCTGGTGAGGAAGGGGCCTTCGAGGCAGGGAGTAGGGGAGGTGGCGAGGAGGAGGCCACCACAAAGTAGGGACACTCCCTCAAGTGGGCAGAGTGTCCCTACTTAGTGGATTTTCATTTATTGTGTGTGGTCCTGGAACGGAACACCCACGATAAGTGAGGGAACACTGTATAGGCTTTCCCATCTTTTCCATCTCTGGCATCTGGAGGCTGTGCTCAGTTCCGGCCACAGGGTGGTGCTGTCGCTCCATCTTCCATCCAGTGGAGCTTCGTTTTCTATACTTGGCGGATTTACCCGCTGTGTTACAGCCCGGCCCAATAATAATAATAATAATAATAATAATAATTATTATTATTATTATTATTATTATTATTAAAAACACAATCCAGAGCAGAAGAGAAAACTGGCCAAAGAAGGTTCTCCATGGAGAGTTCCTGGGAAAAATTGAGAGCCAAATTGATAAAGAAAAAACATGGCTGTGGTTCACAAATAGAAAAAGGAGATGGAGGGCCTGATTCTGGTAGCCCAAGAACAAGCCATTAGAACCATTAAATGCCATTAAAGCCAGAATTGAAAAGTCGACAACAAATCCCAAATGTAGACTCTGCAAGGAAGCAGATGAAACAATAGATCAGATCCTCAGTTGCTGCAAGAAGATCATGGACAGACTACAAGCAGAGGCACAACACAGTTGCTCAGATGATTCATTGGAACTTGTGCCACAAATAACACCATCTGCCTGCGACAAAGAACTGGTGGGATCAAACTGGAAAGAGTTACAGAGAATGAACACGCCAAACTCCTCTGAGACTTCCGGATTCAGACAGACAGAGTTCTGGAGTACAATACACCTGACCTCACGATTGTGTTAAAAAACAATGTATGGATGGCCGATGTCGCAATCCCAGGTGACAGCAGGATTGCAGGGAAACAACTGGAAAAGCTGACACGAGAAGAGGATTTAAAGATCGAGCAAAGACTCTGGCACAAACCAGTCAAGGTGGTTTCAGTGGTGATCGGAACACTGGGTGCAGTGCCTAAAGACCTTGGCCTGCACTTAAACACAATCAGCGCTGACAAAATTACTATCTGCCAGCTGCAAAAGGCCACCTTACCGGGATCTGCACGCATTATTCGCACATGTGATCCAATTCAACAGCCAGCAGAGTGTCTGCTGTGGACTCATCTTGTGGTGTTTCAAGTAATAATAATAATACTCCAATCAGATATCATCATCACCATCGTCCATGTTTATGGGTTAAACCCTTGTGCCGGCAGGATTGCTGACTGAAAGGTCGGCAGTTCGAATCCAAGGAGTGTGGTGAGCTTCAGCCACCATGGCTCCCAATGCCATATATTAATAATAATAATAATAATAATAATAATAATAATAATAGGGCTCCATCCAGAGAGAACCTAAAAGAAGCACTGGCCCTCACTACTCTCATAATAATAATAACAACAACAACATAACAACAACAACAACAACAACAACAATAACAACAATAATCTATTATTGTGATCACAACATTTTTGGCGTTACCTTGAAGGCAGGTGTAGATGACCTCTGGCCTAGTCTCCACATAGGCAGCCGTCGGATCAAAGTAGCAGATGTTTTCTATAAGTTCCCCATCAAGTTTCTATAGGGAAACGGTTAAAGGGAAAAGAAAACAAACAAATAAACACAAGAGGCTGCGATGAATGGCTCAGGCAGAGGGTATATTTGGGAAGCCAGTTTAGGAGTTTGGAAAGCAAACGAGGGCAGGGTTACTTTGCATTTACGTCCAGAGATAAAAGCAGGATATAAACGATAGTGATAGGAGGAAGAAGGAGAAGAGGATGACAAAGAGGAGGAGGAGGAAGAAGGAAAGGGGAGAAGAAGAAGAGAATGGAGGAGGGAGAAGAACAAAGAGGGAGAAGAAGGAAGAAAAGAAGAGGAAGAAGGGAGAGGGAGAAGAAGGTGGAGGAGGAGAAGAAGAGAAAGAAGAAGAAGAAGACGAGGAAGAAGGAGAAGGAAGAGGGAGAAGAAGGAAAAGAAAGGAGAATAAGGAGTGTGGTGGAGGCTCCTTCTTTGGAAGCTTTGAAACAGAGGCTGGATGGCCATCTGTCAGGGGTGCTTTGAATGCAATATTCCTGCTTCTTGGCAGAATGGGGTTGGACTGGATGGCCCATGAGATCTCTTCCAACTCTTTGATTCTATGATTCTAAGAGAATGAGAAGGAAGAGGGAGAAGAAGAAGGAAGGGAAGGAAGAAGAAGGTGGAAGAGGAGGAAGAGAAGAAGTAGAAGAGAAAAGAAGGTGGAGGAGGAGAAATAAAAGAAGAAGAAAAGAGGGAGAAGAAGAAAGATGAGAAAAGATAAGAAGGTGGAGGAGGAGGAGGAAGAGAAGAAGGAGAAGAATAGAAAGAAGGAGAAGAGAAGGAAGAGAAAAAGGTGGAGAAGGAAGAGAAGAAGAGAAAGGAGAAGGAAGAGAAAAAAGGGTGGAGGAGGAAGAGAAGAAGGAGAAGACGAAGAGAAAGAAGGAGAAGAGAAGGAGAAGAAAGAGAAAAAGGTGGAGAAGGAAGAGAAGTGAAAAAAGGAAAAGGAAGAGAAAAGAAGGTGGAGGAGGAAGAGAAGAAGGAGAAGAAGAGAAAGAAGGAGAAGAGAAGGAGAAGAAAGAGAAAAAGGTGGAGAAGGAAGAGAAGTGAAAAAAGGAAAAGGAAGAGAAAAGAAGGTGGAGGAGGAAGAGAAGAAGGAGAAGAAGAGAAAGAAGGAGAAGAGAAGGAGAAGGAAGAGAAAAAGGTGGCGAAGGAAGAGATGAGAAAGAAGGAGAAGGAAGACAAAAGAAGGTGGAGGAGGAAGAGAAGAAGAGAATGAAGGAGAAGAGAAGAAGGAAGAGAAAAAGGTGGAGAAGGAAGAGAAGAAGAGAAAGAAGGAGAAGGAAGAGAATAAGGTGGAAGAGGAAGAGAAGAAGAGAAAGGAGAAGAAAGAGAAAAAGGTGGAGAAGGAAGAAAAGAAAAAGAAGGAGAAGGAAGAGGAAAAGGTGGAGAAGAAAGAAAAGAAGAGAAAGAAGGAGAAGGAAGATAAAAGAAGGTGGAGGAGGAAGAGAAAGAGGAGGAGGAGAAGAGAAAGGAGAAGAGAAGGAAGAGAAAAAGGTGGAGAAGGAAGACAAGAAGAGAAAGAAGGAAAAGAGAAGGAGAAGGAGGAGAAAGGAGAAGACTGAGGAGGAGAAGAAGAGGTAGAAGAGGAGGAGGAAGAAGACTAAATCTCAGCTTATTTGAAAATTGTTCGAGGACACTGTTTAGGATGTGTTGGATGGGATACAACTTAAACATACAAAAAGTGTGTGAACATGTTACATTTCTTGAGAGGAGAGCTTCCCCTGCAGGAAGCAAGAAAGACCTTCATCTTCTTCCGAAGAGACCTTGTGCAGGGATTACGTTCTTCTTCAGTGTGCTCCTCACCTGGATGCAGCATTCCCAGTTCTCCACGGCCTCCGTACTGGCCCACTGTGGGTACAGCACCAGCAGGACGCACTTCAGGATGGTGTGCACCAGAGGCGGCGGCTGCTCGAAGCACCGGATGTCGCCGAAGGAGTCCCAGGGGTCGAGGTTCCAGATGCAGTTCTGCAGGTCCTGGAGCATGAAGCGGTAGAAGAGGACCCCGCCACGCCGCCAGTCCCCGACGTACTCCGCCTCTGCAACGGGACAACGCAGGAGCTGTAGTTCTCCAAGGACGGGGAACAAAGCTTGTTTCCAGAGACACCAGGTCCATTTGGGCCACTCAAGAACTCCTGCCAGGACCTTTGTGCAACACCCTTGCGTTTTAGCCATCCCTTATGGACGCTCTTTCCCCCCACATGGGCAAACCTTATGAAATCTTGCCTTTTATGAACTTTAGATGTATGAAATGTGTTTTCTGATTTATTTGTGTGGCAGAAGCCTTTCCCCTTTTCTTCTGACCTTTGCTTCCCCTATATACATGAAGAAACTCCACCAAAGGGACTACAAAGCCCCAAACATTCCAGGAATTTTTTATCCACAGCTTCCTTTTGCATGGACAATAGCCTGGGCAGCTGGTGGCCCTCGGAGGAATTGCCCAGCCCTCAGCTTTCCCCTTTGGCAAAAATCTTAATCATATTTCCTCCTGAAGGACAAAAGGTCCTTGAAAAAACCTTTTGCCTTCGCTCTGATTATTCATTCCACTCAAAGCACAATAGATCAGGCTGGCTTGAGATTTCCCCATTGTCTCGCCGGCCACATGGCATGGCATTTTCTTTGTTTACTCCTTTCCCAGATTCCTTTGTGTTCCCTCATCCCGCCTCCATCTCTCCTGATTGGTTGTCGCCACCAGGTGGCAAAGGTCTCCCCATTGGTTCCTACGGACCACTGGAGCCCATCGCCCAATCATGGCAGGGAACAACAGGGAAGCCGGGGCGGGGAGTTTGAACTCTGTAACTTTGAATTTGCTATAAATATGACTGTATTGGTGTATTCCCCTCATGCTTAGCTTTGGCGAATTATTGCAGCTTTGCATCTGTTTCAGCTGAATCGCATTAAACCTCGATGGCTTTTCTTCAACTGGTGAGACTTTTCATTGGGAAATCAGGGAAAAATATGGGATGCTTCTCTGTCTCGCCAGGGAAAAAAGAACTCTTTGATGAGTCTAATTGGTCTCTGCCTCCTGGCAAAGACCCCTAAATTTTAGCTCTAGAGCAAGAGGACAATGGGGAAAGGGCTCTCCCTGCCAGCTAACATCTGCCTCTCTGTTTCCTTGATGAGGACTATAAACTTGGGCAAGATATGGTTGAGTTCCAACTGCTCTCTCTATGGAGGAACACATGGACACAGCCTATCTTGTATTGTCAAAGGCTTGTATTGTCACTGTGACCAGCATGGGTGACAGACCTGGACCAAACTTGGCACACATAACCCCCATAACCCCCTTTACATCCTGGTGAGGTTTGGGGGAGGACAGACAAAGGATGATGGGATTTGTACTACTTTCAAACCCATCGGTTCCCACAGACCACTGTGGCCCCCAACAAAGTCCGATAAAGACCAAGCTTGGCACACAGAGCCCCCATGACCCATGCTACATCCTACTGCAGTTTGCAGAAGGGCTGACCATGGATGATGGGACTTGAAGTACCTCCAGTCACTTCCCGAGACCGCTGCGACCCTCATCCAATGACCAATCGAGACCAAACTTGGCACACATAACCTCCCATGATTTTCTTTATGTCCTGGTGAGGGATGGGGGAGGACGGACAATGGATGATGGGATTTGTAGTACTTTCCCATCCCTTTTGTTCCCATAGACTATTGCAGTACCCAACAAAGACCGATAAAGACCAAACTTGGCACACAGAGCCCCCATGACCCACTCTACATCTTGGTGCAGTTTGGTGGAGGATAGACCACAGATGATGGGACTTGAAGTACCTTCACTCACTTCCCGAGACGGTTGCGAACCTCATCCAATAACTGATCAAGACCAAACTTGGCACACAGAGCCCCCATGACCCACTCTACATCCTGGTGCTGTTTGGAGGACGATGGACCATGGACTGTGGGACTTGCAGTATCTTCACTAACTTCCTGAGAGCACTGCGAGCCACATAAATAACTGATAAAGACCAACCTTGGCACACAATGCCTTTCTCAAATAACCCGGGAAGTGCCGGGTCCCCAAGGTAGTATATATATAGAGAGAGAGACAGACAGACAGACAGACAGACACATACACATAGATATATATTTGTGCAATGGCATGTCTTGGTCCCCGGCAGTTCAAAGACATGGCTTATCAGTTTAACAGCTGAGTTACCTGTGTGCCATTACACAAATTCTTGTGAACATCACTTGTTCAAAGGGTTGATTTCTAATAAGGGCATGTCTTTCCTTGACTCATGCTTTTCAAAAGGTGGTCTCCAGATGTTCATGGAGATTGCCCAAACAGATATGACGTCGTTTTTCCTTTTCAAAAAGGTTATGGAGGCCATTTTCCCAAAAGTTCGACACCCCTGATGGAAGTCTTTTGAATCGCCATGGCTCTCCAGAACTGATGATATTGGCATTACCTAAGATATAATACGGCTCCAGGTCTCCCGCGTCCTCCTTCAGTATCTCGTAGGTGGCGGCCTGCACCATCTTGAGCATCTTCTGCAGGTCCTTGTGTTCGCAAGACGGCAGCTTCGGCCAGCGTCCGAGGTTGACGTCGAACACGGCGATGGCCCGGCCCTCTGGGTCCCTCAAGGGATAGGCGACGTGGTGCTCTTCGCAGGTGGAAGCCATGACCACCATGGAGCAGTCGACGCACCTGAACAGGAAACCACTGGAACGGGAGACGGCCAGAGGGATCTCAGTGTCCGGATCCTCAGACATTGTTTGTTTACGTACCTTTAACGTCGTTTCTCCTGAACCGACCTAAAGAAGTCATCTTTCCTGTTGACCACCGGAGCTGGAGAGGGATGGAGCTCGGACTTCTCCCTCAGATCCGACGTCATCACTTTGCGTAGGGTGTAGTCTTGCATCTTGAGGAGAGAAGAGCGAGAGAAGGTTCAGGGTGCAAAGCGGTTCACGTGTACGACAGATGGGTTTATATTTGGGGAGTTGGAATCCGAACCACACTTGAGAGCCTCTTATTGGAACTCCTCGACATCCTCCCTTCGGCGCCTTACCCGGTTCTCGCCGGGCTCCATGAAGTAGGTCGTGATGCTCTGAAGCCTGGTCGTCTGGTTGGAAATCCACCCCACCGCCGAGATGATCACCTGCTTGAGACAGTCCTGGGTGCGGATGTGGTGGTAGGCCGTGCTGAAGGTGTTCGCGGCCCCCTGAGAAGGAAGAACGAACCCTTCTAGGTGTTTGGCAGGGACGGGTGCGTTATGAGCCCCACAAGAACCACGCAAATAGAGGCAGTCCCCAAGCTACAAACAAGATCGGTCCTGTAGGTTTGATCTCAAGTTCAATTTGTATGTAAGTCAGAAAAGAGATATATATATTTTAGTGTCACACCAGCCACATCTGTCTCTCAATTGCGCTGCTGTGTGCCATATGAGTTGATTAAGGGAGAGTGGGTGGGGTCATGCAGTTGAGAGAGAAAGGAACCCTGGGAGGTGTCTTTGGTGGAGGAAAAATGTGTAGTCCAAATGCTTCCAATGTCCTCTCAAAGCATTACAGCTCACCACACAAGGAATGCTTTCATTTGTGGAGATTTGACGTGTTTTCTCTACCACAGGCAGGCATCCCAGGGTTCCTTGTGTGGAATTTGCATGACCCCGCCCACTGTTTCTCCCTTAACCCTTTCCTATGGCACATCAAACACAGAGGAATTGTGGCAGAGCCTTCTGCCTCCACAAAGAAGTTATAGTTCCAAGTGCTGAGAAGCCTCCAAAGGCACTCCCTCCACTGACGTTGCAGGTTACAGCGAGTGCCATGAATATGATGCCCAAAGACTGCCCATTTCCTCCCCAAACATTATCGCCCACCACCCAAGGAATGCTTTCATTCGCGGAGAATTTCATCCTAGATTTGATGTGTTTCCTTCACCACAGGAAGGCATCCTAGGGTTCCTTCTGTGGGATTTGCATGACTCCACCCACTGCCTCTCCCTTAACCCTTTCCAATGCTTTCATTCATGGAGAATTTCATCCTAGATTTGATGTGTTTCCTCCACCACAGGCAGGCATCCTAGGGTTCCTTCTGTGGGATTTGCATGACCCCACCCACTGCCTCTCCCTTAATCCTTTCCAATGCTTTCATTCATGGAGAATTTCATCCTAGATTTGATGTGTTTCCTCCACCACAGGCAGGCATCCTAGGGTTCCTTCTGTGGGATTTGCATGACTCCACCCACTGCCTCTCCCTTAACCCTTTCCAATGCTTTCATTCACAGAGAATTTCATCTTAAATTTGATGTGTTTCCTCCACCACAGGCAGGCATCCCAGGGTTCCTTGTGTGGGATTTGGATGATCCCGCCCACTGCCTCTCCCTTAACACTTTCCAATATTTTCCTTCACAGATAATTTCATTCTAGATTTGATGTGTTTCCTTCACCACAGGCAGGCATCCCAGGGTTCCTTGTGTGGGATTTGCATGACCCCACCCACTGCCTCTCCCTTAACCCTTTCTAATGCTTTCATTCATGGAGAATTTCATCCTAGATTTGACATGTTTCCTCCACCACAGGCAGGCATCCCAGGGTTCCTTGTGTGGAACCCTGCCTTTCCCTTAACCCTTTCCTATGGCACACAGCAAACATAGAGGAATTGGTCAGCAACTGAACAGACTGGAGGGGGGTTTCAAGGACTGACTCAACAGGATGGAAGTTGTAGTTCACCCTGCATCAAGGCAGAGCACGGTGACCCCCCCCCCCACCCCTCACCCTGGGAGCACTGAACCGAACCGATGACAGATCTGGACCAAGTGTGGCACACCACGTTTGTAGGAACGAGTGCGTCTCCGACATCCCTTTCCCAGATTCCCCGCACCTGATAGAAACGGATTTCGTGGGGGACGAAGATGGTCTGGTCGCTCTTGTCCCGGAGAGTGTCCAGCCCCAGAACGCCGAAGACCCTCCTTCGGACGTCCTCCAGCGGCAGGACCAAGAAGGAGCCCATCCTCTCCTTCGGGAGACGGTCGTGGTTCCAGAACTGGATGTTTCCGTGCAGCTGGACGCGGGGGACGTGGATGGGCTTGTCCTGCAGGGCTGCGGCGAAGCTGGGAGGAGAGAGGACGGCAGCGAGGAGGAGGACGAAGAGAAGAGTTGGTGAGTCACCTACCCAAGGAGAACATGGCAGGAAGGCTTGGGAAGGGGTCCTCCTCACCTGATTCCCTTCATGTCCATGAAGAGGGCCTGGTTGAGGACGTAAGGGGCATCATCTTCAGTGCAAGCCACGTAACGGAGGAGGATGTCCCCCCGAGCTGGGTTGATGAGGTTGTATTCCAGGAGGGCCACGGAAGCACTGATCCTCTTGCTCTTCCCGTGGGCATCTGCATCCTGACAATACAGGGCAAGGTGCATGACTTGATGGTCTATACCAGTGGTTCTCCAGTGGTTCTCAGTTCACCTACAATCAAAGAGCACTCTGAACTCCACCAATGATGGAATTGAACCAAACTTGGCACTCTGAACTCCCCTGACCAACAGAAAATACTGGAAGGGTTTGGTGGGCATTTATGTTGACATTTGGGAGTTGTAGTTGTTGGGATTTATAGTTCACCTACAATCAAAGAGCACTCTGAACTCCACCAATGACAGAACTGAACCAAGCTTGGCACAAAGAACTCCCACAACCAACAGAAAATACTGGAAGGGTTTGGTGAGCATTGACCTTGAGTTTGGGAGTTATAGTTCACCTACATCCAGAGGGCACTGTGGATTCACACAATGATAGATCTGGACCAAACTTGGCACAAATAATCAATATGCCTACAATGATAGATCTGGACCAAACTTGGCACAAATAATCAATATGCCCAAATATGAACACATGGAGTTTGGGGGAAATAGACTCTGACTCTGGGATTTATAGAAGTTCACCTACAATCAAAGAGCACTCTGAACTCCACCAATGATGGAATTGAACCAAACTTGGTTCAAAGAACTCCCATGACCAAGAGGAAATCCTGGGTTTGGTGGGCATTGACCTTGAGTTTGGGAGTTATAGTTCACCTATATCCAGAGGGCATTGTGGATTCACACAATGATAGATCTGGACCAAACTTGGCACAAATACTCAATATGTCCAGACATGAACGCTGGTGGAGTTTGGGAAAAATAAACCTTGACATTTGGGAGCTGTAGTTTCTGGGATTTATAGTTCACTTGCAATCAAAGAGCATTCTGAACCCCACCAACAACAGAATTGGGCCAAACTTCCCATACAGAACCCTCATGCCTTGAAGGGACTTGCTGGCGCGATCCTCTCTCCAGCCTCACACGTTCTCCCTCACCCCGCACATGCGCCGAGCATGCCTGCTCGGAATTGGCCCAATTCTGTTGTTGGTGGGGTTCAGAATGCTCTTTGATTGCAAGTGAACTATAAATTCACCATCTGTTTCCAAAAAGGAAGAGAAGGACAGGTGGAGAGATCTTCAACCTTCTCTGCCAAAGACCATCAGAAATATATGTTTTCTGATGGTCTTTGACGACCCCTCTGAAACCTCCTCATGATGTACTCAGGGGTCTCGACCCTCAGGTTGAAGGAAGGAGCCTCCACCGGACACTGTTGAACAACTCTTCCAACAATCAGGAAGTTCTTCCAGATGTTCAGGTGGAATCTCCTTCCCTGTCATCTGAACCCATGGCTCCACTGAGTCCTAGTCAAGCCTGCTTAATATGGAGACATGGTTCTCATGGCTCTTCTCAACCTTCTAAGTGAGCCTCTGAAGCATCAATGCCTGGGACCAACCCAGGGGTCTCGACCCCCAGGTTGAAGGAAGGAGCCTCCACCAGACACTGTTGAACAACTCTTCCAATGATCAGGAAGTTCTACCAGATGTTCAGGTGGAATCTCCTTCCCTGTCATCTGAACCCATGGCTCCATTGAGTCCTAGTCAAGCCTGCTTAATATGGAGACATGGTTCTCATGGCTCTTCTCAACCTTCTAAGTGAGCGTCTTAAGCATCAATGCCTGGGACCAACCCAGGGGTCTCGACCCCCAGGTTGAAGGAAGGAGCCTCCACCGGACACTGTTGAACAACTCTTCCAAGGATCAGGAAGTTCTTCCAGATGTTCAGGTGGAATCTCCTTCCTCGTCATCTAAACCCATGGCTCCATTGAGGTCTTGACCCCCAGGTTGAAGGAAGGAGCCTCCACCGGACACTGTTGAACAACTCTTCCAACGATCAGGAAGTTCTTCCAGATGTTCAGGTGGAATCTCCTCCCCCGTCATCTGAACCCATGGCTCCATTGAGTCCTAGTCAAACCTGCTTAATATGGAGACATGGTTCTCATGGCTCTTCTCAACCTTCTAAGTGAGCCTCTGAAGCATCAACATCTGGGACCAACCCGAGAAAGGGTCTTGAAGAGGGCCTGGTAGACGGGCTCCATGCACCCCCCGCTGACTTTGGCCGTCTGCTCGATCCCCAGGAGCCACTTCCTCCGGGCGCTCCCTCGCAGCCGCTCCAGGTGAGTCCAGTCCACGGCCATCATGAGGAACTCCACCAGGTTGTCCAGGACCTCGTCCTCGTTGCCCGTCAGCTCCGAGACCACCAGCTCCATGTAGGTCTGGAAGTCCTTGCAGGGGAGCTTCACGATCCCACTGGGATGCCACTGCGGGATGGGCAGCTGGAGCTTGGCTGGAGGAGGAAAGGCTGGTGTTTGTAACTCAAGAGATTACCTGAAGTCCTTCAACACATTGGTGAGCTTTTGATGTCCTACTTCAGATACGCTTCCTTTCACACAAGGGGGCGCCCTTACACAGAGTTGTAAACTTTCCAGACTACAATCTAGAGGAGAGAGACATCCTATACCAGTGGTTCTCAACCTTCCTAATGCGGAGACCCCTTAATCCAGTTCCTCGTGTGGTGGTGACCCCCAACCCATAGCATTATTTTGGTTGCTACTTCATAACTGTAATTTTACTACTGTTATGAATCGTCATGTAAATATCTGATCTGCAGGATGTATTTTCATTCACTGGACACAATTTGGCACAAATACCCGATACGCCCACATCTGAATACTGGTGGGGTTGGAAGGAGATTGATTATGTCATTTGGGAGTTGTAGTTGCTGGGATTTGTAGTTCACCTACAAGCAAAGAGCATTCTGAACTGTCTGCCCCGGAGTGTGGAGCAGGCTCCTTCTTTGGAGGCTTTTAAACAGAGGCTGGGTGGCCATCTGTCAGGGGTGATTTGAATGCAATGTTCCTGCTTCTTGGCAGAATGGGGTTGGACTGGATGGCCCAGGAGGTCTCTTCCAACTCTTTGATTCTATGATGAGACCAGCTGTACCCGCCAGGCGTTGCTGTGGCCAACCTTCCGTCCCTCTTTCTCTCCTCCTTTCTTTCTCTCCTTCCTTCCCTCCCTCTTTCCTTTATTTCCTCTTTTTCTTTCCCTTCTTCTTTCTTCCTTCTCTACCTGTTTCTTTGCTCCCTTCCTTTGCTCTTTGGTTCCATCCTTCCTTGTCTCTTTCCTTCCTTCCTTCCCTCCCTCTTTCTCTTCTTCCTTCCCTCCCTCTTTTTCTTTCCCTTCTTCTTTTTTCCTTCTCTACCTGTTTCTTTGCTCCCTTCCTTTGCTCTTTAGTTCCATCCTTCCTTGTCTCTTTCCTTCCTTCCTTCCCTCCCTCTTTCTCCCTTTCCTTCCCCCTCTTTTTCCTTCCCTCCCTCTTTTTCTTTCCCTTCTCCTTTCTTCCTTCTCCCCTGTTTCTTTTCTTGCTTTCTTTGCTCTTTGGTTCCATCCTTCCTTCTCTCTTTCCTTCCTTCCCTCCCTCTTTCTCTCTTTCATTCCTTCTCTCCTTCCTTCCTTCCCTCTCTCTATCCTTCCTTCTTTCACTTTTTAATTTCCTTCTCTCCTTTCCTTTTCTACCTTTCTTTCCTTCCTTCCTTTCTTCTTTCCCTCTTTCTCTTCTTCTCTGCAAAAGGCATGGCCAAATCAAACACAAGCAATTAACCACGCAAAGAAAGGAAATTTGAGCTTCTGGTACAGCCATATCAGCACAAGGTACGGCCCTCCAGGAAGGACTGGAGCCACTGCAGAACAGTCCCTCCAAGACCCACCCTGGACGTCATCCCACAGATATAGAAACCTAATTTTCCTAGTTCCCAACAGATTTGCACAACCTCTGAGGATGCCTGCCATAGATGTGGGTGAAACGTCAGGAGAGAATGCTTCCAGAACATGGCCAGACAGCCCAGTAAACTTACACGACAACCCAGACTGTATAAGTGTTTGAGATCAATCATGTGCCCCATTGTGTTCGCTGCAAGGGACGGAGAGGGCCACCTGCCTCTTACCTTTATTGAGGGCCTCCTGCTCCATCCCTTCCTTGAAGGTGGAGAGAATGGCGTCCACCTCCTTCATGTCCAAAAACCCCGAGCATTCGTTGTCCCATTTCTCAAAGAGGGCCGCCAAGAGCAGCTGCTTCCAGGTCACGAAGGATCTTTGATGGATCTGAAAGGGAAAGAAGAGAAGCCAACGCACACCTCAAGGTGACTTCTCAACAAGAGAGACATCCCAAGTGGGAGAACATTCGTATTTGTTGACTGGGGGAACCAGGCCTAACAATACTACGCTATCTCCTCTGCTTACTTGCTCCAGCTGCTTGATCTTCTCGCTCTCCGTCTGGACGTATCCGCCCTTCACAAACTCCACCATCTTCTTCAGGTTCGGCAGGGATGTTTCCTCGCCCACGAAGGTCTCCAGGAGCTGGACAAACTGGGGCAGGTCGAGAGAGCCCCTCTCGAAAGCAGACATGGAGGACGGGGGTCCGCGGGCCTGGATCTCCACCATGTTCATGCGCAAGTCTGGAAGAGACCGCCAAGTGGCACAAGGCTCATGCGTCCATGCCGGGCTTGCTTAGGTACCATGTTTGATCCAGATCCATCACCAATGGGGTTCACAGTGCTCTCTAGGTCTGGGAGAACCACAACTCCCATCACCTCAGGTTAATTCTCCCCAAACCCCTCCAGTGTTTACAGTTGGTCATGTTGAGTATATATGCCATGTTTGGTATAGTGGGGTTCACAGTGCTCTCAGGGTCTGAGTGAACTGATACATAGATAGATAGATAGGTCAATAGATCGATAGATAATAGATTAATGATGATAGATAGATAGAAAGATATATGATACATAGATATCAATGATAGATAGATAGAAAGATATATGATACATAGATAAGATATCAATGATGATAGATCTATCGATCGATAGATCGATAATCGATAGATCGATAGATCGATAGATAATAGATTAATGATGATAGATAGATATATGATACATAGATATCAATGATAGATAGATTGAAAGATATATGATACATAGATAAGATATCAATGATGAAAGATAGATAGATAGATTGATCGATCGATCGATCGATAGGTCAATAGATCGATAGATCGATAGATAATAGATTAATGATGATAGATAGAAAGATATATGATACATAGATAAGATATCAATGATGATAGATAGATAGATAGATAGATAGATAGGTCAATAAGTCGATAGATAATAGATTAATGATGATAGATAGAAAGATATATGATACATAGATAAGATATCAATGATAGATAGATAGATAGGTCGATAGCTCGATAGATAATAGATTAATGATGATGATAGATAGAACGATATATGATAGATAAGATATCAATGATAGATAGATAAATAGGTCGATAGATAATAGATTAATAATGATAGATAGAAAGATATATGATACATAGATAAGATATCAATGATAGATAGATAGATCGATAGATCGATAGATCGATAGATAGATTAATAATGATAGAAAGATATATGATACATAGATAAGATATCAATGATAGATAGATAGATAGATAGGTCGATAGATAGGTCGATAGATAGATAGATAGATAGATAGATAGATAATAGATTAATGATGATAGATAGATAGAAAGATATATGATACATAGATAAGATATTAGTGATAGATAGATAGATAGATAGATAGATCAACAGATAGATAGATAATAGATTAATGATGATAGATAGAAAGATATATGATACATAGATAAGATATCAGTGATAGATAGATAGATAGATAGGTCGATAGATAGATAGATAGATAGATTAATGATGATAGATAGATAGAAAGGTATGTGATACATAGATAAGAGATCAATGAGATAGATAGATAGATAGATAGATAGATAGATAGATAGATAGATGCTTTTTAAAAAGTCACCTGGGAACCTGGAGTTTTCGTTGTTCCAGTCCTCCCGGATCTCCTTCCCGTAATCGGCGTACTTGAAGGACAGGTCGGCCGCCTGAAACTCACCTGCAGGGACCGAGAGAAACGTCAGGTCCTGCCACCGCTTCACGTGAAGGGCAGGATCCGGATGTCGAGGGGAGTGGAGGGACGCACTCACCGGACCAAGGCTCTCCGTAGATCAGCTGGACGTCCCTTTTGGCGGCCTGGCTGGACTGCGTGGTGGGCAAAGACAGACCTACAAGAAAGCAGTCGGGGGAATTGGGAACGGGAGAATTGGGTTTCTTTCCAAGAAAGAACTGGATGTCGCTCCAGATCTCTCCAAGCATTCTTTCATTGTCAGATACAGCCGTCCTGAGTCCCCACTCAGGGGAGATAGGGCGGGATGGAAACAAAGTTTTACTCACTTACACATCCTATTGCTGTTAGTATTATTGGTGGCAAATGATGCAGAAGGTGGTCCATGACAGAGAAGCATCCTAGACCTTTCACTAGACATCTTTTATAGAACTCCAGTACACCAATGATAACATAGCCTGTGCACATTCAGAAGAAGACTTACAACATCTATTACAGAACTCCAATATGCTGATGATAATGTAGTCTGTGCGCATTCAGAAGACCTAAAACATCTATTACAGAACTCCAATATGCTGATGATAATGTAGTCTGTGCGCATTCAGAAGACCTAAAACATCTGTTACAGAACTCCAATATGCTGATGATAACGTAGTCTGTGCACATTCAGAAGAAGACCTGCAGCATCTGTTACAGAACTCCAATATGCCAATGACAACATATTCTGGTCATATTCAGAAGACCTACATCTATTACAGAACTCCAGTATGCTGATGATAACGTAGTCTGGGCACATTCAGAAGAAGACCTGCACATCTGTTATACATCTCCAATATGCCGATCATAACATATTCTGGTCATATTCAGAAGACCTACAACATCTATTATAGAACTCCAAAACACCAATGATAACATAGTCTGTGCGCATTCAGAAGACCTACAACATCTGTTACAGAACTTCAGTATGCTGATGATAACGTAGTCTGTGCACATTCAGAAGAAGACCTGCAGCATCTGTTATACATCTCCAATATGCCGATCATAACATATTCTGGTCACATTCAGAAGACCTACAACATCTGTTACAGAACTCCAATATGCTGATGATAATGTAGTCTGTGCACATTCAGAAGAAGACCTACAAGCCACTCTCAACATCTTTGCAGAAGCATATGAGAAACTTGGCCTCTCATTGAACATCGAGAAAACCAAAGTGCTCTTCCAGCAGACACCAGCCAATCCCTCTCCAATGCCAGAGATACAGCTTAATGGTGTAACATTAGAAAATGTCAACCATTTCTACTCCCTTGGCAGCCCCCTCTCCACAAAAGTCAACACTGGCACTGAAATACAACTCTGCCTGAGCTCTGTGAGTGCAGCATTTTTCCAAATGAAGCAGAGAGTGATTGCAGATCGGGACATCTGTAGGGATACCAAGGGGTGTGTTTATAAAGCTATTGTCCTCCCCACCCTGCTATACGTGGACTGTCTACAGATGTCACACTTAACTCCTGGAACGATACCATCAGCGCTGCCACCGAAAAATCCTGCAAATCATAGAATCATAGAATCAAAGAGTTGGAAGAGACCTCATGGGCCATCCAGTCCAACCCCATTCTGCCAAGAAGCAGGAATATTGCATTCAAATCACCCCTGACAGATGGCCATCCAGCCTCTGCTTAAAAGCTTCCAAAGAAGGAGCCTCCACCACACTCCGGGGCAGAGAGTTCCACTGCTGAATGGCTCTCACAGTCAGGAAGTTCTTCCTAATGTTCAGATGGAATCTCCTCTCTTGTAGTTTGAAGCCATTGTTCCACGTCTTAGTCTCCAAGGAAGCAGAAAACGAGCTTGCTCCCTCCTCCCTGTGGCTTCCTCTCACATATTTATACATGGCCCTTATCATATCTCCTCTCAGCCTTCTCTTCTTCAGGCTAAACATGCCCAGTTCCCTAAGCCGCTCCTCATAGGGCTTGTTCTCCAGACCCTTGATCATTTGAGTCGCCCTCTTTCTCTGGACACATTCCAGCTTGTCAATATCTCTCTTCAATTGTGGTGCCCAGAATTGGACACAATATTCCAGGTGTGGTCTAACCAAAGCAGAATAGAGGGGTAGCATTACTTCCTTAGATCTAGACACTATGCTCCTATTGATGCAGGCCAAAATCCCATTGGCTTTTTTTGCCGCCACATCACATTGTTGGCTCATGTTCACCTTCCTCTCCACGAGGACTCCAAGATCTTTTTCACACGTCCTGCTCTCGAGCCAGGCATTGTCCCCCATTCTGTATCTTTGCATTTCATTTTTCCTGCCAAAGTGGAGTATCTTGCATTTGTCACTGTTGAACTTCATTTTGTTAGTTTTGGCCCATCTCTCTAATCTGTCAAGATTGTTTTGAATTCTGCTCCTGTCCTCTGGACTATTGGCTATCCCTCCCAATTTGGTGTCGTCTGCAAATCTCATAAATAAGGTAGTGCTTGCGTGGCAGGGCCAACTGTTGGCATTTTCATCCATTGCCCTGTCCACAGTTGGAATCAAATGTTTACCTTTCTTAGACCACAGCTCCCTGAATCTCACCAACAACCTTGTCCCACCGGTTAGTCTCCCGGACAGAGGCAGCTGTCCGTTTTGCGACTTCTCGTTCTTCCTGTCCCAACCTCAGAATTGGGGCCACCCATTTTTGAGAATGGGCCACCGCTCCCTTCCCACCCATCCCCTTTTGGAAAGCCCCGAGGTCATCTCTGCGGGAGGCCGCCCTCCCAAGCGGCAGGTAAATAATTGAACGGGGTGAGTCACGCCGCTCTCCGTGCTAGACATGGCAGAGGCAGCGATCAGACGAGAATCCCGCTATCAGATCATGCAATCTCGCCATTTCAGGTTGGAACCATGGCCCAGAGCTGATTTGTGTATTTATCATCTCCAATGTAGGGTCTCCATTTGGCTCTTTTCCTCCTTGCTTCACTTAAGTGGTGACTTCAAGATGATGGAAACCCACATCTCCAGACCAAGAAGCCCCAAGGGCCATCCAGTCCATCCTCTCATACCAGGAAACGCACCATCAAAGCACCCCTGAGAGATGACCACCCAACCTCTGGTTTAAAGCCTCCAAAGAAGGAGTCTTCACCAGATTCCAAGGCAGAGAGTTCCACAGCTAAACAGCTCTTGTGGTCAGGAAGTTCTTACTGATGTTCAGGTGGAATCGCCTCTCCTGTATTGCGGCGTTTTGCTCAACCTGGGGGTTGCGACCCCTGAGGGGGTCGCGAGTGGGTGTCAGAGGAGTAGCCAAAGACCATCAGAAAACACAGTATTTTTTGTTGGTCATGCGGGTTCTATGTGGGAAGTTTGGCCCAAATCTATCGTTGGTGAGGTTCAGACAGGGGCGGCTCAACCCATTATGCAAAGTAAGCATTCGCGGTAGAGTTGATTTTGCGCAGGGGCGCTCTTGAGGCGCTCTTGGGGGAAAATAGACCTTGACATATGCGAGTTGTAGTTACTGGGATGTATAGTTCACCTACAATCAAAGAGCATTCTGAACTCCACCAATGATGGAATTGGAGCAAATATGACACACAGAACTCCCACGACAAACGGAAAATATATATCAGTGATTGGTTGGGGGAGGGGGCGCCAAAATACTGTTTGCTTACCGTTGAAAATTACCTAGGGCCGTCTCTGGGTTCAGAATGCTCTGTGATTGTAGGTGAACTACAAATCCCAGCAACTACAACTCCTAAATGTCAAGGTCTATTTTCCCCAAACTCCACCAGTGTTCACATTTGGGCATAGTGAGTATTTGTGCCAAGCTTGGTCCAGATCCGTCATTGCTTGAGTCCACAGTGCTCTCTGGACGTAAGTGAACTACAACTCCCAAACTCAAGGTCAATGCCCACCAAACCCTCCCAGTATCTTCTGTTGGTCATGGGAGTTGTGTGTACCAAGTTTGGTTCAATTCAATCGTTAGTGGAGTTCAGAATGCTCTTTGATTGTAGGTGAACTACAAATCCCAGCAACTACAACTCCTAAATGTCAAGGTCTATTTTCCCCAAACTCCTGCAGTGTTCACATTTGAGCATAGTGAGTATGCGTGCCAAGTTTTGTCCAGATCCGTCATTGCTTGAGTCCACAGTGCTCTCTGGATGTAAGTGAACTACAACTCCCAAACTCAAGGTCAATGCCCACCGAACCCTCCCAGTATTTTCCAACCAAATGCCCACCAAACCCTCCCAGTTGGTCATGGGAGTTCTGTGTGCCAAGTTTGGTTCAATTTCATCGTTGTTGGAGTTCAGAATGCTCTTTGATTGTAGGTGAACTACAAATCCCAGCAATTACAACTCCTAAATGTCAAGGTCTATTTTCCCCAAACTCCACCAGTGTTCACATTTGGGCATAGTGAGTATTTGTGCCAAGTTTCATCCAGATCCGTCATTGTTTGAGTCCACAGTGCTCTCTGGACGTAAGTGAACTACAACTCCCAAACTCAAGGTCAATGCCCACCAAACCCTCCCAGTATTTTCCCACCAAATGCCCACCAAACCCTCCCAGTTGGTTATGGGAGTTCTGTGTGCCAAGTTTGGTTCAATTTCATCGTTGTTGGAGTTCAGAATGCTCTTTGATTGTCGGTGAACTGCAAATCCCAGCAACTACAACTCCCAATCCCCCCGCTAAACCTATTAGTATTCAGATTTGGTGGCAGAGGCACATGAGCAGAGATACCCAATCAGGTGGCTTTTAATCTGCTTCATTATAACCCTCAGCCCAATAACGTGAAAATTCAGGAGTTGGTGGTCCTACCTGTAGCCTGCTCTCCAGATGTCTGACCCGGCGGCTCCTCAGCACTCGCCAGGGATGGCCTCTCTGCATTGCCTGTGTCTGTCTTCTCTTTCTGCTCTTCCTCCTTTGTGGTGGCCTCTTCTTCCCCAGCACCTTGCACACCAGGAGCCTGATCCGTGGAAGTTCCCTCTAGGTCTGGGCCCAACTCTTGCTCCAATTGCTGGGCAGTGGTCTGGGAGAGGGATGGAGTGGGAGCAGGCATCTCCACTGGCTCGGAGGCAGACGGTGGACTCAATTTTTCTGGCTGTTCACCCTCATCGGCCTTCTTTTCTTCCAAGCTGATCTCTGGCTCAGCCTTGTCGGATTCCTTTTCTTCCACGCTGAGCTCTGGCTCACCCTTGCCGACCTCCTTTTCTTCCACGCTGAGCTCTGGCTCATCCTTCTTTTCTTCCACAATGATCTCTGGTGGCTTCTCAGGGATGGTTTCAGGTCCAACTCCTTCATCCGTAGTTCCGACGCCGGCTTCTTCGGCGATCGGCTCAGCCTTCTCCGGGGAACCTTCCTCTGGAACCGTGACTTCGCCGGGTGTATCTTCTGCTTGTTCTGTCACTTGAACAGCTTGGCTCTCGTCTTCTACAATGATGGTCACCTGTCCATCCTGCTCTGGGATCACGGCCAACTCCAGGGTGTCCAGCTCCGCTTCGTCCAGTTCCAGATCGGAGAGGATGCCCTTCAGGATGTTGTTGAGCACCAAAGCCTCCACAGATAACCCAGGAAGAGACTCCTCCGAAACTGCGGCAGTGGTGACGATGGGCTCGTCGTCCTCCATATTCCCCCAAAACTCGGTCAGTTCGATGTCATCTAGTTCGACCATGGGCCCTACAGAAGAGGAAAGGGTTGCTGTAAGTTTCTCGGGTTGTATGGCCATGTTCCAGAAGCATTCTCTCCTGATGTTTCACCTGCAGCTACAGCTGGCATCTTCAGAGGTTGTGAGCCTTGAATGAACTCCCCAGAGCTTCAGAAGGTCAGCCTGAGACTACACTTACATTTCCTTGGGTCACGGTACCCCTTCCTGGCATCCTGCAGGCAGTTGTCATAATAGTATTCCAGTAAGGAAAACACTCTTGCTCGATCCAGGAGTCCCACCTTGGAAAAAGGGACAGAGTCATCTCAGTGACCATTGCCACGTTTAATTTACTTCAGGGTTGGGCTAAGTGAGAGGTCTCTGTGGGAGAAGGGCCTCAGTGTGTTAGTAGGCCTAAGTATGAGAAGGCCTCAGTGTTAGTTCACCTCAGCGTGATAGAGGTGTCAGTTTGAAAAAGCCATCAGTGTGGGAAGGCCTCAGTCTGAGAGAGCCCTCAGTGTGAGAAGGCCTCAGTGTGTTAGTAGGCCTAAGTATGAAAAGGCCTCAGTGTTAGTTCACCTCAGCATGAGAGAGGTATCAGTCTGATAAAGCCCTCAGTCTGAGAAGGCCTCAGTCTGAGAAAGCTATCAGTGTGAGAAGGCCTCAGTCTGAGAGAACCCTCACTGTGAGAAGGCCTCAGTGTTAGTTCACCTCAGCATGAGAGAGGTATCAGTCTGATAAAGCCCTCAGTGTGAGAAGGCCTCAGTCTGATAAAGCCCTCAGTGTGAGAAGGCCTCAGTCTGAGAAAGCCATCAGTGTGAGAAGGCCTCAGTGTGAGGTAGGCCTCAGTGTGAGAAGGCCTGGTGTGAGAAGCTTCGGTGAGAAAAGCCCCAGGTTGAAGGCCATTGTGTGTGAAGGCTGCTGTGTGTAAAAACCTCTGTGTAACTTCAGTATGAGAAGAGGCTCTGTGAGAGCGAAGCTGTTTATCTGCATGAGAAAGAAGCCCAGCGTGGAAGCAAAGAAGGAAGTGTAAAGAACTTCATTTTTCTTATGGAAACCTTGTGGTTGTAAATAGTGCAACTATATTTGATGAAGGCAAGATGAAAATACATAATACGCATATTGGAAAATATATATTGGATGTAACTATATTAGAAGTAGGAATTAGAAAATTTAAAGGATGTATGTATGCATGAACTTCACTTCACTTGGCTTCTTAAAAGCTGCAAAATTAGATGCCTCAAGAGAGGCCGAGGTCTAGGAAAGGAATGGCAAATTTCAAGAGACTCTTTGCATTTTGGTATCAGCCAAAGCTAATCGTAAGATTCATGAGCTGGCCATCAAGAGGCTTCAGGTAGAACTTTTCTCAAGATGGATGGAAGCTCTTGCTATCAGTAGCCTAGTAGACACTCTGGCTCGATGGTCCTCATTAATAGCACCTCCTTAGATAAAGGTGCTTAAATTAAGATTGACAGGTGTTGAAGTTAAAATATGCCATTGAAGTCAATGTAAAAGTAGAATTTTGTGATGTCTGTATGATGCATGCATATTATTTTGAAAGGGTATATAAACCAAGGCGTTTCTTTCTTCAGTACCCTGATTTTTGGACTACCAGCAGGGTCCATATCCGGTTGGCGCCAACCGAGAATAAACAGTGCTTTTTCAGACCCCAGGAACTCTCTTTGTCTCTTTTCCTCAAACCTTCTCCCTGCCACTTCGTATTATTTTACTACGAAGCTAAGACTCCTATGGAAGAGATAACATTGGTCTGTGTGTTTTTGTTCTTATTTATTTATTTATTTATTTACTGCACTTGTAGACCGCCGTTCTCAGCCCTAGGGCGACTCACAGCGGTGTACAACATATAAAAACAAATTACAATATAGGCAATATCACAACAACAATAACAACATCACTATCAATAATACAATTACACTAAATCATTCGCAACGTCTCATCATAGAATCACAATCCAATCTCGTTATCCATGTTCTGTTCCAATCGTCATTGCCAATTGTTGTAGCACTTAGTCAAACGCCTTCTCAAACAACCACGTCTTTAGTCTCTTGCGGAATGTCATAAGGGAGGGCGCCTGTCTGATGTCCACAGCCGGGGGGCCACCACCGAGAAGGCCCTATCCCTCGTCCCCGCCAGGCGTGCCTGTGAGGCAGGCGGGATCGAGAGAAGGGCCTCCCCAGACGATCTCAAAGTCCTCGTGGGCTCATAGGCCGAGATGCGGTCAGACAGGTATTTTGGGCCAGAACCGTTTAGGGCTTTGTAGGCCAACACCAGCACCTTGAATTGGGCCCGGTAGCAGATCGGCAGCCAGTGGAGCTGGAACAACAAGGGCGTTGTATGCTCCCTGCGTCCTGCTCCCGTTAGTACATGGCTGCCGCGCGCTGGACTAGCTGGAGCTTCCGGGCCGTCTTCAAGGGCAGCCCTACGTAGAGAGCGGTGCAGTAGTCAAGGCGGTATGTGACCAGAGCGTGTACTACCGTGGCCAAGTCAGACTTCCCGAGGTACGGGCGCAGCTGGCGCACGCGCCTGAGCTGTGCAAATCCTCCCCTGGTCACCGCTGAAACCTGGGGATCCAGGCTCAGCGATGAATCCAGGATCACACCCAAGCTCATATCACTTTGGGCTTCTCACAGACTGAGGCCTACCTCACACAGTGAGGTCTTCTCTGACAGGCTAAAGCCTTCTTCACACTGTGAGGCCTTCTCACAGACTGAGAACTTTCTCCTACTGAGGCAAACTAACACAGAGGCCTACTGGTGCTGGGTCACACTGTGCTAATGTTACTCTGCTGTACATTTATGAGGAGGGTCTTTTGTTAACAAGCCCACTCGCCCGACAGAAACCTCCAGCTTCAATCCCAAAGGAAGTATCTGCCAGAGGATTCCCAAGAGATCTATGGATCTACCTGTCCGGGGTCGCAGTCAAAGAAGAGCTGGACAAACATATGCCTCCAGACGTCATGCCTGAGGGCATCTCGGGCATCATTGGCACATTGAAGGAGATGTCTCAGCAGCTGTTCAAACTGGTCACTGTTGAAATTCTTGACGTAGGAAAGGAGATACTGAGGGACGGAGACAGAGGGGGATGCAGAACCAAACAATCAATCATTGATAAGCCAGGAATAAAAATCATGCTAATATCCCGCTACAACTAGGATGTGGTTGAGTTCCAAGACGCACCTCTATGCACTCCTCTTGGTTCACCATCACCTCCAGCGCCCCGACCGCTTCCAGGGGCCGGGCATAGATCCCTATGGAGATGAAAAACATTGGACATGGAGGAAGATGAGGATTCCCAGAATCTTTGCACAGAACCGGCATTCCCTCCCCAAACCCCCAAATCCTACAACCTGAAGAGGTCAGGAACAATTTTGCTAATACCAGATACCAAAACACACTTGCCCTATAACTCTAATTTTGTTTTGAGGTGATATTCTTTGCTTTTGTAGGGACATCTTCAGCGGATAAAGTTTTCTGGGCTGCCTGGCTATGTTCCAGGAGCATTCTCTCCTGACGTTTCGCCTACATCTCTGGCAGGCATCCTCAGAGGTTGGGAGGTCTGTTGGAAACTGTCCAACCCTCTGCCATGCAGGAAAAGCACAATCTGAGCCCTCCCAACAGATGGCCATCCAGTCTCTGCTTCAGAGCCTCCAAAAGTGAGCCTCCACTAGACTCCGAAACAGAGAGTTCCACTGTTGAGCAGCTTTCGTTATAGTCAAGAAGTTCTTCCTAATCTCTGGGAGTGAGTGTTTGCTTCCTGTTAGGGTCTGAGCTCAAGTGGCAGTTGAGTTCCCACAGAAGTTGTGGAAGTAAGAAGCCATCTTTGCTCCCTTTGCTTCAGGTAAGCCTTGTCTTAGAGTACATTAGAAATCTGAGTGTGTGTTTGAGACTAGCTGCTCCGAGTGTTTGTTTTGTTTGGGAGGCGAGGCTAAATTCTTTAGCCAGCAGTGATTGACAGTTTCAGGGCAGCAATTAGTGACTGATTGTTCCTTATCTTTGAAGCTCTCTGGGAGTGAGTGTTTGTTTCCTGTTTAACCTATATAAGCCAGGGTTGCACGCGTCTATGATTCTAATGTTCAAGTGGAATCTCCTTTCCTGTCATTTGAACCCATGGCTCCATTGAGTCCTAGTCTCCAGGACAGCAGAAAAGGCAAGTGATTTGGATCAAGCTTTGGAGATGTTGCATGAACTTCTATGGCTCTAGTCCTCATGGTTCTAAACAGAAACAGATATCCCCTCGCCTTTGATTCTCTGGGGTCTTCGGTGTCCCACAAAGTGAGGGAAGAAGATGGGCATGACTTTACCTGTCTCAGGTGCCAGGCGGACGACCTCCAGGAATGACCTCAGGGCGCCTTGGATCTGCAAGCAAAAGGACCCATTTCAAGGACTCCAAGTCCCATCAGGTTCAGAACAACAGGCCTGTGCTCATTGGGAACATTTCCAATCCAAAATGTCAACAGATTTAAATCATTGGATGGAATAGGTAGGTGGTTAGGAATTGTGGGAGTTGTTGGAAATCGCAACCTCCCAAGAATTCTCTGTTCATTTGTTAATGTGTATGTTTGCTAACCTGTATTCTAGGTTTATGTTGATATGCCAGTTTGACTTATCTCTTTGGTGTGGGAGGCGTTATTGTTCTGGTACAGCTGTACCAGGAGCTCCAATTTTATTTGCTTTGTATTAAATGTGTGCTTGCAGTCCAAGGTTTCAGGGACTCTGCAGATAGGTGGCTTCCTTTGGTTGCAATCATAGGGCAAGTCACCTGTCCATCATCGTTAAGTTTTGGTTTCGCTCCTTGCTCAGGGCAATTGGGAAGGGAAGGGAGCCATTTTAGTTAGTCTCAGCAAGGAAAACTAATGTACAGGATGTGTGCAAGCTTCCCCTGTACAAAAGCTTCAACCCTTAAGACTTCCTGGGCGGGAACAGTCTTAAGAGTCTCCAAAGATTTCCAGGGAAACAGCCCTAAAGACAAAAGAACTCCAGCTGGAGGACATCTAAGCCTTTACTGGTAGGTCCACTCGGCGTTCGAGAAGCAGTTCGACCCGGTAGCGGAGCCCACATCAGTAAGAGTTAGATTACAGTCAGTCTGGGAGAAGTTAAAACGGGGACTTTCCTTTAAAGTAAAGAAGAAGTTATTGAAGACAGTTGCCTGTCCTTCGTGGGCACGTTTAGGAAGCTACCAGTTGCATAAAAGCCTGGAATCAAACTTTCTGAAGACAAGAAAAGTTTCTGTCTGATTGTTCATTAATAAAAGACTTTGTTATACTTCACAAGCCATCTAAAGACTATTTGTGGTGGAAAACCTCTGAGAACTTCTCTTTGGGCCCCCTGGCTTCCTGCTAGTCAAAGGTTGCACGTCCTGTTCTAAAGGAAATTCTTTACAGGCCCAGTGCACAACTGAACAGTTACAGACATGTGGTTATTCTGCGCATGTTCAGACTCAGGACTCCATTTTGTATTCAGTCTGTTGTAAACACCTCATTGGAGGTGGCTGTGTTTGCATCAGACCCCAGTGGAGGTGGATGCATCAACTACAAGTGCAACAACTATCCTCTGCTAACCCAATATATTTTTGCAGTGGCGTGTCTTTATCCTTGGCAGTCTAAAGACATGGTTCTTCAGTTTAACAACTGTGGAACCCGTGTGCCATTACGTGAACACTTGTGAATATCTCTTGCTCAGAGAGTTGACTTCTAACAAGGTCATGCTTTTCTTGACTAGTGTTCATGGAGATTCACATTTTCCAAACGGATGTGACATCATTTGTAATTTTTCAGTAAGGTTACGGTGCAGTTATTTCCAATAGGTGATGGGATTTCCAATAGGAGTTGGAGTCCAAAACACCTGGAGGGAGGGAGGGCTGAAGTTGGGTCAGGCCTGATTTAGAGGCATTGCTTGGACTCTAAGTGCGCCTCTTTGTGCATGTTCTGGCAGGTCTTGCCCAGCAACAAATGGCGAGTCATGGGCCGGAGATGCCGGATTTCACGGTTTTTACAGAGGGATCGTCGAGACAACTTTGGAGCAGCTGCAACATGATGCAACTTTCCAGCATATGCCTCGATACGGAGTTTTTGCCTCGCTGTTGGGCAACAGCTCATTAAAAGGAGTCAAGACAATATATAAATAGTCACAGTCCAGCGCATAAAAGTTGTGATACTGCCCCGAGTTTGGGAAAGAGACTCTTTTCACATATGCAGAAGCTTAGCTGGATTTGCTTCCTAGGCAAGGGTTCTCGAAGCAGGGCAGCAGAACCCAAATTGTGTGCATGTTGCAACCTGAATGACAGTAATATATATGGGACCAAAACAAAGGTGAGCATGACAGGGAGCAGGAGTTGGATTTCTAATTCGGGAGGACATTGCATCAACCACCTATTAAAAACCCTTGCCAACCAAAACCCATAAGGATAAGCGGATGCGGAGTACAGTGTTCCCTCGTTGCTTCGCGGTTCGCTTATTGCAGACTCGCCGTTTCGCGGTTTTCAAAAAATATTAATTGAAAATATATATTGCGGTATTTTCGCTCTTCTGCGGGTTTCTTTCCGCCGCCGCTCTTCAAGGTGCTTTCCCTCCTCAATCATCCCTCCCTCCTTCTTTTACTTCACTTTATTTTAAGTTTATAAAGACTTAAAATAGTGTATAACTACTAAAATCTATATAAATAAAAATGCAATGTTCGTTTGTGGGGTTAACAGAACTCAAAAACCACTGAATTGACACCAAATTTGGACACAAGACACCTAACAACCCAATCTATGTCCTTCACTCAAAAAAATTGATTTTGTCATTTGGGAGTTGTAGTTGCTGGGATGTATAGTTCCCAGCAACTACAATCAAAGAGCATTCTGAACCCCACCAAAGATAGAATTGGGCCAAGCCTCCCACACAGAACCCCCATGTGGACCACAGCAACGCATGGCAGGGGATGGCTAGTCTATATATATTAAGGTAATATTCATTTGTGGGATTAACAGAACTCCAAAACCACTGGACAAATTGACACCAAATTTGGACACAAGACACCTAACAGACCAACAAGTGACCATCACTCATAAAAAAAACCCAAAATAGCAGAAAGGACTTAAAACCCCAAAACAGATAAATGACGAAAAGCTAAATGACGATGCAGAAAAACGGAAAGGAAAAGGGAGGGAAGGAAGGGAAGAAAGAAAGAAAGAAAGAAAGAAGGATGGAAGCAAAGAGTAAAGGAAGGAAGGAAAGATGTAGAGAAGGAAGAAAGGAGAGAAAGAAAGAAAGAAAGAAAGAAAGAAAGAAAGGGAGAGAGGGAGGGAGGTAGGGAAAGGAAGAAGGAAAGAGAGAAGGAAGGATGGAAGCAAAGAGCAAAGGAAGGAAGGAAAGAGGTAGAGAAGGAAGGAAGGAGAGAAAGAGGGAGAGAAAGAAAGAGAGAAGGAAGGATGGAAGCAAAGAGCAAAGGAAGGAAGGAAAGAGGTAGAGAAGGAAGGAAGGAAAGAGGGAGAGAAAGAAAGAAGGAAAGAGAGAAGGAAGGATGGAAGCAAAGAGCAAAGGAAGGAAGGAAGGAGAGAAAGAAGTAGGAAAAGAAAAGGGGAAAGGAAGAAAAGAGATATAAGAGGAAGGAAGGAGAGAAAGAAAGAAAAAAGGGAAGGAAGGAAAGAAAGAGGGAGCGAAGGAAGGAGAGAAAGGGAGGAAGGAAAGAAGGAGAGAAAGAGGGAGGAAAAGAAAAAGGGGAGAAGGAAGGAAGGAGAGAAGGAAAGAAGAAACGGGAAGAAGGAACGAGGGAAAGAAAGGCGAGAAAGAGGGAGGGGAGGTTGGCCACAGCAACGTGTGGCGGGTACAGCTAGTCTATATAAAAAAAATTATAATGTTCGTTTGTGGGATTAACAGAACTCAAAAACCACTGAACGAATTGACACCAAATTTGGACACAAGACACCTAACAACCCAATCTATGTCCTTCACTCAAAAAAATTGATTTTGTCATTTGGGAGTTGTAGTTGCTGGGATGTATAGTTCCCAGCAACTACAATCAAAGAGCATTCTGAACCCCACCAAAGATAGAATTGGGCCAAGCCTCCCACACAGAACCCCCATGTGGACCACAGCAACGCATGGCAGGGGATGGCTAGTCTATATATATTAAGGTAATATTCATTTGTGGGATTAACATAACTCAAAAACCACTGGACAAATTGACACCAAATTTGGACACAAGACACCTAACAGACCAACAAGTGACCATCACTCATAAAAAAAACCCAAAATAGCAGAAAGGACTTAAAACCCCAAAACAGATAAATGACGAAAAGCTAAATGACGATGCAGAAAAACGGAAAGGAAAAGGGAGGGAAGGAAGGGAAGAAAGAAAGAAAGAAAGAAGGATGGAAGCAAAGAGTAAAGGAAGGAAGGAAAGATGTAGAGAAGGAAGAAAGGAGAGAAAGAAAGAAAGAAAGAAAGAAAGAAAGAAAGAGGGAGGGAGGGAGGGAAAGGAAGAAGGAAAGAGAGAAGGAAGGATGGAAGCAAAGAGCAAAGGAAGAAAGGAAAGAGGTAGAGAAGGAAGAAAGGAGAGAAAGAGGGAAAGAAGGACAGGAGAGAAAGAGGGACAGCAAGAAAGAAGGAAAGAGAGAAGAAAGAATGGAAGCAAAGAGCAAAGGAAGGAAGGAGAGAAAGAAGTAGAAAAAAGGGGGGAATGAAGAAAAGAGATATAAGAGAAAGGAAGGAGAGAAAGAAAGAAAAAAGGGAAGGAAGGAAAGAAAGAAAGAGGGAGCGAAGGAAGGAGAGAAAGGGAGGAAGGAAAAAAGGAGAGAAAGAGGTAGGAAAAGAAAAAGGGGGGAAGGAAGGAAAGAGGCAGAGAAGGAAGGAAGGAGAGAAGGAAAGAAGAAACGGGAAGAAGGAACGAGGGAGCAAAGGAAGGAGGGAAGGAAAGGCGAGAAAGAGGGAGGGAAGGTTGGCCACAGGTACAGGTAGTCTATATAAATAAAAATATAATGTTCGTTTGTGGGATTAACAGAACTCAAAAACCACTGGACGCATTGACACCAAATTTGGACACAAGACACCTAACAACCCAATGTATGTCCTTCACTCAAAAAAACTGATTTTGTCATTTGGAAGTTGTAGTTGCTGGGATTTATAGTTCACCTACAATCAAAGAGCATTCTGAACCCCACCAACGATGGAATTGAACCAAACTTTGGCACACAGTTCTTCCATGACCAACAGAAAATACTGGAAGGGTTTGGTGGGCAGTGTCCTTTGGTTTTGAAGTTGTAGTTCACCTACATCCAGAGAGCACCGTGGACTCAAACAAGGATGGATCTGGGCCAAACTCTACACGGATACTCAATATGCCCAAATGTCAACACTATTGGAGTTTGGGGAAATTAGAATCTTGACATTTGGGAGTTGTAGTTGCTGGGATTTATAGTTCACTTACAATCACGGAGCATTCTGAACCCCACCAACGATAGAATTGGGCCAAACCTCCCACACAGAACCCCCATGTGGGCCAGAGCAACGCGTGGCAGGGGACGGCTAGTGATGTAGAAATATTAAAATAAATATAGCATCCCAACTTCGCGGATTTTCACTTTTTGCGGTATGTCCTGGAACATAATCCTCGCAATAAGTGAGGGAACATCATCCTTCGTCTCAAGAGAGAGACTCCGGAACAAACCACTCTCCCCAGTCGTCGTGCCCCAGTTCGTACCAGTGCGAGGGGAATGCGCCCAGCGGTGTCCTGCGTCCACTCCCTGAACTGCATGCTCAGTGCCCGCTTGCGGATCTCCGTCACGTGATCCTTGATCTTGTCCACCTCTTCCCGCTCGTGCCGCCTCTCTTCCACCAAAGCCTTCATTTCGGCGAGCCTGATGGGACCCAGATAGAAAGCATCTCTCTTTCATAGACTCATGAGAGAGACCCCAAGGGGGCATCCAGTCCAACCCTCTTCATCCAGGCAGGAAAAGCACCATCCAAGCACCCCCGGAAGGTGACTATCCAGCCAACTCTAAGGAAGGAGCCTCTACCGGACTCTGAGACAGAGAGTTCCACTGCTGAACAGCTCTTCTCACGATCAGGAGGTTTTTCGTCCCAACCCTTTTGGGACTATAATCCCAAATCCTCAAACCCGTTACACTGTACTGTCTGAAACTTTGAGCTTTCAGCCCAAATGTTGACATTTTCTAGCTATTTTCTGAAAACCCCAAACTGTATTGTTTAAGGTTCTTCTTGAGGGAAACGAGGACATGTTGTCAGAAATATTTAAATTAACTAGGTATTTTTAATTACAAAAATGTGAGTCAAACACTAAAAGGGGTTAAATTGATGAAATGACTCTGCAAAAGCTGTAGTTCAACACAAGCAGGTGTGCCTGTAGTATAGCGGCCCTCAGTCTGTGAGAGGTCTCTGTGGGAGAAAGTCCTCAGTGTGTTAGTAGGCCTCAGTATGAGAAGACCTCAGTGTTAGTTCACTTCAGTGTGGGAGAGGTGTCAGTCTGAGAAAACCCTAAGTGTGAGAAGACCTCGGTGGGAGGAAGACTTCAGTGTGAGGTAGGCTTCAGTGTTAGTAGGCCTCAGTGTGAGAAGGCCTGGTGTGAGACGCTTCAGTGAGAGAAGCCCCAGGTTGAACACCATTGTGGGAGGGAGGAAGACCTCAGTGGGGGGAAGACCTCAGTGTGAGGTAGGCCTCAGTGTTAGTGGGTCTCAGTGTGAGAAGGCCTGGTGTGAGAAGCTTCAGTGAGAGAAGCCCCAGGTTGAAGGCCATTGTGGGAGGGAGGAAGACCTCAGTGGGAAGAAGACCTCAGTATGAGGTAGGCCTCAGTGTGAGAAGGCCTGGTGTGAGAAGCTTCAGTGAGAGAAGCCCCAGGTTGAAGGCCATTGTGGGAGGGAGGAAGACCTCAGTTGGAGGAAGACCTCAGTGGGAGGTAGGCCTCAGTCTTAGTAGGCCTCAGTGTGAGAAGGCTTGGTGTGAGAAGCTTCAGTGAGAGAAGCCCCAGGTTGAAGGCCATTGTGGGAGGGAGGAAGTCCTCAGTGGGAGGAAGACCTCAGTGTGAGCTAGGCCTCAGTGTTAGTAGACCTCAGTGTGAGAAGGCCTGGTGTGAGAAGTCTCAGTGTGAGAAGCCCCAGGTTGAAGGCCATTGTGTGTGAAGGCTTCTTTGTGTAAAAATCTACTGTGTGAAGCTCCTGTATAAGAGGCTGTGTTACTTTGCCTTGGTGGGAGAAATGTCTCAGTCTGTGAGAAGGCCTCACAGTGTGAGGTAGGCTTTAGTCTGTTAGAGAAGGCCTCACAGTATGAGTAGGCCCTAGTCTGTAAGAAGCTTCAGTGAGAGAACCCCAGATTGAAGGCCTCGTGTGTAAAGCTGTGTATAAAGCTACTGTGTGAATCTCCAGTGTGAAGGTTGTCTGTTCTTCTCCACAGTCGCACAAGGTGGAGGATTCTTCTAGGTCATGTCATTTTGCCAGGTTGTCTTATGATCTGCCCACTCCACTTCTGATTCTGTCCATGGACTTCTGAGTTGCCCATTCTTGGTTTGCTCGAGGCATACCCTTGTGGGGGGGGGGGGGGGACCCAATTGGGATTTCCTGGTTTTCCTGCCCAGAGGGACACCCTTGCTGTTGCTGGGGGAACGTTAAGGGAAGTGGTGGTTCTCCTGAAACTTTCCCTTGATTTGAGTCTACTGGGAAGAGGCAGATAGCTATGCAGTGAGTGGCGTTCCCAGTGTTCAACTTTATTTCTCTCGCAATTGGCAGCAACTTCCCGTCGCACATCAGGGGAGCAATGCAGCTAGCTTATAGAGCAGTGTTTCTCAACCTTCCTAATGTCACGACCCCTTAATACACTTCCTCGTGTTATGGCGACTCCTCCAACCATAACATTATTTTTGTTGCTACTTCACAACTGTCATTTTGCTGCTGTTGTGAATCTTAATGTAAATATCTGGTATGCAGGATGTACGTTCTTTCATTGGACCAAATTTGGCATAAATACCCAATACGTCCAAATTTGAATACTGGTGGGATTGGTGGGAGGGATTGATTTTATCCCGTGGGAGTTGTAGTTGCTGGGATTTATAGTTCACCTACAATCAAAGAGAATTCTGAACTCCACTAATGATGGAATTGAACCAAACTTGGCACACAGAACTCCCATGACCAACAAAAAATACTGGAACGGTTTGGTGGACATTGCCCTTGAGTTTTGAAGTTGTAGTTCACCTACATCCAGAGAGCACTGTGGACTCAAGCAATGATAGATCTGGACCAAACTTGGCACGAATTCTCAATTGAGAACACTGGTGGAGTTTGGGGCAAATAGACCTTGACATTTGGGAGTTGTAGTTGCTGGGATTTATAGTTCACCTACTATCAAAGGGCATTCTGAACTCCACTAATGATGGAATTGAACCAAACTTGGCACCCAGAACGCCCACGACCAACAAGAAATACTGGAAGTTTTTGGTGGGCATTGATCTTGAGTTTGGGAGCTGTAGTTCACCTACATCCAGAGAGCACTGTGGACTCAAGCAATGATAGATCTGGACCAAACTTGGCACGAATTCTCAATTGAGAACACTGGTGGAGTTTGGGGCAAACAGACCTTGACATTTGGGAGTTGTAGTTGCTGGGATTTATAGTTCACCTACAATTAGAAAGCATTCTGAAAGCTAGCAATGATAGAATTGGGCCAAACATGGACTCAAGCAATGATGGATCTGGACCAAACTTGGCACGAATTCTCAATTGAGAACACTGGTGGGGTTTGGGGCAAACAGACCTTGACATTTGGGAGTTGTAGTTGCTGGGATTTATAGTTCACCTACTATCAAAGGGCATTCTGAACCCTACCAATGATTGAATTGGGCCAAACTTCCCACACAGAACACCCACGACCAACAGAAGATGCTGTTTTCTGACGGTCTTTGGCGACCCCTCTGACACCCCCTTGCGACCCCCAGGTTGAGAAACACTGTTATAGAGTCTTATCAACAGGTGTAGGTTTAAGACATCCTGTGATTACTCTGCATGTTTCCTTCAATGCTGTGTTCACCTGTGTCCCGTGGCAGACATGTGCCGAATGGTGCCTGCCCTGTTTGGTTCAGCTTCCCTTTTTGCTTTGGCTCAGCACTAAGATGACCAACTGTATGATGCAAATCGAATGCACACCCCAATTTCGGCAACGTCATTCATCCCCAAATAGGTAAGCACTCAATTTGAGCCAATACGGGACTTTTCGGATGAATGGGGATCAGCGGACGGGTCGGGCGCACTCACTTGTTTTGCGTGGTCTTGGGCACCTTGGTCTTCAGCTCCTCCGTGACGGCCTTCATGCCCCGCTGGTAGGGATCCAAGGTGGCCGAGATCTGGAAGGCCGGGTTGTTCCTCATCAGGTACTCCCCCAGGAAGGTAATGGGGTCGAACTTGCGGGGCTCCAGCTTCTCCAGAGCCTCCTTCCTCTCCGCCACACGTAGTAGCTTCTCCACTCCAGGGACCAAGGTGGGAAGGAGCTTGTCCAGGAGGTAAGCCCGCGTCTCCAAAGCCGCCCGCTCGTCGTCGAACCACTCTCGGGCCAGAACGTCCGGCGGCTCCTTCCTCTCCGTCTTCTTCTCCAAGGCCTTCTCCCGGTCGAACTTGTCCACTCGCCGATCCTGGAGGCCCAAAGCCCTCGCCTGGACGCTCTTGTAGAAGACGGCCTTCCACCGGGCGTCCGTTTGCGGAGAGAGCGGCCGGAAGACGACCGGCGGTGGCGGTGGCGGCAGCAACGTTTCCATCTCTGACGGCAACTCTTTTATTGTGCTTATCTCCGACTCGTCGTCTGCCCTGTCTAGTTCGGAAGCCATGCTTCACTCTGAAAGAGAGCCCAAGGACCCATGTAATATAATATATTGTATATACATATAATATTTGCATTATTATAATGGAATACAATATGATACTAATAATAATATGATATTATAATTGTATTCAGGAAAGCCTAGAGAAGACAATTATGCTGGGGAAAGTGGAAGATAAAAGGAAGAGGGGCTGACCAAGGGCAAGATGGATGGATGGCATCCTTGAAGTGACTGGACTGACCTTGAGGGAGCTGGGGGTGGTGACGGCCGACAGGGAGCTCTGGCGTGGGCTGGTCCATGAGGTCACGAAGAGTCGGAGACGACTGAATGAGTGAACAACAACAATTATATTATTTATATTACATATAATATATATATAATCTATATAAATAAAAATGTAGACCTCAGTGTGAGAAGGCCTCAGTGTGAGAAGACCTCAGTGGGAGAAAGACCTCAGTGTGAGAAGACCTCAGTGCGAGAAAGACCTCAGTGTCAGAAAGCCTCAGCGTGAGACGACCTCAGTGGGAGAAAGACCTCAGTGTCAGAAGACCTCAGTGTGAGAAGACCTCAGTGGGAGAAAGACCTCAGTGGGAGAAAGACCTCAGTGGGAGAAAGACCTCAGTGGGAGAAAGACCTCAGTGGGAGAAAGACCTCAGTGTGAGAAGACCTCAGTGTCAGAAGACCTCAGTGTCAGAAGACCTCAGTGGGAGAAAGACCTCAGTGTCAGAAGACCTCAGTGTGAGAAGACCTCAGTGGGAGAAAGACCTCAGTGTCAGAAGACCTCAGTGTGAGAAGACCTCAGTGGGAGAAAGACCTCAGTGTCAGAAGACCTCAGTGTCAGAAGACCTCAGTGGGAGAAAGACCTCAGTGTCAGAAGACCTCAGTGTCAGAAGACCTCAGTGGGAGAAAGACCTCAGTGTCAGAAGACCTCAGTGTCAGAAGACCTCAGTGGGAGAAAGACCTCAGTGTCAGAAGACCTCAGTGTCAGAAGACCTCAGTGGGAGAAAGACCTCAGTGTCAGAAGACCTCAGTGTCAGAAGACCTCAGTGGGAGAAAGACCTCAGTGTCAGAAGACCTCAGTGTCAGAAGACCTCAGTGGGAGAAAGACCTCAGTGTCAGAAGACCTCAGTGTCAGAAGACCTCAGTGGGAGAAAGACCTCAGTGTCAGAAGACCTCAGTGTCAGAAGACCTCAGTGGGAGAAAGACCTCAGTGTCAGAACGATGGAATTGAACCAAACATGGCACACAGTTCTCCCATGACCAACAGAAAATACTGGAAGGGTTTGGTGGACAATGCCCTTTGGCTTTGGAGTTGTAGTTCACCTACATCCAGAGATCACTGTGGACTCAAACAATGATGGATCTGGACCAAACTCTACACGAATACTCAGTATGCCCAAATGTGAACACTGGTGGAGTTTGGGGAAAATAGAATCTTGACATTTGAGAGTTGTAGTTGCTGGGATTTATAGTTCACCTCAAACAATGATGGATCTGAACCAAACTCTACACGAATACTCAATATGCCCAAATGTGAACACTGGTGGAGTTTGGGGAAAACAGAATCTTGACATTTGGGAGTTGTAGTTGCTGGGATTTATAGTTCACCTCAAATAATGATGGATCTAGACCAAACTCTACACAAATACTCAATATGCCCAAATGTGAACACTGGTGGAGTTTGAGGAAAATAGAATTTTGACATTTGAGAGTTGTAGTTGCTGGGATTTATAGTTCACCTACAATCAAAGAGCATTCTGAACTCCACCAACAATAGAATTGGGTCAAACTTCATACACAGAATCCCCATGCGGGCCACAGCAACGCGTGGCAGGGGACGGCTAGTATTACTAATAATATTACAATATAATAGTATAGTATAATATAGTAATATATCATACTGATATTGTACTATGCTAATAATATATTATATGTATGTTTTGATATGGTCAAAATTGACTAATCAATAAAGAATTATTGTTATTGTTGTTATATTATATGTATATATATCTTATAAGCCGCTCTGAGTCCCCTTCGGAGTGAGAAGGGTGGCATATAAATGTCGTAAATAAATCTATATAAATAAAAATGTAATGTTCGTTTGTGGGATTAACATAACTCAAAAACCACTGGATGAATTGACACCAAATTTGGACACAAGACACCTCTCAGGTCAACGAGTGGCCATCACTCATTAGAGTGGAAGAGACTTAAAAAACCAAAAAATAAAATATACATTGCAATGCATGCGCAAAACCACATATATACACATAGAGATGTAGCGTTATTATTATGCATATATTTGTATATATTTCAATATATAAATGATAGGAATTGTGGGCATTGGGGTCCAAAACAGCTGGAGGGGTGGCCCAAGTTGGCCCATGCCTGGTGTCGATCTATATGAAAATAGGAAGAGCGATAGAGCGCTCGGCACAAAGCCACTTACTTGGGGAGCCCTGGCCTCTCTGGCGCTCGCTCGTGGATGCTGTGTGTGTTTGGCTTTGCTAAGCAACCAAGCCCTTCACAGGCGGCTCACCCCCCTTCCCCCTTCGAGGCGGGCCACGTCCCACCAGGGTGACATCACTCAGTGGCTGGATTGATTGCAAAAGGGGGGACGAGAGAGGGAAAGGCATGATGTGCAGTTTGGCAAAGGACAGGCACATCCTCCTCCCTCTTAATGGACTTCTAGCCTCCCACCTTACATATATTATCATTATACTAGCCGTCCCCTGCCATGCGTTGCTGTGGCCCAGTCTGTGTATATGTGATTATGTGTACATATGTGTTTGTGCATATAGATAGATAGATAGGTTTATATGTGTGTGTGTATGTGTATATATATTTGTGTATTTGTGTGTTTATGTGTATGTATATTGTGTATATGTATGTACTTGTCTGTATGCATATTTGTGTGTATATGTGCATGTATGTGTGCATATGTGTGTATGTATGTGTACATGTATATGTGTGCTTAGGTATATGTATATGTGTATGTATGTGTGCATGTGTATATATGTGTGTTTGCATGTGTATATATATAGGTGTATATATGTGTGTGTATGTGTATGTATATTGTGTATATGTGCTTGTCTATATGCATATTTGTGTGTGTATATATATATATGTGTATGTATGTGTATAGGTGTGTGCATGTGTATATGTATATGTGTATGTATGTGTGCATATGTGTGTATGTATGTGTACATGTATATGTGTGCTTAGGTATATGTATATGTGTATGTATGTGTGCATGTGTATATATGTGTGTTTGCGTGTGTATATATATAGGTGTATATATGTGTGTGTATGTGTATATATCTTTGTGTATTTGTGTGTTTGTGTGTATGTATATTGTGTATATGTGCTTGTCTATATGCATATTTGTGTATATATATATGTGTGTGTATGTATGTGTTTATGTGTGTGCATGTGTATATGTATATGTGTATGTATGTGTGCATATGTGTGTATATATGTGTACATGTATATATGTGTACATGCTTAGGTATATGTATATGTGTATGTATGTGTGCATGTGTATATATGTGTGTTTGAGTGTGTGTGTGTGTATGTTACATGTAATATAAATATATAATTATAATATGATATTATAATTATATATTTATATTACATGTAATATTACTAATAATATTACAGTATAATTGATTTAGTGAAATATAGCAATATTTAAAACTGATATTGTATTATGTTAATAATATATTGTATGTATATATACCTTGTAAGCCGCTCTGAGTCCCCTTTAGGGTGAGAAGGGCGGCATATAAATGTCGTAAAATAATTAAATAAATATGTGTATGTATATATATTTGTGTAATGTAATGCAATGCAATACTAATAATAATACAATATAATAATAATATATAATAATAGCAAATGATAAAACTAATATTGTGCTCTTCTAATAATATTATATTGTAAAACCTGACACACACACACACACACATATATATATATATATATATATATATATATATATAATGTAATATAATATATTGCTATTATTATTATAATTGTATTGTATTATTATTAGTATGATGTTGTATGTGCATATAATATTGATTAAAATGTAATGTAATGCAATGTCATACTAATAATAATACAATATAATATTGATTCTAATATAACCTAATACAATATCATGCTAATAAATATACAATATAATAATAATAATAATAATAATATATAATAATATTGTGATATAGTAATGCTAATATAGTCAATATTATACTACTGATAATATATAATGATAACATTATTTTATTATTGTATTGTTGTTTGTATACATTGTATATCTTCTGTATTTTAAGTTGTAAGGTTTTGGATGGTGAGATCAAGCGGGATATAAATCAATAGAGACATAATCAGGAGCCTGAATCTCTCAATATTAAACATAATGTAATGCAATGCCATACTAATAATAATACAATATAATAATAGTAAATGATAATACTAATATTGTGCTCTGCTAATAACATAATATATTATAATTATAATATATTATAATATAATACAATATCATACTAATAATAATAAAATATAATATTGATTATAATATAATGTAATACAATATCATGCTAATAAAAATACAATATATAAAAATAGTAATATTTTGATATAGTTATACTAATATAATCAATATTATACTACTGATAATATATCATCATCATCATCATTTAATAACTTATTATTACATATAATATAACTTATTATATTATATAACTTATTATATATAATAATACTATTTATTATAATATTATTATTATTTTTATTATTATTATAGTATTATTATGATACTATTTATTATATTATTATTATATAACATTATATTATATAATATTATATATAATGATAATACTATTTATTATTGTATATTAGTAACTTATTATTATATATAATATAACTTATTATATTATATAACTTATTATTATATATAATATTACTATTTATTATAATACTATTTAATACTATTTATTATTATTATTATAGTATTATTATAATACTATTTATTATTATATTATTATTATATAACATTACATTACATAACTTATTATTACATGTAATCATACTATTTATTATAATACTATTTATTATTGTTATTATAGTATTATTATAATACTATTTATATTATTATTATATAACTTATTATATTATATAACATTATTATATATAATACTATTATAATACTATTTATTATTATTATTATAGTATTATTATAATACTTTTTATTATTATATTATTATATAGCTTATTACATTATATATCTTATTATTACATATAATAATACTATTTATTATAATACTATTTATTATTATTATTACAGTTGTATTATAATATTATTTATTATATTATTATTATATAACTTATTATATTATATATCTTATGATTACATATAATAATACTATTTTTTATAATACTATTTATTATTATTATTATTATAGTATTATTATAAAACTATTTATTATATTATTATTATATAACTTATTACATTACATAACTTATTATTATATATAATAATACTATTTATTATAATACTATTTATTATTATTATTATAGTATTATTATAAAACTATTTATTATATTATTATTATATAACTTATTACATTACATATTATTACATATAATACTATTTATTATAATACTATTTATTATTATTATTATAGTATTATTATAATACTATTTATTATATTATTATATATAACTTATTACATTACATAACTTATTATTACATATAATAATACTATTTATTATAATACTATTTATTATTATTATTTAACTTAATATTATATAACTTATTATTATATATAATATAACTTATTATATCACATAACGTATTATTATTTAATCTATTATTATTTAACTTATTATTATATGTAATAATGCTATTTAATACTATCTATCATTATTATTATTATTATTATAGTATTATTACAATACTATTTATTATATTATTATTATATAACTTATTACATTATACAACTTATTATTATATATAATGATAATACTATTTTATTATTGTATTGTTGTTTGTATCCATTGTATATTTGCTGTAAGGTTGTAAGGTTTTGGATCTAAATCAATAGAGACCTGACTCTCTCACCCCAAAAGGCCAGCCTCCTCTGCTTTGGCAGCGCGAGGGTTAACCCTCTTCGGTGGGCGGGGCCAAGGGCCGGGTGGGCGGGGCGACGGGAGGGAGAGGGGCGCGCGAGGCGTTGGGGAGGGCGTGGCCTAGCCGCGGCGGCGGTTGACAGGTGGCGCATGCGCGCTGGCGCCTCATTGTACCCGGCCGCTCCTCAGTCGGCGGGAGAGCGTCGGAGGGGGAGGACGCGCGCGGGGTCTCTCCCCATGGAGTAGGGAAGGCCGAGCCCGGCCGGCCGCCCCGATGGCGCTGGTGACGGTGCAGCGCTCGCCCACCCCCAGCGCCACCTCCAGCCCCTGCGCTTCGGTGAGTGAGTCGCTCTCTCGCTCGCTCGGGGAGTCAGTCGCTGAGGAGAAAGAGGCAGGGGAGCCGCCAAGGCGCATGCGCAAAGGCGCCCGCCGGGCTGGCCCGCGCCCTTGCGCATGCGCCGCGGCTCGCCCTCTCCCTCAAACCCCCCCTCCCACCCCTGCTTCTCTTTTGGAGGTGTTTTGTCCCCCTCCCCTCGCCGTCCTCCCTTTCCCCCTTCTCCTTCTCTGCAACAGCTGCAAGGAGGAGAAACCATTCATTCATTCATTGAATCCACAAAACTCTGAATTAATTATGAATCTAAAGGGTTTTTTTAAAAAAAAAATCCCTTCTTATTATTTTTTAATTACCTAAATGATTAATTGGGGAAGAGATCAGAGAGATAATTTAGGCCAAACTGTTGCATCTCTGTTTGGATTTCAAATTTGCAGCTCTTCTCTTCCTCTGTCATTCATATAATATACTCTTGATTAGGTTTGGGTTCAAATATCTCTCAGATAATATATATTATATATATAATTTAAAATGATTATTTATAATTATTATTATTATTATTTATAATATTTATAATAAATATTATAAATATAATAATATTTATTATAATAATAAGACTACTTAATAACAATAACAACAATAATTCTTTATAATATTCATAATAAATATAATTTGTAATATAATAAATATCTCTCCGATAATATAAAATATATAATTTTAAAAGATAATAATAATAAGACTACTTAATAACAATAATAATATTTTATAATATTTATAATAGATATGATTTATAATATAATAAATATCTCTCAGATAACATAATATATATAATTTAAAAAGATAATAATAATAATACTACTTAATAACAATAACAATAATAATACTTTATAATATTTATAATAATATTAGAAATATAATATTATTTATAATAATAATAAGACTACTTAATAACAATAATAATACTTTATAATATTTATAATAAATATAATAATATTTATAGTAATAATAAGACTACTTAATAGCAATAACAATAATAATACTTTATAATATTTATAATACATATTCTAAATATAATAATATTTGTGATAATAAGACAACTTAATAACAATAATAATAAATATAATATTTATAATAATACTACTTAATAACAATAACAATAATACTTTATAATATTTATAATAAATATTATAAATATAATAATATTTATAATAATAAGACTACTTAATAACAATAACAATAATAATACTTTATAATATTTATAATAAATATTATAAATATAATATTTATAATAATAATAAGACTACTTAATAACAATAACAATATCTGATTGCCCCCTGATACGATAAATAAAATAAATAAATAACAATAAGAAAACTTTATAATAATAATACAATTTAATAATAATAATAACTATATTTATAATAGGATTAAAGCTTTATAATAATAATAATAAGACTACTTAATAACAATAACAATGTCTGGTTGCCCCTGACACGATAAATAAAATAAATAAATAACAATAAGAAAACTTTATAATAACGATACAACTTAATAATAATAATAACTATATTTATAATAGGATTAAAGGTATATTACTCGCCCTGAGTCCCCCTCCCCCGGGGAGGTTGAGAAAGGTGAGGTACAAATATCTTAAAATAAATAATGAAGAAATATATTTTATATTACATGTAATAATACTAATAATATTACAGTATAGTAGTATAGTACAATATCGTAATATACAATACTAACATTATATTGCAGTAACATATAATATTGATAATATTATAATGCAATATGATATAATGCTAATACTTATACAGTATAATTGTTTATTATATATTACACGTAACATTACTAATAATATTACAGTATAGTGGTATAGTACAATATCGTAATATATAATACTAATATTATATTGTATACACATAATATTGATGATAGTATTATAATGCAATACAATATAAGACTAATAATAATACAGTATAATAATTGTATATTATATATTACATATTATTACTAATAATGTTACAGTATAGTGGTATAGTACAATATCATAATATATAATACTAATATATTGTATACACATATAATATTGATAATACTATTATAATACGATATAATAATAATAGTACTGTATAATTGTTTATTATATATTACAAATAATATTACTAATAATGTTATAGTGCTGTAGTACAATATCGTAATATATAATACTAATATTACATTGTATACACATAATATTGATGATAGTATTACAATGTAATACAATATAAGACAAATAATTATACAGTATAATTGTATATTATATATTACATGTAATATTAATAATAATATTACAGTATAGTGGTATAGTACAATATAGTTATATATAATACTAATATTATATTGTATACACATATAATATTGATAATATTATTTTAATATAATACAATATAATAATATATACTATAATTGTATATTATATATTACATGTAATATTACTAATAATATTACAGTATAGTGGTATAGTACAATATAGTAATGTATAATACTAATATTATATTGTATGCACATGTAATATTGATAATAGTATTATAATGTAATACAATGTAAGACTAATAATCATACAATATAACAATTGTATGTTATATATTACATGTAATATTACTAATAATATTACAGTATATTTGTGTAGTACAATATAGTAATATATACTAATGTTGTGCTATGCTAATAATATTGTGCTATGCTAATAAAATATTGTATACACATATAATATTGGTTATATTATAAGGTAATGCATTATAATACTAATGTTAATACAATATAATTATTTTTATATTACATGTAATATAACTAATAATATTGCAGTATAGTGGTGTAGTACAATATAGTAATATATAATACTAGTGTTGTGCTGTGCTAATAATATATATTGTATACACATATAATATTGGTTATATTATAAGGTAATATAATATGATACTAATGTTACACGGTGAGGCCGCAGACCATATTTTTGGTCTTGCGGACCACTGGTAGACCATGGACGACAGGTTGGAAAGCACTGGTTTAGGCCAATATATTTCGGGCTCGGAAATATATTGGCAGCCAGTGTAGGTGCTGTAACTGGGGTGGTATGCTCCCTGGATCCAGCACCTGTCAATAACCTGGCTGCAGATGTCTGAAGTAGTTGGAGTTTCCAGGCACTTTTTAAGGGCAGCCCCACATAGAGCCCGTTACAGTAGTCTAAATGGGATGTAACTAAGGGATGTAACCAAAAAGTCACTCAGAGTGACTTACAACCATGAAATAAAATGTACTAGATAATAATAATAATAATAATAATAATAATAATAAACTTTGTTTATATCCCGCTCCCTCTCCAAAAGGAATCTGGGTGGCTTACAACAAAATTAAATCATAACAAATACCTAAGCCAAAGCAGAAAGGAAGGACATAATATATAACCAATAATCATATAATATAAATTATATATATTATTATATATATTATATATATTATTATATGATATGACCCTCTGCTTCTGCTGGCTTTTAATGGTTATTATTCAATATAATTGCTTATTTTAATTTAGTGTATATAATGTTCAGTATTGTTCTTTGTTTAGATTTGTTATGGTTTTCGTTTTATATAGGAATTGAATGTCTGCCTGTTGTGTTGGAAACCACCCTGAGGGATACAAATAAATAATAATAATAATAATAATAATAATAATAATAATAACTGGAATATATGGCAGTGTGGACTCAGATAACCCAATCCAAAGTTAATATTGTTGGATTTTCTGCCTTGATATTCTGCGTTATATGGCTGTGTGGAAGGGCCCTGGGATACTTTAGCCCAGAGTGTTGCATGTCTATTTTCTTTTAATACACAGGTATGCATTTAATTAATTGCCAATCGTGAAGATTCTGCCGAAGGAAGAGCTCTGAGGGATATTATTATTATATTCCACAATTAACTCTTGATTGAGACACAAAGGCCAACGTATGGTACCTCTGTTGGCTTTATTTTGCAATCTTTCAGCACTGTTCTCCTATTTATCAATGGAATTAATTGCAGAAATCTTAACAGAGGAAAGAACTGTGAGCTCAAATGGTTGCGTCTTTGATTTTATTTTCAGTTTCATTATGATTATTGATCATCTAAAGTGTGAGTGTGTCCTTTATGGGGAAAGATGGTGCATGTGGGATGTACTTACTTGCTTATACTTAGGCAATTATTTCTTTATTTATTGTATTGTCGAAGGCTTTCATGGCTGGAATCACTAGGTTCTTCTGGGTTTTTTCGGGCTATAGGGCCATGTTCTAGAGGCATTTCTCCTGACGTTTCGCCTGCATCTATGGCAAGCATCTTCAGAGGTAGTCTTTATTTATTTATTGACAACAGAGCGGCTTACAACTAAAAAGAAAATACAATATATTATATTATTATCATAGCACAATGTTAATATTATATATTACTATATTGTACTATGACATTATACTGTAATATTATTAGTAATATTACATTTAATATAAAATATATAACTATAATATCCCTCGTTGTCCCTGTATGATGACCTTCCAAGTGCAGTGTCTTAGGTGACTGTGGAGCCCTATTCTTGATCCACATGTTGTTCCACATTGAGCACATCGCTTTCTAAGCGGAAGGTGGTCCCAGTCAGGGTTAGTCTGATGTGCCTTTCTCTTGGCACGTTTCTCTGTTTGGCCCTCCATTCGTGCCTTTTCAAATTCCGCAGCACTGCTGGTCACAGCTGACCTCCAGCTAGAGCGCTCTTGATCTGCATGTTCTCCTACAGCGAAGAAATTGATTTCCATTTGGAAGGCACCTGAATTGTCCTTTGATCCCCGCACAACCTTGTCTTCTGCCGATTCTGGTGCTGACTCTGGTCTTGTGATTCTGCTACAGAGCAGCAGAGAGGATTTCCTCTTTAGGATATTGGGATGCCGCTCAGATTTCTGCTTACTGTTTGGTTTCATTTGAGCGGGCCCAGGTCACTGATGTAGGTGAGCCGTTTGCTAGAAATCACTTTGGGAATGAACTGAACTGAATTAAACGAGCGACTAAGGCTTTGGTTCGTTTTCCTCCAGCGGTCACTGCGGCCATAAGGACGGAATGGTCACTGCGGCCATAAGGACGGGCTCTCTTAAATACCTTTTTGATTTTCTCATGAGGCTTTCCCCAAGTGACAATGATGTTACCATTAGGAGGCTCTTTCCCTTCCACTTCACCTGCTTCGCTATTAATGCTAACGAGCTCCGTTTATTGCCTCCTAAAGTATGGTTTTATGCAAATGTTGCAGTGTCCGAGGAGCGTTCGCGGGAGGGTCAAGCGAGCTGGAATGTCCTTGGGCCGAGAAGAAGAGCTCTGGGCCTTTCTGGTTGCAAGAGTGACATTTAGTAAGAAATTCAGCAAATGTACTCACATAGTTGGAATTTTGTGCTTAGCTTTAGTTTAGTTAACGGCACTCCATGCAGTCATGCCAGCCACATGACGTTGGAGGTGTCTACGGACAACGCCGGCTCTTCGGCTTAGAAATGGAGATGAGCACCACACCCCAGAGTCGGACTGGACTTCATGTCAGGGGAAAACCTTTACTGGGTTGTTGTAGATTTTTTCGGGCTATATGGCCATGGTCTAGAGGCGTTCTCTCCTGACATTTCGCCTGCATCTATGGCAAGCATCCTCAAAGGTAATGAGGTCTGTTGGAACTAGGAAAAAGGGCTTATATATCTGTGGAATGACCAGGGTGGGACAAAGGACTCTTGTCTGCTGGAGCTAGGTGTGAATGTTTCAACTGACCACCTTGATTAGCATATAATGGCCTGACAGAGCCTGGAGCAAACTTTTGTTGAGAGGTGATTAGATGTCCTTGTTTGTTTCCTCTCTGTTGTTGTGCTGTTGCAATTTCAGTGTTTTTATGAATGATGGTTACTTGTTGGCCGGATAAGTTTATGGTGTCCAAATTTGGAGTCAATTCGTCCAGTTGTTTTTGAGTTATGTTAATCCCACAAACAAACATTATTTATATTTATTTATATAGACTAGCTGTCCCCTGCCATGCATTGCTGTGGCCCAGTCTGTGTATATGTGTTTTGTTTCTGTATATATGTGTGTATATATTTGTGCATATGTGTATATATGTGTGTTTGTGTATATATGTGTGGTTTTGTAGCGTCTTTTTGCTTTTTAGGCTTTTTAAGCCCCTTCCGCTGTGTTTTTCAGTCTTTTTATGATTGATGGTCACTTGTTGGCCTGAGAGGTGTATTGTGTCCAAATTTGGTGTCAATTCATCCAGTAGTTTTTGAGTTATTTTAATCCCAAAAACGAAAATTACATTTTTATTTATATAGACTAGCTGTCCCCTGCCATGTGTTGCTGTGGCCCAGTCTGTGTATAGTGTTTTGTTTGTGTATATATGTGTGTATATATTTGTGCATATGTGTATATATGTGTGCTTGCGTATATATGCGTGGTTTTGTAGCGTCTTTTTGCTTTTTAGGCTTTTTAAGTCCCTTCCGCTGTGTTTTTCGGTCTTTTTATGATTGATGGTCACTCGTTGGCCTGTTAGGGTTGTAGTGTCCAAATTTGGTGCCAATTCATCCAGTAGTCTTTGAGTTATGTTAATCCCACAAACGAACATTACATTTTTATGTATATAGATAACAGCAGCTCATCTATCCTTCTATTTTAGTCCCACCACAAAGAAAGAAACACACAGTTTTGCATAAAATACTAGTGTTTGCACAAGTCCAGGCCTGTTTTGGAAGAAGAAGGAAGCCTTCAATGCAGCCTGTATTTCGAAGATATTACCCTATGTGAAATGAAGAAAACAGAGAGGAGAAGCATGTGATCCTGCATGTGTGTGTTTGTGTGTGTGCAGCAATGGAAAGACAGGCAGCCTTCCTGCCAAGGAAGAGCAAGATGCCTGCTTTGCCTGCCTCTGTTAAGGCTCCCTTTCGGAGAATCGAAAGATGAACGAAACGCATGAATGAACCAATGGGCTTCAGTTGCCCAGGGAGACCTGCAAAAAAAAGGACTACAAGTCGGCAATAGCGTGCGCTGATATGAAGCTGACATGCTCAGACCACCCCAAAATGCTTAGCATATCGTAGGGAAAGGCAGGTAGCCTTTGGAAGGAGGCGCCTAGGTGGGGCTGAAGACTCTTATTTTGGAACCGGGTGGGAATTGGGGGACCAAATGAACAAGGCACCTTTTGAAAGATGACAAGTCTTTGCAAATCAGAGGGAAGGCATAAGCAGAAGGGCAAGTAATATTCATTGTGTTGTTGTGTGTTTTCCAGGCTGTCTGGCCATGTCCCAGAAGCATTCCCTCCTGACGTTTCTCCTGCATCTGTGGCAGGCATCCTCAGAGGTTGTAGAGTCTGTTGGGAACTAGGAAAATAGGGTTTATTTATCTGTAGAATGTCCAAGGTATGGGAAACAAACAAACAGTCAACTCTCAACAAAGGATTTCCCCAGGCAGTAAGAAGGCACACCTTGAAAACTGCTAGGCCATTAAATGCTAATCAAGGTGGCCAATGGCAACATTCTCACCTACATCCAACACCCAAGTGTTCTTTCTCCCATCCTGATCATTATTCCACGGATATATAAACCCCGGACAAGAAACAATCAGGGACAGCTGATCACCTCTCAACAAAGGATTCTCTCAGGCACTAAGAAGTGACACCTTGAAAACGTCTTGGCCATTCAATGCTAATCAAGGTGGCCAATGGCAACATTCACACTGACGTCCAATAGACAAGAGTTTGTTCTCCCACCCTGGTCGTTATTCCACAGATATATAAACCCCGGACAAGAAACAATCCGGGACAGCTAACCACCTCTCAACAAAGGATTCCCTCAGGCAGTAAGAAGTCACACCTTGAAAACTGCTGGGCCATTCAATGCTAATCAAGGTGGCCAACGGCAACATTCACACTGACGTCCAACAGACAAGAGTTTTTTCTCCCACCCTGGTCATTATTCCACAGATATATAAACCCTGGACAAGAAACAATCCGGGACAGCTGATCACCTCTCAACAAAGGATTCCCCCAGGCATTAAGAAGCCACACCTTGAAAACTGGTAGGCTCCTAAATACTAATCAAGGTGGCCAATTGAAACATTCATTCTGACCTCCAACAGACAAGAATTCTTTCTCCCACCCTGGACATTATTCCACAGATACATCAACCCCATTTTCCTAGGTCCTCCAGGTGATTTTATGGTACGTTTCGGCTGGATGTTGGCCGTAGAGTTGAGCTGGAGGACTGGTGGTGTCCTCTTGGAGCCTTCTTTGAGATGCTTCCACTGGACGTCCTTTGTTCAGTGGGCTTTGGTATTGCTCTAGAAGATTCTTGCAAAGATTGAGATGGGCGTGGGTGCAGATCCAGACGCAAGAGGCACGCAACCCCTCCAGGCTTACCAGTTATGAAAAATTGGGTTTGGCCCTTTGGTATTTACAGTTGAAATACTTGGTCTTTTTTCTTACTCTTTTTTTTTCCCCCAAGGCAAACAGGGTGCCCAATCCTCCGCTGCGCCTCCATGGCCCGTTTTCTCTTCTCCAATCTTCATTTTTTGCCCGAGGGCAAGGGAGGCGCTTGACCCAGAAGAGAGTGGAGACGCTTGTCTTACTTCTGGCAAAGGCCAATTTCCTCCTCGGCTGCTTTCCCCCCCTGCGCTCCCCCAAAACATAGGAAATATTGAAATGTCGCCCTTTCAAAGGCCACATTCTTCTCCGAAATTAGTCACGGGGAGGTCGGGACCATAGCTTTCAGTACTGAGTGAATGGCTGGGGATGAGCAGAGCCTGGCAGCTATCAAGAGGGTCTCAGATGAGACTATAGAAGGGAAGCATTGCCCTGTGTTCACATTGTTTGGCTGGACAAGGATCTCATATTGGGAAAAGGACGTCTTCAGGCCCGGTGATGCAATGGGTTAAACCCCTGTGCCGGCAGGACTGAAGACCGGCAGGTTGGAGGTTCAAATCTGGGAGAGCACGGATGTGCTCCCTCTGTCAGCTCCAGCTCCCCATGCGGGGACATGAGAGAAGCTTCCCACAAGGATGGTCAAACATCAAAACATCCAGGCAACGTCCCCTGGGCAATGTTCTTGCAACGTCCTTGCAAACGGCCAATTCTCTCACACCTGAAGGGACTTCCAGGCAACGTCCCCTGGGCAACGTCCTTGCAGACGGCCAATTCTCTCACACCAGAAGCGACTTCCAGGCAACATCCCCTGGGCAATGTCCTTGCAAACGGCCAATTCTCTCACACCAGAAGCGACTTCTGGGCAACATCCTTGCAGACGGCCAATTCCCTCACACCAGAAGCGACTTCCGTGCAACGTCCCCTGGGCAACGCCCTTGCAGATGGCCAATTCTCTCACACCTGAAGCGACTTCTGGGCAATGTCCTTGCAAACACACTCAAAATTATTATATTGGAGCCCCTGGCAGAGCAGTGGATTAAACCCTTGTGCCGGCAGGACTGCTGACTAACAGGTCAGCGGTTTGAATCCTGGAAGAGTGGGTTGAGCTCCCTCTGTCAGCTCCAGCTCCCCATGTGAGGACATGAGAGAAGCCTTCCACAGGGATGGCAAAACATAAGACTATCCAGGCAATGTCCTCTGGGCAACATCCTTGCAGACAGTCAATTCTCTCCTGACACAAAAAAGGGGCTGAAGGAGAAGATGCCTTGGGAGTAGGTGCCACCAGAGGCCCCAAAGGTGCCCTGAGCCAATCAAAATACCAGGGCCGGGTTCAGATTCCATCTCCTGGATGCCAGCCACACCAAGTTCCTGAGCCACATTGCAATGGCTGTTCTCCTTGGGAGCAACAAGGGTTTGCCTGGCTCGTGCCAAGAAAAATGCCCCACCGTGAGATTGCGTATTTGGGGCAACAAGGGTGGCAAAGAGTCAAGAGTGAAGCCTTCCGTCTGATTAAGACATAATGATCTGTCTCGCTTGGGTAGGCGGGGTGTGAATCACATCCTTCCCTCAGCCCTCGGTCTTACCACTGAGAGAGCAGAGGCACTCGTTATAGCATTTTGATATCTTTCCAGAAAGTATTATTTGTTTGTTTGGAGCCTGGTTGTTTTTCCCTGACCGCATTCTTTCGTCCTAAGGAATCGGTAGAGACATGCCTTGCCTTCGGGGGTTCCGTAAGGAAAAGGAAGGAAGAGAAAACACCAGTTTGAACAACCATGGAGGAGCCCTCAGTGGCCAGCAGGACTGCTGACCGAAAGGTCGGCGGTTCAAATCCGGGGAGTGGTGTGAGCTCCCATCTGTCAGCGCCAGCTCCTCATACGGGGAAATGAGAGAAGCCTCCCACAGGATGGGAAAGCATCTGGGCAACATCTCTTGGGCAACGTACTTGCAGACGGCCAATTCTCTCACACCAGAAGCAACTTGCGGTTTCTCAAGTTGCTCCTGGTACGAAAAAACAAAACAAAAACAAACCCAAAACAACCACGTTATCTTTGGCTAACCCAGTGAATGGGCTGGGAAGCAAAAACCCGCAAAACAGCAAGTCCGTGAAAAAAGAATCGCAAAGTAGTGAGGGAACACTGTACACATTTTTCGGTTTTATGACGATCATGTTTATATATGTACTAGCTGTCCCCGCCACGCGTTGCTGTGGCCAACCTTCCCTCCTTCTTTCTCTCCTTCTTTCTTTCTCTCCTTCCCTCCGTCTTTCCTTCCTTCCCTCTTTTTCTTTCCCTTCTTCTTTCTTCCTTCTCTACCAGTTTCTTTCCTTGCTTCTTTTGCTCTTTGGTTCCATCCTTCCTTGTCTCCTTCCTTCCCTTCTTCTTCCTCTCTTTGGTTCCTTCCTTCCTTCCCTCTCTCTTTCCTTCCTTCTTTCACTTTTTTATTTTCTTCTCTTTCTTCCTTCTCTATCTTTCTCTCTTTCCCTTCCTCATTCCCTCCTTCTTTCCCTCTTTCTCTCCTTCCTCCTCTCCTTCCTTCCCCCTTTCTGTGTATATGTGTTTTGTGTGTGCATATATGTGTGTATATATTTGTGTATATGTGTGTGTTCATTTATTTATGTGGTTTTGCGTATGAGTTGTAATGTATTTTTAAAGGTCTCTTCTGCTGTGCTTTTCAGTGTTTTTTATGAGTTATGGTCACTCCTTGGGTCAGTAGGTGTCTTGTGTCCAAATTTGGTGTCAATTCGTTCAGTGGTTTTTGAGTTCTGTTAATCCCACAAACGAACATTACATTTTTATTTATATAGACTAGCTGTCCCCTGCCATGCATTGTTGCGGCACAGTCTGGTGATCTGGAAAATAAAGTAATGGTTTCTTATATATGTAATTCCTTTCTGCTTGTGGGTAAACAGTTTTTCTTGTTGTTTTTATGTTGGTGTTGATGTGGAGATTGTCTGGTTTGGCTACTCTGAAACATGCAACATATAATTGTCTTTCTTGGGGTCCCTTTCAAATCTGTGATACTACATCTGTGTGTGTGTGTGCAAGAGAAAATCTTATATATCTATCTCTATCTATGGCTGGATGGCTCTTTGTCAGGAGGACTTTGATTACGTTTTCTTGCCCTGATGAAGGGAGTTGGACTTGGGTGGCCTTAAGTATTTTCTGTTGATCATGGGGGTTCAGTGTGGGAAGTTTGCCCCGATACTGTCATTCGTGGGGTTCAGAACACTCTTTGATTGTAGGTGAACTGTGAATCCCAGTGACTACAACTCCCAAATGTCAAGGTCTATTTTCCCCAAACTCAATCTGTGTTCATATTTGGGCGTATTGAGTACTTGTGCCAAGTTTGGTCCAGATCTATCATTGTTTGAGTCCACAGTGCTCTCTGGATGGAGGTAAACTGCAACTCCCAAACTCAAGGTCAATGCCCACCAAACCCTTCTAGTGTTTTATAAATAATAATAATAAAATGTATTTGTACCCCGCTACCATCTCCCCAAGGGACTCGGTGCAACTTACATGAGGCCAAGCCCCGCAATACATCAGTAAAACAATAACAACAGTAATACAAAACAATAAAATAAAACTCATAAACAAAAAAATAAGCATTAAACATTAAGAGTAACGCAACAACATTTAGAAACCTATGGCTGGGCCAAATGTTTTCTGTTGGGCATGGGAGTCCTGTGTGCCAAGATTGGTTTAATTCCATCATTGGTGGAGTTCAGAATGCTCTTGGATTGTAGGTGTGCTATAAATCCAAGCAACTACATCTCCCAAATGACAAAATCATTTTTTTCAGTGAAGGACATACATTGGGTTGTTTTGTGTCCAAAATTGGTGTCAATTGGTCCAGTGGTTTTTGAGTTCTGTTAATCCCACAAACGAACATTACATTTTTGTTTATATAGATAGATGGCTCTATCTCGCTGCCATGGATTCACACGATTCTATTTGCTGAAGAGTTGGCCCAAGAAGGGCCCGATCCACGCCAGCAACAGAATCTAATGGATGTCCGAGAGCCTGGCTGACGTCCAGCGAATGCTGGGATGCCCCTTGCACTTAAACCTGGCCTTCTAATTGCCTAATTCCATTAACGGATGGGCCAGTAATCTGGCTTTGTAACCGGGCACCGGGATATTGGGCTCAGACTGGCTGCCTATCCCTTGATATCTTCCAGGGTTCAATATTGCCACCACAAGACCTGTGAAGTCTATATTTTTTAAAAATCCATGTAATTCCCATAATCCCTGACCAATACTGGATGTAAACTGGAGCGAATGAGGCCTTTGGTGAGGCAGAAATACAGTCGGGCGTTGTTGTCTGGTGACCGTGTCTTTCTCTGGCCTCCTCTTTCCAAAATGTACGCTCTCCAGATTTCAGCAAAGGCGTCCTTTCTTTCTTTCTTTCCTCCTCCAAACGATGCCTGGAACGAATGCTTTCCATGCCTCGTGTTTTTGTTGGGTTTCGCTTTTGGATGCTTGTTCCTGCTTCGTGTTTGGCCTCCGTCTTTCGGAACCCGGCAGAGAAGGGATGTGGTCTGAGCTGCATTCGGATCGGAAACCAGGCGTTGCTCCCTCTCCGCGTTTGCTTCTCTCGGACTCTTTTCTCAGCCTCTGGCTGCTCTTCGTGACTTTGGCAACCAACCGTCAGAGAAGTCCCAAAGTTCAGCTCCGGTGACGCTGAATGGCCCTGCCAAAAAGGGTGTGTGTGTGTGTGTGTATATGTGTGTGTTCATGCTTCTCTTCCTTTTTTTCATATTTCCTGCAGGGTGGAGTCTGTTTTGACTTGAGTCAGTGACTAATGAGTTGCACATGGCCATTGAATCAGGGAGCGAGTTTTCTTCCGCCTGCCAATGAGTAGCTTGGGAAACAGGCACACACACACACACACACACAGAAGAATCATAGAGTTGGAAGGGACCCTCAGGGGCCATCTAGTCTAACCCCATTCTGCCAGGCAGGAGGACACCATTCTCCCTCTTGAATTGCTTTGGCCAATTTTAGCCCAGCCCTCCGTTCTCTTAAGGCAGCGTTTCTCAATCTGGAGGTCGAAACCCGCTGGAGGGGGGTCTCAAGGGGGTGTCAGAGTACACCCCCTTGTACACAGTATTTTCTGTTGGTCATAGGGATTCTGGGTGGGAAGTTTGGCCCAATTCTATCATTGGTTGGATTCATAATGTTCTTTGATTATAGGTGAACTATAAATCCCCTCAACTACAACTCCCAAATGCCAAGGTGTATTTCCCCCAAACTCCACCAGTGTTCACATTTGGGCACATTGGGTATCCATGCCAAGTTTGGTCCAGATCCATCATTCCTTGAGTCCACAGCACTCTCTGGATGTAGGTAAACTACAACTCCCAAACTCAACGTCGGTGCCCACCAAACCCTTCCAAGTATTTTCTGTTGGTCATGGGTGTTCTGTGTGCCAAGTTGCGTTCAATTCCATCATTGGTGGAGTTCAGAATGCCACTAGAACTCCCAAATGACAAAATCAGTCGTCGTCCCCAATCCCACCAGTATTTATTTATTTATTCACGATATTTATATGCGGCCCTTCTCACCCTGAAGGGGACAATAAAAAGTAAATACAATATATTATATTATTACCATAGCACAATATTAATATTACATATTACATTGTACCATAACATTATACTGTAATATTATTAGTAATATTACATTTAATATAAAATATATAATTATAATATATTGTTAGTAATATTATATAGTATTACATTATAATATCAATATTATATGTATATACTATACTATACTATATTATATTATATTATATTATATTATATTATATTATATTATATTATATGCACAGTGCAGGAGACAAGATGGAACTGTCTTCTTGTCCCCTCTCTTCGCTCTGATCTCAGAGCAGCGGTTGGTGCTGGAATGAAATTTGGTCCAGTGAATGAAAATGCAGCTCCCTTTCTGGGAGTTATAGTTCACCCACAATGAGCGAAACTATGACCTTCACTGATGATGGACCTGGACCACACTTGGCACACAGAACCTCCATGACTAACCACCTACTGGAGGTGTTTGAGGGGACTGACTCACCATAGTGGGAGTTGTAGTTTACCCTGCAGCCAGAGAACACACTGAACCCCTCCAATGACGCATTTACAGCAAACTTGCCCAACATAACAAACTTTTAAATACTGATGGAGTTTCAGGGGGTTAACCTGTCATGATGGGAGTTGTAGTTTACCCTCAACCAGAGAAACCATGACCTTCACCGACGATGGACCTGGACCACACTTGGCACACAGAACCCCCATGACTCACTCCACCTACTGGAGGGGTTTGAGGGGACTGACTCACCATAGTGGGAGTTGTAGTTTACCCTGCAGCCAGAGAGCACACTGAACCCCTCCAATGACGCATCTACTGCCGACTTGCCCAACATCACAAACTTAAATACTGATGGAGTTTCAGGGGGTGAACCTGGCATGATGGGAGTTGTAGTTCACCCACAACCTTATTTTCGACAATTGAAAAACTAACTTTTTCAAATAACCCATGCAACTTGGGGTACCCAAGCTAGTAGATATCTATAGAAAGAGAGATAGTTTACCAGTCCTTTCCGACCTTTCAAATCCTCACTTTCCCTTGGACACTTGCACATTACAGACATGTTCTATCAGTGTGATGCTCTTTCGTCAGCTCTTCTTGCCTGCGAGGCTTGCTTTGTTTTTCTTGTGTGCGCGGTCCCAGGAATTGCATTGTTTTTCGCCCCGAGACGTTTTGTGTCATCTCAGTTTTCTTTGTGGTTGTCTGCCTGTATTACATGTGTGCAATTTTCTTCCTTCCCTTTTCTTTTTCTGATCCTCAGCGGGGAAACAACGTGTTTTGACGGCGCGACAATCTCTACAAACAGGCTGACCGCCACAGCCTGCAATTTGGTCTCTTGGCAGCTTGGTCAGCGCGCCCGCAGACTGGTATCGCGGATGTGGCGCTTTGGCCCCTTTCTTCAAGTTGCCCATGTGGCTCCTCGTGCAGCTCCGTCCAACATGGCCTATGTTTTCCCCATATCCCTGCTGGGAAAACTGCCCTCGGAGCCAAGCCAAAGGCAACCCAACAAAGGAATGTTTCCACCAGATTGCCCGCTGGCTCCTTCCTCCTGTTTCCGTTTTCCCTGGCATCCAGTGCAGGGAACACGGGACATTGTGGGCGTGATTGGATCCCCCGACCTACTTGGCACGTGGTCAGTTGTGGTTCGTTCCTCGGCACTCGATTCCTGAAACCAGCGACAAGCTTAACATATGGTTCAACACTCTCTCGACCCTTATTTACTTACTTACTTAGGTGATCCCTCATAGCTCAAGGATGATGGTCCTCCAAGGTGATGGTCCTCTTGGCAGTGGGTCCGTAGGAGGCTGTGGAGGTCTATTGATCCGCATGTTCTCCTGCAGTGAGGACATCGGTGGTCCTGGTCAAGGTTAACTTGATGCATCTTCCTCTTGGCACGTTTCTTCCTCGATTCGTGCCTCTTCAAATTCTGCAGCACTGCCGGACACAGCTGATCTCCAGTTAGAGTGCTCAAGGGCAGGGCTTACTAGTTCTCTCTCAGTATCTATGTCACAGTGTAGTGGAGGCTTCTTTGGAGGCTTTGAAGCAGAGGCTGTGTGGCCATCTGTTGGGGTGCTTTAAATGCAATTTTCCTGCTTCTTGGCGGAGGGGAGTTGGACTGGATGGCCCACCAGGTCTCTTCCAACTCTATGATTCTATATGCTGACTAGCTGTACCCACCACGCGTTGCTGGGGCCAACCTTCCGTGCCTCTTTCCTTCCTTTCCTTTTTTCCTTTCCTTCCCTCCTTCCTTCATTCTCTACCTCTTTCCCTTCCCTTTTCTCTCCTTTCTTCCTTCTCTACTTTTTTCTCTTCCTTCCTTAGCTCTTTGCGTCCATTTTTCTTTCTCTCTTTCCTTCTTTCTTTCCCTCTCTCTTTCTTTCTCTCCTTTCTTCCCTCCCTCTTTCCTTCCTTCCATTTTTTTCTATCCTTCCCTCCTTCTCTACCTTTTGCCTGGGCGTCAGTGGGAAGGGATCATTGCAAGGAGTCATTTTCACGCATGTGCTGTAATGACTTTTTGGTTTTCTAAGTCTTTTCTACTGTGTTTTTTGTTTTTGTTTTTATGAGTGATGGTCACTCGTTAGCCTGATAGGTGTCTTGTGTCCAAGTTTGGTGCCAAGTCATCCTGTGGTTTTTGAGTTATGTTAATCCCACAAACTAACAGTACATTTTTATTTATATAGAAGATCACAAAATATACAGACTTTGCCTAAAAAGGATCCAAAACGGCAGCCTCCCTTTGGGGCTGAGAGAGTGTCACCCAAAGGGGATTCGAACCCCCCCCCCTTTTTTTTTTTAGATGTCATATATTTGTTTCCTACCTTCAAAAAAACCAAGAATGGCAACAAGAATGATTGACAACTGGGAAATAGAGGGAGAAAACGTGGAGGCCGTGACAGACTTTGTATTTCTAGGTGCAAAGATGACTGCAGATGCAGACTGTGGCCAGGAAATCAGGAGACGCTTACTTCTTGGGAGGAGAGCAATGTCCAGTCTCCATAAAATAGTAAAGAGTAGAGGCATCAGACTGGCAACCAAGATCCATTGCCTAGTCAAAGCCATGGTCTTCCCTGTAGTCACCTACGGAGGTGACTGAGCGAAGGGAGGGCTGAGCGAAGGAAGATCGATGCTTTTGAGCTGTGGTGTTGGAGGAAAGTGCTGAGAGTGCCTTGGACTGCAAGAAGATCCAACCAGTCCATCCTCCAGGAAATAAAGACTGCTCACTGGAGGGAAGGAGACTAGAGGGAAAGCGGAAGTCCTTTGGCCACATCATGAGGAGACAGGAAAGCCTCAAGAAGACAATTATGCTGGGGAAAGTGGAAGGCAAAAGGAAGAGGGGCCGACCAAGGGCAAGATGGAGGGATGGCATCCTTGAAGCGACTGGACTGACCTTGAAGGAGCTGGGGGTGGTGACGGCCGACAGGGAGCTCTGGCATGGGCTGGTCCATGAGGTCACAAAGAGTCGGAGACGACTGAATGAATGAACAACAACCTTCATATTTTCAGGGTGGGCATCATCATTGCCTCCGAACTAGTCAAGATTAACTATATTAGTAAAGGTAAAGGTTTTTCCCAGACACTAAGTCTAGTCAGGCTATCACCCTGTCTCTGTACGAGTTCCCATTCACAAATAATTCTGCTCCTTTATCTCACCCTGAGTTTTTAAATTATTTTATGTACGTGCGGCCCACTCATAGAATCATAGAATCAAAGAGTTGGAAGAGACCTCATGGGCCATCCAGTCCAACCCCATTCTGCCAAGAAGCAGGAATATTGCATTCAAATCACCCCTGACAGATGGCCATCCAGCCTCTGCTTAAAAGCTTCCAAAGAAGGAGCCTCCACCACACTCCGGGGCAGAGAGTTCCACTGCTGAACGGCTCTCACAGTCAGGAAGTTCTTCCTCATGTTCAGATGGAATCTCCTCTCTTGTAGTTTGAAGCCATTGTTCCGCGTCCTAGTCTCCAAGGAAGCAGAAAACAAGCTTGCTCCCTCCTCCCTGTGGCTTCCTCTCACATATTTATACATGGCTATCATATCTCCTCTCAGCCTTCTCTTCTTCAGGCTAAACATGCCCAGTTCCCTAAGCCGCTCCTCATAGGGCTTGTTCTCCAGACCCTTGATCATTTTAGTCGCCCTCCTCTGGACACATTCCAGCTTGTCAATATCTCTCTTGAATTGTGGTGCCCAGAATTGGACACAATATTCCAGATGCCATTATGTTTGGTTTACTGCTTTTTTTTCTTGTATTTTGTTTATTGTAATCATATGTTCTGTATTTTTCTGCGATGTTGTTTATTTTATTGCAACTTGTATCTTATTTTATTGTAATTTGTTGTATGGGCTTGGCCTCATGCAAGCAGCCCCGAGTTCCCGTTGGGGAGAAGGTGGCAAGGTATAAATAAAGATTATTATTATTATTATTATTATTATTATTATTAAGGCTGGTGCCCATCTCCACCCCCAAGCCGAAGAGTCGGTGCTGCCCATGGACTTCTCCAAGGCCATATGGCCGGCACGACTGCATGATGTGCCATCACCTTCTCACCGGAGCAGCACCCACCGATCCACCCACACCCGCAGGCCCTCAAGCTGCTAGGCTGGCAGAAGCTGGGTCTAACAGCAGGAGCTCACCCCGCTCCCTGGACCCGAACTGCTGACCCCCCCCCCCCCGGCTGCACCACCAGGAGCTCCTTAATTTTATTGGGGTGCCTCTATATTGTAGAATTGGGTCCCCTCATGTATGCCACAGGGACTGAAAGTAAGGTGACATCTTCTGAACAGGGGCACATGCAGCAAAGGAAACCCCACAGGGGTGTGAAACCTTCCCAATGCCATTCAAAGTGAATATATATTGGGGACGGCCTGTATATGTTTCCAAACACCTGCCTGGTTTGTTTGGAGGCCCGTAGCTCAGCCTCCAAGAAGAAGCCTTTGCTGGCCCAGAGGCAACCTTGGCTGCTCCCGTTTGGGGAAATCAGAGAGCGGCTTCCTGCTTTCTGTGGTCGTGGGCGGCTCAGCTCCGAAAATCGGTTTTGATTCCCTCACCTCTGCTTGAAAGCCAGAACCATTTGCGGAGGCGAAACCTTTGTACAGTTTGCAGAGAAGGAACTTTGGGAATGGTTGTTGCTAGGTGCCTTACGGAGACCCTTGCGGGGGTTTTCTTGATGGGGTTTGCCTTTCTCTGAGGCCGAGAGAGTGTGAGCTGTCAGGTTTGCCCCTAGACAAAGGGAGTGTTTGGAAGCCACGTGTTGTGGTGCATTTGGCCACCTTTTCTGCAAGAGAATCATCTTTGCATTTGGCCGGGATGCTGATTTTTCTGGGTCTCTTCCTCTCCTTTCCTTTGATATTTGGGTTGCTTTTGGTGAAGCTGTTGCCGGGCTTTTGTTACCCTGGGTCAGTGTCACACTCCCTTTATTTGCAGTGTAAATACATTATTAAAATGACAACAAATTTGTCCCCGGATCGCACAAGCAAGGGGATGGCATTGCCCTGCTTTGCATGCTGAAAATCCAAGTTTTTCTGCCAGCCATCTTCATTTTTCTTCCTTTAACGTCATAACCTTTGATTAAAAATTATGAAGAGAAACCTATGACAAAAATGACATTTATTTAAAGTTGATTTGAAGGCACAAAACCCCAGGCATAGCAGTCTGAGTGTTGGATTCCAGGGGTTCAAATCCCCTTTGGGATTTGAACCCCTGGAATCTCAGTCCCAAAGGGAGGCTGCCATTTTGGATCCTTTTTAAGGCAAAGTCTGTATACTTTGTGATCTTCTTCTATATACATAAAAATGTACTGTTAGTTTGTGGGATTAACATAATTCAAAAACCACAGAATGCCTTGACACCAAACTTGGACACAACACACCTAGCAGGCTAACAAGTGACCATCACTCATCAAAACAAACAAAACACACACAAAAAAACACACACACACAGAGTAGAAAGGACTTAAAAAAACCAAAAAGACATTACAGCGCATGTGCGAAAATGACTCCTTGCAATGCTCCCGCCAACACTCAGGCAAGAGGTAGAGAAGGAAGGAAGGAAGGAAAGAAAAAAATGGAAGGAAGGAAAGAGGGAGGGAAGAAAGGAGAGAAAGAAAGAGAGAAAGAAAAATGGACGCAAAGAGCGAAGGAAGGAAGAGAAAAAAGTAGAGAAGGAAGAAAGGAGAGAAAAAAGAAGGTAAATAAAATGGGCCGAAGGAAGGAAAGATGTAGAGAAGGAAGGAAGGAGAGAAGGAAAGAAAAAAAGGAAAGGAAGGAAAGAGGGAGGGAAGGTTGGCCACAGCAATGTGTGGCGGGTACAGCTAGTCAACATATAGAATCATAGAATCCTAGAATTGAAAGAGACCTGGTGGGCCATCCAGTCCAACCCCATTCTCCAAGAAGCAGGAAAATTGCATTTAAAGCACCCCCAACAGATGGCCACCCAGCCTCTGCTTCAAAGCCTCCAAAGAAGGAGCCTCCACCACACTCCAGGGCAGAGAGTTCCACTGCTGAACAGGTCTCGCTTACAGTCAGGAAGTTCTTTGTAAAATTCAAGTAGAATCTCCTTTCCTGTCATTTGAAGCCATTGTTCCATTATGTCCTAGTCTCCAGGACAGCAGAAAGGAAGTCTGTTCCTTCCTCCCTATGACATATTCCCCTCACCTCTTGATCCATGGCCCTCATCCTCACGTCTCCTCTCAGCCTTCTCTTCTGCAGGCTAAACATGCCCAGCTCTTGAAGCTGCTCCTCATAGGGCTTGTTCTCCAGACTCTTGATCTTTGGAGTTGCTCTCCTCTGGACACATCCCAGCTTAGAATCAACATGGCCATCTGTCGGGGGTGCTTGAATGCGATTTTCCTGCTTGGCAAGTTGCTTCTGGTGTGAGAGAATTGGCCATCTGCAAGGACGTTGCTCAGGATGTTTTGATGTTCTACCATCCTTGCGGGAGGCTTCTCTCATGTCCCCGCATAGGGAGCTGGTGCTGACAGGGGGGAGCTCATCTGTGCTCTCCTCGGATTCGAACGTGCAACCTTTCGGTCTTTAGTCCTGCTGGCACAAGGGTTTAATCCATTGTGCCACCCGGGGCTCCTGGGTTTGGGATTAAGACGGGAAAATAGAGATGCTGCAAGGCAACTTTTATGTTGTGTGGATACCATGCTTGCAGGTCCTTGAACACAAACATTCCTTCCTCCAAGAGTTAACAAACAGCTCATAATTGGGAGGAATTTCATCGTGTGCATAATTGGACCCCGATTTGCATATTTGTGCCTCGTTAGCATCGCTCCGTGGGCCAGGAATAACAGTTCCCAGTCCTGCAAGGTTGGTATGTCCACTTGGCACCCTCTTTCCCTGGGACTCGAGCCTTGAATTGATTCAGGTTTTTAATGGTACACTTATCACAGATGTTATGTTCCAGGACTATCCGCGAAAAGTGAAAATCCACAAAGTAGGGGCACTATATTAATTTTAATATTTATATTAAAAAATAATAAAAATAAATATGTATACATTATCTTAGTAGTTATAATAATAATAATAATAATAATATAATAAAACTTTATTTATACCCCGCCACCATCTCCCCAAAGGGACTCGGAGCGACTTACATGAGGCCAAGCCCAACAACACTATTTTAAGTCTTTATAAAACCCTCCCCACACACTTATACACTACATAACCCTTCTTGAGTGTGTTGTTCACATAATCCTTGGCTCCGGCTTTATCCGCAGAGGCAGCCTCTCCATACAGACAAACGCTCTTAAATTCATATTGAAAATCCGTGAAACAGCGAGTCCGCAAAAAGCGAACCGCGAAGTAGTGATGGACCACTGTAATTAGTGATTGTTTTTAGTGTGGTGAGCCATTTTGAGGAGGAAATAGGATGGGTCAGTGACTGATTGTGAGAATGAGACTACCTGGGGATGATGGGAATGGTGACCCATGCTATCCAGAGGGTATCAACTCATTGAAGGATGCAGCTAGCGATTTCAAATTGCCTCGTGCGATTTTTCTGTCTTGTTTTGAAAATTGGTGTCCCGCTTTTCTTCTAGGACAGAATTCAGATTGGCTTGCAATATATATTTTGAGTTCTTGTAACTCCGTCTCCGACTGAACCCGCTTCTTTACCCTTTTCCTAAGCGTGCATCCCCAGCCCTGCGCAGGATCTAACCAACCGGATGCCGGCGTAGGCGTTTTCTCCCCTTTGCGTGTACAGACGGTTTTAAGTGGATAAAGCCCTGCAGAGAGAAAGCGGAATCCTTTAAAAAGATTGAGGACACGGGTGACGCGGAGGCTGATTACAGCGCCGACCCAATCCCTCCTCGTCACCTGGATCCAAGGAGTGGCATTTGCGCATGCTTCCCCTCCGCACCAATGGGGCCATCGCCAGAAGGTTTGCTGCCCGAGGCAAAGATGGTAGCTCTCTGTGTAGAAATGCAAAATCTATATAAATTAAAATGTAATGTTTGTTTGTGGGTTTAACAGAACTCAAAACCCACTGGGCGAATTGACACCAAATTTGGACACATGACACCTAACAACCCAATGTATGTCCTTCACTCAAAAAATTGATTTTGTCATTTGGGAGTTGTAGTTGCTGGAATTTATAATTCACCTACAAAGAGCATTCTGAACCCCACCAACAATGGAATTGAACCAAATTTGGCAAATGTGAACACTGGTAGAGTTTGAGGGAAATAGATTCTTTACATTTGGGAGTTGTAGTTGCTGGGATTTATAGTTCACTTACAATCAAAGAGCCTTCTGAACCCCACCAACAATGGAATTGAACCAAATTTGGCACACAGTTCTCCCATGACCAATAGCAAATACTGGAAGGGTTTGGTGGGCAGTGTCCTTTGGTTTTGGAGCTGTAGTTCACCTACATCCAGAGAGCACTGTGGACTCAAACAATGATGGATCTGGACCAAACTCTACATGAATACTCAATAGGCCCAAATGTGAACACTAGTGGAGTTTGGGGAAAATAGAATCTTGACGTTTGGGAGTTGTAGTTTATTTATTTATTTATTTATTTACATTATTTCTATCCTGCCCATTTCAGCCCGAAGGCGACTCAGGTATACACAGTCGGCACAATTCGATGCCGAAACAAAATACATACATTGATAAAGCAAATACATCAAGTGCAATTATACATTAACGACAGTGCATAATAAACAATTTAAAAAGAAACTATGTCCTCTTGTTCAAATCCTCATCCGTTACATTGTCTTGACCGTTCCTGGGTCAATTTCCAACTCTAGTTTGCCTGTTTACTCCAGGGTGCTGAATGCTTGCTCGAAGAGCCAAATTTTTACTCTTTTTCGGAAAGTCAGGAGGGAGGGGACTGATCTAATATCCATAGGGAGGGAGTTCCACAGCCGGGGTCCACCACAGAGAAGGCCCTGTCTCTTGTCTCTGCCAGACGTGCCTGCAAAGCAGGCAGGATCGAGAACAGGGCCTCCCCAGATGATCTTAAGTTCCTGGGAGGTTCGTAGGAAGAGATGCAATCAGATAGATAGTTGCTGGGATTTTTAGTTCACCTACAATCACAGAGCATTCTGAACCCCACCAACGATAGAATTGGGTCAAACCTCCCACACAGAACCCCCATGACCACCAGAGTGGGCCACAGCAACGCGTGGCAGGGGACGGCTAGTCTATCTAAATAAAAATGTAATTTCGTTTGTGGGATTAATATAAGTCAAAAATGACTGGGTGAATTGACACCAAATTTGGACACAAGACACCTCTCAGGCCAACGAGTGACCATTGCTCATAAAAACACTGAAAACCAAAGCGAAAGGGACTTAAAAAGCCAAAAAAAGATGCAACAGCGCATGCGCAGAAACGACTCCCTTGGCAAACAAAACACGCAATAGCATATCCATACTCTCTTCCGGACTACAGCTCCCAGCATCCCCTAGACCAGGTGCTTTAGGAGAGGAGGAGGATCCAAATGCACTTCTTCCAAGCTGCAACCTTTCTTCTCCTTGGATTTCTTTGAGAGCATCCCAATTCCTGCATATTTCCCATTTCCTATTCCTGGACTGCAACTCCCATCAATCCTCCAGGTAGATAGGTAGGTAGATAGATAGATCAGTAGAACTGCTGGGAGTTGCGTGTCCATTGTCCAATGTCCAAAGGGACATTTTTGTTTATGCCTGACCCTCAAACATTGACCTGAAGAAGAGGCTGGGCTTCAGGAAAGACCTTAACTAGTACTTTTCTATCCTTCTTTAATGTTGTTCTGTGCCGACTCAGTTGTCCAGACGTATGTTGGAGAAGGGGAGCGTTTCAGAGCCATTGCTCAAAGCATGTTGGAGTCCTCCTGCCACATTTAGTCTCCTCTTGGTGACATAACAAGAACATCTGGTTTGAGTGGGCACCGTCTGCCCCTTCCTCCCCGGCCAATCCCCTCTGCCCTGCGTCCGACTGTCGTCAAAGGGCCCAAATCCCCCGCGCAGATTACGGGATTGGCCGGGCAGGGATCTGTTACCAAGGCCAAGCTGGAGAAGTTGACTTTTCGCGCCTGGCTTTCCCGAGTGGGCGTCCGGCTCCGGGGACTGGGAAGGGAGAGCAGATGGTGGTGCAAGCGCAGGTGGGATTACGCCTCCCCTGCCCCACTTCTCTGGGGACTTTGGACAGGAGCCACGCAACCCGCCTCTCTTTCACTTGTCTTTGTGGGTGCCGCCTTGATTCTTCATCGCCTTGTGACTTGATATTCCTGAATAATGTGTGAGCATTAGGGTGGTTTCTGAAGGGCACAGATTAAGCCTTTTCAGTTCCAGTCCCTTTCAAAATACAGGCGGTCTCTGAGTTACAAACATCTGACTTATAAACGATTCCTAGTTAAGAATGCTGCTCAGCCAACAGAAAGTGAGACAAATCTGCCTCTCGGAAAGGAAATTAACTCCTGGAAGAGGTATCATCATGAGGAAAAGGGGTCTGTGTTGGGTGAGTGGGGTTATTAACAAAAGACCCTCCTCATAAAGGTACAGCAGAGTAACTTATCAGCAGCAGTGTGACCCAGCACAAGTAGCACAAAGTGTTAAAAAGAACAAAAACACAGAGATCAATGTTATATCTTCCTTAGTAGGCTTTTCTTTATAGTAAAATATGTTTGCACTGTTTACAAGAACAAGGTTTCCATAACACAAATGAAGTTCTTTACGCTTCCTTCTTTGCTTACACGCTAGGCTGCTTTCTCATGCAGATAAACAGCTTCACTCTCACAGAACCTCTTCTCCCACTGAAGTTACACAGGAGTGCCACAGAGTAGATTTTTACACATAGCAGCTTTCACACATGATGGGCTTCAACCTGGGGGTTTTCTCACCAAAGCTTCTCACACCAGGCCTTCTCACACTGAGGCCTTCTCACACTGAGGGCTCTCTCAGAATGACACCTCTCTCACACTGAGGCCTACTTCACACTGAGGTCTTTCTCCCACTGAGGCCTTCTCACATTGGAGACTCTCTCAGACTGACACCTCTCTCACACTGAGGCCTACTAACACTGAGGCCTACCTCACACTGAGGTCTTTCTCCTACTGAGGTCTTTCTCCTACTGAGGGCTGTCTCAGACTGACACCTCTCTCACACTGAGGCCTACCTCACACTGAGGTCTTTCTCCCACTGAGGCCTTCTCACACTGAGGGCTGTCTCAGACTGACACCTCTCTCACGCTGAGGCCTACTAACGCTGAGTCCTACCTCACACTGAGGTCTTCTCACACTGAGGGCTCTCTCAGACTGACACCTCTCTCACACTGAGGCAAACTAACACAGAGGCTTCTCATACTGAGGCCTACTAACACACTGAAGCCCTTCTCCCAGAGAGACCTCTCACAGACTAAGGGCTACTAGGCAACAGACACACCTGCTTATATTGAACTACTGCTTTTGCAAAGTCATTAGATCCATTGAACCCTTTCAGTGCTTAACTCACATTTTTGTAATTACAAATACCTAGTTGTAATGAAAAATGCCTAGGCCCATCCGAATTCAGAGGAGATGGAATTCCGAATGTGCAAATGCAGTGCAAAGGTGGCGCAACATTGTGAGGATCTGTCTTGTATGGAAAGTGTAACGATGCCGCACTCGGGGTTCAGAGAAGACAAGGGAGCCCTATTTGTTTCCAGCGCTGCCTCGCTGACCCAAATATGCTAATTTTCTGATGCAGCCTTGTCACAGGCGCACAGGATGTGTGTGCGAATAAGCGCATGTGTGTGTCGCTCATGTCAGCAGTCGGCGAATGCCCCCAGCTGTCACTTTTTAGAATGAGGTGGGAGCCATTTGCCACGAGGCAAGCGCCCTTCGCCAACCGGTTGCCCTCCAGAAGGGCTGCTCCATAATTTCAGTTGTCGAGGCCAACAGCTGGCTGGCTCTTCTGCCGAAGGGAAAAGCTTTTGGGTGACGATAATACCAAACATTGAAAAAACTCTGTGTCTTCAGACAAAGCGATCCCACCGGCAGGTTTCCTGTCCAAACAGGAAGTGGCCATTGTGCTCTGAGGAACTTCACAGGGGAACCTCTAGCAGGAAGCCGCCCAATGAAAACCAAATGGCGAGGTCTGAGTCTGTTTGGATGAAGGCAAAGGGTTTCCAGGGGCGGATGAGGAGGTGCCAGCTTTGGGAAACAGCATGCAGCCACCCCTCCCTCTTTCTGCCCCTCTGTATTTGATATACATTTGGGATCCTTGCAAACTATGCTCCTTGAACTCCATCCTCATTGCAGTCCCTTGGCTGGCCTTTTCGTGTGGGTTCTGCTGCAGTGATGACTTGAGGTGGTGGTTTCGGGACCTGCCAAACCCAGAGGCCAGGACCTCCACAACTGCCAGTTTCTCAGAAACCTGAGCCCTGCGCAAAAGGCCAGCCGTGGGATCTCAAGAAAGGAAAACCAGGCCCGTGGAGTCCGAGGCCTCTGTTCTTCTCCTCTCTGACTCTTTCATAAATCATAGAATCCTAGCATCCTTGAGTTGGAAGAGATCTCGTGGGCCATCCAGTCCAATCTCTTTCTGCCAAGAAACAGCAAAAAGGTAAAGCAACAACAGCTGCAGTAATTTTGCAGCTCTGAAGCTCCTTAAGCACAGTAGTAGAGCCAACGAGCTTCAGCAAATTGCAGGAGCAGAGTCATAGAAACTTAGTTGGAAGAGACCTCGTGGACCATCCAGTCCAATCCCATTCTGCCAAGAAGCAGGAAAATGTAAAGCAGTAACAGCAGCAGTAGTTTTGCAGCTCAGAAGCTCTTTAAGCACAGTAGTAGAGCCAACAAGCTTCAACAAATTGCAGGAGCAGTCATAGAAACTTAGAGTTGGGAGAGACCTCGTGGACTATCCAGTCCAGCCCCATTCTGCCAAGAAGCAGGAAAAGGTAAAGCAGCAACAGCAGCAGTAGTTTTGCAGGTCGGAAGCTCCTTGAGCACAGTAGTAGAGTAGCTTCAGCCAGTTACAGGAGCAGAGTCATAGAATCCTAGAGTTGGAAGAGACCTCGTGGGCCATCCAGTCCAATCCCTTTCTGCAAGAAGCAGGAAAAGGGTAAAGCAGCAACAACAGCAATAGTTTTGCAGCTCAGAAGCTCCTTAAGCACAGTAGTAGAGCCAATGAGCTTCAGCATATTACAGGAGCAGAGTCATAGAATCCTAGAGTTGGAAGAGACCTCGTGGGCCATCCAGTCCTATCCCTTTCTGCCAAGAAGCAGGAAAATCACATTCAAAGCACTCCCGATAGATCACTATCCAGCCTCTGTTTCAAAGCTTCCAGAGAAGGAGCCTCCATCACACTCTGGGACAGAGAGTTCCACTGCTGAACAGCTCTCAAAGTGAGGAAGTTCTTTCTCATGGTCAGGTGGAATCTCCTTTCCTGTCATTTGAAGCCATTGTTCCATTGCGTCCTAGTCTCCAGGGCACCAGAAAGGAAGCTTGCTCCCTCTTCCCTATGACTTCCTCTCACATATTTATACATGCCCCTCCTCTTGTCTCCTCTCAGCATTCTCTTCTTCAGGCTAAACATGCCCAGCTTTTTCATCCACTCCTCTTAGGGCTTGTTCTCCAGACCCTTGAACCTTTGAATTGCCCTCTTCCTCTGGACACATTCCGTCTTAGAGTCAACATCTCCCATAAATTGTGGTACCCAGAATTGGACACAGTGGGATTCCAGGTCAAGTGGTCCGACCAAGGCAGAATAGAGGAGAAGCATGACTTTCCTGGATCTAGGCCCTCGGCTCCTCTTGATACAGGCCAGAATCCCATTGGCTTTTTGTGCTGCTGCGTGACATTATTGGCACATGTTCGTCTTCCTGTCCACAGGAACTCTTAAGATTTTTTCCACATGTCCTTCTGTTGAGTCAGACGTTGTCCTCCGTACTGTAGTTTTGCATTTCCTTTTTTCTGCCTAAGTGGATCATCTTGCATTTGTCACTGTTGAACTTCATTTTGCTAGTTTTGGTCCATCTCTCTAATCTTTTGAATTCTGCTCCTGTCTTCTGGAGTGTTGGCTCTCCCTCCACTTTTTCTCCCATCTGCAAACTTGATGATCCTGCCTTCTAAGTCACCTAAGTCATGAATAAAGACCCTGAGAGGACCTGGCCCAGGACAGAACCCTCTTGATGGCACTCACTCCTCACTTCTTTCTAGGGTGACGAGGAAGCCTTGGGGAGAATCACCCTCTGGGTTCGCTCACTTGACCAATTCCAGATCCAACAAACATGACACATGTGTATTCACAATAACAAGCCTAAGGCCTTACTTACTTACTTAGGCGATTCCTTGTTGGCCAAGTAGGATAGTCTTCCAGGATCAGTATTCTTGTGGATCTGTAGGTGATTCTGGAGCCCTATTCTTGATCTGCATCTTCTCCCGCAGTGAGGGTCGGGGTTGGCTTGACGCGCCTTCCTCTTGGCATGTTTCTCTCTTTTGCCTCCATTCATGCCTCTTCAAATTCTGCAGCACTGCTGGTCACAGCTGACCTCCAGCTGGAGTGTTCAAGGGCCAGGGCTTCCCAGTTCTCAGTGTCTATGCCAGAGTTTTTAAGGTTGGCTTTGAGCCCATCTTTCAATCTCTTTTCCTGTCCACCAACATTCCATTTTCTATTCTTGAGTTTGGAGTAGAGCAACTGCTTTGGGAGACGGTGGTCGGGCATCTGGACAACGTGGCCGGTCCAACAGAGCTGATGGTGGAGGACCATCGCTTCAATGCTGGTGGTCTTTGCTTCTTCCAGCACGCTGACGTTTGTCCGCTGTCTTCCCAAGAGATTTGCAGGATTTTCTGGAGGCATAGCTGATGGAATCGTTCCAGGAGTTGCATGTGACCTCTGTAGACAGTCCACGTTTTGCAGGCATATAGCAGAGTTGGGAGGACAATAGCTTTATAAACAAGCACCTTGGTCTCCCTACAGATGTCCCGGTCCTCAAACACTCTCTGCTTCATTCGGAAAAATGCTGCACTCGCAGAGCTCAGGTGGTGTTGTGTTTTGGTGTCGATGTTGACTTTGGTGGAGAGGTGGCTTCCAAGGGAGTGGAAATGGTCAACATTTTCTAATGTTACACCATTAATCATAGAATCATAGAATCAAAGAGTTGGAAGAGACCTCATGGGCCATCCAGTCCAACCCCATTCTGCCAAGAAGCAGGAATATTGCATTCAAATCACCCCTGACAGATGGCCATCCAGCCTCTGTTTAAAAGCTTCCAAAGAAGGAGCCTTCACCACACTCCGGGGCAGAGAGTTCCACTGCTGAACGGCTCTCACAGTCAGGAAGTTCTTCCTCGTGTTCAGATGGAATTACCTCTCTTGTAGTTTGAAGCCATTGTTCCGCATCCTAGTCTCCAAGGAAGCAGAAAACAAGCATGCTCCCTCCTCCCTGTGGCTTCCTCTCACATATTTATACATGGCTATCATATCTCCTCTCAGCCTTCTCTTCTTCAGGCTAAACATGCCCAGCTCCTTAAGCCGCTCCTCATAGGGCTTGTTCTCCAGACCCTTGATCATTTTAGTCGTCCTCCTCTGGACACATTCCAGCTTGTCAATATCTCTCTTGAATTGTGGTGCCCAGAATTGGACACAGTATTCCAGTTAATATTAAGCTGTATCTCTGGCATTGGAGAGGGATTGGCCGGTGAGCATTGGAAGAGCACTTTGGTTTTCTCGATTTTCAATGACAGGCTGAGCTTCTTGTATGTTTCTGCTTGTAGATCTACTTCTGAATGCGCACAGACAACATTGTCATCAGCATACTGGAGTTCTAAACAGATGTTGTTGTAACCTTGGTTTAGGCTCCACTGAACATGGCACATTTGTATGCCTTGAGGGCCTAATGACCCTCAAGGCACCAGATCCAGGCTAATCCTGGAATCTAATGTCAGTCCTGGTTTGTCTTGGGTGGAAAACCACTAGAGGTGCTGTTTGGGAAAGATTGTAGTCCCCAGAATTAAAATTCCCAGGCTTTGTACTTGTTTGCAGTGTGTTTGTTTGAGTTGGAGCCTCCAACTTGAACTTAGTTTCCCCTCCAATCCAACCATGTGTCAGGCAGAGAGGGGACCCTCGTCAGCAGGATTCCCATCTTCTCCTCCTTTGCCTCTGCTTCCCTCTTGTGGCATACTTTTAAACAGTCGTTTCATTGAATGTCTCCATGAAAACGTATATGAGAAATTATTTTTCTCCTTTCGTCCTAAAACCTCCCAGAAGTTGTTTTCCTCTAGACTTTGAACGCTCAGCTTCCCAGGACCAGACCCTCTTGGTTTGGAAATCTCCCCCTGAGCTCTTATCTGTCTGTGACCTTTCTGGCATCGAGGTGGCCTTTGAAGCTCAAGATAATGACAATCATGGGCTTAGTCTGTGGCTGAGACAACCTTTTGGGGCTCGGAGAGATCTGGTTTGGCATCTGTCCTTTGAACTATGTCCCCATTGCATATCCTACCCTGAAAAAGATCTTATCTGGGAAGAGGTTGAACTTTCCAGTCTGTTGCTGTGTGCCTTTCAGCCTTGAGGGCAGCTACCGCAGGGCTTCCTTGGTAAGATGGGTCCAGAAGACGTTGGCCATTGCCTTCCTCTGAGGCTGAGAGAGTGTCATTGGCCCAGAGTGGCCCGTGTTCATCATATATCTGTATTTAGATAGGGTCCAAGTTTAAGTTGTCTTTCCTCCGATTGTTTGGTTTGCGCAGTTCTCTGTTTTGGAGACGGATACTTTCCCAACATCTTCAGCCTAAAACCGTGATGGTGAACCTATGACACGTGTGTCAGCACTGACACGCATGGCTATTTTTGATGACACGTGGCGACATGTGGCTGCATACAGAGAAGTACACCTTATAAGAGCCAATCTAATTCCATCTTTAAATTTGTAAAAGGCTCTACAAATTTAACATCTGCACGTTTGAGCATTGTTCACTCCATAACTCAGCATGGAATATACATTTTTTCTTATTTAAACTATAAATATAGCAAAATCATGTGTTATTTTCTCAAAGTTGACAGCCCACCCAAGTTATACTCAGGTTTTTGGCAAATGTTGACACACCAAGCTCAAAAGGTTGCCCATCACTGGCCTAAAACGAGAGAGAAGGGGAAATTTACTAAAGTCCACTGAGTGCTACACTTAAAATGTGGGAAGCCACTGTGTTCATCACATTAGGTTGGGTTCAAGTGTCGGCTAGAGCATTCTTTGCGTATTTTAAGTGAGGGGCCCAGCGTTCTTCTCAAACGTTTCAGGCGGTGGTGGGGAAATGGGTTTTTGGTAATGATCCAGATGTTTGGCCCATTCTGTAATGTGATGGGATTCGTTGCTGTCAGGTTTAAAATGAAACTCTTCCCCAATTTGTGGGAGAGGAAATTGTGGGAGGAATCTCCACAAGATGATCTTGGGAACTGCAGTTTCCCAAGGTCCATGAACTTTCTCTGGGTGCGTCTACACTGTGGAATGAACGCAGCTAGATCTTACTTTAAATGCCATGTCTCCATTCGATGGTCTTGGAAACTGCAGTTTTCCAAGGTCCATACCCTTCTCTTGGTGCAGTTACAGTATGGAATGAATCCCCTTGCACCCCACTTTAAATGCCATGGCTCCATGCGATGGGGTGTTCCTGGGAGTTATAGTTTCCCAAGGTCTATACCCTTCTCCCGGTGCATATACACTGTGGAATGAATGCAGCTGGACCTTACTTTAAGTGCCATGTCTCCATGAGATGGACTTGGGAATGGCAGTCTTCCAAGGTCCATGCCCTTCTCTTGATGCAGTTACAGTATGGAATGAATGCCCTTGCACCCCACTTTAAATGTCATGGCTTCCTGGGAGTTATAGTTTCCCAATGTCCATACCCTTCTCTGGGTGCATCTACACTGTGGAATGAATGCAGCTGGACCTTACTTTCATAGTACGGAATCCAAGGGGCAGAAAAAGTAGAAGTCCAGAGTATAAACCGGTGGGTTCACGTGTCATGTTTGCCTCTCCTTTTTGGCTGGCAAACGGACGCATTCCAACACCTTGCTTGCCTTGGCAGACTGAAAAGGGAAAGATTCCTCGCTCCCCATCCTCTTCTTGTTCTGAATGCACCAATGTTGGACATCTGGGGCTTGTTTTGCTTCTTTTTCTTTGAAATTTCCATGCTTTTTGGTCTAAAACAACAACCGCACTCGGATGCGCCTTGGCTGCTCCTCGGTCTTTTGGGGGAGAGAAACAGAAGTTGGCTCTCCAAGCCGGCGTCCCAATGGAAAGCAGCTGCGCTTCGGCGCTGGGTTTGTGACCCCATTTGACTCTTCCATGGGTTTTATTTGCACGTAACCCAAAATCAGAATTACCGTGCTTTGGCGTTTGGGCTTTTGGAAGGCATCTCTTTGCTTATGTTTTTTGCTGGCTTCCTGCTTCCCGCCTGATCGTCTCCTCTTGTGTATTTTATGTATTTCGTGCCAGCCTCCAAGGTTTGGTATGATCAACGTTCCCTCCAAACGTTGCTTTAGGTCTCAATCAAAAAAATTAAATGTGGGAAAATACTTTATTTATCTATGGTGGCAGAAGCAAATTGAGGGTACAGTTGTAATTTACTTATCCACAGAGGTCCCGGCCTCCACTGGACGTAAATATTTAAGATTTTATGTTTTTTATTAATATTTTCAAAAACCGCAAAGCAGCGAGTCCGTTAAAAGCGAACCGCGAATGTCGGAACCCAGACGCCTTAAAGATCCAGACTCAGGATTATGTCCAAAAGAATAGTTTATTGCAGCAAAGTAAACAGGACTCAGAGACACTTGTTTCAGTGCCTTTGGTCAAAACTCAAAAGTTGTAGCAATTTCTAGCTTGAAAAACTTAGTGCTGACACGCGTGTCATAGGTTCACCATCACGGGTGTAGATGTTAAACATGGATGGAGCGAGCACGCTCCCTTGAGGCAGGCCATTCTTCTGTTTCCGCCATCTATGATACTTCTCTGGTCCTGGAACTCAACAAAAAAGCTCCTGTTTTGTAGCAGATTTCCCATGAAGCGGGTGAGGTGGTCGTCCTTTGTGATACTATATTTTTTTCTCAGGAGAAAGCAATGGTTTACAGTTTCATAATACTAATACCTGTTATTCCTGGCTCCTCACTTGCCGGTGGTTGGGAATGCTTGGCATGGCAATCCGACTGTATTTGGAGTCCGCGTGGCTCTTTCCGCATGCCTTTTCACAGGCAAACTGTCTTTTGGGTTCCCCCCCTTTCCCCCGCCCCACTCCGTCCTGTTTCAACACTCTTCTGAAGTGGAATGGGCTTTAATTTCATAACAGACGAAGAATGTGCGCTCCACGTCTCTCCGCCACATTCCAGGCCAAGAGATCTGTGCTGAAGATGCTTCTCTGGGCCATGTTTTGCCAAATTTCTTGCATTTTCCTTTTCCCATCAATCTATATCTGCATACTAGTGTTAAATTATTTCTCTGCTTGTATGTTCACACCTTTTGCATCCTCCCATTCCAGCTTCCTTTGACTCTTTCCAGACTTGCCAGAAGGGGGCATTCCAGGGTCTTGGTTCAGAGACTTGAGACCAGTTTTCGTCATTTGCTGTTTCTCCAGCAACCGTGTGGGCTTCAGGGGATGATAGCTGTTGTTCTCCAAGGCATTCCCCAGGTTGAGACGTGTCTTGTTTCGCTTCCGCCGCCCCCCCCCCCCCCCCCGGTGCATTTCGAAATAGGTGCTGGGTTGACCATCTGATCCATGATTTGGGGAGATTTTTGTGCGCCTTCTCCTCCCTCCACCAGCATTTTAACCTTCTCTCTTTCTCTCCTTTCCTCTTGTCTTTCCAGGAGGCGGACAGTGGCGAAGATGACCCCCGTTTCCAGCCCAGAAGGTGAGTGGACAGCATCCAGCTTCATATCTATGGTTGCTTGTGTTGTGGGGCCACGGTGGCACAGTGCATTAAACCGCTGAGCTGCATACCTTGCTGATCAGAAGTTCAAATCTGGGGAAGGGATGAGCTCCCATTGTTAGCCCCAGCTTCTGCCAACCTAGCAGTTCGTAAACATAACCTAACATAACTCTGGAATATCGGAAATCAGTTGAATATCGGAAATCAGTTGAATTTCCTGACCACTCAACCTCTGAGCAGCAGAACTTGCTGATCGGAAGGTCAGCAGTTCAAATCAGCGGACAGGGTGAGCTTCCATTGTTAGCCCCAGCTTCTGCCAACCTAGCAGTCCGTAAACATAACCTAACATAACTCGTGAATATCGGAAATCAGTTGAATTTCCTGACCACTCAACCTCTGAGCAGCAGAACTTGCTGATCGGAAGGTCAGCAGTTCAAATTCAGAGACGGGGTGAGATCCCGCTGTTAGCCCCAGCTTCTGACTACCTAGCAGTTTGAAAACATAATCTAACATTTATTTATTTATTTATGTATTTATTTAAAACTTTTATACCCCGGTCTTCTCCACCTCTACAGAGGGACTCAGGCCGGCTTACAACATGAATTGGTACACAATACAATTAAAACATCATCACATTCAAAGTTAAATACCATAGAATAATACACAAACCAAGTCGCCAATAACATAACTCAGGAATATCGGAAACCAGTTGAATTTCCTATTCACACAACTGCTGAGCTGCAGAACTTGCTGATCGGAAGGTCGGCAGTTCAGATTCGGAGACGGGGGAGCTCCCGCTGTTAGCCCCAGCTTCTGACTACCTATCAGTTCGAAAACATGACCTAACATAACTCAGGAATACCAGAAATCAGTTGAATTTCCTAACCACACAACTGTTGAGCTGCAGAACTTGCTGATCAGAAGGTGGGCAGTTCAAATCCGTGGACAAGGTGAGCTCCCATTGTTAGCCCCAGCATCTGCCAACCTAGCAGTTTGTTAAGATAACATATGAGAAAGCAGTTGAATTTCCTGCCCACACAACCGCTGAGTTGCAGAACTTATTGATCGGAAGGTTGGCAGTTCAAATCCACAGATGGGGTGAGTTCCCGTTGTTAACTCCAGCATCTGCCAACCTAACAGTTTGAAAACATAACCTAACATAACTCAAGAATACCAGAAACCAGTTGAATTTCCTAACCACACAACTGCTGAGCTGCAGAACTTGCTGATCGGAAGGTCGGCAGTTCAAATCCGTGGACAGGGTGAGCTCCCGTTGTTAGCCCCAGCTTCTGCCAACCTAGGAGTTTGAAAACATAGCCTAATAATAACTCAGGAATATCAGAAACCGGTTGAATTTCCTGACCACACAACTGCTGAGCTGTAGAACTTGCTGTTCGGAAGGTCGGCAGTTCAGATCCACTGATGGGGTGAGCTCCCATTGTTAGCCCCAGCTTCTTTTCTTTTTCTGATCTTTTCTATTAATTATTTTTAAAAGGATATTGTTGTGTGTCTACTCTGGTGTAAGGAAGAGAAACAGATAGAGGGAAGAGGCCTCCATCTATCTTTGTTTTTCTCTCTCTGCCTCTCCGTTGTGAAACCAGGAAAGGAAATGCAGGTCCCCCCTCCCCGGCCTTCTTTCCGGCGTGCCTTGTTTGCGTGTGCCTTTGTGCATCGGATGCCAGGGTTTCGGCATATTTAAAATGCTTTCTTGCCATGGGAAAGCCGGACGGAGTGACCTCCCGGCCTGCAACTTCCTCTCGCAGCGCTGGGATCAGGAAAGAAGGGAAGGGGCTCCCAAGGTTTGTTTTAGAAGGAGTCAGACTGCTGCTTTCTTCCACAACCCTGGACCTTGGCTTTGCGGGACGAGCGATTTCCCGTGTTTCCTTCTCGTCCCCTTGAAGCCAATTCTGTTTCATGGCAGCCTTATGGCAGGGTTGCATTTGGCACGATTTGGCCAGAGAGGGCTTGCCTTTGCTTCTCCCTGAGGCTGAGAGAGTGTGGCTTTGCAAAACTGAGCAGGAATTCGAACCCTGTTCCAGGGTGCCAACCACTTATATATAGCTATATTATGGCCATACATATAGGAGCCCCCCGTGGTGCAGACGGTTAAACCCCTGTGCCAGCAGGACTGAAGACCGACAGGTCGCAGGTTCGAATGTGGGGATAGCGTGGATGAGCTCCCTCTATCAGCTCCAGCTCCTCATGCAGGGACACGAGAGAAGCCTCCCACAAGGATAGTAAAAACATCAAAACATCCGGGCATCCCCTGGGCAACGTCCTTGCAGATGGGCAATTCTCTCACACCAGAAGCGAGTTGCAGTTTCTCAAGTCGCTCCTGACACAACAAAAAAAAATGGCCGTACGGTCTGGAAAACTCACAACAACCTGGAGAGCATACTGTTTGAGAGATTGGGGGCAGATTTGCACTCTGCACATGCACAGAGGCCACCTTTTTCTGATTGCTTTGGGCATATTTCATGCTTCTTCTAGTGTATCATAAAGAGGAATCGAGAGGAAGGAAAGACCAGGGATTGGGGACAGATTTGCACTCTGCACATGCTCAGAGGCTGCCTTTTTCAGATGGCTATGGGCATATTTTATGCTTCTATTAGTGTATCATAGAGAGGAAGGAAATGCTAGGGATTGGGGACAGATGTGCACTCTGCATATGCACAGAGGCCACCTTTTTCAGATGGCTATGGGCAGATTTCAGGTTTCTACTAGTGTGTTATTGAGAGGAAGGAAAGGCCAGGGATTGGGAACAGATGTGCACTCTGCACATGCTCAGAGGCTGCCTTTTTCCGATGGCTATGGGCAGATGTCAGGTTTCTATTAGTGTATCATAGAGGGGAAGGAAATGCTAGGGATTGGGGATAGATGTGCACTTTGCACATGCACAGAGGCCACCTTATTTATTTATTTATTTATTTGAGACATTTCAGTGCCGCCCTTCTCACCCTGAAGGGGACTCTGAGCAGCTTACAAGATATATATACATACAATATATTATATTATTAGCATAGTACAATATCAGTATTAAATATTACTATTTTGTATTATGCCATTATATTGTAATATTATTAGTAATATTACAAGTAATATAAATATGTAATTATAATATATTATTACTATTATATTGCATTACATTATAATATTATATATATTATATGTATATACAATATATTATATTACATTATATTTTTCTGATTGCTATGGGCAGATTTCAGGTTTCTATTAGTGTGTCATAGAGAGGAAGGAAATACTAGGGATTGGGGATAGATTTCCACTCTGCACATGCACAGAGGCTGCCTATTTATTTATTTACAACATTTATATGCTGCCCATCTCACCCCAAAGGGGACTCAGAGCGGCTTACAAGATAGATATACATACAATATATTATATTATTAGCATAGTACAATATCAGTATTAAATATTACTATTTTGTATTATACCATTATATTGTAATATTATTAGTACTATTACATATAATATAAATATGTAATTATAATATATTATTAGTTTTATATTGCATTACATTATAATATTATAAATATTATATGTATATACAATATATTATATTATATTACATTATATTATTAGCATAGTACAATATCAGTATTAAATATTACTATATTGTATTATACCATTGTATTGTAATATTATTAGTAATATTATATGTAATATAAATATGTAATTATAATATAATACTATTATTATTAGTATTATATTGCATTACATTACAATATTATAAATATTATATGTATATACAATATATTATATTTGGCCTTCCCATTGTTTTTAATGGTGTGTTGCCTTATTGATAATGTTGTGTATTTTATTGTTTATGTTTTTTTAATTGCTTGCATTGTTGTGTTTGGGCTCGGCCTCATGTAAGCCGCACGAAGTCCCTTGGGGAGATGGTAGCGGGGTACAAATAAAGTGTTATTATTATTATAATTATTATATTACATTATATTTTTCTGATTGCTATGGGCAGATGTCAGGTTCCTACTAGTGTATAATGGAGAGGAATTAAGAAGGACAGGCCAGGGATTGGGAATAGATTTGCACTCTGCACATGCTCAGAGACTGCCTTTTTCTGATTGCTGTGGGCAGATTTCAGGCTTCTAGTGTATTATTATTATTATTATTATTATTATTATTTTATTGCATTATATTATAATATTATACATATTATATGTATATTATATTATATTTTTCTGATTGCTGTGGGCAGAGGTCAGGTTTCTATTAGTGTGTCACTGAGAGGAAGGAAATGCTAGGCATTGGGGATAGATTTGCACTCTGCACATGCAGATTTCAGGCTTCTAGTGTACTTTGCAAGCCTTCCTGGAGCCTGGGAGGGAATGGCTTAGACTTAGGAGGCGGTGCTGGGTTTGGCCCCGCCCCCTTCCCGGCGAGGCAGTTGTGCAGGCGGCGTGGGTGGGGTCAGGCCCCGCCCCCTCCTCCCTCCTCCTCCTCGTGGCCCTCTCTGCGCTTGCGCACTGAAGCCGGGAGTTGGAAGGAGGCACAGGCAGAAGAGTGAGAGAGAAGCCCAAGGAGGAGAGAGACCCCGGCCATGCGCCTCTCTCCCTCCGAGGCCTCCCCCCCACAATGATCCCCTACTTCTCCAGCGACGCCATCATCTCCCAAAACGCCATCAACCAGATGTGAGTCACCCTTTTGGCGGGTCCAAATAAAGGGGGGGGGCAAATGAACCAAGCCTCTCCAGAAGGGAAGGAACTGCCCAGGAAAGAGAGGGGAAAGGGGTCTCACTTCCTCCCTTTCCTTTTCCTTCCTTCCCCTTCCCTCTCCTGCTGCTTCTCCTCCTTCTTTTCCTCCCTTTTTCTGTTTTTGCCAACTTTTCCCTGGAGTCATTTCGGGACACGAAAGGCAAAAGGGGGAGAGAGAGAGACTCCCTTGGCTGGCATGTGTGTTGGGTTGACTCCTGATTATATGATATAACATGATATGATATTACAGAGTCCCTTGGCTTGCATGTGTTTTGTTTATTTCTGATTTATTATATTATATTATTATTGAGTTCCTCGGCTTGTATATGTTTTCTTTATTTCTGATTTATTCTATTATTATTGAGTTCCTCAGCTTGTATGTGTTTTCTTTATGATTTATTATTATAGTATATTAATTTTATAATTATTATCATTTTATTGTTATTACTATTGAGTCCCTCGGCTTGCCTGTGTTTTCTTTATTTCTGATTTATTCTATTTTATTATTATTGAGTTCCTCGGCTTGTATGTGTTTTCTTTATGATTTATTATTATACTATATTAATTTTATTATTATTGTCATTTTATTATTACTATTGAGTCCCTCGGCTTGCATGTGTTTTCTATATTTCTGATTTATTATATTATTAATATTAGTATTATTGAGTTCCTCCACTTGCATGTATTTTCTTTATTTCTGTTTTATATTTATTATTATTATTATTATTACTATTCTTATTATTGAGTTCCTCGGCTTGTATATGTTTTCTTTATTTCTAATTTATTCTATTTTATTATTATTGAGTTCCTCAGCTTGTATGTGTTTTCTTTATGATTTATTATTATAGGATATTAATTATAATATCATTTTATTATTATTACTATTGAGTCCCTTAGCTTGTATGTGTTTTCTTTATTTCTGATTTATTCTATTATATTATTATTGAGTTCCTCAGCTTGTATGTGTTTTCTTTATTATTTATTATTATAGTATATTAATATTATTATTATTTTATTATTGCTATAGAGGCCCTTGGCTTTCATGTGTTTTCTTTATTTCTGATTTATTATATTATATTATTATTGAGTTCCTCAGCTTGTATGTGTTTTCTTTGGTTATTATTTATTATTATACTATATTGATTTTATTATTATTATCATTTTATTATTATTACTATTGAGTCCCTCGGCTTGCATGTGTTTCCTTTATTTCTCATTTATTCTATTATTGATATTATTTATTCCCTCCACTTGCATGTATTTTCTTTATTTCTGTTTGATATTTATTATTATTACTATTATTATTGAATTCCTCAGCTTGCATATGTTTTCTTTATTTCTGATTTATTATATCGCTATTATTACTATAGAGTCCCTCAGCTACCATGTGTTTTCTTTATTTCTGATATACTATTATTGTTGTTGTTGATGTTATTATTATTGAATCCCTCAGCTTGCATGTGTTGCTTGCATAATATAATTTATTATTATATTATATTATATATTAATTATTATTATTGAGTCCCTCAGCTACCATGTGTTTTCTTTATTTCTGATATACTATTATTGTTGTTGTTATTGAATTCCTCAGCTTACATGTGTTTTCTTTATTTCTGATTTATTATTGTATTATATTAATTATATATTATTATTGCTATTATTATTGGGGTCCCTTGGCTTACATATGTTTTCTTTAACTCTGATTTATTCTATTATTATTGTTGTTGTTGTTGTTGTTATTATTATTGGGTCCCTGAGCTTGCATTTGTTTTCTTTCTTTCTGATTTAATATTATTATTATATTATTTTTGTTATTATTATTAATATTATTGAGTCCCTCAGCTTGCATGTGTTTTTTATTTATTATTATTATTTTAGTGACATTGACAACAGAGATTTTGCAGACAGGATCTAGCGCAGGCTTGGGCAAACTTGGTGTTTTGGAGTTCAACTCCCACAATTCCTAACAGCCTCAGGCCCCTTCCTTTTCCTCCTCAACCTCTTAAGCTGAAGTCCAAAACACCTGGAGGGCCCAAGTTGTCCCATACCTGGTCTAGAGCAGTATTTCTCAGCCTGGGGGTCATGAGGGGGTTGCCAAAGACCATCGGAAAACACAGTATTTTATGTTGGTCATGGGGAAAAGTGGGCAGTTTGGCCCTTTTCTATTGTTGGTGGGGTTCAGAATGCTCCCAAATGGTAAAATCAATCCCTCCCTCCCCAAACAGGATGGGGAGAGCAGGCGTGTGCGGTGCATGACATGTGGAGTGCATATGCAGGTGAAGGAGAGCATGCGACGCTGGACGGAGGCTCATGCCAGCGAGTCCTTTCAAGGCATGGGGGTTCTGTGTGGGAAGTTTGGCCCAATTCTATCGTTGGCAGGGTTCAGAATGCTCTTTGCTTATAGGTGAACTATAAATCCCAGCAACTACAACTCCCAAATGCCAAGGTCTATTTTCCCCAAACTCCACCAGTGTTCACATTGGGGCATATTGAATATCTGTGCCAGGTTTGGTCCATATCCATAATTGTTTGAGTCCACAGTGCTCTCTGGATGGAGGTGAACTACAACTCCCAAACTCAAGGTCAATGCGCACCAAACCCTTCCAGTATTTTCTGTCAGTCATGGGAGTTCTGTGTGCCAAGTTTGGTTCAATTCCATCATTGGGGTTCAGAATGCTCTTTGATTGTAGGTGAACTATAAGTCCCAGCAACTACAACTCCCAAATGCTAAGGTCTATTTTCCCCAAACTCCACCAGTGTTCACATTTGGGCATATTGAGTATTCATGCCAAGTTTGGTCCACATCCATAGTGGTTTGAGTCCCCAGTGCTCTCTGGATGTAGGTGAACTACAACTCCAAAACCAAAGGACACTGCCCACCAAACCCTTCCAGTATTTTCTGTTGGTCATGGGAGAACTGTGTGCCAAGTTTGGTTCAATTCCATCGTTGGTGGGGTTCAGAATGTTCTTTGATCGTAGGTGTACCATAAATCCCAGCAACTACAACTCCCAAATGACAAAATCATTTTTTTTGAGTGAAGGACATACATTGGGTTGTTAGGTGTCTTGTGTCCAAATTTGGTGTCAATTCGTCCAGTGGTTTTTGAGTTCTGTTAATCCCACAAACGAACATTACATTTTTATTTGTCTAGATGGTCACTCGTTGGCCTGAGAGGTGTACAGTGTTCCCTCACTTATCGCAGGGGTTACGTTCCAGATATAGATCGTTTGAATCCCCAGTGCTCTCTGGGTGTAGGTGAACTACAACTCCCAAACTCAAGGTCAAAGCCCACAAATCCCTTCCAGTACTTTCTGTTGGTTGTGGGAGTTCTGTGTGCCAAGTCTGGTTCAATTCCATCATTGGTGGAGTTCAGAATGCTCTGATTGTAGGTGAACTATAAATCCCAGCAGCTACAACTCCGCAGGGTTGTTGTGAGGAAGGGGAAAGCCTTCTGGTTAGGACTCCATCCCCATCTTTTCACTTGGGGAGGGGGAAAAACCCAGTGTGAACTTGCCCTGTCCTTTGAGCGGGCGCGATCGGGTGTCTGAGCGAGACGCAGCTGTCCAGGAATAGCGCCACAGAGGGTCAGCAAAAGCCCCTTGGACGCCCGCCTGGCATTGCGTCCTCGGCCTTTGGAGGGGGATTTTGAATCCCAGAGTTACAAACATCCGACCTGCAAACAACTCCTGGGGGTCTCCACTGAAGATTTATCCCCAATCCTTGTTTCCACAGCAAGTCGCCTTTTGCCAAATCCAGTTCTCACAAAGACAGGAAGTGAGGTGGAATCTTCTCAACAGAGTCACAGGCAGCAAAGGAAACACGACAGAGATGTTCCTTACGCAATCCAAAGCTTATAGATAAGACCCATTTTGCCCATTTGGTGCCTTTTTCGAATTGTTTAGGGCATCCTTAGGGTGTTCCAGGGCCCGTTTTGTCCATTTGCTGCCTTTTACAAGTTGTTTGCAGCCTCTTTAGGGTACTCCACAACTTGTTTTGCCCATTTGGTGTATTTTACAAGTTGTTTGGGGCTTCTTTAGGGTGTTGCTGGGCTTGTTTTGCCCATTTGGTGTATTTTGCATGTTGTTGAGCGTCTCCTTAGGGCAGTGTTTCTCAACCTTCCTAACACCGTGACCCCTTAATACACTTTCTCATGTTGTGGTGACCCCCCAACCATAACATTATTTTCGTTGCTGCGTCATAACTGTAATTTTGCTACTGTTATGAACTGTAAGGTAAATATCCAATGTGCAGGATGTATTTTCATTCACTGGACCAAATTTGGCACAAATACCCAAAACACCCAAATTTGAATACTACTGGGATTGGGCGAGGGATTGATTTTGTCATTTGGGAGTTGTAGTTGCTTTCATTTATAGTTCACCTACAATCAAAGAGCATCCTGAACTTCACCAATGATGCAATTGAACCAAACTTGGCACACAGAACTCGCATGATCAACAGAAAATACTTGAAGGGTTTGATGGCCATTGGCCTTGAGTTTTGGAGTTGTAGTTCACCTACATCCAGAGAGCACTGGGAACTCGAACAGTGATGGAACTGGACCAAACTCAATATGCCCAAATGTGAACACTGTTGGAGTTTGGGGGAAATAAACATTGACAGTTGGGAGTTATAGTTACTGTGGTTTATAGTTCACCTACAATCAAAGAGCATTCTGAACCCCACCAATGATAGAATTGGGCCAAGCTTCCCACACAGAACCCCCATGACCAACAGAAAATACTTTGTTTTCTGATGGTCTTTGGTGACCCATCTGACACCCCCTTGCGACCCCCCTAGGGGTCCCGACCCCCAGGTTGAGAACCACTGCCTTAGGGTGTTCCAGGGCCCGTTTGGCCTATTTGATGCCTTTCTCAAGTTGTTTAGGGTCTATTTAGGGTGTTCCAGGGCCCATATTGCCCATTTGGTGTATTTTACAAGTTGTTTGGGGCCTCTTTAGGGTGTTGCAGGGCTTTGTAACTGAGGGACTGCCTACAGAGAGATTTCTCCAGATTGGATTTGCCAATGTGCTGAGATGGGCATCTGTGGGTCAGAAGTCTATTCCTGGCAGATGGGGTCCCTCCAAAACACATTGACTTGATCCTCTTGTTGTAAGCAGCATTCTCCCCATCCCCAAATGTTTTCTGGATGTTGCTCAATGGCATATTGGTATTTCTTTGTTTATTTATGGCATTGGTGCACACACTTGAGATTTAAAGATTCTTGAGATGCAAAAATTCTGGTGCAAGCCAGTGAAGGGGGCCCAGTGGTGATTGGCACACTGGGTGCAGTGCCTCAAAACATTGGCCTGCACTTAAAAAGAATTGGCGCTGACAAAATCAACATCAGTCAGCTGCAAAAGGCCACTCGGATCTGAACGCATTATTTGCCAATACATCACACAGTCCTAGACATTTGGGAAGGTTCCAACGTATGATCAAATCCAAATACCAGCATAGTGACCTTGTTTGCTGTGTATTCATCTTGTGTATCTAATAATAATAATAATAATAATAATAATAATAATAATAATAATAATACACAATGTCAGGATTTAAAGATTGAACTGCAAAGACTCTGTTACAAGCCAGTCAAAGTGGTCTCAGTGGTGATTGGCACATTGGATGCAGTGCCTCAAGACCTTGGCCTGCACTTAAAAACAATTGGCTCTGACAAAATGACCATCTGTCAGCGGCAAAAGGCCACCCTATTCAGATCTGCATGCGTTATTCCCTGATACATCACATTATTATTATTATTATTATTATTATTATTATTATTATTATTATACATCACACAGTCCTAGACACTTGGGAAGTATCCAAAAGCTAGCATAGTGATCATGTTTGTTATGTACTCATCTTGTTGTGTATCTAATAATAATAACAACAACAACCAGCTTCCAAGCTCAGGCATAATCCTGTGCCTTCAGGGCATTAGCTTACTCTCCAAAGCTATGTGTTTATTACAATAGGCAGCTTTAATATAAGGAAACTCTCAGGGTGAGTCACACACTCTCAGCCTCATAAAGCTTCGTGCTAGAGTTTCCTTTAAGTCAGAACGACTTCAAAGCACAGAGCAACACACGCTGCTCCGTTACCGAAGGGTTTTGGGTCCTTTTTGGGCTCAAGACCCACACCTGGGTTTGAGAACCCTCCTTCCCCAAAGGGCTCCTGCTCTTCCTAACTCACTTAGGTCCAAATAGCATGAAGGTAAAAGCTTCCTCTTGTATCTCTGCAAATGGGGAAGGCCCACCCTTTCCTTTCCTGGAGCCGGGAGATAAAACTCTCCGGTGTCACCCGCCGCTTGTAAACAAGAGATTAGCCGCATCCGAGTCACAAGGCTGGCGTGAGTTTGGCTCCTTTTGCGGTGGACTTTGTGGCCAAGCCGGAGGCGGAAGTGAGGAGGGGGCCTTCTTGTTTATTCCAGAATCAGATCATGGTCCTTTTTCACCAAAGGTCTTGGGGTGCCACTCTTCTGGGAGTGGCAGTCTGAAAAGGTGAACATTCCCCAAGCCAAGGTTTGGTTTCAGTGGAGGCTCCTCCTTTGGAGGTTGGATGGCCATCTGTCGGGGGTGCTTTGAATGCCATTTTCCTGCTTCTTGGCAGAATGGGGCTGGACTGGATGGCCCACCCGGTCTCTTCCAACTCTGATTCTAAAACTTGCCTAAGGAAAGTATGACGATTCATTGGATCTCCATCAACTGAAGGCACATCTTCACACACACTGGATCAAATAAATAATTTTGGCGGAGCGGGGATTCAAATTCCGATCGTTTCTGCGCTCGCTCTCCAAAGTCGTATTCAGCACCTTCGCTTTTACATTGGGTTTTAAAGTGGGAGGAAGAAACCTTGGCAAACCTTTGCAACCAAGCATGGCTTCTTCTCCAAATAGCTTGCTTTGTCCTTTGACCCGCGCGTCTGGGTGTCCTTTGTTGGGCTTGGGAATCACGTGCTTTTGCGGCGGTGCGAGATGGTGTGTGCGCAAAAAGCGTTGGCCTCAGCTCTTCCTGCCCTTGGCGGCAAAGCGGGGAATTTCGGTGGGTCACTCTTCCCGCAGGAAACGGATCATTATAGCCTGATGTTACTAGTAGGATGAGTGCAGGGCTGCTTCTGCGGCCATCGCTTCCTCCAAAACTTTTTTTTTCCTTCTCCCCAAAAGGATGCATTTCTCTCTGGGTGTTATCTGTATAAATTAAAATGTAAGGTTTGTTTGTGGGATGAACATAACTCAAAAACCACTGGGCGAATTGATGCAAGATTTGGATACAAGACACCCATCAGGCCAACAAGTGACGATCACCCATAAAAACACTGAAAAACACAGCAGAGAAGACTTTAAAAGCCATATGTATATATATTACAGTGCATGCACAAAACCACATATATATACATTATACACAAATATATAATTTTATTTATTTATGTAGTGTTTTTGTATACTGCCTTTCTCAGCCATTTGGTGCCTCAAGGCGGTTTCCAACAAATCAGTACACATAAAACCTAATACAAAGTTAAGACATTAAACAGTATAAAACACCACAAGAGCAATAAAAATACACACACACACATATACACACACACATATACACACACACATATACACACACACACACAAGCACATATACACAGACTGGGCCACAGCAACGCATGGCAGGAGACAGCTTGTCTATATAAATAAAAATGTAATGTTTGTTTGTGGGACTAACATAACTCAAAAACCACTGGGCGAATTGACACCAGATTTGGACACAATACACCTATCAGGCCAACGAGTGACCATCACAACACTGGAAAAACACAGCAGAAGGGTCTTAAAAAGCAAAAAAATTTAAAAAATACATTGCAACGCATGCACAAAACCACATATATATGCAAGCACACATATATACACAAATATACACACATACATAGATTCACACACACAACACATATACACAGACTGGGCCACAGCAACACGTGGCAGGGGACAGCTAGTAGTCCATAATGGAAGAAACTTAAGCCAAAAAATAAATAATACATTACAACGCATGCACACAACCACAAATATATGCAAACACACAAATACACACACACATATATACAAACACAAAACACATATACACAGACTGGGCCACAGCAACGCGTGGCAGGAGACGGCCAGTGGTCCATCAAAAGGGATTCATGGCCGGAATCACTGGGTTCTTGTGGGTTTCTCTGGGCGATATGGCCATGTTCTAGAGGCATTTTCTCCTGACGTTTTGCCTGCATCTATGGCAAGCATCCTCAGAGGTAGTGAGGTCCTCACTACCTCTGAGGATGCTTGCCATAGATGCAGACGAAACGTTAGGAGAAAATGCCTCTAGAACATGGCCATATCGCCCAGAGAAACCCACAACAACCCATCAAAAGGGACTTTGTTTTATGAATGGGAACGGTGAGCAAAGTGTCTTGTGTTTAACTGCCTTTACGCTCCCTCTGACATCATTGTTTACCCTCCCTGGACAGGTAAATACATTTGCCAACTTCCAGGTGAGGCTGCGTCAGGATGAAGTTGGCCATAGTTCGTAGACACCAATCATAGAATGACTCCCTTTGCTGCTGAAGGGTTTCAGGGACGCTTTTCCTGGGGTCCCTGTAACCCAGCCCCGGGCTATTCTCGGCCTCCACCTGGCCCTGGTCTGAGCTCCGGCCGGCTGGCCTTGGCTCTGAACCTGCTTCCTCGGCCTTTTGTTGCTGGCCGCCCGTTGCCACAACAGGCACACACACACACCCCTTCGCAGCGCCTGTTTGCACAGCTCTGCGATTTTGCATTCTGTGTCCGGGCAGTTTGGGAGGAGCCGGGTGTTTGTGTATCTGTGTGTTTATTTGGGGAGAGAAGATCCCAGGCGGTGTGCTTGGGAACCTCCATTCTCCTTGACCTTCTCAACCAGGGAAGGAATTGCTCTTCCATGCAAAGTGGAGGAGGGTGCTTAAAATCGATGCACCTGTGGGTCCCCAGGTGTTTTGGACTACAACTCCCAGAAATCCCAGCCGGTTTACCAGCTGTTGGAATTCCTGGGAGTTGAAGGCCAAAACATCTGTGTATGATGCTATACACATAATAAAAGTGAGAATATGCATGTGTGTTTGTGTATCTGGGGTGTCCACTTCCACAGACAAGCTCCCACCCCTCAGAAGACACCAAAGGCCCTCCCTCCAATGACATTGTAGGTTGTAGCGCACGTCGTGAGCATGTCCAACATCCCTCAGCCAACCTGCAAACCAGAAAAGGAGTATTTTGAAACTTTGGCAACAACAGTCTGCAGCCTTTGCAGTTCTGTTTGTGTGTGTGTGTATTTTCCTGCTTTTAACCAGAGGAGATGCCAGGATCTCAACCCTCCTGCATGCAACGCAACTCTGCTTCAGTGGGGCAATTTTTGGTCCTCATTTTGGGCATCTTGGCTCAACGTTCGGCCGGAGGATAATTTTCCGATACTTCATATTTCCAAGAGGACATTCCTGACTCCTCCGAGTACCTTGAATGCACTGTACAGATACAAAGGCCCTTGTGTTGTGCTTCCCGTCAACGTCTGACCATGTATTTTTGCCCGTTTCTCCACTGGCTCGACGCCTTTGTGGAAACCGCCAGGGAACAGAAGAGTTTACCAGGTGAGGTCACTATCTTCTGGTGACATTCCAGGGTTCTTTTGCAGAATGCTGTTTCTCAATGGCAAGGTGGAACAAAGATAAGCGTAGCAACAAGACCCTGCGATAAGACCATGAGGTATGTCCTGACGTACGAAAGATGCGTTCTGGTGCGTAGGAAGGTGTGTGTCCAAGCGTGTGATCCTACCCGGCCCTTTCGTAGACTCTTAGGAGATAGAAAAACCCTGGAAGTCCTCCACGATGCTCCGTCGCAACACGTTCCCTCTTTGAGATTGTGGCGCTGCCTTGACTCAGCGGTCTTCTTTCCAATTACATTGTGCCAAAAAAGCAAATTCATCCAAAAATGACGGGGCATTATTGTCCTTTGTCTGAAATGTCGTTTTGGTGCTCGGCAAATACGTTGATTTTTGGAAGGCTTTCATCTCTCCGGAGATATCTTGGAGATGTGACGCAAGTCCAAGCATGCCATTCATTTATCGTTCGTATACACCTAGGCTGAAGGTAATATTTGTACACATCATGAGGAGACAGCAAAGCCTAGAGAAGACAATGATGCTGGGGAAAGTGGAAGGCAAAAGGAAGAGGGGCCGACCAAGGGCAAGATGGATGGATGGCATCCTTGAAGGGACTGGACTGACCTTGAAGGAACTGGGGGTGGTGACGGCCGACAGGGAGCTCTGGCGTGAGCTGGTCCATGAGGTCACGAAGAGTCGGAGACAACTGAACGAATGAACAACAACAACCGTATATACTTGAGTATAAGCTGACCCAAATACATTTGTATGTACTATATATACTCAAGTATAAGCCAACCCGAATATATTTGTATGTGCCGTATATACTTGAGTATAAGCCGACAGAATATAAGCCAAAGCACCAAATTCTGCCACAAAAAACTAGGAAAACATATTGATTCGAGTCTAAGCCAAGGGTGGAAAATGCAGCCAATACGGGTCAATTTCAAAATAAAAATTGATACCTATAAAATTACATTAATAGAGGCATCCCTAGGTTAAGTGTTCTCGTCGACTAGAGAGGATGCCACGAATAGCCAAACCCTTGGTTGACTCTTCCACATTTTTCTGGCTCTCCTTTAAGCATCGAGCCACCTTTCTCCTGCCTTGAGATGGGAGTGGCGATAGGGCCAAACCCTTTTGTCCGAATCAGCCCCACGTTGAATGATTGATGGAAAGTTTATTCCAGGAATAAAAGCGTTCTTGGTAAACAGATCCCGCACGGAGAGCGGTCGGCGCTGGCAATGGAGAGAGGTGGAACAATCCTTTTGAATCCTAGCATCAGATATCTTGCAATGATGGGAGATATGCTTCAACTTCACGGTGTTGCCAGAAGTGTGAGCTTAGACACAATTTTAAAAATTGTGAAAGTGGAAAAGACAATATGAACAGGAATCCCATTGTCGTTCCCTGCATCTACAGCATCTAAAGCAACCTCAGCATTAGAAACATCATTGTCATTCCCAACATCCGGAGTACCCTGATCATTAGACACAATCACAGGCTGAACTCCAAAACTGCCGTCTAGCGGGAAGCCAGCAGAAGTGAATGAGTGTGACAGTCGTCAGTAGCTCATCAACTGGTGTTGTGGTGAAAGTTAGAGATGATCGTCCTCATTCCGTTTCCCTCCAAGTGCAAAGTTTGCGCTGTAAGAGGGATACCCAGGAAGTAAGGTTACAAGGCACGTAGTTCTCATGGGGAATTTTTGTGGGAGAAGTTGGTCTCACTGCTGTGAAGCTAGCAGAAGCAAATGAGCAGTGTCAGTCATCAGTAGCTCATCAACTGGCGTTGTGGTGAAGGTTAGAGATGAGCATCCTCATTCCGTTTCCCTCCAAGTGCAAAGTTTGCATTGTATGAGGGATACCCAGAAAGTAAGGTTACAAGGCACGTAGCTCTTGTGGGGAATTTTTGTGGGAGAAGTTGGTCTCACTGCTGTGTACTGGGAAGCTAGTAGAAGCAAATGGGCAGTGTCAGTCGTCAGTAGCTCATCAACTGGCGTTGTGGTGAAGGTTAGAGATGAGCGTCCTCATTCCGTTTCCCTCTAAGTGCAAAGTTTGTGCTGTATGAGAGATACCCAGAAAGTAAGGTTACAAGGCACATAGCTCTTGTGGGGAATTTTTGTGGGAGAAGTTGGTCCCACTGTTCTGTAGCGGGAAGCTAGCAGAAGCAAATGAGCAGTGTCAGTCGTCAGTAGCTCATCAACTGGCATTGTGGTGAAGGTCAGAGATGAGTGTCTTCATTCTGTTTCCTTCCAAGTGCAAAGTTTCACTGTATGAGGGATACCCAGAAAGTAAGGTTACAAGGCACGTAGCTCTCATGGGGAATTTTTGTGGGAGAAGTTGGTCTCACTGCTGTGTAGCGGGAAGCTAGCAGAAGCAAATGAGCAGTGTCAGTCGTCAGTAGCACATCAACTGGCGTTGTGGTGAAGGTTAGAGATGAGCGTCCTCATTCTGTTTTCCTCCAAGTGCAAAGTTTGCGCTGTACGAGAGATATCCGGAAAGTAAGGATACAAGGCACGTAACGGGAGAAGTTTCCGAGCTGTGTGGCCATGTTCCAGACCTGAAGGCATCTCTTGTACATGGCCATACAGCCTGGAAAACTCACAGCAACCCAACTTTATTGGGTTTTCTTAAGCCAGGGGTCCTCAGAGTTGCATTTGCCAGGCCCTTGCTTTGAAATTGACCCTGGGGTTTGGTTTCCCATCCAAGTACACAAACATGATTTGGTCTCCGTCAATCCTCATTGGAGACTACGTGAAGGGATCTCATCTCTCCCTAGTAGTAACACACCTTCTTTCACTCACTGCAATATGCAGGCTTCTCAACAAGCACGGGCAAAAGCATAGATCATAAAAACATGCAACATTATAATTAAGCTATTAATTAAAAAGGGATTAAATTTTGTATAATTATCACTCTGTACCACCTTGTTACCAATCTCTAGGCCTCAAACCCTTGTTTCTTCCTTTCTGATCTGATTTCAGCCTTGTTTTCACTCGTCTGTGTTTGGCTTTTGTTGCCCTTCAGCGTTCTGGTGCCAGCCTTAGAAATGTGGGCGCTTTCTGATTTAAGCTTGTGGAACTTCCCCTCCTCTGCCCCACATTTCCGCTCCCATCTCAGCGTTTAGACAAGGCTGGTGTTTCCAAGGCTGCCTTTTTCTCTCTGGCCTGTCTTTCCTAAATATAGCCAGCCCTGGGCTTCTTTGCTAATATGGAGGGAGACGTCGGCCCGACTCTGCTGACTTTCCAATCCTATTTGCGGCGAGCATCACTTTCAGAATCTGCTTAGCGCCACTCCACCCAAGTCGAGCTCAGGCATAATCCGACATGTCACGGCTCCTTTTAGCTCCTCTCTTCAGTATTTCTGGTCCCTTTTCCAAATGGGGCATCACTGGCCGGAGGGATCCGTTTTGAGATTGGCCAAAGAGCGAAGCCTCACTTCACCTTTGGAAAATACGTCATCCCAAACACCCAGTGTCCAGAAGCGCAGCTCACTTGGAGCACATCTATCCCCAGTTTGGGTGCTTGTTTCCTTTTTGTGCCACAGGAAAAGGGGATTTGGAAACTGCCTTCAATTACAGTGTTCCCACGCTACTTTGCGGTTCGCTTTTCGCGGATTCACTGTTTCGCGGGTTTTTGCTTCCCAGTTTATGAATGGTTGCCCAGAGCGGTGTTCTAAAAAAAGTGTGCGGTGCCTTTAAATCTCTCCTTGCTTCTGCCTCACCCTTGGAACTCGATAAACATATATAGCAGTGTTTCTCAACCTGTGGGTCGGGACCCCTGAGGGGGTCGTGAGGGGGTGTCAAAGGGGTCGCCAAAGACCATCAGAAAACACAGTTTTTTCTGTGGGCATTGGGATTCTGCGTGGGAAGTTTGACCCAATTCTATTGTTGGTCGAGTTCAGAAAGCTCTTTGATTGTAGGTGAACTATAAATCCCAACAACTACAACTCCCAAATGTCAAGGTCTGTTTTCCCCAGACTCCACCAGTGCACACATTTGGGCATATTGAGTATTCGTGCCAAGCTAGGTCCAGGTCCATCATTGCATGAAACCACAGCAGTCTTCTGGGTATAGGTGAACGACAACTCCCAAACTCAAGGTCAATACACACCAAACCCTTCCAGTGTTTTCTAATAGTCATGGGAGTTCTGTGTGCCAAGTTCGATTTAAATCCATCGCTGGTTGAGTTTAGAATGCTCTTTGAGTATAGGTGAACTATAAATCCCAGCAACTGCAACTCCCAAATTCCAAAATCAATCCTCCCCCCAACCCCACTAGCATTCACATTTGGGCATAGTGGGTATTTGTGCTCATTTTAGTCCAGTGAATGAAAGTCCATCCTGCATATCGGATATTTACATTACGATTTATAACAGTAGTAAAAGGACAGGTATCAAGCAGCAACGAAAACAATATTATGCTTGGGGGTCACCACAAGATATGGAACTGCATTAAGGAGTCACGGCATTAGCAAGGTTGAGAACCACTGAACTACAGTGTTTATTTATTTATTTACAGCTTTATTTATTTACAGCTTTTATATTCCGCCTTTCTCACCCCACAAGGGACTCAGGGCGGATTACAGTGTACACATATATGGCAAACATTCAATGCCAGTTTTGACATACAAACATATACAGACATACACAGAGGCTATTTAACTTTTTCTGGCCGCCAGGGGTGCTGTCGCTTTTCATCGTCCATCTGCGACGCTGGTGAAGCACTTCCGCATTCCCCGCATGCTTCCCCACTGGAATGCTTTGCTGGAGTCTTCTTGATGGCCTCATAAATCAGTTAATTTAGCCTCCCCACACTTTTAAGGTGGTACCTAATTTTCCTACTTGACAGATGCAACTGTCTTTTGGGTTGCAAAGGTTGACAACAGGCTACACACAATTGGTTGGAAACCCACTCCAACCTGGGCCGGCTTCGAACTCATGACCTTTTGGTCAGAGTGATCTTAATGCAGCTGACACTCAGCCAGCTGCGCCACAATCCCGGTGCACTACTTTGCGGTTTGCTTTTCGCAGACTCGCTGTTTCGCGGGTTTTTGCCTCCCAGTTTATGAATGGTTGCCGTTGCCGAGAGCAGTGTTCTAAAAAAAGTGTACGGTGCCTTTAAATCTCTCCTCGCTTCTGCTTCACCCTCGGAACTCAATGAACATATATAGCATCCCTACTTTGTGTATTTTCACTTTTCGCAGGTGGTCATGCAACGTAACACCCTGTAGTTCTGTTGGGTCAAAATATGATCCCTCTGCATCTACTTCTTCCTTCCCAAAGCTTTCTTGATGGCAAGAGGGATTATTTTGTGGCTACTGGAGTGGAGCAGGCATTCCTCAACCTGTCCTCTTTCACTCTCATGAGCGTCACACGAAATGATTTCTCTCAAACCAGACGTTTGTGGCACAAGACAAAACTCGAAGCAGCGGAGCAGAGCGTGCTTCTAGTCCTCACCGCCTCTGTTTCCAGCCGGAGTCAGCAAACTGGTTTCTGCCGAAGCTGGGAGGAAGGAGGGTGATGTCAGCCCACCCCTTTCTTTTTCTCGCTGAATACGCACACCTTTCCCATTGTTGACTCTGGAGGGCACCTGGGTGCGCCCGCGGGGGTTGGCACTCCAAAGCCGCTTCCCTCCCACCTGCTCCTTTCTTTCTTCTCTCGGGTTTTTTTGTTCTGTAAACAAAGCGGCAGCTGGGCACCCGCCTCTATTTTTAGTGCGTTTGTGTGTTGCTGTTGTGTGTCTGCGAGTCGCTTCCGATTTACGGCAACCTTATTATCGGGTTCTCTGGGGCTGAGAGACTGTGACTCACCCAGAGTCACCTGGTGGGTTTTCACAGCCAAGCAGGGTATCGAAGCCCAATCTAAACCAGTGTTACTCAACCTGGGGGTCGGGACCCATGTGGGGGGTCATGAGGGGGTGTCAGAGGGGTCACCAAAGACCATTAGCATCCTCAGAGGTAGTGAGGTCTGTTGGAACTAGGAAAAAGGGTTCATATATCTGTGGAATGACCAGGGTGGGAAAAAGGACTCTTGTCTGCTGGACCTAGGTGTGACTGTTTCAACTGACCACCTTGATTAGCATATAATTGCCTGACAGTGCCTGGAGTGAACTTTTGTTGAGAGGTGATTAGATGTCCTTGTTTGTTTCCTCTCTGTTGGAACTTTTTCCTAGTTCCAACAGACCTCACTACCTCTGAGGATGCTTGCCATAGATGCAGGCAAAACGTCAGGAGAGAATGCCTCTAGACCATGGCCATATAGCCCGAAAAAACATACAACAACCCAATTCTGAAATGGTTCTGGCCCAGCTTACCTGTCCGAACGAATCTCCCCTTATGAACCTTCGAGACCTAACTACCTCTGAGGATGCTTGCCATAGATGCAGGCGAAACGTCAGGAGAGAATGCCTCTAGACCATATAGGGCCATATAGCCCAAAAAAACCTACAACAACCCAATTCTGAAATGGTTTTGGCCCAGCTTACCTGTCCGAATGAATCTCCCCTTATGAACCTTCGAGGACTTTAAGGTCGTCTGGAGAGGCCCTGCTCTCGGTCCCGCCATCAACGCAACCATGGTTGACCGGGACGAGAGACAGGGCCTTCTCAGTGGTGGCCCCTCGGCTAGGGAATGCCCTTCCTAGGGAGATCAGACTGGCTTCTTCGCTCCTAGCATTTCAGAAGAATCTTAAGACATGGCTATTTGAGCAGGCATTTGCGAATATTGAGTTACGGACATAAGAACGGGACAACTACATGACCAGACTGGACATTGTTTTAATGAGTATTTATTGAATTATGTTTTATTACAGTGTTATGATTTTATTGATGGATCAGCATTTTAACAGCTGAACAGAGAAAAGGAATTAAAATGCTGCAATTAAAAAAAATCATGAGTGGATGGGTAAAGCATGTAGAACTGAAATTCAATGGTGGCATTGAATTTTGCCTCGTAAACCGCCTCGAGTCGCCGGAAGGCTGAGTACACAAATATACTAAACAAACAAACAAATAAATAAATATCATTGGTGAGGTAAAGAATGTTCTTTGATTGTAGGTGAACTATAACTCCCAGCAACTACAACTCCCAAATGTTAGTGTCCATTTGCCCCAAACTCCACCAATGTTCACATTTGGGCATATTGAGTGCTTGTGCCAAGTTTGAGCCATATCCATCATTGTTTGAGTCTGCAGTGCTTTCTGGATGTAGGTGAACTACAACTCCCAAACTCAAGGTCAATGCCCACCAAACCCTTCCAGTATTTTCTGTTGGCCGTGGGAGTTCTGTGTGCCAAGTTTGGTTCCATTCCATTGTTGATGGGGTTCAGAATGCTCTTTGATTGCAAGTGAACTATAAATCCCAGCAACTACAACTCGCAAGTGACAAAACCAACCTACAATCAAAGAGCATTTTGAACTCCACCAATGATGGAATTGAACCAATCTTGGCACACAGAACTCCCATGACCAAGAGAAAATACCACAAGGGTTTGGTGGGCATTGAACCTTGAGTTTTGGGAGTTGTAGTTCACCTACATCCAGAGAGCACTGTGGACTCAAACAATGATGGATATGGACCAAACTTGGCACGAATTCTCAATATGCCCAAATGTAAACACTAGTGGGGTTTGGGGAAAATAGACCTTGACATTTGGGAGTTGTAGTTGCTGGGATTTATAGTTCACCTGCAATCAAAGAGCATTCTGAACCTTGCCAACGATTGAATTGGGCCAAACTTCCCACACAGAACCTCCATGGCCAACAGAAAATACTGTGTTTTCTTGTGGTCTTTGGTGACCCCTCTGACACCCCCTCGCGACCCCTCCAGGGGTCCTGACTTCCAGGTTGAGAAACACTGGTGTATATATTTGTGCATATGTGTAGATATGTGGTATTGTGCATGTGTTGTAATGTATTTTCTTTATTTTTTGGCTTTTGAAGTCCCTTCCATTGTGTTTTTCAGTGTTTTTATGAGTGATGGTCACTCGTTGGCGTGATAGGTGTCTTGTGTCCAAATTTGGTGTCAATTCGCCCAGTGGTTTTTGAGTTCTGCTAATCCCACAAATGGACATTACATAGATTTCCTGCAAGCCATTAATTGGGGTCTGCGCCAGTTTGAGCTGCCAGTTTGCAAACTATGGTTTCCATCCTGGCAGGGACAAGTGGGAGTTGTAGTTTTTGATGTCAGGTTTTTGCCGCAGGGTTGTTTTGGACACAAATTCCCATCTTTTCCACCTGACGGAACTTGTCCAAAAGGGCTGAAGTTTTCTTGACCCACCAGAAAATATTTCCACAATTGCCACTTAGTGCTATGGGGACTTGTTGGCTTTTGCTGGCATTTTCCCTTCCCTCTGGCTATCATGATTCAAACTCAGCCACAAGTTTGCAGTGTTTCCAAAATCTGGTGCCGTTCCTCTGCTTTTCCTTCCTGGAGGGAATCTCCATTCATATCTGGATCGGAGAGGGTTTTGTATCCAACAGTTCCCATTATATCAGCCAAGGACAAATGGGAGTTGCAGTCCCAATCCTTTGCCTCCCCTCGAGCCCGTGGAGAAGGAAACCCTATACGCCTTGTCTGAGGACCTTTGTGGGTTCCCTTCCCCAGCATCTGCGGTCAGGCAGATGTTTTGCACGGCGAGACTTTCCCACACTCGGCAGGGTGAGACTTCCTTTCTCGGAAGGGACCGCTTCCCTCTTCTCGTCCATCCCTTGACGTCGTGACGCAGGCGCTCTTTCTCCGTTAACATTATGTGCTTTGCCATTTCTTGCCTCATCCTCCTTTCTGCGCTTTTTGATGTCCCAATCTATGCTTACTTTGGATTATTTCAGTTGAAACCCTGCCAATATTTTTAGTCGGAACATGAAGGGTCCGTGTGCCGTGTCTGGTCCAGATCCGTCCGTCCGTGTGGGAGCCTTTGTGGAACAAACCAATTAATATACATAAAAGCCGTCCCCAAGTTAGAAACACGATATGTTCTGTAGGTTTGGGTTGCAGCCATGTTCCGGAAGCATTCTCTCCTGACGTTTCGCCCACATCTATGGCAGGCATCCTCAGAGGTTGTGAGGTTGGAAACTAGGAAAATTGGGTTTATATACTATGTGGAATGATGTCCAGGGTGGGAGAAAGAACTCATGTCTGTTGGAGGCAAGTGTGAATGTTGCCATTGGCCACCTTGATTAGCGTGTAATGGCCTTGCAGCTTCAAAGCCTGGCTGGAGGTTTGTTCTTAAGTTGAATTTGTATGTATCTCAGAACAGGGACATTGCTCAAGTGTAAATCCAGCCAAAGATTGTGAAAGCGTAAATCTAGGAATTTTGGATATCAGAATTTGCACCCCTGTTATTTTGTTGCACAATGGTGTTTGTCCACAGTCCCGTAATGCTGTTCACCCATGATGTCGTTTGCCCGCAATCCCGTAATGTCGTCCATCCACAATCCCGTAATGTCGTCCATCCACAATCCCGTAATGTCGTCCATCCACAATCCCGTAATGTCGTTCATCCACAATCCCGTAATGTCGTCCATCTACAATCCCGTAATGTCGTCCATCCACAATCCCATAATGTCGTCCATCCACAATCCCGTAATGTCGTCCATCCACAATCCCGTAATGTCGTCCATCCACAATCCCGTAATGTCGTCCATCCACAATCCCGTAATGTCGTCCATCCACAATCCCGTAATGTCGTCCATCCACAATCCCGTAATGTCGTCCATCCACAATCCCGTAATGTCGTCCATCCACAATCCCGTAATGTCGTCCATCCACAATCCCGTAATGTCGTCCATCCACAATCCCGTAATGTCGTCCATCCACAATCCCGTAATGTCGTCCATCCACAATCCCGTAATGTCGTCCATCCACAATCCCGTAATGTCGTCCATCTACAATCCCGTAATGTCGTCCATCCACAATCCCATAATGTCGTCCATCCACAATCCCGTAATGTCGTCCATCCACAATCCCGTAATGTCGTCCATCCACAATCCCGTAATGTCGTTCATCCACAATCCCGTAATGTCGTCCATCCACAATCCCGTAATGTCGTCCATCCACAATCCCGTAATGTCGTTCATCCACAATCCCGTAATGTCGTCCATCTACAATCCCGTAATGTCGTCCATCCACAATCCCGTAATGTCGTCCATCCACAATCCCGTAATGTCGTCCATCCACAATCCCGTAATGTCGTCCATCCACAATCCCGTAATGTCGTCCATCCACAATCCCGTAATGTCGTCCATCCACAATCCCGTAATGTCGTCCATCCACAATCCCGTAATGTCGTCCATCCACAATCCCGTAATGTCGTCCATCTACAATCCCGTAATGTCGTCCATCCACAATCCCATAATGTCGTCCATCCACAATCCCGTAATGTCGTCCATCCACAATCCCGTAATGTCGTCCATCCACAATCCCGTAATGTCGTCCATCCACAATCCCGTAATGTCGTCCATCCACAATCCCGTAATGTCGTCCATCCACAATCCCGTAATGTCGTCCATCCACAATCCCGTAATGTCGTCCATCCACAATCCCGTAATGTCGTCCATCCACAATCCCGTAATGTCGTCCATCCACAATCCCATAATGTTGTTCGTCCGCAATCCCATGAAACAGTCCCAAGTTGAGAAGCAATCCGTGGTGATTCGAATCCAGGGAGTGGGGTGAGCTCCCGCCTGTCAGCTTCGGCTTCTCATGCAGAGACATAAGAGAAGCTTCCCACAGGATGGTAACACATCCGGGCAACGTCCCCTGGGCAACGTACTAGCAGGCGACCAATTCTCTCACATCAGAAGCAACTTGCAGTTTCTCAAGTCGTTCCTGACATTGAAATTAAAAAACAAACAAACTAGGAGTTGTTTGTAAGTCAGATGTTTATAACTCAGGGACTGGCTGTACATACTTTGCATGTTATGTACATTGCTGCTTAGGACTTTTAATATTATCGTCTTGGTCTTATCTCTTGGCTGAAGAGAGGGCAGCCCTTGGATCCCCATCTCTGGAGCCAACGTGTCTGTGAGCAAACGGAAAGGATTGGCCTATCTGTGTCTTGCCCCAGCCTTTGACCTTTCCCTGCCGTGTTCCTGCTCCCTTAGGGCTCCGTTGAACCGTGTTTCGAGATCTGTGGCTGCTCTTCAGGCTGGTTGGGGTTGGTTTTCCAGCCCCGCAGCTCCCAACTTCCTTTTCCATTGTACGCAAATCATCCTGTGGCGAGATCTGCCCTTTGCCTTTCCATTCCACTCCGCTTTCGGCTGGTATCCTCACACTTGCAAAGCCAAAACCAGCGCAGGTCCAAACACATCCAGATTGGGCAGAGAGAGGTTTAGAGAACAGATCCATATCTTGGGCAAATCTGCGAGGAATGACCCCCCAGAAAACTATATATAAATAAAAATGTAATGTTCGTTTGTGGGATTAACTGAACTCAAAAACCACTGGACAAATTGACACCAAATTTGGACAAAATACATCTATCCGGCCAACAAGTGACCATCACTCATGAAAACGCTGAAAAACACAGTATAAGGGACTTAAAAACCCAAAAACCCCAAAAATACACTACAACGCATGTGCAAAACCATATATACACAAATATATACACAAAACACATATACACAGACTGGGCCACAGCAATGCGTGGCAGGGGATGACTAGTCAGTCATAAACACACTGAAAAACACAGCGGAAAAGACTTAAAAAGCCAAAAAATTTAAAAGAAACATTACAACGCATGCGCAAAATTACATATATACACATATATGCACACACAAAACATATATTCATAGATTGGGCCACAGCAACGGGTGGCAGGGGACGGCTAGTTAATTATAATTTCGATGCTGATCCCAAAAGGACTGGAAGGCGTCTTGGTTCCTTCTTCCCTATCTCAGCTTGTGGAATGACTTTGCTTGGGCTTCCAAAGTGCCTGTATCTCTCCCCCCACTTGCAATGGACGGCTTGCCTTGGCGATAAACAGTATATCTGTTCCCGGCTAAATGGGGCCTTTATGCCACTCGGCAGCCGCATCCAAAAGGCCTCGGGGTCACCCGGCCCACGTCCCTTTTTGCACGATGGGATGGCAATCGAGTCCAAGGAATGAATGCCGTTCTGTTCGGCTTGGTCCACCCACCTCCCAAACGCCGAACGAGATCCCAAAGCTTTCTCTGAGGTCTTCTTTCTACCTGGAAGGAGGAGGTAAAACCCACTCCGTTCTCATTCCTGGGCAGGATGCGGAAAGCTAAAAGGCTGCGCTGTTGGGTAAAGTGGGTTCAACGTCCATTGTGATGGTCACACTAAGGCAGTGTTTCTCCACCTTCCTAATGCTGCAACCCCTTAATGCAGTTCCTCATGTTGTGTTGCTCCCCAACCATAACATTAGGAGAAAATGCTTCTGGAACATGGCCATACAGCCTGAAAAACTTGCATCAACTCATAACATTATTTTTGTTGCGTTGTTGTAGTTTTTTTCAGGCTATATGGCCATGGTCTAGAGACATTTTCTCCTGACGTTTCACCTGCATCTATGGCAAGCATCCTCAGAGGTAGTGAAGTGAGGATGCTTGCCATAGATGCAGGCGAAACGTCAGGAGAGAATGCCTCTAGACCATGGCTATATAGCGCGAAAAAACCTACAACAACCCAGTGATTCCGGCCATGAAAGCCTTCGACAATACATTATTTTCATTGCTACTTCATAACAGTCACTTTGATACTGTTACGAATCGTCATGTGAATATCTGATATTCAGGATGTATTTTCATTCATTGGACCATATTTGGCACAATTACCCGATACACCCAAATTTGAATACTGGTGGGGTTAATTTTGTCATTTGGGAGTTGTAGTTGCTGGGATTTATAGCTCACCTATAATCAAAGAGCATTCTGAACCCCACCAGCGATGGAATTTGTACCAAACTTGGCACGCTGAACTCTCATGACCAATAGAAAATACTGGAAGGCTTTGATGGGCACTGACCTTGAGTTTGGGAGTTGTAGTTCTACATCCAGAGAGCACTGTGGACTCAAACAATGATAGATCTGGAGCAATCTTGGCACCAATACTCAATATGCCCAAATGTGAACACTGGTGGAGATTGGGGGAAATAGACCTCGACACTCAGGAGTTGTAGTTGCTGGGATTTATAGTTCATCTACAACCAAAGAACATTCTGTACCCCCCCCCCCCCAACGATGGGATTGAACCAAACTTGGCACACAGTTCTCCCATATCCAGTCCAATCCCCTGCCAAGAAGCAGGAATATTTCATTCAAAGCACCCCTGACAGATGGCCATCTAGCCTCTGTTTAAAAACCTCCAAAGAAGGGAGCCTCCACCACACTCTGGAGCAGAGAGTTCCACTGCTGAACAGCTCTCACAGTCAGGAAGTTCTTCCTCATGTTCAGATGGAATCTCCTCTCTTGTAGTTTGAAGCCATTGTTCCATTGCGTCCTAGTCTCCAAGGAAGCAGAAAACAAGCTTGCTCCCTCCTCATCAGGTCTCTTCTCAGCCTTCTCTTCCTCAGGCTAAACATGCCCAGCTCTTTAAGCCACTCTTCATAGGGCTTGTTCTCCAGGCCCTTGATCATTTTAGTTGCCCTCCTCTGTTTCCAAAAAGGAAGAGAAGGACAGGCGGAGAAATCTTCAGCCTTCTCTGCCAAAGGGGTTCCTCAGACCATCCAAAATATATGTTTTCTGATGGTCTTTGGTGACCCTTCTGAAACCCCCTTGTGATGCCTCCACGTTGAGAAAAGTGATTTATTTCTGGGGATTCCTTGCCTAAGAAAACCCTATGAAATTCATGGTCATCGTAAATCGAGATGTGACTCAAAAGCCCTGAGAAGTGACTCAGAGGCCTACAAGACACACAGGAGAAAGGTTCCCAACGTTGCTAATAGACCGTGACTTCTTGGATCTCCAGCCAGGAAGAGTTTGATCGTTGTCGAGCTCTAAATTTGAAAACGAAATGGCTAATAATAAGCTTGGCAATAAATGTTAGAGGGTTCTCCAGGGAAGGGCTGGACGTCTTAATGAACACTTCCTTTCCTTCCCATCACCCTGGGAGAATGAGGAAGAGAAGAGAAAGTCCTGCGTCACCTCAATCTGCCCAGTTCATTTCACAGGAGAGAGGAAGTTTGGAGACGTTGTGGGTCCCCTGGGTGCGTTTAAAGGCTGGCGAGCCCTGCTCGTAGAATGGAAACGCACGCGGAGGGTGTTGGGTTTTGGCAGCGCTTGGGCGTGCGCCTCGATTACTCTGCGGCTGCGGTTTCTGGTTTACGCCGATCTCAGAGATCACAACATTTCAGGGGGAAATCATAATAAGAGAGTGTGGGTCAAAGATTTTGGGGAAGGATGTGCAGCTGGAGCCTCTTAACCGCAAGAGGACAGCTGCGACGGATTCTGGTAACAAGCTGCAGATGGTTCTCTTCTCAAAAATATATATTTGCATGTCGAGAAACCCAGATGCGTTGAGAGGTGATCTGGTGCTGGATTGCGGGTTGGTTTTACTCTCATAGTCAGTATTCAGAAGGAATTTTGCACATCACAATTTGCATCCTTGTTATCTTCCTGCACGGTGCTGTTTGTCTGCAATCCCGTCATCCCGTAATGCTGTTCGTCCGCAATCCCGTAATATTGTTCATCTGTCATCCTGTAATGTTGTTCATCCGCAATGCCGTTCGTCCGCAATCTCGTAATGTTGTTCGTCTGACATTCTGTAATGTTGTTAGTCCATAATGCCATTCGTCCGCAATCCCGTAATGCTGTTCACCCATCATCCTGTAATGTTCATCCATAATGCCGATCGTCCGCAATCCCGTAATGTTGTTCATCCGTATTGCTGTTCTTCCGCAATCCCGTAATGTTGTTCGTCCATAATGCCATTAATCTGGAATCTCATAATATTGTTCATCCGTAATCCCATAATGTTGTTCGTCCATAATGCCATTCGTCCACAATCCCATAATATTGTTCGTCCATAATGCCGTTTGTCCGCAATCCCATGAAACAGTCCCAAGTTGAGAAACAACCCTTAGGTTTTGGGCTGTGACTCAAAGTCTAGCTGGCAGAGGATTCTGGTAGTCTCCGGTACCTTCCACACAGAAATGCTTACTTAGGCAATCTCTAGTAGCCCAAGGATGATGGCCATCCAAGCATAGTGTGTTGGTGGTGGATACATAAGTGGCTGTGGAGACCTAATCCTGATCCACATGTTCTTTTGCAGTAAGGACATCGGTTTCCAGGGGGAATTTCCTGGTCAATATTGGCTTGACGCACCTTCCTCTTGGCACGTTTCTCCCTTTCACCCTCTATTTGTACCTCTTCAAATTCCGCAGCACTGCTGGTCACAACTGACCTCCAGTTAGAGCACTCAAGGTCCAGTTCTTCCCAGTTCATGGTGTCTACGCCACAATTTTTAAGATTGGCTTTAAGCCCCTTCCAGACAAGCCCAGTATCCCAGGATCTGAGCCCACTTTTTCTCCTTATCCCAGATTATCTGGCAGTGCGGACTCATATAATCCAGTTTAAAGCAGAAAACCTGGGATCAGGTACTGTGATATAGGGCCTGTTTGGAAGCACGACCCAGAGTGACTCCCAGGTATTTGGCTGTGCTGCAATGCTCCAGTGGGATTCCTTCCCAGGTCATCCCCAAGGCTCAAGATGTTTGTCTGTTCTGAAGGTGAAAAGCACACACCTGTGTTTTAGATGGATTGGGAATCAGCTGGTTTTCCCTGTCATAGGCAGTAAGAGCACCTCAAGCTTCGGAGAGCTTCTGTTCAACCATTTCAAAGCTCCCTGCTTGAGTGGTGATGGCACGATCGTCAGCGTAGATGAAACTTTCTATCCTGTAACCAACCAAACAAACCTTGTGGATGAAATGGTTTTTAATTAGTTTTTAATTAGATTTTTTAAATCCATTACATGTAGCCCACCCATTGTTACTGTGATTGTGCTTATTGTAATTTTATATTGTTATTTATTCACATGTTTTATGTAATTATGATGTTGTTTATTGTTTGTGTTTTCAGTTTTACTCTGTTGTAATTTGTTGTTTGGGCTTGGCCTCATGTAAGCTGCCCCGAGTCCCCATTGGGGAGATGGTGGCGGGGTATAAATAAAGATGATGATGATCTCCAGTTTCCTACCTGTCCTGGGACAGATTTGGGTCACCTGGTTGGATGACCTGTTGGTTCCTGTTGGACACTTCAACAGCTTTTGAGGCCTCCTTGGTCACCTCTCTAGGATTAAGACCATGATTTTACCCTGTTTCTGGCTATTTTTGGTGGGATAAGCCCAGATGGTGGTTTTGGTGGAACCCATGAGCTCCATTGTGTCATTCCGTAGAGAAGTAGAGTTTGGAAGGGTCCAGCACTGCTTTCCTTGGCATACGGAAGGAAGGCGTCAGGTCCGCTTTGAGAGATGAGAGCTGTGTTTTTTCCTCCTTTGGACTCATTTGTTCTCTCTCTCTCTCTGTTTTTCCCTTCCTCCTTTCCTGTCCTGCAGCATCAGCGAAAGCTTTCTCACCGTCAAAGGGGCCGCCCTCTTCCTGCCGCGCGGAAATGGCTCCTCGACCCCCAGGATCAGCCACCGGAGGAATAAACACGCAGGTAAGGCCTTCCTCGATCCAACAGCGCAAGCCAGACTGGTATTTCCCAAAGTCCTCCATCACGGATGGATAAAGAAAGACGATAGGCGAGCTTTGAGCCTTAGCCAGATAGCGGAGATGCTCCCCTGCGTACCTCAAAGGTGGATTGGGAAGAGATGGACCTGTTCAATCCAGGAAGGATTGTCCATACCTTGACCCCCTGCTTTCTCTCTTCCAGGAGACCTCCAGCAACACTTGCAAGCCATGTTCATGTTGCTCCGCCCGGAGGACAACATCCGGCTGGTAAGCCCTCCTCTTGCTCGCCCCTTGGGAACAAACCTTCTCTTCTCCTTGGTCCATCTCTTGGTTGCCTGCAGAACCCATCACTCTCTTCACAGGAGAGCCATTGAGGGGGGGGGGGGGTGAGAGGAACCCCAGGCCAGTTGCCCTGCGGTTTAATCATATCTATATACATGACAATGTAATGTTCATTTGTGGGATGAACAGAACTCAACTCAAAAACCACTGGGCGAATTGACACCAAATTTGGACACAAGACACCCCTCAGGCCAACAAGTGACCGTCACTCATCAAAACACCGGAAAACACAGCAGAAGGGACTTAAAAAGCCAACAAACGAACAAAAAACATTGCAACGCATGCGCAAAACCATGTGCATGCGTGTTTCTATATATACATATGGCATGTGTGTTTGTATATATACACAAACACACAAACAGAAAGGAGGAAGGAGAGAAGGAGGAAGTGAAGGAAGGAAAGAAAGAAGAGGTAGAGAAGGAAGGTGGGAGAGAAGGAGAGAAGGAAGGAAAAAAAGAAGAATAGAGAAGGAAGGAGAGAAGGAGGGAGAGAAAGAGAGCGAGAAGAAGGGAAAAAAGGAGGGAAGAAGAAAAGGAGAGAAAGAGGGAAGGAGAAGGAAAGAAAGAAGTGTAGAGAAGGAAGGAGGGAGAGAAAGGGGGAGAAAGAAGGAGAGAAAGAGGTGGAAAAGAAGGAAGGAAGGAGAGAAGGAGCAAGAGAATGAAATAAAAAAGTGAAAGAGGGAAGGAAGGAGTGAAGGAATGAAAGAGAGAAAGAGGGAGGGAAGGAAGGAGAGACAAGGAAGAATGGAATCAAAGAGCAAGGGAATCATAGAATCCTAGAGTTGGAAGGGACCTCATGGGCCATCCAGTCCAACCCCCTGCCAAGAAGCAGGAATATTGCATTCAAAGCACCCCTGACAGATGGCCATCCAGCCTCTGTTTAAAAGCCTCCAAAGAAGGAGCCTCCACCACACTCGGGGGCAGAGAGTTCCACTGCTGAACAGCTCTCACAGTCAGGAAGTTCTGTATTTAAATGGGCAGTGTGTGCCTGATTTGGCCAATGAGATAGTATTGTTGTTGTTGTTGTGTGCTTTCAAGTCGTTTCAGACTTATGTTGAGCCCGAGTGAGGGCTGGGTAAATGACCTTGGAGGGCCGGATTTGGCCCCCGGGCCTTAGTTTGAGGACCCCTGGCTTAGAGCATCTAACTACAAGAGAGGAGATTCCATCTGAACATGAGGAAGAACTTCCTGACTATGAGAACCGTTCAGCAGTGGAACTCTCTGCCCCGGAGTGTGGTGGAGGCTCCTTCTTTGGAAGCTTTGAAGCAGAGGCTGGATGGCCATCTGTCAGGGGTGATTTGAATGCAATATTCCTGCTTCTTGGCAGAATGGGGTTGGACTGGATGGCCCATGAGGTCTCTTCCAACTCTGATTCTATGATTCTATGATCTCTTTGCCTTTTCCTACCAAAGCGGTACCTATTTATCACATTTGCATGTTTTCGAATTGTGAACAGGAGCTGTAGCTTACAGATGGGAGCTCACCCCGTCTTGCGGATTTGAACTGCCAACCTTCAGGTCAGCAGTTCAGCCGACCTTCAGGTCAGCAGTTCAGCCAACTCCAGGTCAGCAGTTCAGCGGCACAACCGGGGCAATGGGAAAGATGGTGGTAGTTTGGTCTTTGGAGCAGAGACGACTATTTGAGAGATCTTTCCCAAAGCAGGCCAAGATTGCCACCTGGGGAGCAGCTCTGTTTACACTTTCCGTGGCTTGCTGGCTGTGAAGGCGGTTGCTCAACGCCGAACCTGTCCGGCGTGCTTTCTCGGAAAGGATAAACAAACACCGAGCAGCGTAATCCTTGAGGGCACAAGTTGTTGTTCCAAAGTTTGTGTTGGGCTTGTCGGAGGAAACCCCGAGGCTTGGAAAATGGTGGACGACGGAAACCCTGCCAAGTAATGGGAGCAACCGTTTCCCATGGAGAACAGCCCACAGTTGCGCTCGTTTCAAAGCTCTCAGGGCAGAGGCCAGTCCTGCCAGCCCTTTTGGCTCCTCGCTTGCTTCGGCAGCAGTCTTGTGCCCAAACCGCCTGGCTAATTATTGCTGCCCAGATTGGTTTAGCAAAGCAAATTAGATTACCGCTAATCCGCTTGCTGCCAGACAGGTCTCTGGAGAAGGAGCAGCGAGGCAGGGATGGTGCGTAGGGACTACCTTTCCCAGGTTTGCTCTGGTTTCGGAACAAAGCATAGATGTGGGAGAAACGTCAGGAGAGAATGCTTCTGGAACTTGGCTAGGCAGTCCAGAAAACTCACAGCAACCCAGTGATTCCGGCCATGAAAGCCTTCGACAACACATTATATTTTTCGATAAATATTGTGTCATCAAAAGCTTTCTGTGAGTTTTCCAGAAGCATTCTCTCTTGACATTTCTCCCACATCTGTGGCAGGCTTCCTCAGAGGTTGTGGGGACTGTTGGAAACTAGGAAAATGGGGGTTATATATCTGTGGAAAGTCCAGGGTGGGAGAAAGAACTCTTGTATGCTTAAGGCAGGTGTGAATGCTGCCACCTTGATTAGCATTGAATGGCCTTGTAGCTTCAAAGCCTCGCTGCTTTCTGCCCTGGGGAATCCTTTGTTGGGAGGTGTTAGTTGGCCTTGGTTGTTTTTTGTCTGGAATTCCCTTGTTTTCAGAATGTTTCTCTTATTTACTGTCCTGATTTTATTTTTATTTTTATTTTATTTTTATTTATTTACCTTACTTATATACTGCTGTTCTCAGCCCGAAGGCGACTCACAGCGGTTCACAACAAATACGAAACAGCGAAATTTTAGAGTTTTTTAAAATTCTGGTACCCAGATTTTGTTCATTTTCATGGTTTCCTCCTTTTTGTTGAAATTGTCCACCTGCTTCTTGTGGATTTCTATGGCTTCTCGGTGTAGTCAAACATGGTGGTGGTGAGTGTTGTGCAGCATTTCTGTGTTCTGCAATAATATGCTGTGTCCAGGTTGGTTCATGGCTGGTTGAGTTAGTCTTCTGTGCCTTTCAAAGAGCAACACTCAAAAATCAGGGGAATCCCAGACAGGAAACAATCAGGGCCAGCTAACACCTCCCAACAAAGGATTCCCCAGGGAAGGAAGCAGCCAGGCTTTGAAGCTACAAGGCCATTCAATGCTAATCAAGGTGGCCATTTGCAACAGTCACACTTGCCTCCAACAGACAAGAGTTCTTTCTCCCACCCTGGGCATTAATCCATAGATAGATAGATATATCCCATTTTCCTAGATTCCAAAAGACCTCACAATGTATGGGCAAGTGTGTATGTTTTTGTATGTTTTGCATGTCTTGATATGGTCAAAATTGACTAATCAATAAAGAATTGTTGTTGTTGTAGTTTCCAAAAGACCTCACAATGTATTGTTGAAGGCTTTCATGGCCGGAATCACTGGGTTGCTGTAGGTTTTTCGGGCTGTCTGGCCATGTTCTAGAAGCATTCTCTCCTGATGTTTCACCTCCATCTATGGCCTCACAGCCTCTGAGGATGCCTGCCATAGATCAGATGAAACATCAGGAGAGAATGCTTCTGGAACATGGACATACACCCTGGAAAACTTACAACAACCTAAATACATGTTCATTCCCGTAGGCATTTCTTCAATTTTTATCCAGAATAGAACACATCACTTGTCCCAAAGCCGTGGTTTGATGATTTGTGGATTTAAAATGTTTCCTCTAGGAATCTCTTAATGCTAATGATTAGTGCTAAAAATATAATATAATATTGATAATATTATAATGTAATACAATATAATACTAATATTATTACAGTATAATGGAGTAGTACAATATAGCAATATATAATACTAATATTGTGCTATGATAATAAAATAATATATTGTATTTACATATTACTTGTAAGCCGCTCTGGGTCTCCTTCGGGGTTAGAAAGGGCGGCATATAAATGTTGTAAATAAATAAATAATTTAATTAATAAATAAATCTATCTAAATAAAGATGTAATGTTCGTTTGTGGGATGAACATAACTCAAAATCCACTGGACGAATTGACACCAAATTTGGGCACAATACACCTATGAGGCCAATGAGTGACCATCACTCAGAAAAACAACCATCACTCATAGACACATTGAAAAACACATTGGAAGAGACTTCAACAGCCAAAAAATAAAAAATACATAACAGCGCATGTGCAAAACAATATATATACAAACACACATGCAAATACACAAACATATACACACACACACATATACACAAACTGGGCCACAGCAATGCGTGGCAGGGGACAGCTAGTATTATATTAAGTAAATAAATAAATAATGATTTCGCCTTTGGAGATCTCGCAGTGTTGGTGGGCAGTGCTATAACCCAAAGCTCCTTTCCACGGAAGATTCAGGTCTCACTTTCCTACGAGACACATGCTTACCGAGGCGCAAACATTTCTGGGAACCAACGTAACCAGATTGCCTAAAAATCCAGTCCACAAAGGACCCACACGTTGTCCCCATCTGCTTCCTCCCTGGGGGCATCTCCAGGCCACACAGGGCCACTTCCTCCCGTCTTGCGCTGCGTGACGCCCGCTTCCTGTCGTGCGGTGGCAATGACACATCTTGCCAACTTGGCATCGAAAGACGCAAGGAAGGCAGGCATTTGACTGGCATCGAGTGCTGAGCTGTCCCTCCGTCTACACAATGAAGGACTTCACCACCTTCCTAGTCTTCCCCCCGCTAGCCATGGGAGTTGGCTCTGGGCGTTGCAGTCCAAACTCCAGAATGTGTCCAAGCCCCAGAAAAGATCAGCTTAGGGGAGACACTGCAACAAGCCTTGTGCCATTTGGGTTCGGATTCCTCCATTCCCTTTCCTTTTCCCCCCAGGCTGTCCGGCTGGAGAGCACCTACCAGAACCGCACCCGCTACATGGTGGTGGTCTCCACCAATGGTCGGCAGGACACGGAGGAGAGCATTGTCCTGGGCATGGACTTCTCTTCCAACGACAGGTACGTCGTCTCCAGAGGGATGCATGGTTTTGGGAGTTGTGGGATAGGGCCTATTGCTGGCACTGCCCAAACTGTATGGTTATCTCCTTTGGCAGACTTGGCTGTTTTCCTCTTCTCAGCAGATTTGGCTGTGTCGAAAGATCTTAGTGGGTACCAATGTTCATTAGGGTTTTTAATGATGTTATGTTTAAGTGTTTGATGGTTTAATAAGGTAGCATAGCTTATTAGTATAAGATAGTACTAATTTTAATGTTGGCATTTATTGTTATTATAATTATTATATATTGTTATTATTATTATATATTATTATTATTATTCTCTTGGGTAACCTTGGGCATTGCCCAAGCTAATAATAATAATAATAATAATAATAATTCCAAATGCCTAAGGTTGTGAGTGAACTACAACTCCCATCATGTCAGGTTACCTCCCTGAAACTCCATCAATACTTCAAGTTTGTGATGTTGGGCAATTTGCTCTAGAACAGTGGTTCTCAACCTGGGGTCCCCAGATGTTTTTGGCCTACAACTCCCAGAAATCCCAACCAGTTTACCAGCTGTTAGAATTTCTGGGAGTTGAAGGCCAAAACATCTGCGGACCCCCAGGTTGAGAACCACTGCTCTAGATGCATCCTCAGTGGGGTTGAGTGTGCTCTCTGGCTGCAGGGTGAACTACAACTCCCACTACGGTGAGCCAGTCTCCTCAAACCCCTCCAGTAGGTGGAGTGAGTCATGGGGGTTCTGTGTGTCAAGTTTGGTCCAGGTCCATCATCAATGGAAGTCATAGTTTCTCTGGTTGTAGGTGAACTACAACTCCCAGAAAGGAAGTTCAGTTCCTGCCCCCTCCCCCCAAAATCCCTCCAGTAATCAAATTCTGGCATATCGAGTATGTGTGACAAGTTTGGTCCAGATCCATCGGGGTTTGGGTTCACAGTGCTCTCTGGAGATAGGTGAACTACAACTCCCCCAAATCAAGATAAATTCCCCGTGAAGACCTCCAGTATTTTTTTGCTGGTCATGGAGGCTCTGTGTGCCAAGTTTGGTCCAATTCCATCTTTGGTGGAGTTCAGAGTACTCCTTGATTGCAGGTGAACTATACATCCCAGTACATACAACTCCACAGTGTCCCGGCCAATTTCCCTCAACAACCAATTAGTATTCCAATTTGGGCATATCAGGTATGCATGCCCAGTTTGGTCCAGATCCACCGTTGTTTGGGTTCATAGTGCGTCCTGGATGTAGGTGTGCTACAACTCCTCTAAATCCCTTCAAAGACCTCCAGTATTTTTGGTTGGTCATGGGCGTTCTCTGGTAGGCTATTAGGAATTGTGGGAGTTGAAGTCCACAAGTTTGCCTGTGCCTGCTTGAAATCCATAGATGGGCAAAATGAGCTCTTCCGACGAGACGGCCAGTCCCACCAGTCCTAGCCCCAGGATGAGAGGTGCCAAGTGGGATTTCTAGTTTACCCACCATTGGTTTTTGCTCAGGTCCTTTTCCTGCTTTGCTCATAAGACACTGAATCTCTCTGAGTCTTTGCACGTCTCAATTTAGCCTTGTTGCCGAGGGCTTTCAAGAGGAGTGTCCCTAAAAATATCCCCCAGTCCCTGGGGAGCTATTTTTGTCGATTCAGAGGTGCCCTCTTGGTCTCTCCCCTCGTCTTTCCATGAGCTCATGGCACTCGGGCATCTCGGCCTGGGTCTCCTTGGCCCCTTAGAAGACAGGGACCGGGTCCATCTTCAGACTGCCACAGCTTAGGCACCCACATACAGTCCACCTCCCATATCCACAGATCCTGTATCTATGGATTCGGCTATCCGTGGCTTGAAAATAGTCCCCAAAAAGTCCAAAAAGTAAACCTTGATTGTTGAGTTTGAGCCTTGGAATGTAACTCAGGAGAGCAGAGTTTGGCCTGGGAAACCTTGGGCAAGTCAACACTCTCTCAACCACAAAGGACACAACTTGCCAAGACGACACTGCGATAGGGTTGCCTTTTTGTTGGAAACACAACAAAGCAAGAACAAAGTTGGGAAAGCAGGGTTACCGTTGACCACAAACAAAAGAAAGGCTGGCAAATAATAATAATAATTATGACAATAATAATTATTATCATTTGTTGGAAACACAACAAAGTCAAGGAAGAAGTTGGGAAATCAGGGTTACCATTGGCCACAAACAAAAGAGAGGCCTGCAAATAATAATAATGATAATAATGACAATAATAATAATAATAATAATAATAATTTGTTGGAAACACAACATAAGCAAGGAAGAAATTGGAAAGGCAGGCTTACAAACAAAAGAAAGGCCTAATAATGGTGATGGTGGTGATGATGATGATGATGATAATGATAATAATGATAATAATTACAATAAAATAATAATTTGTTGGAAACACAACAAAAGCAAGGAAGAAGTTGGGAAGGCAGGTTTACCATTAACCACAAACAAAAGAAAGGCCTAATAATAATGATGATGATAATGTCAACAATAATGATAATAATAAATGATAATAATAATGATAATAATGACAATAAAATAATAATTTGTTGGAAACACAACAAAAGCAAGGAAAAGCAGGCTTAGCATTGACCACAAACAAAAGAAAGGCCTAACAATAATAATAATGAAAATGAGTGTGATAATAATTTTTTGGAAATACAACAAAAGCAAGGAAGAAGTTGGAAAAGCAGGCTTACCGTTGACCGCAAAAGGAAGGCCAGCAAATTATAATAATAATGATAGTAATGACAATAATAATAATAATTATTATTTGTTGGAAACACAATAAAAGCAAGGAAGAAGTTGGGAAAGCAGAGCTACTGCTGACCACAAACAAAATAAAGGCCTGCAAATAATAATGATGATGATGATGATAATGATAATGATAATAATGACAATAAAATAATAATAATTTGTTGGAAACACAACAAAAGCAAGGAAGAAGTAGGGGGAAAGAAGGGTTACCGTTGACTATAAACAAAAGAAAGGCCTGCAAATAATAATAATAATAATAATAATAATAATAATAATAATAATAACAATTATTATTATTATTAATATTTATACACATAATAGAAGTGAAAAATATGTTTGTATATCTTTGGCTGGGGTGTCCACTTACACAGACTCCCACTTCCACAAAAACCTACAACTCCCACTACTCAGGAAACACCAATGTCCCTCCCTCCAATGACATTGCAGGTGAGAGCCATGAACATCTCTAAGAGCCCTGCCAATGTCCTCCACCAACACCACACTGCCCACCACTCAAGGGAAGGTTTTCGTTTGAGGACAATTCCATCCTAGATTGTATGTGTTTCCTCCGCCACAGACATCCCAGTGTTCCCAACTCTCCATTGATGTGGAATTTGCATGAGCCCACCCACTGCCTCTCCCATAATCCTTTCCTATCCTTTTCTATGGCACACAGCAAACAGAGAAATTGATCCACAACTGAACATATGAGACAGATTTGGGAGAGCAATCCTGTCCAACCTCACAAACTTTAGGAACTGATGGAGTTTCTTGGCATGATGGGAGTTGTAGTTCACCCACAACCTTATGCATTGTGTACAGTAAAAATGACTTTTTCAAATAACCCAAGGTTACTCGTGATAATAATAATAATAATATATTTTCTTTGTTCCCGCCTCTCGAATGGCTTGTGTTGGGGGTACCCCTTCCTTCCCATTATAATTACATCATGTGGATACCCTGCGTCAGATTTCATCCCCCTCCTCTTTCTCTTCTCTTGTCTTGGCAGCAGCGTGTGCACCATGGGGTTGGTCCTGCCGCTCTGGAGCGATGCCCTCATTCACTTGGATGGCGACGGGTAAGAACGGGGTTCACTCCCATCGGGAAAGGAATATCGAAGTGACTTTGGTGCTCGGCACTGCGGGAGCAACACTCATATCGTTCCCGCACACATGGTGCCTTTGGGGCTTCACTCCTAAGCTTGGCTCTGCTGAACGTGGCCTTGTGTTTACTCTTTCCAGGGGCTTCAGCGTCTCCACCGATAACCGGATCCACATCTTCAAGCCGGTGTCCGTGCAAGCCATGTGGTAAGAGGACCCCCCTTCCCTCCTTTGGTTTGAGATCTGGAGTAGAACAACTCTGAAAGAACACTTTCAGACCAGGAACAGAAAATACCCCCCCCCCCCCCAATCCTTCCCAGATTCCATGTCCAAAATTCCTGGTATTTAGAGCTACACTATCCCTAAACATGGAGGTTCCATTTGCCTAATGCTCCTCAAAGGACCATTCTGCTTTTCATCCATTTCAAGGGTTTTCACTGCTCATTTTTTAAATACAACCAAATATTTAATTCTGGGTTGTTGTAGGTATTTTTGGGCTATATGGCCATGTTCTAGAAGCATTTCTCCTGACGTTTCGCCTGCAACTATGGTAAGCATCCTCACTACCTCTGAAGATGCTTGCCATAGATGCAGGTGATACATCAGGAGAGAATGCTTCTAGAAAATGGCCATATAGCCCCAAAAAACATACAACAACCCAGTGATTCCGGCCATGAAAGCCTTCGACAAGACATATTTAATTCTGTTTGAATGTTTGTATATTTTAGGTTGTAAATTCTATTATATTGGTTTTACTGTAAGCGCTTTGAGAGAAAAAGCAAGATAATAATAATAATAATAATAATAATAATAACTATTATGATGGTTGTTGTTGTTGTTGCAAAGATTCTGGCACAAGCCAGTCAAGGTGGTCCCAGTGGTGATTGGCACACTGTGCCTCATGACCTTGGCCTGCACTTAAAAACAATCAGCACTGACAAAATTACCATTATTATTATTATTATTAATATTAATATTAATATTATGGATCGTCGATGTTGCAATCCCAGGTGACAGCAGGATTGCAGAGAAACAACTGGAAAAGCTGACACGATATGAGGATTTTAAAATCGAACTGCAAAGACTGGCACAAACCAGTCAAGGTGGTCCCAGTGGTGATCAGCACACTGGGTGCAGTGCCTCAAGACCTTGGCCTGCACTTAAACACAATCAGCACTGACAAAATTACCATCTGTCAGCTGCAAAAGGCCACCTTACTGGGATCTGCACGCATTATTCACTGATACATCACACAGTCCTAGACACTTGGGAACTGTCCGACGTGTGATCCAATTCAACAGCCAGCAGAGTGTCTGTCATGGACTCATCTTGTTGTGTTTCTAATAATAATAATAATAATAATAATAATAATAATAATAGCAACTGGAAAAGCTGACACAATATAAGGATTTAAAGATTGAACTTAAAAGACTGTGGCATAGGCCAGTCAAGGTGGTCCCAGTGGTGATCGGCACACTGGGTGCAGTACCTCAAGACCTTGGCCTGCACTTAAACACAATTGGTGCTGACAAAATTAGCACCTGTCAGCAGCAAAATGCCACCCTACTGGGATCTGCATACATTATTCGCTGATCCATCACACAGTCCTAGGCACTTGGGAAGTGTCCGACGTGTGATCCAATACAAAAGCCAGCACAGTCATCTTGTTTGCTGTGGACTCATCTTGTTGTGTATCAAATAATAATAGTAGCAATAGTGTTCCCTCCAAGTAAATCTATAGTCCGGCCCAAATAACTCTATGGCCCACTTCCAGCTATATTTGTAAATATTGTTAATATTTAATTCTAATGGCTTGCTGTGAGTTTTCCAGGCTGTCTGGCCATGTTCCAGAAGCATTCTCTCCTGACGTTTCACCCACATCTATGGCAGGCATCCTCAGAGGTTGTGAGGCCATAGATGGAGGTGAAATGTCAGGAGACAGTGCTTCTAGAGCATGGCCAGATAGCCAGAAAAACCTACAACAACCCAGCCATGAAAGCCTTCGACAATACATTGTGAGGGCTGTTGGAAACTAGGAAAATGGGGTTTATATACCTCTGAAATAATGTCTTTTTGAGGCACATGTGAATGTTGTGATTGGCCACCTTGATTAGCATTGAATGGCCTTGCAGCTTCAAAGCCTGGTTGGTTGCTGCCTGGGGGGGTCCTTCGTTGGGAGATGTTAGCTTGCCCTGATGGATACTTGACTGGAATTCCATATATGTTGGAAACCGACGTGAGTCCCCTCGGGGAGATAGGGTGGTCTACAAAATAATGATGATGATGATGATGATGATGATGATGATGATGATGATTATTAGTTTAAGATTGTGTGGCAGATTCCTTAGCCATCTGAGCGGTTTGGTGTCCAAACAAAAAAACAGTAATGATCTGCATAGAATCATCAAATCCTAGAGTTGGATGGGGGCCCTCAAAGGCCATCTAGACCAACTCTTTGCTCAACTCCAATGAAAGCAACCCCGGCTCCTTTTTAGAAGGGATTCCTTTTCCTCAAGAGACCGGAGTGACTCAGGGATGCTTTCTCCGCTCTGGAAAAGTATCTCCTGGTTAGGCTTGACGTCTCTTGTTTCTTTGGCGCCGGGATCCTTGGGGTCACGTCCCGAGTTAGACCTCCGGCTCAAAACGGAAAGAGCAGCCCCGTTTTCCTCCCTCTCCGTGTTCTTCGAAGGCATCTCTGGACCGATTTCCAAGGAGACGCCCGGCTTCGTGGGACCAAAGCCTGTCTTGGGCGTGGATTTCTGAACTCTCCGTTTCCCAGGAAGGGTGGGGCTCGCCACACATTTGCCCTTTGCCCGTTCACGCTTGTGATTTCAGCGCTATCACGCTGGGTTTCTGGGGCGGCGTTCCTCAGAAGCTGAGGAGGAAATCCTCAGAGCAAATCGTAAACTCTTGCTCATGCTGCTATTTAAAAGTTGGGTCTGTGATGTGATCACAATCCATAGTCCGTTCCGTTCGGACAAAAGTAAAGAATGATACAATACCGATTCCTTTGGCCTGGGAATGGAACAACATCTGGGTTGGTATAGCATGAACCACTTCTACATTTTGAACTCAGTTGGCAGAAGGTGAAGCAATAATAATAATAATAATAATAATAATAATAATAATAATAGTACTTCCTTTGTCTCCCGCCCTATCTCCCCATCAGGACTCAGGTCGACTTCCAACATAGTAACAGGCAAACATGTCTATATAAACAATGCAAAGCTAGAAATAGACCTATAATTATATATTATAATATTAATATATTAATTTCACATACGCATTTCCCCCTGAAACATTTGTAAACCCTCTCTCTCTGTGCATTTCCCTCCTGCAATATTTGCAAGCCCTATATATCTATGCTTATATCTATTTAGACATCTCTCTCTCTATATGTGTGTGTGTGTGTGCGCGCATTTCCCCTGAAGTATTTGCAAGCCCTATATATCTATCTTTATATCTACCTAGTCTCTCTGCCCTGCAATATTTGCAAGTCCTATGTATCTATCTTTATATCTGTCTAGACCTCTCTCTATGTGTGTGTGTGTGTATTTCCCCTGAAGTATTTGCAAGCCCTATATATCTATCTATATATCTTTCAAGAGTCTCTCACTCACCTGCAATATTTGCAAGCTCTATATATCTATGTTTATATCTAGACATCTCTCTCTATGTGTGTGCATTTCCCCTGAAGTATTTGCAAGCCCTATATATCTATCTTTATATCTTTCAAGAGTCTCTCTCTCTCTCTCTCTCTCTCTCTCTCTCGTGCAATATTTGCAAGCCCTATATATCTATCTATATATCTTTCAAGAGTCTCTCACTCACCTGCAATATTTGCAAGCTCTATATATCTATGTTTATATCTAGACATCTCTCTCTATGTGTGTGCATTTCCCCTGAAGTATTTGCAAGCCCTATATATCTATCTTTATATCTTTCAAGAGTCTCTCTCTCTCTCTCTCTCTCTCTCTCTCTCTCTCTCTCGTGCAATATTTGCAAGCCCTATATATCTATGTTTATATCTATCTAGATCTCTCTCTCTATAAATGTGTGTGTGTGTGCATTTCCCCTGGAATATTTGCAATCACTATATATCTATGTTTATATCTACCTAGAGTCTCTCTCTCCTGCAGTATTTGCAAGCCCTATATATCTATGTTTATATCTAGACATCTCTCTCTATGTGTGTGTGTATGTGCATTTCCCCTGAAGTATTTGCAAGCCCTATATATCTATCTTTATATCTTTCGAGAGTCTCTCTCTCTCCTGCAATATTTGCAAGCCCTATATATGTATGTTTATGTCTATCTAGACATCTCTATAAATGTGTATGTGTGTGCATTTCCCCTGATGTATTTGCAAGCACTATATAATCTATGTTTATAGCTACCTAAAGTCTCTCTCTCCTTCAATATTTGCAAGCCCTATATATCTATATTCACCTATCTCTAGATAAGTCTATATATATTTGTGTGTGCATTTCCCCCCTGTAATATTTGCAAGCCTTATATATTTATCTAGACATCTTTCCATATATAGACTTGTGTGGCGGTTCTGCGAATCGTAGAGCCCACCGGCATGCCTCTCCTTTCTCTCTCTGCCCAGGTCTGCCCTTCAGAGCCTGCACAAGGCCTGCGAAGTGGCCCGGATCCACAACTACTACCCAGGCAGCCTCTTCCTCACCTGGGTCAGCTACTACGAGAGCCACATCAACTCGGACCAGTCCTCCGTCAACGAATGGAACGCCATGCAGGATGTCCAGTCCCACCGGCCTGACTCGCCCGCCCTCTTCACCGACGTGTGAGTCCACCTTGCGGGTTCAGCGGGCTTTCGCTGGCCAATAGATTTCCTCTTTGAGAGTGATTTTATTGGAATCCTAGCATATAAACCTGGCATTGTTTTGGCCCTTATCAATAAGTCATGTTTTGTCATCATAGTTTCTCATGGCTTGCTTGTTAAGCCGGATGCCATTCTAACACGACGCAAGCCTTTAGCAAAGCCACGTTTGTGTGTGAATGTGGCTTTTCCACCCATTCAGCCAGGGTTTGACGATTCTGACTGGTATTGGCTTTCCAGGGGTCATAGAATCATAGAGTTGGAAGAGACCTCATGGGCCATCCAGTCCAACCCCCTGCCAAGAAGCAGGAATATTGCATTCAAATCACCCCTGACAAATGGCCATCCAGCCTCTGCTTAAAAGCTTCCAAAGAAGGAGCCTCCACCACACTCCGGGGCAGAGAGTTCCACTGCTGAACGGCTCTCACAGTCAGGCAGTTCTTCCTCATGTTCAGATGGAATCTCCTCTCTTGTAGTTTGAAGCCATTGTTCCGTGTCCTAGTCTCCAAGGAAGCAGAAAACAAGCTTGCTCCCTCCTCCCTGTGGCTTCCTCTCACATATTTATACATGGCTATCATATCTCCTCTCAGCCTTCTCTTCTTCAGGCTAAACATGCCCAGTTCCCTAAGCCGCTCCTCATAGTGCTTGTTCTCCAGACCCTTGATCATTTTAGTCGCCCTCCTCTGGACACTTTCCAGCTTGTCAACATCTCTCTTGAATTGTGGTGCCCAGAATTGGACACAATATTCCAGATGTGGTCTAACCAAAGCAGAATAGAGGGGTAGCATTACTTCCTTAGATCTAGACACTATGCTTCTATTGATGCAGGCCAAAATCCCATTGGCTTTTTTTGCCGCCACATCACATTGTTGGCTCATGTTTAACTTGTTGTCCACGAGGACTCCAAGATCTTTTTCACACGTCCTGCTCTCGAGCCAGGCATCATCGTCCCCCATTCTGTATCTTTGCATTTCATTTTTTCTGCCAAAGTGGAGTATCTTGCATTTGTCACTGTTGAACTTCATTTTGTTAGTTTTGGCCCATCTCTCTAGTCTGTCAAGATCGTTTTGAATTCTGCTCCTGTCCTCTGGACTATTGGCTATCCCTCCCAATTTGGTGTCGTCTGCAAACTTGATGATCATGCCTTCTAGCCCTTCATCTAAGTCATTAATAAAGATGTTGAACAGGACCGGGCCCAGGACGGAGCCCTGCGGCACTCCGCTCGTCACTTCTTTCCAAGATGAAGAGGAAGCATTAGTGAGCACTCTCTGTGTTCGTCCACTTAACCAATTACAGATCCACCTCACCGTAGTTTTGCCTAGCCCACATTGGACTAGTTTCCTTGCCAGAAGGTCATGGGGGACCTTGTCGAAGGCCTTACTGAAATCCAGGTACGCTACATCCACGGCATTCCCCGCATCTACCCAGCTTGTAGCTCTATCGAAGAAAGAGATCAGATTAGTCTGGCATGACTTGTTTTTGATAAATCCATGTTGACTATTAGCGATGACTGCATTTGTTTCTAAGTGTTTGCAGACCACTTCCTTAACAATCTTTTCCAGAATCTTGCCCGGTATCGACGTGAGGCTGACCGGACGGTAGTTGTTTGGGTCGTCCTTTTTTCCCTTCTTGAAGATTGGGACCACATTGGCCCTCCTCCAATCTGCTGGAACTTCTCCCGTTCTCCAAGAACTCTCAAAGATGGTTGCCAATGGTTCCGAAATGACTTCCGCTAGTTCCTTCAATACTCTGGGGTGTAGTTGATCTGGCCCTGGGGACTTGAACTCATTAAGAGCGGCCAGGTATTCCTGGACGACTTCTTTCCCAATTTGGGGTTGGATGTCCTCCAATCCCTCATCCACTCCATCTTGCTGAGGTTGAAGACTCTCTTTTTGTGAGAAGACCGAGGCAAAGAAGGCATTAAGTAGTTCTGCCTTTTCCCTATCCCCTGTCAGCATTGCCCCATCTTCTCCTCGAAGAGGTCCTATCGCCTCCTTGTTTTTCCTTTTTCTACTGACATAAGAATAGAAGCCCTTTTTATTGTTTTTAATGTCCCTGGCAAGTCTGAGCTCGTTTTTTGCTTTAGCCTTGCGGACCTTTTCCCTACAGGTGTTGGCTATTTGTTTGAATTCTTCTTTGGTGATTTCTCCCTTTTTCCACTTCTTGTGCATGTCTCTTTTGTGTCTTAGCACAGTTAGAAGTTCTTTGGACATCCATTCTGGCTTCTTTGCACTTGTCCTATTTTTTCTCTTTGTTGGCACGGTTTGCAATTGCGCCTTGAGTATTTCACTCTTGAGAAATTCCCATCCATCCGTAGCTCCCTTGTCTTTTAGTATCTGTGTCCACTGAATGCTGCTCAGCGTTTCCTTCATTTTTTGGAAATCAGCTCTCCTAAAGTCCAAAATGCGGGTTTGACTTGTCTTAGTTTTGGCCTTCCTTTGTACCTCAAATTGCAGGAGCACATGGTCACTTGCCCCTAAGGATCCTACCACTTCGACCGCATCGATCAGGTCCTCCGCATTTGTTAGGATGAGATCAAGAGTAGCCAATCCCCTTGTTGCCTCTTCTACCTTCTGGACCATGAAATTGTCTGCAAGGCAAGCGAGGAATTTGTTGGACCTTGTACTCTTGGCCGAGTTTGTTTTCCAGCAAATATCGGGATAGTTGAAATCGCCCATGACTACTACATCTCTTTTCTGTGCCTGCTTGGTCAACTGTTGGCAGAAGACTTCATCAAGATCTTCCTCCTGGCTTGGGGGTCTGTAGTAGACGCCTACAACGACATCTTTTTGAGTCCCAGTTCCCTTGATTCTTATCCAGATGATTTCAAGCTGGTTTCCCAGATTGCTGTCTTGAATTTCTTGTGCAGCATAAGAGTTTTTGACATATAAGGCTACTCCGCCTCCTCTCCCCTTTGTTCGGTTTCTGTGCAAGAGATTTCCCCCTCATTTTGGGGTCGAGCCCATGACTCCCATGTGTACAAAGCGAAAGTGTCCTCCCGAAGCGGTGCTCCCTCTCTCCCTTGAATCGCCCCGCTGTCAGGCGGCATTCCTGGGCTGCGTGCCTCCTTCGTTGAACGTGGCCGAGGGACTCGCTAGGCAGGTGATGCGCCTGAAGCGCAACGGCTGCTTGGATTTGGGCAGGAATGTGGCTTGTGCCTGAGTCATGCCTGTAACGGGTCAGTGGCTGGCAGCCTGCATTTGGGCACGTTTCCGCCGCTTGACAGGTTTTGCAACGCCTTCAGATTTGGGTCTCTTCCGGGCTCCCGAGCTTTCCTTCCCTTTACGTATCCTGCACAAACTGCCCTATGATCCTATCTCGCACAAAAGGCCCTGATACTTGTGCTCGCCCTTACTTTGCCTTCGAGTAGGACCTTTTAGTAACGATTTTTCAGATTCCAGCAGGAAAAAGAGTTGGATGCTCTCAGCATAACCCATCTTGAGGGGGATGCGAGGAATTGGAGTCCAGGAGCATCCAGGCACTAGTATTTACTCTCTTTAACAAACATCCTTCTTTACTTCCTTTCCCTGATAATCATCTTTCTTCTTTCCATCCTTCCTTCTTTTCCTTTCTTTTCTTTTTTTTCCTTTCCTTCGTCCTCCCTTCCCAATATGCTTTTCTCTCCAAGCATCCCCCTTCCCTTCCTTTCCCTTCCCCTCCCTTCCCTTCCCTTCTTTCCCAATATGCTTTTCTCTCCAAGCATCCCTCCTTTTCCTTTTTCCTTCCTTCCTTCCTTCCTTCCTTCCTTCCTTCCTTCCTTCCTTCCCAATATGCTATTCTCTCCCAAGAATCCCTCCTTTTCCTTCCTTCCTTCCTTCCTTCCTTCCTTCCTTCCCAATATGCTATTCTCTCCCAAGAATCCCTCCTTTTCCTTCCTTCCTTCCTTCCTTCCTTCCTTCCTTCCTTCCTTCCTTCCTTCCTTCCCAGTATGCTTTTCCCTCCAAGCATCCCACCTTTTTCCTTTCCCTTCCTTCCGTCCTTCCTTCCTTCCCTCCCAATATGCTTTTCTCTCCAAACTCCCTCCTTTCCCCCCTTCCTTCCTTCCTTCCTTCCTTCCTTCCTTCCTTCCTTCCTTCCTTCCTTCCCATTATGCTTTTCTCTCCAAGCATCCCTCCTTTTCCGTTCTTCCTTCCCAATATGCTTTTCTCTCCAAGCGTCTCTACTTTTCCCTTTTCCTTCCCAATATGCTTTTCTCTCCAAGCATTCCTCCTTTTCCTTTTTTCCTTCCTTCCCTCCTTCCTTCCTTCCTTCCTTCCTTCCTTCCTTCCTTCCTTCCTTCCCAATATGCTTTTCTCTCCAAACATGCCTCCTTTCCCTTCCTTCCTTCCTTCTTTCCTTCCTTCCCATTATGCTTTTCTCTCCAAGCATCCCTCCCTTTCCCTTCCTTCCTTCCTTCCTTCCCTCCCAATATGCTTTTCTCTCCAAGCGTCCCTCCTTTTCCTTCCTTCCTTCCTTCCTTCCTTCCTTCCTTCCTTCCTTCCCAATATGCTATTCTCTCCCAAGAATCCCTCCTTTTCCTTCCTTCCTTCCCAAAATGCCTTTCTTCCCTCTCTTTCTTTCCTTCATCCTTCCCAATATGTCTTTCTCTCCAAGCCTACTTTCCCCCCCACCCCTTTTCTTCCATTTTTTTCTTTCCTTTCTCCCTTTGTTTCTCCTCCAAATATTCATTGAGCTTCTGGAGGCCAAGTGACCACTCTTGCCAGACATTTGAACCCGCTGTTTTGGAAATGGTCCCATCCCAAGTGCCGGGCAGCTCTCCTCAGCCGTTGAATGGACACTTGGGTCCGTGTGCCTGATGCTGGGGGCAGGTCAAGGCAGGCAGTGCTGTGGATTCTGTGGGAACGGGAGAGTGGAATGTGATGCGTGGAGAGGGAACCGTCACGGTCTGGCTGACCCTGAGCCCTGCAGCAGCTCCGCATGCCGCCACTGCCGCCATCCCTGCCGATTAGCCCTGGCTATTTTTACAGCCGCTGATAAAGCTGGAGAGGGTGTCTGGAATGCACCCACGGGTGCCGCCTCCATATAAGGAGCCCCCGAGGCCTCTTACCTTTCCCAAGAAAGGTAGGAGGCTGTGGTTGGCCAGCCCCACGGCTACGTCTGCCCTCCAAAAATTGCAGGCCAAGTCGGGGCTGGGAAGGGGAGGGATTCTGTCAAAGAGCGGCCATCACATGGTCAGTGGTTCCAGTTCCCAAAGAGAGCTCACTGGGTGATCTTTGCCGAGGATTATCTGTTGATGCCAAGTTCTGAGGCCTAAATACCGTATATACTCAAGTATAAGCCGACCCAAATATAAGCCAAGGCCAAATTTTACCACCAAAAACTGGGAAAACATATTGACTCTTGAGTCTAAGCCAAGGGTGGGAAATGCAGCAGCTATGGGTCAGTTTCAAAATAAAAATAGATATCAAGAAAATACATGAATTGAGGCATCCATAGGTTCAGTGTTTTTAAATATTTATCGTATTTCAAAGAAAAACAGTAAAACTAGGGTCAACAAAAACAATATGGTATCAACAATAGCTTTATAATAATGATAACTAGTAATAATAATAATAATAATAATAATAGTACTTCCTTTGTCTCCCAGCCTATCTCCCCATGGGGACCCAGGCCGGCTTCCAACATGGTAATAGGCAAACATTCAATGCCTATATAAACAATGCAGAGCTAGATATAGATCTATAATTATATATACTAACTTCACATATGCATTTCCCCCTGAAACGTTTGCAAATCCTCTCTCTATATATGTGCACTTTCCTCCTGCAATATTTGCAAACCCAATATATCTATGTTTATATCTCCCTCTCTCTATGTATATATGTGCGTGTGTGCATTTGCCCTGCAATATTTGCAAGCCCTATATATCTATATTCATATCTGTCTAGACATGTCTATATATATGTGTGTGTGTGTGTGTGCGTGCGCGTGTGTGTGCGCGCGCGCGTGTGTGTGTGTGTGTGCATTTCCCCCCGTTATACTTGCAAACCCTATATATATCCATATTTATAGATATGTATTTAGGTTTTGTAGATACTTGCAAACATTTGAGGGGAAAAATTCATATATAATAATAATGTATACATACAGATACAGATAGATAGATATAGATACAAATACAGATATACAGGTACATGGAAATCTCTAGATATCTATGTTTATAGGTTTTGCAAAGACCTGCAAACATACGAGGGGAAAATCATATATTAAATTAGATAAATAGAGATAATATATAAGTTCATAGGGATTGCAAAGGCTTGCAGGGGGAAATGCCTATATATCTGTAGGAGAAATTAACAAATATTTCAGGGGGAAATGCTATTATAAGACTAATGGATATATATGGTTTGCAAAGATTTCAGGAGAAACATGCATATTATATAGAAACATATTTATAAACCTATAGCGTACACTTCCAAGGGAACAAAAATGCAATACATTTAGATACACCAAAAAAACCAGGAAATTGGTTGGGTTTGAAAGAGCCATACAAACAAGGAGGATATGAAATATATCCCCTTTCCCTCCTTCCCTCCCTTTTGACTGGAAGAGAAAACACACTGTTTGGGGAGGGCAAGAGGAGAGAGAAATAGATCATATATTGCAAGCAAAAAGGCTGGAAAACCCGGCTTATCTTTGAGTATATACGGTAGTTTGGAGTTTGCTCGCTCTGCAAGAAACGTGAACTTTAAAGCAGTGCCTCTTTTGCATCCCTTTGGAACACATGAAAAGCAAATACCTGTGTCCTCTGGAGGCCTGAGGGATGGCCCTCCAACTTGGCTTATTTCTCTCTCTCTGTCTCTTTCCCTCCGCAGCCCCACAGAACGCGAACGAACAGAGCGCTTAATCAAGACAAAGCTGCGGGAGATTATGATGCAGAAGGACCTGGAGAACATCACGTCGAAGGAGGTGAGAAGGAGAGGAGGAGGAGGAGAGGCCTGCTTCACCAACAGAGGAGTAAGTCAGTCATAGGCTAAAGACCCTCTTCGCCTCTCTTTATCGTCTTCTAGATCCGAACAGAGCTGGAGATGCAGATGGCCTGCAACCTGAGAGAGTTCAAGGAGTTCATCGACAATGAGATGATCGTCATCCTGGGACAGATGGATAGCCCCACCCAGATCTTCGACCATGTCTTTCTGGTAAGGCCTTGGATGGTGGAAACATCAGTCAGCATCCTGTCGGTGACACATATTTATCCAGGGATGCATGGCATAGACATCCTGTGATAATGCACCATCTCTCATTAAGAACTTATCTGTTCTTAAGGTGAAAAGCACACATCTGCATTTTAGATGGATTAGGAATCAGCTGGTTTCCCCTGTAATAGGCAGTAAGAGCACCTAAAGCTTTGGAGAGCTTCTGTTCAGCCATTTCAAAGCTCCCTGCTTGTGTGGTGATGGCACGATCGTCAGCATAGATGAAATTCTCTGTCCCTTCTGGAAGTGGCTGATCATTTGCGTAAATGTTAAACATTGATGGAGAGAGCACACTCCCCTGAGGCAGGCCGTTCTTCTGCTTCTTTGATCCTGGAACTCAACAAAAAAGCTCCTGTGGGAACATACATGGCTCTATTTTTCCATAATTTCATAGTGCAAAATAAGTCTCTCCAGAACTTCGTAAAGATAGCACATCTGCGTTGATTTCCTTTCATTTCTTGACCTCTTTCTGATTTTTTTGTCGTGTTGCATGATTATTATTCTTTCTCTTGTCTCACTCCAGGGCTCAGAGTGGAACGCCTCCAACTTGGAAGACCTGCAGAACCGAGGGTACGTTTGGGGGGAAAAACTTTCCAGTGATGACCAGGAAGCTGGTTTGCAGGGTCTGTGGGTGGATTAGCTTTCTCATTGTCTGGGGCACCTTCCTTCCATTCCTCCCACCCTCCTTCCCTCTGCTCCCTTCCTTCCTTCCTTCTTCCCCTCCCTCTGCTCACTTCCTTCTCTCCTTTCTTTCTTCCTTCCTTCCTTCCTTCCTTCCTTCCTTCCTTCCTTCCTTCTCTCCTTCCCTCCCTCCCTCCCTTTGTTCGCTCCTTCCCTCCCTTCCTCCCCTCCCTCCACTCCCTTCCTTCTCTCCTTTCTTCTTCCTCTCCTTCCTTCCTCCTGTTCCTCCCTCTGCTCACTTTATTCTCTCTTCCTTTCTTCCCTCCTTCTGCTCCTTCCCTCCCTCCCTCCCTTTGTTTGCTCCTTCCTTCCCTCCTTCCTTACTTCCTCCACTCCCTTTCTTCCCTCCTTTCTTCCTCCTTCCTCCCTCCCTCTGCTCACTTCCTTCTCTTCTTCCTTTCTTCCCTCCTTCTCCCCTCCCTCCCTTCATTTGCTCCTTCCCTTCTTCCTTCCCTCCCCTCCCTCCATTCCTTTCCTCCCTCTTTCTTCCTCTCCTTCCTTCCTCCCCTTCCTCCCTCTGCTCACTTCTCTCATTCCTTTCTTCCCTCCCTCCCTCCTCCCCTCCCTCCCTTTGTTTGTTCCTTCCTTCCCTCCTTCCTTACTTCCTCCCCTCCCTCTGCTCTGTCCCTCCATTCTTTCACTCCTTCCCTCTCTCCTTCCTTACTTCCTACCCTCCCTCTGCTCCCTTCCTTTCTTTCCTTCCCTCTCTCCTTCCTTTCATCTTCCTCTCCTCCCCTCCCACCCTCTGATCCCTCCCTCCCTCCTTCCTTCCTTCCCTCTCTCACCTCTTCCATTTCTTACACAGGGTACGCTACATACTGAACGTCACTCGCGAGATCGATAACTTCTTCCCCGGGGTTTTCGAATACCACAACATCCGCGTTTATGACGAGGAGGCAACGGACCTGTTGGCGTACTGGAACGACACCTACAAGTTCATCTCCAAAGCAAAGCAAGTCTCTCCTTTCTTTCTTTTTCCCTCCCTCCCCCAGGCGTTGGTTGTATTCAGGGAGAGGTCAGCATTGCCTTCCTCGTATAAACATCCTTTCGTTCCCTCTCTGCAGAAAGAACGGATCCAAGTGCCTGGTTCACTGCAAGATGGGAGTCAGCCGCTCGGCCTCCACGGTGATCGCGTACGCCATGAAGGAATACGGCTGGAACCTCGACCGGGCCTACGATTACGTGAAGGAGCGCCGGACCGTCACCAAGCCCAACCCCAGCTTCATGAGGCAGCTGGAGGAATACCAAGGCATCCTCTTGGCCAGGTAAGAGCCAAACAGGCCTGGGCTAGGCCTCACAGGGCAGAGTGCTAGAAATGGTTACCAAAAGCTCAAGATAGATGGACAGAGAATGTATCGGAACTCATGAGAGTGCTGTTGCTGTCCAGTCCCTTTTCCTTGCTGCGATTGATAGTTCTGGACACACTCCCAGGGTTGACCCCACATACAGCACAATGCAGTAGTCTTAACTATCGTGCCATGATTGATGTTAAAGGTAGAAAATTGTATTCTTCTTGTTATGAATGGTAAGTAATCTCTCCTTCAAGTTAATGGTGTACAGTGTTCCCTCGCTACTTTGCATTTCGCTTTTCGTGGACTTGCTGTTTCGTGGGTTTTTGCCTCTCAGTTTTGGACAATAGTTGCTGTTGCCCAGAGCAACTTACAAGATATATATATACATACAATATATTATATTATTAGTATAGTAAAATATCAGTATTAAATATTACTATATTGCATTATAACATTATATTGTAATATTATTAGTAATATTACATGTAAGCTATATAAATAAAAATGTAATGTCCGTTTGTGGGATTAACAGAACTCAAAAACTACTGGACGAATGGACACCAAATTTGGACACAAGACACCTCTCAGGCCAATGAGTGACCATCACTCATAAAAGCACTGAAAAACACAGTGGAAGGGACTTAAAAAGCCAAAAAAACAAAAAATACATTACAACGCATGTGCAAAACCACATATGTACACAAACACATATATACAGAAATATATACACACATATATGCACACACAAAACACATACACAGAAAGGGGGATGGAGAGAAGGAGAGAAGGATGGAGAGAAAGAGGGAAAGAAGGAGAGAAGGAAAGAAAGAAAGGTAAAGAAGGAAGGAAGGAGAGAAGGAATGAAAGAGGGAGGGAAGGAAGGAAGGAAGGAAAGAGACACGGAAGGATATTATTATTATTATAACTTTATTTGTACCCCGCTAGCATCTCCCAAAGGACTCGATGCGGCTTACAAAGGCCAAGGCCTCAAAACACAACACAACAATACAATATCTAAAGCAAATTAAAAACAGTTAAGCAGAATAAACAACAGCAATAACAATACATCGAGACATCAAGACACTATAAGACTGGGCCAGGCCAGAGAAATGGGTACAAGATTAAAAGTGCTGATGTGGCAGGAGGAATGTAGGATTATAAAGTAAGTGCAGTGTGCAGTGATCTTGGTTCTACTAAAGTGCTTCTAGGACTTGGTATTGGGATAGAACTAAAGAGCAAAGGAAGCGAGAAAAGAAACGGGTAGAGAAAGGGAAAAAAGGGAAGGAAGGAGAGAAATAAAGGAGGGAAAGAGAGAGAAAAGTCTGGCCACAGCAACACGTGGCAGGCACAGCTAGTATAAAATATATAATTATAATCCATTATTATTATTATTATTATTATTATTATTTTTATATTGCATTCAATTATAATATTATAAGTATTATATGTATTTACAATATATTACATACATATATACAAAAACACACACACACACACATATATATATATATATGCGCGAGATACAGATGCACACACACGCACAGATATAGATATAGATATCTATGATATACATATATAACATCCCTACTTTTCGTGAGTGGTCCTAGAATGTAATACCTACGAGAAGTGAGGGAACACTGTACATGTGTGAAAAAAGTCACCAGTTTTGCTTTCTGGCTCACGATATAGTCCGGAAAGTCATTGCCAGCTTGGAGCAGTTGGACGCCCTCCCCCTGTTTTCCTTCTCTCTATCCAACCGGTTTGTTTTCGAAACCCGAGATCCCCATCATCTGATTTGGGGAAAGACACGTGTTGATATGGCAATCTCTGGTCCGTGTGTGTTTGTGTTTTCCTTTCCTTTCCACGCAAGTTTGTTTTGCCCACAATATTGTCCCCGTGTGATCTTCTGAGAGAGACGATGACAGTTCAGAGGGAAAGGGAAATCAAAGAGATGTTGTGTTCCGCCAAAGGAATCCTGTTCAGTGTCAGACCCTTTGAAGGTGGCAAGAGAGAGCCAAAAGGAGCCTTCAGACTCCAGGAACTGGCTGCACCCAAAAGTGGTGCCAGACTGCATTAATTCTATGGTGTTGACTCGCCCTTTGAGACTCAAATGGGGGACCATGCCTGCCAGAGATGCGGGTGAAATGCCCAGAGAGAACGCTTCTGGAACATGGCCATACACCCCGAAAAACTTACAACAATCCAGTGATTCCAGCCATGAAAACCATCGGAGAAATGAGCACTAATGCGAGGTAAACAGCAGAAAAGCAAGAGTGAGGTTGTGTTTCCGATCCCCTTTTATCCTTTGCTATCCTCCAATGTCGTCTTGTTTACCAACTCCACCTGCCTGCGGGGCAGATCAAGCGCTGATTCACGTTCACATGGTCGAGACTTGGGTTTCAGGCCCGGCTGATCGGCACAAGGAAAGTGCTGCAAATCTCCAATTACACATTAAGCGGGAACCGGCAGCAAGGGGCAAACTGCATTCCTCCCATCCTGTTGTCGTCTTTGTGCCACCACTCAAAAGAATCCCCTGTCTGAGGGTCACAGTCTGATAAACGACAACTCTGTGCGTTCCTTTCCCTAATTTATAAAATATTTCTCTACTGTTCATTTGGGCAGCAAACGTGCTGCCCAAAGCAATTGCCGCGAAGCAACTCATCCAGAAGGCAGTACAATCAAAACAACGGACGCTTGACAACAGGACTGGCTCAGGCCGAGCTGAAAGATAAACTCGGGTTGCGTAACGGTCAAGACAAGCAGAGAGTTAATAACACTAATAATACATAATAATAATACATAATAATAATAATAATAATAATAATAAACTTTATTTATACCCCACCACCTTTATTTATTTATTTATTTATTTATTATTAAACTTTATTTGTACCCCGCTAGCATCTCCCGAAGGACTCAATGCGGCTTACAAAGGCCAAGGCCTCAACACACAACACAACAATACAAAACCTAAGGCAAATTAAAAACAATTAAAGCAATATAAACAACAGGCAATAAACAATACACTAAGACACAATAAAACTGGGCCGGGCCAAAGTAATGGGTACAGGATTTATTTATGTAAAACATTTATATTCCGCCCTTCTCACCCCGAAGGGGACTCAGGGCGAAGCACAGCATATATACGGCAAACATTCAATTCCGGGACACAAATTCACATACAATACATAAACATAAACATTATTGCCCTGTCCTGAAATCTTGGTCCCACAGCCAAGTTTTGAGCATCCTTCTAAAGGACAGGAGGGAGGGGGCCGACCTGATCTCACCAGGAAGGGAGTTCCATAGCCGGGGAGCCATCACCGAGAAGGCCCTGTCTCTCGTCTCCACAATGGCGAGACGGAAAGCAGGGTCTCCCCGGAGGATCTTAATCTCCGCGATGGTTCATACGGGGAGATGCACTCGGACAGGTAATTTGGGCAGGGTCCATTTAGGGCTTGATAGGCCAAAGCCAGCCCTTTGAATGGTGCCCGGTAGCAAACTGGCAGCCAGTGGAGCTGGCAAAACATTATTATTATTATTATTATTATTATTATTATTATTAAACGTTATTTGTACCCCGCTAGCATCTCCCGAAGGACTTGATGAGGCTTACGCAGGCCAAGGCCTCAACACAACAGCAGCATAACAACAACAATACAATTCAAAGCCAATCAAAAAACATAAAGCAATAACAACAACATTACACCATGACACAGTAAAAACCAGGGCCGGGCCAAGTGATGGGTACAGATTAAAAAGTGTTGGGTGTGACAGGGGGCATCATGTTGGATTTCTGGGCAAGTGCAATATGCAGAAAATCTTAAACCCTAATAAATAAATAATGTCAAGGGAAAACCTTTGCCTTTACCTTAAATGTCAGGTTGGGTTTCATTGCTCATCTTTCCCTCTTGATGCCCTTCAAATGCCACTGTTTTCCTAGCCCCAGAGGACTTTTCTCCTTTGCTTGAAAGAGGCCTAGGTATCAGGACCTGGGGGGGGGGGGGGGTCTCAACCAGGAGCCCATTTTCAAGCATAGAAGGATTTTGAATGGAGCGTGTGCTCCCTCTGGCGGCTGTGGTGTCGAAGTACAATTCAGAGGAGAGAGAACCAAAGGATCCCAAGCTTTTCCTGAAGGAAGTACAGTGTTCCCTCACTGACTGCGGTGTTGTGTTCCAGGACTACCCGCGAAAAGTGAAAATCCGCAAAGTAGGGACGCTATACATGGGTGAGGCAGAAGCGAGGGGAGATTTAAAGGCACCGTGCACTTCTTTTTTGTTGTTGTTAGCTATCTCTGCTTTTGGAACGTCACGCTGGGCAATGGCAACCATTCATAAACTGGGAGGCAAAAACCCGCGAAACACCGAGTCCGCGAAAAGCGAACCGCGAAGTAGCGAGGGAACACTAGGAGCTTGCAACCATTGCTAGAGAATAAGGAAGGACCCAGGAGTGAATGCCATTCCCTTATTGTGATAGACGTATGTCTGTACCGAGAGAAATTCGACTTTTTATGGATTGATTTTTTGGGGAATGGAAATGACCTTCTGTAATGTGCCGTATTTTTGACCCTCCGCATTTTGTGAGTTCAACTTCTGCGGATTTGATTATTTGTGGATAATAATAATAATAATAATAACAACAACAACAACAATAATGGACTGCCCTTGGATATTGAATTAAATTGGTGACCGCTGACTACTTGTTGTTCGTTTTTATATTGTTTTTTATTATTTAAAGCTTTTATAGCCCGGTCTTCTCGACCTTCGAAGAGGGACTCAGGCCGGTTCACAACAGGAGATTCATAGACAATTAGGATAAAACATAACGCATCATAATGCATCAATACATAAAATACATTAAAATACAGATCATACAATTACATAAGGCCAGGGTGTCAGAGTAGAATCACAAATTCATCACCATCCGTCAGTGTGGTCAGCAATTATTGACTCAGTCATCATTCTGCAAATGCTATATTCCAAAGCCACGATTTTGCCAGCTTCCTAAAAGTCAGGAGGGAAGGGGCAGGTCTAATCTCCAGTGGGAGAGAGTTCCAGAGCCAAGGGGCTACCACCAAGAAGGCTCTGTCCCTCATCCCCACCAAACGCGATTGTGAGGGTGGTGGGACCGAGAACAGGACCCCTCCAGAAGATCTTAACAACCTTGATGGTTCATAGGGGAGAATCTGTTCAAACAGGTAAACTGGGCTGGAGTCGTTTAGGGATTTATAGGTCAACACCAGCACATTGAATTGTGCTCGGAAGCTAATTGGCAGTCAGTGGAGCTGGCGCAACAGAGGAGTCATATGTTCCCTGTAGCCCGCTCCTGTTAGTAGTCTGGCTGTCGCTCGTTGGACTAGTTGAAGCTTCCGGGCAGTCTTCAGAGGCAACCCCACGTAGAGAGCGTTGCAGTAGTCTATACGGGATGTAACCAGAGCGTGGTTGTCTATATTGTTTATATGGTTTTATATTGTTATTATTACATTGTTGTTAATTGTATATTTATGTTTTGATGTGGGCGCCATGGGGTGCCGCTTTGTTAGCCGTCCTGAGTCCCTCTGAGGAGGTTCAGAAAGGACAAGATACAAAAACCCTAAATAAATAAACAAACAATAGTAATAATAAACTTTATTTGTATCCCACCACCATCTCCCCAAAGGGGACTCGATGGTTGAGAATAGATTTGATTCATTCTCTAGAAATCTCGAGATCCTCCGGCGTGTTCCTGTGTTTGCAGAAGTTTTACCAATTTCAGAATTCTGTGCGGAATGTGATCGAGGAAGGGAGCATTTGTATCTTTCTCGGCCTAATCCTGTCCGAGATGCAGTGGTGTTTTCTCTTCTCTGATTGTATCTAAGCCAGACTTGAAGCCCATCTTAATCCCAGTTCTTTTCTCTCCACCAGCAAGCAGAGGCACAACAAGTTGTGGCGCTCGCACTCGGACAGCGATCTCTCCGACCACCACGAGCCCATGGGCAAATCTGGGATGGAGGTCAGCAAGAAGGAGATCACGACCTCGGCCGACCAGATCTCGGAGAACAAGATCTCCAATTGCCTCCAACACGCGCCAACGTTGCCGGGCCTCCCCGCCGGCCCTCCCCTTGAACCCCTGTGCCATTCCGGCCCCAATCTCTTAGGAAACCTGTGCAACAAGGAGCGGGTGATCCAGCTGGAGATATCGTCGCGAGACTACAACACTGAGCAGTTGGAGGACAAGTTGAACTTGAACAACCTCAACGGCTGTCCCTCCGGGTGTTGCTTGGACGACGCTCCGTTCCCTTTGGACAATTGCGATGCGTCGGATGCCTTACTGCAGCAAGGAGGGGCCTTGGAGGTGGGGGCCGGATTCCCGGACTTGGCGGTAGAGGATTTGGAAAGCGACGCCCTCAAGCAAGGAGACGGGAACGTTCACTTGATGCCCATGGAAGAGCTGGAGTCTTGCTTGCGAGACGTTTCCGGACAGAACTCTCCCAGCCCGCCAACGCTGGCCGTTGTGCCGACGCAACCCGAGGGGCAGGAGGCTGACTTTGGTGCCGACCGGATCGACTTCTTCAGTGCCTTGGAGAAGTTTGTGGAGCTCTCTCAGGAGAGCCGGCCCCGAGCGTGCTCCCATTCCAGGACGGAGGAGCAAGTCGGCAACCGGAACGGCCTCTCCAGGATCTCGGCCTTGGAGCTGTCGCCTTCGGAAGCCACGGAAGAGGCTCGGCCAAGAAACAACTCCGCAGGCAACTCCCCACAGGCATCGGAGGAATCTTCTCTGGAGGACGACCAGCTAAAGGTACAAAACGTGGGAAAGGACATGCTATTATTTTTTCAATAGGCAATTTATCTCCCTAGGCCTGTGATGGTGAACCTATGACATGCGTGTCAGCACTGACACGCATGGCTATTTTTGATGACACATTTCTAGGACATATTGCTGGGAGTTTCCTTATTCTGGGAAGGCACACTAGAGCAACCACGTTTTCAGGCTCCTTCTAAAGACTGCCAACGTTGGGGCATGCCTGATGTCCTTGGGGAGTGAGTTCCAGAGTTGAGGGGCCACCACCGAGAAGGCCCTCTCCCTCGTCCCCACCAATCGCGCCTGCGATGGACACATACACACAAATATATACACACTCAAAACACATCTACACAGACTGGGCCACAGCAATGCGTGCCAGGGGACAGCTAGTTATAAATATAGGAAAGTGGTGCAGCCGAAGCGCGCTGGGCCCATAACCCTTGTTGGTGATTCTGAGCTGTTAGGTTCAAAATAAGCGTCATTTGGGGTGATACCACCATAAATATAGCAGAGTACCAGAAGTAAACTTCATAACCAGCAGAAACTTACCTGTGGTGAAACTGGGGTGTGCTTCTATTCTTGGGAAGGCACAAGATTGCAGAGTCAGAACTTTAGCTTCCGAAATATATATTGAAGTAAATTTATTTATTTATTATTTATTTACAGCTTTTATATTCTGCCCTTCTTCTCACCCCACAGGGGACTCAGGGCGGATTACAGTATACACATATAAGGCAAACATTCAATGCCAATTTTTAACATACCAACATACACAGAGGCAATTTAACTTTTTCTGGCCGCCAGGGGAGCTGTCGCTTTCATCGTCCATCTGCGACGCTGATGAAGCACTTCCGCACTCCCCGCATGCTTCCCCACTGGAATGCTTTGCTGGAGTCTTCTTTATGGCCTCCTAAATCAGTTAATTTAGCCTCCCCACACTTTAAGGTGGTACCTTATTTTCCTACTTGACAGATGCAACTGTCTTTCGGGTTGTAAAAGAAACACATTCTCGATAGAAAAGGTCTTGGGGCGGTTAATGTCGGGGAAACCTTTGCCTTTCCTTTATGGTGAGACTTCATGCTTCTTTTCTTTGTCTTTTTGCTTTCTCTTCCCATCCCCCTCAAGGTTTGTGGCCTGACGCGATCCCATTCGGAAAACGCCATCTCGGTGAAAGAAATAGTCACGGAAATTGAGTCGATCCACCAGGGAGCAGGCCAAGCGAAGACGGATGCTTTGAACAACCCGGTTCCAGCGCCAAAGAGAAACACCGTCCACGAGTTACCGGCAGAATCGGTCTGGGCCTGGGAAGGCAAGCCTGGGAAAGCTGAACCGGGCGAGGGAGGCGGCTCCGTCCCCAAAGAAGTGACGAGAGACTTGCCTTTGAAACTGGACCAAGAGCCGGTTATTGTCCCAGACCCAGAAGAAAGCGGTGACTTGGCAGAAGGCCGAGCGGAAGGTCACGTCAACCCTGGACCGAAATGGTGTCCGGGTTCAGTACGGCGGGCCACCCTTGAGTTTGAAGAGCGCTTGAGGCAGGAGCAAGAGCTGCAGAACGCTTGCCCCGCCGTCGCCTTACCCACCCGGAAGAACTCGAAGAACGAATCTGGGGCAACCGACCTCTCTGCGAAGGGCAAGAATGAAGAACCCTCTCCGGAGCAGACCCAGCTCTCCAAGGAGACCTCGAGAGCTGCCAATGCTGGGAACGGAAGTCGTTCCGAACAGTCCACCGAAAGGCCTTCCTCTCCTTCCCTATCCGCTGAGCTGACGTGGTTGGCCAAAGAGCAGAGGACGATGGCTTCTGTGGAAAGCCAGGAGAAGAGCTCGGCTCCTTGCCGCCTACTCCTCCCCAAAAGGATCGAGATCATCGAGTACACCCATGCGGTCAGGACCCTGGACGTAACCACGGCGGACAGGAGTGGCATGCAAGAGGCATTGGAGAAAAACAAGGCGGGGGCAACCTCTCCGGTGGTGGATGAAAACTGCAATGCGGCCTCGTGCTCCCAGGATCTCATCGAAGCATCGCTTCCGCTCAGACCTTCCGAGCTCAACAGTGGGAATCCGAGGAAAGCCGTCTTCTCATTGAGTAGTCCTGAGGAGCAAGCGGAGGAGGAGAAAACTCTGGGTACGGCTTCTTCGTGCACAAAGCAGGCAAGATGTCCGCCCGTGCTGTGTTGGGATTGCCCGCCCCTCTTCCGCTTGGAGGGCGTCACTCAGGACAGCTCGAGCTCGGATCCCGACCCAACGCCCCGGAAGGGTTACGCCGGGAACGGACAGTTTGCCTTCAAGGAGAGAGGAGGTGCGCTACGCCGGGGGAGCGAGGGCACCTTGACGCACTGGAGCCAAGAGGACTTCGTTTCGCCTCGCACGTTGGGAGCCATGGCGGCGGGGCGGCCCCCGGAAGTATCCGCATCCGCCACCTCCCCGCTTTGCCTCCTCCTGCCCCGCAGATTTAGCGGTGGCGATCTCAAAGGCCCCAAGCGCCACGCCAAGGAGTTGGGCACCCGGGTCCGGCAAGCAGGCCTCACCGCCCCGTCCCACATGAAGCGCTCCGCCTCCTTGGCCAAGCTGGACCGCCTGAACTTGTCGAAAGACGACTTGCCCGGGAGAGACGCTCTCCCGGCGTTGGGGCGTGGGGGTCCCAGCTCTTCCGCCCCGGCGCCCGCTCCCTTGTCGCCCCAACCCACAGTGCATTTAGTGGAACCGCTCAAACTGACGGAGCGCATTGCTCTGAGCAGCCCGGTGGAGAGGCCTTTGGTCCAATACACCAAAGAGTTCGATCCTGCCCAGGCGCTCCCAGACGCCAAATTGACTAGCACCCAAACGGCTGCAACGCCCTCGGTATCCGCGGCTGTCCCGGCCCTCCCTCGCTATCCACACAGTCGAACTCGACCTCCCAGAAGACCGCGGAAAGCGAGCGACCGCAAGCGTACCACCAACCCACTGTACAATACCATGTGAACTTGGGTCCTCTTTCTCCTTCACCCCAAATTTTGGCAACCTCCTTGTTATGTTCTTCAAATGGGGCAGATGTAATATATATTGAGACATGCACTTTATTAGTTAGGATAATTTTTTTTATATTCCCCCCCCCCCCCAATATATATATGTTTGTTCATTTTTACCGTTCTTGTTGCATGTAGGTTTCGAGGTGGCCAGTTTCATCGTGGTGTCCCCTCTTCTTCCCCATGCAAGCGACTGCAATATCATCACAGGGTTTCATTTTTTTTGGTTTTTGATATTTTCATATTAAAAAACATATATTTTTTGTTTTTTGGAAATTGATAAACTTCAGCAGTGGGTTTTGGTTTTGAGGGCTTTGTCTTAAGAGAACATCCTCCTCAAGAAGGGGGGAAACCAGGTCTTTCCCGTCCTTTGCTCTGCATTTTTCTTCCTCATATGGAGTTAACGTGGTGCTATTTGAGGTTCATCTGTTTCAAAATTCTGTCTAGTCAGTGGTTAGACAGTGGAAAGATCCTGAGCATCTCCGTGTTTGCTTTGAACTCTTTTTCTTGTTTCATTGTACAATCCTATTGGGTATGCAGAGGGCAAAAATATTGATATTTGTGCCAAATTATCCTTATTCCTATGAACGATCTGCCAGTTCTTTCAGCTTCTGGGTTTCCTTCTAAAGCAGGCATGGGCAAACTAAGGCCCGTGGACCAGATGCGGCTCCCTGGGTACTAACTTCAGGTCCTCCTCATTTTCCCTGTCCTCTTGGCATAAGGACTTGGTGGCACGCCGGATCCTTATGCCAAAAATATGTGGGAGGAAGGCATGTAGTAGCTGTGAACCCTCTGGAGCACTCCTGGCCACTGTGTTTCTCACCCTCCTCCCGGCATAAGGATGGTGCAAGTGACTCCATCCTTATGCCAGGAGGACGACTCGAGCAAGGCACGTGGTGGCTGAGAGCCCTCCAAAGCACTCTCAGCCACTGTGTTTCTCACCTTCCTCCCGGCATAAGAATGGTGCAAGTGACTCCATCCTTATGCCAGGAGGATGGCTCAAGGAAGGCACGCGGTGGCTGAGAGCCCTCCAGAGCACTCTCGGCCACTGTGTTTCTCACCCTCCTCCCGGCATAAGGATGGTGCAAGTGTCTCCATCCTTATGCCAGGAGGACAGCTCAAGCAAGGCACGCGGTGGCTGAGAGCTCTCCAGAGCACTCTCGGCCACTGTTTCTCATCCTCCTCCCAGCATAAGGTGTGAATGACCCCATCCTTATACCGGAAGGATGACTCGAGCAAGGCACACGGTGGCTGAGAGCCCTTGAGAGCACTCTCAGCCACTGTTTTTCTCACCCCCATCCTTATGCCAGGAGGACGGCTTGAGGAAGGCATGCAGCAGCTGAGAGCCCTCCAAAGCACTCTCAGCCACTGTGTTTCTCACCCTCCTCCTAGCATAAGGTGTGAGCGACCCATCCTTATGCCAGGAGGACAGCTTTAGGAAAGCACGCAGCAGCTAAGAGCCCTCCGGAGCACTCTCAGCCAATGTTTTTCTCGCCCTCCTCCTGGCAAAAGGACGATGCAAGTGACCCCATCCTTATGCCAGGAGGAAGGCACGTGGCGGATGAGAGCCCAAAGCGCTCTCACCTACTGTGTTTCTCACCCTCCTCCTGGCAGAAGGATGGTGTGAGTGACCCCATACTCATGCCAGGAGGATGGCTCGAGGAAAGCATGCTGCTGCTGAGACACCCCCCCCCCCCCCGGAGCACACTCAGCCGCTGCATGTCCTGCCCTCCTTCCAGCGAAGAGGAGAGCCTAAGGATCAGGAGGAGGATGGGAAGGAGAATCGGGGCAGTCGCTGGGAGGACAAGCGGAGGATGACCGGGACCTGCCCCGTCCTTTGCCGGGCACTCCCCACCCAGTGTTCCCTCCTGGCCCCAAGGCAAAAAAAAGTCTTGGACTGGCCAAATTCACTTGGGAATCACATCTGGGAAGGCCACACGCTTCCCGTCCCGGATTCGAGAATTAGGAAAATCCATTCACAAATGGAGAAGGCAGGTGACGGGCTTGCGAGCGAGTCTTTCCCAATTCAAATTTAGAGATACAGAAAAATTTTTGGAAGGTGCGTGTTCTCTTAAAACAAACCTCTTTTTTATTTATTTTACTTTTTTAAAAAGCCCTTTCATTACTTGAATAAAACTGGGGGCCTTTTTGAGTTTGCTTTTTTTAAAAAAAAATAATTCTCGATTCTGCGACAACGTCGTTTTCCCTTTGGGTTCTCCCCGAGTTACAAATCGTCGTCAAGACGCCCTCTTTTCTGTTTGAGAGAAACTGACTTTATAGATATAAATAGATATATAGATATATAAATATATATATATTTCCCTCCTCTCTGGTCCCTATAACCTTTTGCCTAAAGAGTGCCCATCATTTCAACCCTTCAAGTCCAAAGAGGAAGGGGCAAAACAATTTCGTACACTGTACATAGCAGAACCAATGTAGATAACTCTTATTTTGGAAGGGGGGTCTCGTCTCTTCTTTTGCGGAAGGAGCTTCCCTCCTGGATCTCGGTCGTAAACTGGAATATCCGAATTCCTCTGAAATATCCGAATCATGGCCATGTCTCCGTCTCCTCCTCCCGCCGTGTTTGTCTTGCTTTGTTTTTATTTTGTCGGGATGTTTTGTGCCAAAACGTCTGCACTCTCTTATTGATCCCTCTCCTCAAAATAATTTTAGGGATGTCTTGTTTGTTTCTGCTGAATTTTCTATTTACATACAACCCCCCCCCAAAAAAATAAGGTTTTAAATATATATATATATGTATGTGTGTATGATGCCCTCTTGGAAACATTGGGCTATTTTCGGCTTGTTTTGAGGGGCATCTGGGCCGTTTTAGTCCCTCTTTACGAACAGGAATTTATTCTCTCAGCCTAAAAACATGGCCGAAATAGCCTCTCACACTCCTAAAAGGCATTTTGGGGCAAATGGTTTCTTTTGGGGGGGGGGATAATGGAGGGGTGAAGTCCTCCAAGGTCTGTTGCGGCCCCTTTGCCTTCCCGTTGTCCACCTTGGTCATCTCTTGTGCCTCATCCGTTTTTCTATTGTTTGGGCATTTGCTTCTTTTGGGGACTTTCCCCTCTCCATCCTTCCCTTTCTTTGAGAGTGTTTTCTGGCCATCTATTTCTTAGGCATCCCCTATGGAATTCGTGGTTCACCCTGCCTTTATTTTCACGTTTTTGTCTCTCGTTTTTTGCCAAGGTTTTTTTTCCTGAATGGATTTCATATCGGAGTGGGACGGGAAGAACCTCTCCGCACCTCACCAAGGCCTCCGGAAGCCAAATCTGTGCCTTTCCGTTCTTCAGTTCCTTTTCTCGGGCACGAGGGAGACTTTAGGGGTGTCCTTTTATGTCCCTTCCAGGAAACAGAACCCCAAGCTCTCTTTCTGTCAAGGAAAAGGAGGTTTTTTCTGCATCCATCTGGATCCCAAAATCAAAACTGGAACGCCAAGTCTCCATCTGAATACCCCAAGTTAGATCCTTTTGCCGAGGGGGAGGGAAACGAGTTACAATTTTTGTGCTGCTGTTCTTTTTCCAAAGGGCATTCTTCAAGACTGGTATGGATCCTTCCTTCTAACCCATGAAAACCTTTGCTCACAGATTACTTCCGCTTCATCCTCTTTAACCCTCCATTTCCCCCATTTTGTTCGCGGATGACTTCCTCTTTGTCATCTTCGACCCCCCATTTTCCCCTTTTGTTTGCGGATGACTTCCTCTTTGTCATCTTCAACCCTCCAGTTTCCAATTTTGTTCGTGGATGACTTCCACTTTGTCATCTTTGACCCTCCATTTTCCCATTTTGTTCGCGGATGACTTCCTCTTTGTCATCTTCGACCCTCCATTTTCCCATTTTGTTCGCAGGTGACTTCCTCTTTGTCATCTTCGACCCTCCATTTTCCTCTTTTGTTCGCGGATGACTCCCACTTTGTCATCTTCAACCCTCCAGTTTCCAATTTTGTTCGCGGATGACTTCCGCTTTGTCATCTTTGACCCTCCATTTCCCCCTTTTGTTTGTAGATGACTTCCGCTTCCTCTACAACCCTCCATTTCCCACCTTTGTTTGCAGATGACTTTCCGCTTCTCCCTCCATTTCCCCCCTTTTTCTCAGTTTTTCCCTTGTACTGTAAAATCCTCGAAACGGGCCTTGCACAAAGAGCCATGTGTGTGTTTATGTGGGTGAACGACTGTGTGTGTGCGTGTGTGCACAAAGTATTACATTGTGTGTGTGTGTGTGTATAAATATACAGATAATATTTTCTATATCATCCATTTCTCCTTGACTTGTGCATCGAAAGCTCCCGTCTTGATCAGATGGTGCGTTCTCCCTGGATTTTTGTTGGTTTTCAAAACCTGGGGAATGGGATTTTTCTATACCTTTGCTATTAACCCCCCTTGTTACGTTCTCCTCTTCCTTTCCTTCCCTTTGGATGGGCAGCCACGCCATAAAGCCCCACTCCAGTGCCACGATATCTTGAGCCAAGATGGGAAATTGCCCCCAAACTTCCTTTTGAAACCCCTCTGGAACTCGGCACCAAGGGCTTGAACCCGCCTTGAACTCCCCTTTTCAAGCCCACGTTTCTCTTTTCCGCTCCCCGGAAGGCCTTCATCGCAGGTTGGAATCAATGGGTTCGGCACCCTCCAACTGGAATATCGTCATTTTGGACAACAGTGTCTCATTATTACAGGGCTTTGGTGCCTTCTTCCAGCCAAGCTGGGGTCCTGGCACTTCATTTTGGGGAGGGGGGGCAAATTCTTGATAGGACGGGGCAGAACCCCCTTTTTCTTTCATATCCCCCCCCCCCATAACCTTGCTCTTTCCCCTTCCTGACAGTGGCTTGTTGTACCATAGACTTTGACCGACACGATTTGGAGCTGTTTTTCAATGTGAGTTCTCTTTCTCTCTCTCTCTCGCCCGACGGGTGCTGATTCAATGTTCTTGTTACGGAATAAATCTTTATTTTGAGAAAACCCGGCGCCTCTTGGTCTGGATTGGGGGGAAGAGTGGGCATCCGTGGGGCACACAAAGGTGGGGATTGCTTCATCCGATCATCAGTATTCTGTCAACGTGGTTCGTGACACACTTCAAAAATCTCAGGGCTTCTGTGGCTTGTAATCTCTGCTCGGCCATGGAAAACCCCTTGGGTAAGTCAGCCCCAGCTTCTGCCAACCTAGCAGTTCGAAAACATGCGAATGTGAGTAGATCAATAGGTAGGTAACGGCGCTCCTTGCAGTCATGCTGGCCACATGACCTTGGAGGTGTCTACGGGCAACGCCGGCTCTTCGGCTTAGAAATGGAGATGAGCACCAGAGTCGGACAAGACTGGAATTTATATCAGGGGAAAACATTTACCTTTAAGTCACACTCTCTCAGCCTGTGTACATTTGCCTTCCTCTGAGAGAAGGCAAATGTACACAGGCACATCTTGCCAAGAAAACCGTAGGGCAGCGTTTCTCAATGTCCAAGAGGACCCTTGAGCATGTGCAGAGAGTATCCCCTCCAAAGGCTCCCAATGTGGGCCAAAACACAGCATAGGAAGTCTCCGACCCAACTCTGTGACATGCCATAGAATCACCTTGAGGACCTAGAACAGCGTTTCTCGGCCTTCCTAATGCCGCGACCCCTTAATCCACTTCCCCCTGTTGTGGTGACCCCCAACCATAACATTGTTTTCGTTGCTACTGTAATTTTGCTCCTATTATGAATCACCATGTAAATACCTGATAGCCAGGGTGCATTTTGATTCACAGGACCAAATTTGGCACAAAAACCCAATTTGTATACTGGTAGGGTCGGGAGAGATTGATTTTGTCATTTGAGAGTTGTGGTTGCTGGGATTTGTAGTCCACCTACGATCAAACTGCATTCTCAACTCCGCCAATGATGAAACTGAACTAAACTTGGCACACAGAACTCCCATGACCAGCTGGAAGGGTTTGGTGGGCATTGACCTTGAGTTTGGGAGTTGTAGTTCACCTACCTCCAGAGAGCACTGTGGACTCCGACAATGATGGATCTGGACCAAACTTGGCACAAATACTTATAATGCCCAAATATGAACACTGGTAGAGTTTGGGGGAAATAAACCATGACATTTGGGAGTTGTCGTTGCTGGGATGTATAGTTCACCTACAAAGAGCATTCTGAACCCCACCAGTGATGGAATTGGGCCTAACTTCCCACATCGAATCGCCATGACCAACAGAAAATACTGTGTTTCCGGATGGTCTTTAGCGACCCCTCTGACACCCCCCTCATGACCAGCCCCAGGGGTCCTGATCCCCAGGTTGAGAAACACTGCTTTAGGTTCTCCTGAGATTTATAGTTCACCTACAACCAAAGAGCATTCTGAACTCCACCAATGATTGAATTGAACCAAACTTGGCACACACATAACTCCCACGACCAACAAAAAATACTGGAAGGGTTTGGTGAGCATTGTCCTTGAGTTTGGGAGTTGTAGTTCACCTACCTCCAGAGAGCACTGTGGACTCCAACAATGATGGATCTGGACCAAACTTGGCACAAATACTCAATGTGCCAAAATGTGAACACTGGTGGAGTTTGGGGAAAATAGACCTTGACATTTGGGAGCTGTAGTTGCTGGGATTTATAGTTCACCTACAACCAAAGACCATTCTGAACCCTACCAATGATAGAATTGGGCCAAACTTCCCACACAGAACCTCCATGACCCACAGAAAACAAGGGATTTGGGATGAATTGACTGATTTAAGGGAGATGTAGTTCACCTCCATCCAGAGAGCCCTGTGAATCCAAATGACTATGCCAAAGGGATTCCTAAGACCAGAAGAAAAATGTAAATGGAAAGAACTGAGGGAGAGGGAAGGAAAGTGGGGAAGAGGTAAAGAGGGAGGGAAGGAAAAGGGAGGAAAGGGATAGAGAAGGAGGAAAGAGAAGGAAAGCAGGAGAAAGGATGAGAAGAAGAAGGGATAACTGAAGGAAAGAAATGATGGAAGAAAGGAAAGAGAGGAAGTGAGAGGGGATAGAGAAGAAGGAAAGAAATGGAGAGGGAAGGAAAGGATGATAGAAGGAAAGAGAAAGGAAGTGAGGGAGAGGAAGGGAAGAAAGGTATAGAGAAGAAGGAAAAAAATGAGAGGGAAGGGAAGGAGGATAGAAGGAAAGAGGGAAGTGAGGGAAAGAAGGGATGAAAGGGATATAGAAGAAGGAAAGAAATGAGGGAGAGAAAGAAAGGATAGAAGGAAAGAGGAAGTAAGAGAAGAAGGAAGGAAAGGGATAGAGAAGGAGAAAAAATGAGGGAAGGGAAGGAGGAACGAAGGAGAAAGGAAGTGAGGGAGAGTAAAGGGAGGAAAGAAATGAGGGAAGGGAAGGAGGAAAGAAAGGAAATGAGGGGGAAAAGGAGAAGGGTGGAAAAGAATAGAGAAGGAGGAAAGAAATGAGGGGAGGGAAGGAGGATAGAATGAAAGAAAGGAAGTGAGGGAGAGGAGAAGAAAGGAAGAAAGGGATAGAAAAGAAGGGAAAAAATGAGGGGGAGGAGAAAGGAAGAAAGGGATGGAGAAAGAAGGAAAGATGAGGGAAGGAGGAAAAAAGAAAGGAATTGAGGGAGAGAAGAAGGGATGAAAGAGGGATAGAGAACGAAAGAAATGAGGGAAGGGAAGGAGGATAGAAGGAAAGAGGAAGTGAGGGAGAGAAGAAGGGAGGAAAGGGATGGAGAAAGAAGGAAAGATGAGGGAAGGGAAGGAGGAAAGAAAGAAGGAGAAAGGAAGTGAAGGAGAGGAAGAAGGGAAGAAAGGGATAAAGGAGGAAAAGTGAGGGAAAGGAAGTGAGTGAAGGAAGAAGGGAGGAAAGGGATAGAGAAAGGGAAATGAGGGAAAGGAAGGAGGAAAGAAGAGGGAGGAAAGAGGGATGGAGAAAGAAGGAAAGATGAGGGAAGGAGGGAAAAAGAATTGAGGGAGAGAAGAAGGGATGAAAGGGGGATAGAGAAGGAAAGAAATGAGGGAAGGGAAGGAGGATAGAAGGAAAGAGGAAGTGAGGGAGAGAAGAAAAGGGAGGAAAGGGATGGAGAAAGAAGGAAAGATGAGGGAAGGGAAGGAGGAAAGAAAGAAGGAGAAAGGAAGTGAAGGAGAGAAGAAGGGAAGAAAGGGATAGAGAAGGAGGGAAAGGAAGTGAGTGAAGGAAGAAGGGAGGAAAGGGATAGAGAAGGAAAGAAATGAGGGAAGGGAAGTAGGATAGAAGGAAAGAGGAAGTGAGGGAGAGAAGAAGGGAGGAAAGGGATGGAGAAAGAAGGAAAGATGAGGGAAGGGAAGGAGGAAAGAAAGAAGGAGAAAGGAAGTGAAGGAGAGAAGAAGAAGGGAAGAAAGAGGGATAGAGAAGGAGGAAAGAAGTGAGGGAAAGGAAGTGAGTGAAGAAGGGAGGAAAGAGGGATAGAGAAGGAGGGAAATGAGGGAAGGGAAGGAGGATAGAAGAGAAGAGGAAGTGAGGGAGAGAAGAAGAAGGGGGAAAGGGATGGAGAAAGAAGGAAATATGAGGGAAGGGAAGGAGGAAAGAAAGAAGGAGAGGAAGAAGGGAAGAAAGGGATAAAGGAGGAAAGAAGTGAGGGAAAGGAAGTGAAAGAAGAAGGGAGGAAAGAGATAGAGAAGGAGGGAAATGAGGGAAAGGAAGGAGGAAAGAGGAGGAAGGAAAGAGGGATAGAGAAGGAGGAGAGGAATGGTGGAGAAGAAGGAAAGAGGAAGGAAGGAAGGAAGGAAGGAAGGACAGGAGGAGAAAGGCGGGGGCGCCGGCCCTCTCCCCCCAAAAGCGGTGGGTGGCCTTTGTCGGGGCGGCGAGGGGGTGGGGGTCCGGGTGGCCCCTCCTTCCCGTCAGCTGTCGCCCCAACTGGGGGGCCTCGGGCGGGACTGGCAGGAGGGGTGGCAGCTGCGGCATTCAGCCGGCCTCTCTCTCTCTCTCTCTCTGTGTCTCTCTCGTGGAGCCGCCAAGCGAGGCGGGCGCAGCACCCGAGAAATCCGCCTCTCGCGGGCTCCTTTGCGGCGGCAGAAAGGGGCAAGGACCGGGGGGAGAGTAGTCCAGAGCCCCCCCAATCCACCCCGGAGCCCCCTTCCACCTGGGCAAGGCGGTAAGTCCCCGAGGAGAGTCTCCAAGGCGGCCCCCTTGGCCTCCCCAGCTCGGTGCGCCTTCGCCGTGCGCCCTGGCGCGGTGCGTCAAATGGAGAGCCCTGGGGGGACCCTCTTCCCGAGCCCCTGGCCCCCCTTCAGCGCGGGGTTCTGGGGGGTTTGGGGGCATGGCCAGGTCGGGGAGGGTCCTGAGTCTCGCGTGGGGCCCTTTCCCCCCACCCAGGCTTGGAAATCCGCTGGCCAGCCCACCCCCAAAGCCCGCCGCAGGACCAAAGCAGGAGGCAAAAAGGCTATATTAGGAAAGTGACCTCCGGGTTGCGCGCCGCAGCGCCTTGCCTTCTATAGACGCCAGTGGGGAGAGGGAGGGGGGAGGGGGAGGAGGAGGGGGGTAAAAGGGGGGGAGGGGGCCCTTCCAGCCTATACCCCCCCCCCAATTGAGAATTTGGGTGCCTATCCCCAGAAGAGAAGGAGAAGGAGAATGGAAACCCAAGCAGTGCCCAAAAGAGAAGCTGGATTCCAGCACAGACTCAGGTGCTTTTGGATTTTCCTTGTCCTGCCCTTTGGACCCTTAACTCTTCCTCAGGTATTATGATGACACTTGGATGAGTCGGAAAGTGTGCGTCTACACTGTTCGCACACTCCGATAATCCGGGATCATAGGGCTTGTGGTGTGTGGCTAGGCCTAGAGCCTCCCCAGCCAAGACATTCCATCGCTTTGGCAGTTCAAGTGGGGACAACGCTGCGCCCGTCCCACGGCATCATCGAGTTCAGAGTGCGCTTAGATTGCAGGTGAACTAGACATCCCAGGACCAAAGTGGGGTGACACCTCTTCATTCTACAACGTATATTAGTGGGTGGTTGTGAGTTTTCCAATCTGTCTGGCTGTGTTCCAGAAGCATTCTCTCCTGATGTTTCACTCACATCTGTGGCAGGCATTCTCAGAGGTTGTGAGGCCTGTTGGAAACTAGGAAAATTGGGTGGTTGTGAGTTTCCCAATCTGTCTGGCCGTGTTCCAGAAGCATTCTCTCCTGATGTTTCGCTCACATCTGTGGCAGGCATTCTCAGAGGTTGTGAGGCCTGTTGGAAACTAGGAAATCTGTGGAAGGATGTCTAGAGTGGGAGAAAGAATAACGGGAACTCCAGACAAAAAATTATCAGGGACAGCTAAGCACCTCTCAAGAAAGGATTCCCCCAGGCAGTAAGAAGGCACATGGGGTTTATATATCTGTGGAATGATGGCCAGGGTGGGAGAAAGAGCAGCAGGGGAACTCCAGACAAAACATTATCAGGGACAGCTAAGCACCTCTCAAGAAAGGATTCCCCCAGGCAGTAAGAAGGCACGTGGGGTTTATGTATCTGTGGAATGATGTCCAGGGTGGGAGAAAGAGCAGCAGGGGAACTCCAGACAAGAAACCATCGGGGACAGCTAATCACCTCTCAAGAAAGGATTCCCCCAGGCAGTAAGAAGGCACGTGGGGTTAATATGTCTGTGGAATGATGTCCATGGTGGGAGAAAGAACAACAGGGGAACTCCAGACAAGAAACCATCAGGGACAGCTAAGCACCTCTCAAGAAAGGATTCCCCCAGGCAGTAAGAAGGCACATGGGGTTTATGTATCTGTGGAATGATGTCCAGGGTGGGAGAAAGAACAACAGGGGAACTCCAGACAAAAAACCATCAGGGATAGCTAATCACCTCGCAAGAAAGGATTCCCCCAGGCAGTAAGAAGACACATTGGGTTTATATATCTGTGGGATGATGTCCAGGGTGGGAGAAAGAGCAGAAGAGGAACTCCAGACAAGACACCATCAGGGACTGCTAATCACCTCTCCAGAAAGGATTCCCCCAGGCAGTAGGAAGGCACATGGGGTTTATATATCTGTGGAATAATGTCCAGGGTGGGAGAAAGAGCAGCAAAGGAACTCCAGACAAGACACCATCAGGGACAGATAATCACTTCTCCAGAAAGGATTCCCCCAGGCAGTAAGAAGGCACATGGGGTTTATATATCTGTGGAATGATGTCCAGGGTGGGAGAAAGAGCAGCAAAGGAACTTGTCTCTTGGATGTAGGTGTGAAAGTTGCCATTGGCCACCTTGATTAGCATTGAATGGCCTTGCAGCTTCAAAGCCTGGCATCTTACTGCAGACCTATAATACACAATAATAATAATAATAATAATAATAATAATAATAATAATGTATATGATGGTGATTATTATTGTTGTTATTGTGTTTATGTATACCCTGCTTTTTGGGGTGTAAATTTTCCAGCCTGTCTAGCCATGTTCCAGGGCATTCTCTCCTGACGTTTCGCCCCCATCTATGACAGGTATCTTCGGAGGTTGTGAGGTCTCCTGGAAACTAGGCAAGTGGGGTTTATATACCTGTCGAATAATGTCCAAGGTGGGAGAAAGAACTCTTGTCTGCTGGATGCAAGTGTGAATGTTGCAATTGGCCACCTTGATTAACATTAAATGGCCTTGCAGCTTCAAAGATTGGCTTCTTACTGCAGACCTATAATAATAATAATAATAATAATAATAATAATAATAATAATAATGTATATTATTATTATTGTGTTTATTTATATCCTGCTTTTTCTCTCCGTAAAGAGACTTAGAGGGGCTTCTGATGCACCCAAAGAGAGGGAAAATGTTTTCATGATTGACTTTGAGCTTCTAAGATGTAATAACTACCTTGTTACTACTACTACTACTACTACTACTACCACTACTAGCTTAGGTGTTGCCCAGCTTATTTGAAAAAGTCATTTTTTAATTGTACAAATTGCCTAAGGTTGTGGGTGAACTACAACTCACATCATGACAGGTTAACCCCTGGGGCAGGTTAGCTCTAAATGCATCATGGGTGAGGTTCAGTGTGCTCTCTGGCTGCAGGGTAAACTACAACTCCCACTATGGGGAGTCAGCCCCCTCAAACCCCTCCAGTAGGTTGTGTTAGTCATGGGGGTTCTGGGTGCCAAGCATCGTCCAGGTCCATCATTGGTGGAGGTCACAGTTTCTCTGGTTGTGGGTGAACTACAACTCCCAGAAAGGAAGGTCCGTTTCCCCAAAACCCCTCCAGTCATCAAATTTCAGCATATCAGGTCTGTGTGCCAAGTTTGGTCCAGACCCATCTGTGTTTGGGTTCACAGGGCTCTCTGGATGTAGGTGAACTACAACTCCTCTAAATCCACCCAAAGACCTCCAGTATGTTTTGTTGGTCATGAGGGTTCTGTGTGCCAAGTGAGTTCCAGGTCCATCATTGGTGGAGTTCAGAGTGCAGGTGAACTATACATCCCAGGACCTACAACTCCTCTCCCCAAGCCTCTCTAGTATATTCATTTGCTGATCACTTCATCTGTTTGCTAGAAAAGAATAGTAAAGGGTGAACAGAGAGGCAGTGGGCGGGATGCTGTAAATTCCACAGCAATGGAGAGAGTGAGAAGCACTGGGATGCCTGTGGTGGAGGAAACACAAACAAATTCCTTCCAGTGGTAACCATTCCAGCCTGGCTTCTGCTGAGGCACCAACTGACCAGTGTTTTCCCTTCCCTTCCCAGTGTCCTTCCTTCCCTGGCATCGAGGCGGCTCTCCTCTTCCCAACCTTTATGCTCACAACGACCCTGTAAGGTAGGTCAAGCAGAGAGAAAGGACACCCAAGCTTGGAAACTCACTTGTGGAATGGTGTCCAGGGTGGGAGAAAGGACTCTTGTCTGTTGGAGGCAAGTGTGACAGCATTGCTCTTGGTGTGCTTTGAAACACAAATCTCCATCCCAGGAAATAAATACAGTCTAGATCAGGCCTGGGCAAACTTCAGCCCTCCCTCCAAGTGTTTTGGACTCCGACTCCCACAATTCCTAACAACCTCAGGCCCCTTCCTTTCCCCCCACATCTGATTATTATTATGTGATGTTGAAGACTTCAATGTCCGGAATCACTGGCTTGCTGTGAGTTTTCCGGGCTGTCTGGCCATGTTCCAGAAGCATTCTCTCCTGACGTTTCACCCACGTCTATGGCAGGCATCCTCAGAGGTTGTGAGGTCTGTTGGAAACTAGGCAAGTGGGGTTGATAAATCTGTGGAATGGTGTCTAGGGTGTGAGAAAGGACACTTGTCTGTTGGAGGCAAGGGTGAATGCTGCCACTGGCCACCTTGATTAGCATTGAATGGCTTTGCAGCTTCAAAACTTGTCTGCTTCCTTCTTGGGAGAATCTTTTGGGAACTGCAATTCCCAAAAATTTGGTGGGAGATGGGAGAAAGGACTCTTGTCTGTTGGAGCCAAGTGTGAATGCTGCCACTGGCCACCTTGATTAGCATTAAATGACCTTGCAGCTTCAAAGCCTGGCTGCTTCCTGCCTGGGGGAATACTTTTCTGGGAGGTGGGAGAAAGACCTCTTGTCTGTTGGAGGCAGCTAGATTAGCATTGAATGGCCTTGTAGCTTCAAAGCCTGGTTGCTTCTTCCTTGGGGGAATCCTTTGTTGGGAGGTGGAAGAAAGACCTCTTGTCTGTTGGAGGCAAGTGTGACAGCTAGATTAGCATTGAATGGCCTTGCAGCTTCAAAGCCTGGCTGCTTCCTCCTTGGGGGAATCCTTTGCTGGGAGGTGGGAGAAAGACCTCTTGTCTATTGGAGGCAAGTGTGACAGCTAGATTAGCATTGAATGGCCTTGCAACTTCAAAGCCTGGTTGCTTCCTGCTTGGAGGAATCCTTTGTTGGGAGGTGGGAGGAAGTCCTCTTGTCTGTTGGAGGCAAGTGTGACAGCTAGATTAGCATTGCATGACCTTGCAGCTTCGAAGCCTGGCTGCTTCCTCCTTGGGGGAATCCTTTGTTGGGAGGTGGGAGGAAGACCTCTTATCTGTTGGAGGCAAGTGTGACAGCTAGATTAGCATTGAATGGCCTTGCAGCTGCAAAGCCTGGCTGCTTCCTGCCTGGGGGAATCCTTTGTAATAATAATAAGCGGCTGAGGAGGAAAAGGAAGGGGCCTGAGGCTGTTAGGACTTCCAAAACATGCAAATGTGAGTAGATCAATAGGGAAGGTAATGGCGCTCCATGCAGTCATGCTGACCACATGACCTTGGAGGTGTCTATGGACAACGCCGGCCCTTTGGCTTAGAAATGGAGAAATCAGCAGCTGGGCAAGGAAAAGGAGTTGGCTTTTTGGAAGGTTGTCCTTGCCCGTGGTCCCCTTTGTCTTCTTCTCTAGATTTTCCTCCGAGAAGGCCCTCCTCTGCCGCCATGAGTCGCCGGGTGGTGCGCCAGAGCAAGTTCCGGCACGTCTTTGGGCAGCCGGTCAAGGCGGACCAGATGTACGAGGACATCCGGGTCTCCAAGGTCACCTGGGACAGCGGCTTCTGCGCCGTCAACCCCAAGTTCGTGGCCATCATCGTGGAGTCCGGCGGAGGCGGCGCCTTCATGGTCCTCCCGCTCCACAAGGTGAGCCCAGGAGGCCCCAGCTCCACATCCTCTTCCTTCCTTCCTTCCTTCCTTCCTTCCTTCCTTCCTTCCTTCTCCTTCCCTTCTTTCCCCTTCTCCTCTTATTTCCATTCCTTCATTCCCTCCTTTATTTCCCTCTTCCTCTTCCCTTTGGTTTCCCTTATTCCTTCCTTGTCCCTTTCCTTCCTCTCTTCTTCTTCCTAACTCTGTGTTTTTCTTTTCTCTTCCTTTCTCTTTCCTCTATTTTCCTTCCCTTTCTTCATCTCCTTCCTTTCTCTTCCCTTTCCTTTTTCAGCACTTCCTTCCTGGCTTGTTTGGTTCTTTCTCTCTGATATTCTTTTCTCTTCCTTCCTTCCTCTCTTCTCTTTCTTTTTTCTGTTCATCCCTCCCTTCATCTCATTTGGTTCTCTTCCCTTTTTCTATCCTTCCTTCCTCTCTTCTTTCTTATCTTCATTAATTTTTATTCCTTTCTCCTTCCTTTTCTATTCCTTCCTTCATCTCCTTCCTGTTTCTTCCCTTTTCTTTTTCCTTCTGTCCTTCCTTCCTTCCTTCCTTCCTTCCTTCCTTCCTCTCTTCTTCTCCCTCTCTCTTTCCTTTGTTTTTCTTTTTTCTTCCTTCCTCTCTTCTCCTTCCTTTTCTATTCCTTCCTTCTTTCATCTCCTTCCTTTCTCTATCCTTCCCTTTTCTTTTTCCTTCCTTCCTTCCTTCTTCTTCCCCTCTCTTTCCTTTGTTATTTTCTCTTCCTTTCTCTCTTCTCCTTCCTTCATCTCCTTCCTTCCTTTCTCTTCCCTTTTCTTTTTCCTTCCTTCCTTCCTTCCTTCCTTCCTTCCTTTCTCTCTTCTTCTTCTTCTTCTTCTTCTTCCTCTCTCTTCCCTTTATTCTTTTCTCTTCCTTTCTCTCTTCTACTTCCTTTTCTATTCCTTCCGTCCTTCTTTCGTCTTCTTCCTTTTTCTTCTCTTTTCTTTTTCCTTCCTTCCTTCTTCTTCCTCTCTTTCTTTCGTTATTTTTTTCTCTTCCTTTCTTCTACTTGCTTTTCTATCCCTTCCGTCCTTCCTTCATCATCTTCCTTTCTATTCCCTTTTATTTTTCCTTCCTTCCTTCCTTCCTTCCTTCCTTCCTTCTTCCTCTCTCTTTCCTTTGTTATTTTCTCTTCCTTCCTCTCTTCTCCTTCCTTTTCTATTCCTTCCTTCCTTCATCTCCTTCCTTTCTCTTCCCTTTTCTTTTTCCTTCCTTCCTTCCTCTCTCCCTTCTTCTTCCTCTCTCTTTCCTTTGTTATTTTCTCTTCCTTCCTTTCTTCTCCTTCCTTTTCTATTACTTCCTTTCTTCCTCTCCTTCCTTTCTCTTCCCTTTTCTTTCTCCTTCTTTCTCTGATTTGAGAGGCAACTCTAATCCTTGAGTCCTTGAAGCACCCTAGCGAGGATTCGGCAAAGCGGATACTCCTTCCTTTTTGGAATTGGGATCTCCCATCATTCTCAAACATTGGCCCTGCCACCTAGAGGGCTGCTGGGCTTTGTAGTGTGGAAACCACTTGGATTTCCTTTGTTGTTTGTCTCTTCCTTTCTCTCTCTTGGCCCTCTCCCCATCCCAGAGAGAGAGACGGACGGATGGGAGCAGTTGCTCCCTCTGCTCACAATACCCCATGACTCACTCACACAAGGAACAATTAAAATGACGACGGGAAGTTGGAGCGAAAGACGGGTCAGTTTTTCCACGGCTCGGGTTTCCAGCAAAGCTTGTTTACCCGAACGCTTGCGCTCAAGGTCACACTGTCTCTGCCCTCGCCTTGGCGCAAGTCATCGAATTGGGGCCTTGGACATTCGGGGGCCAAAATTCCCAAAAATTCAAACTTGGCTACGTTGGTTCCGTGTGCCAAGTTTGGTCCAGATTCCGTTCACAGTGCAGTCTGGATGTAGGTGAACTACAACTCCTATAAATCCCCGCAAAGGCCTGCAGTATGTTTTGTTGGTCATGGGGGATCTGTGTGCCAAGTTAGTTCCAGGTCCATCGCTGGTGGGGTTCAGAGTGCTTCTAGATTGCAGTGAACTATACATCCCAGTACCAGTGCTCCCTGGCTGTAGGATAAACTACAACTCCCACTATGGTGCGTCAGTCCCCTCAAACTCCTGCAGTAGGTTGAGTGAGTCATGGGGATTCTGTGTGATGAGTTTGGTCCAGTTCCGTCATCGGTGGAGGTCACAGTTTCTCTTGTTTTGGGTGAACTACAAATCTCAGAAGTATGCCAAGTTTGGTTGAGGTGCATCATCACTGGAGGTCACAGTTTCTCTTGTTGTGGGTGAACTACAAATCCCAGAAGTGTGCCAAGTTTGGTCCAGGTCCATCATCAGAGAAGGTCACAGTTTCTGTTGTTGTGGGTGAACTACAAATTCAAGAAGTGTGCCAAGTTTGGTCAAGATACATCATCAGTGGAGGTCACAGTTTCTGTTGTTGTGGGTGAACTACATATCCCAGAAGTGTGCCAAGTTTGGTCAAGGTGCATCATCATTGGAGGTCACAGTTTCTCTTATTGTGGGTGAACTACAAATCCCAGAAGTGAGCCAAGTTTGGTCGAGGTGCATCATCAGTGGAGGTCACAGTTTCTCTTGTTGTGGGTGAACTACAAATCCCAGAAGTGAGCCAAGTTTGGTCAAGGTCCATCATCAGTGGAGGTCACAGTTTCTCTTGTTGTGGGTGAACTACAAATCCCAGAAGTGAGCCAAGTTTGGTCAAGGTCCATCATCAGTGGAGGTCACAGTTTCTCTTGTTGTGGGTGAACTACAAATCCCAGAAGTGTGCCAAGTTTGGTCAAGGTGCATCATCGGTGGAGGTCACAGTTTCTCTTGTTGTGGGTGAACTACAAATCCCAGAAGTGTGCCAAGTTTGGTCCAGGTCCATCATCGGGTGGTGGGCAGTATGGTGCTTGTGGAGGAAAATTCCACACCAATGGAGAGAGTCAGGAACACTGGGGTGCGTGTGGTGGAGGAAACACGTACAATCTAGGATAGAATTGTCCCTGTATGAAAGCCTTCATTTGGGTGGTGGGCAGTATGGTGTTGGTTGAGGAAAATTCCACACCAATGGAGAGAGTTGGGAACACTATGGGGCTTGCGGTGGAGGAAACACAAACAAACTAGGATAGAATTGTCCCTGTATGAAAGCCTTTACTTGGGTGGTGGGCAGTATGGTGCCTGTGGAGGAAAATTCCACACCAATGAGAGAGTCAGGAACACTGGGATGTCTGTGGTGGAGGAAACACATACAATCGGGGATGAAATGGTCCCCATATGAAAGCCTTTACTTCGGTGGTGGGCAGTATGGTGCTTGTGGAGGAAACTTCCACATCAATTGAGAGAGTCAAGAACACTGGGATGTCTGTGGTGGAGGAAACACATAATCTAGGATGAAATGGTCCCCGTATGAAAGCCTTCTCTTAGGTGGTGGGCAATATGGTGCTTGTGGAGGAAAATTCCACATCAATGGAGAGAGTCAGGAACACTGGGATGTCTGCGATGGAGGAAACACATACAATCGGGGATGAAATGGTCCCCATATGAAAGCCTTCCCTTGGGTGGTGGGCAGTGTGGTGCTTGTGGAGGAAAATTCCACACCAATGGAGAGAGTAAGGAACACTGGGATGTCTGTGGTGGAGGAAACATGTACAATCTAGGATAGAATTGACCCAGTATGAAAGCCTTTACTTAGGTGGTGGGCAGTGTGGTGCTTGTGGAGGAAAATTCCACACCAATGGAGAGAGTAAGGAACACTGGGATGTCTGTGGTGGAGGAAACATGTACAATCTAGGATAGAATTGACCCAGTATGAAAGCCTTTACTTAGGTGGTGGGCAGTGTGGTGCTTGTGGAGGAAAATTCCACACCAATGAGAGAGTCAGGAACACTGGGGTGCCTGTGGTGGAGGAAACACATACAATCTAGGATGAAATGGCCTTCCCTTGGGTGGTGGGCAGTATGGTGCTTGTGGAGGAAAATTCCATACCAATGGAGAGAGTCAGGAACACTGGGGTGCCTGTGGTGGAGGAAACACATACAATCTAGCATGAAATGGTCCCCGTATGAAAGCCTTTACTTGGGTGATGGGCAGTATGGTGCTTGTGGAGGAAAATTCCACACCATTGAGAGAGTCAGGAACACTGGGATGTCTGTGGTGGAGGAAACACATACAATCTAGGATGAAATGGCCTTCCCTTGGGTGGTGGGCAGTATGGTGCTTGTGGAGGAAAATTCCATACCAATGGAGAGAGTCAGGAACACTGGGGTGCCTGTGGTGGAGGAAACACATACAATCTAGCATGAAATGGTCCCCGTATGAAAGCCTTTACTTGGGTGATGGGCAGTATGGTGCTTGTGGAGGAAAATTCCACACCATTGAGAGAGTCAGGAACACTGGGATGTCTGTGGTGGAGGAAACACATACAATCTAGGATGAAATGGCCTTCCCTTGGGTGGTGGGCAGTATGGTGCTTGTGGAGGAAAATTCCACACCATTGAGAGAGTCAGGAACACTGGGATGTCTGTGGTGGAGGAAACACATACAATCTAGGATGAAATGGCCTTCCCTTGGGTGGTGGGCAGCGTGGTGTTTGTGGAGGATGTTGACAGGGCTTTTGGACATGTTCGTGGTGCTTACTATAACCCTGCAATGTCATTGGAGGGAGGGCCTTTGGTGGAACATATATGGCCACGTTTAAGGCATGTTCTTTGCTCTTTTCTGCAGACCGGCCGCGTGGACAAGAACATCCCTTTGGTGACGGGCCACACGGCTCCGGTGCTGGACATCGACTGGTGCCCCCACAACGACAACGTCATTGCCAGCGCCTCCGAGGACACCACCGTCATGGTGAGCGCTCCTGGGAGTTGTAGTTTGCCAAGGGACAAGCCAAAGATCTTGGGAAACCACAACTCCAGCCCTCCTCCCTTTGGATACAGCCAAAACATGTCAACAAACAGAATGTGGACAATGGAAACGCTCTCCATGTAGTTCCAAGTCTCTCCGTCCACGGGAGAAGGAAAGTTCCCACCCCACAAAGGCATGAGGCAGCGTTTTCTTTTTCCGTGGCTAAAAATACCCACTCACCACCACTCAGCACCTAAGAATAGCCACCGCGGGAGGTTTCCTTCCTTTCCAAATGCTGCCAAAAGGTCCATTAGAAGACCTTTTCCCATCTCAGGCAGGAAAAGGTGAGGGTTTGGGGACTACAAATCCCAGAATCCCGCCACAGAGCTCCTCCATCCCTGTCCTTCCCACTTTGCTCACCTTACATCATAATAACAATAATAATAATAGATGAGAAGCAACTGGAAAAGCTGACACAATATGATTGCACTACAAAATCAGTCAAGGTGGTGTCACGTAATCAGCACACTGGGTGCAGTGCCTCAAGACCATGGCCTGCACTTAAAAACAATCAGCACTGACAAAATTACCATAATAGATGAGAAGCAACTGTGAAAGTTGACATGACACAATTGCACTGCAAAATCAGTCAAGGTGGTGCCAGTGGTGATCGGCACACTGGGTGCAGTGCCTCAAGACCTTGGCCTGCACTTAAAAACAATCGGTGCTGACAAAATTACCATCTACCAGCTGCAAAAGGCCACCCTGATGCATTATTCGCCGATACATCACACAGTCCTAGACACTTGGGAAGTGTCCGACGTGTGATCCAATACAAAAGCACAAGTGCAGATGCCTTCACTGTGTCTGGTCGTGAAGCCCAGGTTGTGCCAGTCAGCTTTCGTATGATATTCTTTCTCGCACCCACTTTTTGCTTGGTAGTCAAGCAGTGCTTCTTGTAAGTCAGAGCACGGTCCAGAGTAACTCCCAGGTGTTTGGGTGTGCTGCGATGCTCCAGTGGGATTCTTTCCCAGGTGTAATGCTCAGACCTTGAGATACAAGTCTGGGTTTTAGATGGATTAGGAATGAGCTGGCTTTCCCTGTAATAGGCAATAAGAGCACCTAAAGCTTTGGAGAGCTTCTCTTCAACCACTTCAAAGCTCCCTGCTTGAGCAGTGATGGCGTGACCGTCAGCATAGATCGTTTCCTCAGAGCTCAAGATGTTTGTCTGTTCTGAAGGTGTAAAGCATATTTCTGCATTTTAGATGGATTAGGAATGAGCTGGTTTTCCCTGTAATAGTCAATAAGAGCACCTCAAGCTTCAGAGAGCTTCTGTTCAACCATTTCAAAGCTCCCTGCTTGAGTGGTGATGGCATGATCGTCAGCATAGATGAAACTTAGATGTATTAGAAACCAGCTGGTTTTCCCAGTAATAGTCAATAAGAGCACCTCAAGCTTTGGAGAGCTTCTGTTCCACCATTTCAAAGCTCCCTCCTTGGGTGGTGATGGCATGATCGTCAGCATAGATGAAACTTAGATGGATTAGGAATGAACTGGTTTTCCCTGTAATAGGCAGGAAGAGCACCTCAAGCTTTGGAGAGCTTCTGTTCAACCGTTTCAAAGCTCCCTTTTTGAGAGGTAATGGCATGATCGTCAGCATAGATGAAACTTAGATGGATTGGGAATCAGCTGGTTTTCCCTGTGATAGGCAGTAAGAGCGCCTAAAACTTCAGAGAGCTTCTGTTCCACCATTTCAAAGGTCCCTGCTTGGGTGGTGGTGGCACGATCATCAGCATAGATGAAACTTAGATGGATTAGAAACCAGCTGTAATAGGCAGTAAGAGCACCTAAAGCTTTGGAGAGCTTCTGTTCCACCATTTCAAAGGTCCCTGCTTGGGTGGTGGTGGCACGATCATCAGCATAGATGAAACTTAGATGGATTAGAAACCAGCTGGTTTTCCCAGTAATAGGCAGTAAGGGCACCTAAAGCTTCAGAGAGCATCTGTTCCACCATTTCAAAGCTCCCTGCTTGGGTGGTGATGGCACGATCATCAGCATAGATGAAATTTAGATGGATTAGAAACCAGCTGGTTTTCCCAGTAATAGGCAGTAAGAGCACCTAAAGCTTTGGAGAGCTTCTGTTCCACCATTTTAAAGCTCCCTTCTTGGGTGGTGATGGCATGATCGTCAGCATAGATGAAACTTAGATGATTAGGAATGAACTGGTTTTCCCTGGAATAGGCAGGAAGAGCACCTCAAGCTTTGGAGAGCTTCTGTTCCACCATTTCAAAGCTCCCTGCTTGGGTGTTGATGGCACGATCATCAGCATAGATGAATCTCTCTGACCCTTCTGGCCGTGGCTGGTCATTTGTGTCAATGTTTTTGAGCCATATGCGCACACTTCTCTTCCTGGCTGTCTTGAAACGGGCGCTGCGTTGTCCCCGCAGGTCTGGCAAATCCCGGATTACATCCCGACCCGCAACATGACGGAGCCGGTGGTCACCCTGGAAGGACATTCCAAGCGGGTCGGGATTCTCACCTGGCACCCCACGGCACGCAACATCCTCCTCAGCGCAGGTCAGAACTTCCCCTTACTATTTCTGTTATCACCATAAGATTAGAAATCCCTCCAAAGGCCTCCAGTATGATTTGTTGGCCATGGGTCTTCTGTGTGCATCGTTGGTGGAGTTCTTTGATTGCAGGGGAACTATACATCCCAGGATTTCCAACTCTTACAAATCACGGTGAATTCTCCCCAAACCTCTCTAGTATGTTCAGTTACTAATCAATTTCTGTTTGCTGTGTGCCATAGAAAAGACTAGGAAAGGGTGAAGGGAGAGGCAGGGGGTGGCGTCATGCAAATTCCACACCAATGAAGTGTCAGAAACACTGGGATGTCTGTGGTGGAGGAATCACATAAAATCTAGGATGGAATTGTCCCCAAATGAGTGGTGGCCGTTTGGTGTTAGTGGAGGACATGGGCGGGTCTTTTGGACATGTCCATGGCGCTCACTATAACTTGCAATGTCAGGGGAGGGAGGGATATGGAAGTCTCCTGCTCACTGGGGTGTCTGTGGTGGAGGAAACACATATAATCTAGGATGGAATTGCCTGTGTATGAAAGCCTTTCCTTGGGTGGGCAGTGTGGTGTTGATGGAGGACATGTTCATGGTGCTCACTATAACCTCCAATGTCAGTGGAGGGAGGAACATAGGTGTCTCCTGCTCACTGGGGTGTCTGTGGTGGAGGAAACACCTATAATGTAGGATGGAATTGTCCCCATATTAAAGCCTTCCCTTGGGTGGGCAGTGTGGTGTTGATGGAAGACATGTTCATAGCGCTCACTATAACCTGCAATGTCAGTGGAGGGAGGAACATGGGTGTCTCCTGCTCAGTGGGGTGTCTGTGGTGGAGGAAACACATACAATCTAGGGTGGAATTGTCCCCATATCAAAGCCTTTCCTTGGGTGGGCAGTGTGGCGTTGATGGAGTCGCTCACTATAACTTGCAATGTCAGTGGAGGGAGGAACATGGGTGTCTCCTGCTCACTGGGGTGTCTGTGGTGGAGGAAACACATACAACCTAGGATGGAATTGTGCCCGAATGAAAGCTTGGGTGGTGGTCAGACCAAATCTACTGGGTGGTAGGTCGTGTGGTGTTGGTGGAGGACATAGGCAGGGCTTTTGGAGATGTTCATGGTGCTCACTATAACCTGCAATGTCAGTGGAGGGAGGGACATGGGTGTCTGTGGTGGAGGAAACACATATAATCTAGGGTGGAATTGTCCCCATATTAATGCCTTCCCTTGGGTGGGCAGTGTGGTGTTGGTGGAGGACATGTTCATGGCGCTCACCATAACCTGCAATGTCAGTGGAGGGAGGAACATGGGTGTCTCCTCACTGGGGTGTCTGTGGTGGAGGAAACACATACAACCTAGGATGGAATTGTCCCCAAATGAAAGCCTTCACTTGGGTGGTGGTCAGACTAAATCTACCGAAGACCTGTCCCCTTCCTCTCTTCCAGGGGGTGACAACGTGCTCATCCTGTGGAACGTGGGCACGGGCGAAGCCCTCTTGACCCTGGACGACCTCCACTCCGACCTCATCTACAACGTCTGCTGGAACTCTAACGGGAGCCTCTTGGTCACCACTTGCAAGGACAAACGCCTGAGGATCATTGACCCCCGGAAGCGCCTCGTGGTCGCGGTGAGTGGTCACCCCGATTGTACAACCCCCTAGACCACGTGTAGGCAAACTTTGGCCCTCCGGGTGTTTTGGACTTCAACTCCCACCATTCCTAACAGCCTACCGGCTGTTAGGAATGGTGGGAGTTGAAGTCCAAAACACCCGGAGGGCCGAAGTTTGCCCATGCACGCCTTCTCCCTTGCCGTCATGTCACTGACCGCCTACTAACCGTGTCCTCGCCTGTGTCCGTCTGTGCCCGTCTCTGTCCTAACCCGCTAACCCAGGAGAAATCCCGTCCGCACGAAGGGTCCCGCCCGGTCCGCGCCATCTTCCTGGCCGACGGCAAAGTCTTCACCACCGGGTTCAGCAAGATGAGCGAGCGGCAACTGGCCCTTTGGGACTTGGTACGCCTCCTGGGTGCCCGGTTCACACGGTGCGTCTGTGTCGCGTGTCTGTGTCGGTCTCGTCCTTGCGTCCAAATCCCAGTCTGTGTCCCAGGAGGTAGGGCCAGGGGTCACTTGGGGGGCCTTGCCACTCTTATTGGTCAGCTGATTCCACCTCGACTGACAGGTCACCAGGAAGGAATAACAGGGCAAGTTCCCCACATTGCATTCTTTTCCTTCTGTTTTCTGTTTGCAGTTCTTTCCATTTGCCTTCCTTCCATTCCCTCTCCTCTTCCCTCCTTCTCCCCTCCCTCTCTTACTTTCTATCTATCCCTTTCTCTTTCCTCCTTCTCCTTCCCTTCCTTCTTCTTTTCTTTCTTTCCTCTTTCTCCTTCCCTCCTTTTTCCCACCCTCCTTCTTTTGCTTTCTTTTTTTCCTTCTATCTCTCCCTCTGTCCCTCCCTTATAGTTTCTTCCTTCTCTCTTTCCAACCTTACCTTCCTTTTCCTCTTCCCTCCCTTTCCGTTTCCTTTCATTTCCCTTTCCTTTCCTTTCCTTTCCTTCCTTCTTTTCTTTTCTTCCCTTCCATTCTATTCCATTCCTCTTTCTTTTTCCTTTACTTCCGCTCCCCTTTTCATTTCTTTACTTTCCTTCCTCTCCTTCCATCAATCCTTCCTTTCCTTTCCTCCCTTCAACATCCTTCCCTCCCTGCCTTCCTTGCTTCCCTCCCTTCTTCCTTCCTTCCCTCCCTTCTTCCGTCCTTCCATTCCCGCCTCCCTTTCCCCATCCTTCATTCTTTCCTTCTTTTCCTTCCTTCTCCTTCCTTCCTTCCTTCCTTCCTTCCCTCCTTCCCTCTCTCCCTCCTTTCCTTCCCCCTCCCTCCTTCCCTTTCCTTTCTTCCTTTTTTCCTTCCTTCCCTCCTTCCCTCCCTCCCGCTCTAACTACTCCCTCCCTTCCCCCTTATTCTTCCCTCCTTCCTTCCTTTCCTCCCTCCCTCCTTCTCCCCGCCCTCTCTTCCTCCCTCCCTTGCTTTCTTTCCCTTCCTCTTTCCCCCTCCACCCCTTCTCCTTCCTTCCTTCCTTCCTTCCTTCCTTCCTTCCTTCCTTCCTTCCTTCCCTCTCTCCCTCCTTTCCTTCCCCCTCCCTCCTTCCCTTTCCTTTCTTCCTTTTTTCCTTCCTTCCCTCCTTCCCTCCCTCCCGCTCTAACTACTCCCTCCCTTCCCCCTTATTCTTCCCTCCTTCCTTCCTTTCCTCCCTCCCTCCTTCTCCCCGCCCTCTCTTCCTCCCTCCCTTGCTTTCTTTCCCTTCCTCTTTCCCCCTCCACCCATTCTCCTTCCTTCCTTCCTTCCTTCCTTCCTTCCTTCCTTCCCTCTCTCCCTCCTTTCCTTCCCCCTCCCTCCTTCCCTTTCCTTTCTTCCTTTTTTCCTTCCTTCCCTCCTTCCCTCCCTCCCGCTCTAACTACTCCCTCCCTTCCCCCTTATTCTTCCCTCCTTCCTTCCTTTCCTCCCTCCCTCCTTCTCCCCGCCCTCTCTTCCTCCCTCCCTTGCTTTCTTTCCCTTCCTCTTTCCCCCTCCACCCCTTCTCCTTCCTTCCTTCCTTCCTTCCTTCCTTCCTTCCTTCCTTCCTTCCTTCCCTCCTTCCCTCTCTCCCTCCTTTCCTTCCCCCTCCCTCCTTCCCTTTCCTTTCTTCCTTTTTTCCTTCCTTCCCTCCTTCCCTCCCTCCCGCTCTAACTACTCCCTCCCTTCCCCCTTATTCTTCCCTCCTTCCTTCCTTTCCTCCCTCCCTCCTTCTCCCCGCCCTCTCTTCCTCCCTCCCTTGCTTTCTTTCCCTTCCTCTTTCCCCCTCCACCCATTCTCCTTCCTTCCTTCCTTCCTTCCTTCCTTCCTTCCTTCCTTCCTTCCCTCTCTCCCTCCTTTCCTTCCCCCTCCCTCCTTCCCTTTCCTTTCTTCCTTTTTTCCTTCCTTCCCTCCTTCCCTCCCTCCCGCTCTAACTACTCCCTCCCTTCCCCCTTATTCTTCCCTCCTTCCTTCCTTTCCTCCCTCTCTCCTTCTCCCCGCCCTCTCTTCCTCCCTCCCTTGCTTTCTTTCCCTTCCTCTTTCCCCCTCCACCCCTTCTCCTTCCTTCCTTCCTTCCTTCCTTCCTGTCCTTTCTCCTTCTCTCCTTCTTCTCCCCGCCCTCTCTCTTTGCTTCTTTTTTTCCGTCTGCCTCTCCCTCCATCCCTCCCTTGTAGTTCTTTCCTTCTCACTTCCCTCCTTACCTTTCTTTTTCTCTTCTCCTCCCTCCCTTCTTTCCTTCCTCTTTCTCCATCTCTCCTTCCTTCCTTCCTTCCTTCCTTCCTTCCTTCCTTCCTTCCTTCCCTTCCCTTCCTCTCCCCTTTTAGTTTCCTTACTTTCCTTCCTCTCCTTCCATTCATCCTTCCTTTCCTTCCCTCCCTTCCTTGCTTCCCTCCCTCCCTTTCCTCCCTTCTCCTTCCTTCCCTTCCTTTCCTCCCTCCTTTCCTTCTCCGTTCCCTCTCGTCTCCATCCTTCCTTCCTGTTTTCCTTCCCCCCCTCTCTCCCTCCTTTCCTTCTCACTCCCTCTCTCCTTCCTTCCCTCCCTGCCTTTCCTTCTTTCCCTCCCTCCCTCCCTTCCCTTCCCATCCCTCCCTTCCCTCCCTTCTCCTCCTTCCTTCCCTTCCTTCTTCCTTCCTTTCCTCCCTTCTTCCATTTCTCCCTCCCTCCCTTTTCCCATCCTTCATTCCTTCCTTCCTTCTCCTTCCTTCCTTCCATCCATCCATCCTTCATTCCTCCCTTCTCCTTCCTTCCTTCCTTCCTTTCCTCCCTTCCTCCCTCTCTTCCTTCCTTATTCTTCCCTCCTTCCCTCCCTTCCTTCTCTCTCTCCCTCTCTCCCTCCTTTCCTTCCTTTCCTCCCTCCTTCTTTCTCCGCACACTTAAACTCTTTCTCTCCCCCTCGACCAGGAGAAGCTTGCCCCCCATGAAGGGATGAGGCCCATGCGGGCCGTCTTCACCCACGACGGACTCATCTTCACCACGGGCTTCACCCGCATGAGCCAGCGTGAACTGGGCCTCTGGGATCCGGTAGCGGAGACGCATGGTGTGCCGTGACCCCATCCCCCTTGGGAGACGTGGCACAGCAAGGCCACTGCCAGTCCACGCCCCGTGGGACACAAATAGATGGGGTTATTTACCCAATTGGAGTTGCATCCATATCCTTTCCCCTTCTATTACGAGGAATACAGTAATGTCGTAGTGCCCAGTGTTCACTGGGCAACGTAGTCCTTCGGACTTGAATTAGAACTACATCTCCCATTGGGTCCGGATTACTGTATTCTCTGTAATAGTTCTAAACCCCTTTCTTGTGTATCCAAACACACAATGCTATATTCCCAGGTGTCCCAGAGTGCTGTGGATTTTCACGAACGAGTGTGCAAATGTGTGCGTGTGCAAGGGAAGGGATAGCAATGCATGCTGGGAATATTGCGTGCCCTTCGAACTGGTTTATGAATTGGGAAGAACTCAGAAGCACGTCATTTCTTTCTTTTTGGGAGTGAAATACAGTGCGAGGGGCCAATGCAACTAAGGCCCCGCGTTCCAAGGTGGCAGGGATTGCCTTGAACCCTTTCCTTTCTCATTGGCAGAAAAACTTCGAGGAGCCCATCGCCCTCCAGGAAATGGACACCAGCAATGGGGTCCTGCTCCCGTTCTATGACCCCGATTCCAGCATCGTCTACCTGTGCGGCAAGGTAAGAGATCTGCCGCAAGAGGATCCTTCCAAAGCCAGTTTTTGTTGTTAATGTTTATTTATCGTGTCAGAAACAAATTGAGAATACAGTTATAATAAACTTGGCATTGCACCAAATGTCCTTTGACCAGAAGTTGGCCACTTGGAGTCCCTCTGGTGTTGCTATAAGAAGGTCCTGAGATCTACAGGAACATATCAGCAAGCAAGAGTCCAAAAGTGGCAGGCTAAAACTAAGGACATGCACAATGGTGCATGTCCTTAGTTTTAGCCTGCCACTTTTGGACTCTTGCTTGCTGAGGTGTTCTTGTAAATCTCAGGAAGCTATATCTTGATTTAAAGCATTGGCGTGCCAAACAGAGGATGGGCCGGATATGTCTCTGCCTTGGTCCTTTCATTATTGGCTGCTACTTCTGACGGATGTCAGGTGGTGCAGTACTGGCTAAACAATATAATTTCTCCAGTGGTGTTGGGCATAGACATCCTGTGATAATGTCTCATTAAGAGCGTGGTGGGATGTGTTCCACACTGGGCATGCATACTCAGCAGCAGAGTAGCCAAGCAGAAGGGCAGGTGCCTTCACTGTGTCTGGTTGTGATCCTCAGGTTGTGCCAGTCAGCTTTCATATGATATTATTCCTAGCACCAACTTTTTGCTTGATGTTCAAGCAGTGCTTCTTGTAGGTCAGAGCACGGTCCAGAGTGACTCCCAGGGATTTGGGTGTGCTGCAAGGCTCCAGTGGGATTCCTTCCCAGGTCATCCTCAGAGCTCGAAATTCTTGTCTGTTCTTAAGATGGAAAGCACACGTTCACATTTTAGATGGATTAGGAATCAGCTTGTTTTCCCTGTAATGGGCAGTAAGAGCACCTAAAGCTTCATGAAGTTTGGTTCAACCATTTCAAAGCTCTTTGCTTGGGTGGTGATGGTGCAATCGTCAGCATAGATGAAACTTAGATGGATTAGGAACCAGCTGGTTTTCCCTGGAATAGGCAGTAAGAGCACCTAAAGCTTTGGAGAGCTTCATTTCAATCATTTCAAAGCTCCCTGCTTGAGTGGTGATGGTGCAATCGTCGGCATAGATGAAACTTAGATGGATTAAAAATCAGCTGGTTTTCCCTGTAGTGGGCAGTAAGAACACCTAAAGCTTTGGACAGCTTCTGTTCAATTATTACAAAGCTCCCTGCTTGAGTGGTGATGGTGCAATCGTCGGCATAGATGAAACTTAGATGGATTAAAAATCAGCTGGTTTTCCCTGTAATAGGCAGTAAGATCACCTAAAGCTTCGGGGAACTTCGATTCAATCATTTCAAATCTCCCTGCTTGAGCGGTGATGGCACAATCATCAGCATAGATGAAACTTAGATGTATTAGCAATCAACTGGTTTTCCCTGTCATAGGCAGTAAGAGCACCTCAAGCTTTGGAGAGCTTCAGTTCAATTACAAAGCTCCCTGCTTGGGTGGTGATGGCACGATCATCAGCATAGATGAAACTCTGTCCCTTCTGACAGTGGATGGTCATTTGTGTCAATGTTAAACATTGATAGAAACGTAGATCGTGATCGAGAGCCATTGCCAATAATTCCATTCCTTTTCGATTTCTGCGCAGGGAGACAGCAGCATCCGTTACTTTGAAATCACGGACGAAGCCCCTTATGTCCACTATTTGAGCACTTATAGCAGCAAGGAACCCCAACGCGGCATGGGATATATGCCCAAGAGAGGCCTGGACGTCAGCAAATGCGAAATCGCCAGGTGAGCCTCAAACGTCTTGAGTTCGAATCAAGAAATCTGGAAGGAAGAAGCCAGGAAAGTGGCTGAATACGTCCTCCTATTTTCCTTCTCTCTTTCCCCAAAATTTAGGTTCTACAAGTTGCACGAACGCAAATGCGAGCCCATCACGATGACGGTGCCACGAAAGGTGGGTTCTTCCAGACGTGGCTTCCATGCCTTTCTTATTCGGGACTACTGGTTCTGTGATGGGATTTGTAGCCCAACAACGCCATGAAATAAGAATCTAAGAATAGCCATTCTGATACAGTTCTACCTGACCTTAGAGTCATAGAAGAGTTGGAAGAGACCCAAGGGTCTTCCAGTCCACCTATCTTCTGACATGCAGGAAGATACCATCAAAACCTTCCCAACAGATGCTCCAGGGTTTCCTCTTCCACGGACCCCATTTTATATTTAACATAATGGGGTTGTGGTCTGAAAACACTCTAGGTAGTCATTCCACTTTTACCATTTTCATTGTCAACTCCTGTGTTGACAATGACATATATATATAGTCAGTCCTTCATGAGGTACCATACCTATGTGAAAAGTGAAAATATTTTTTACTCTTTCACTTTTCTGATTCTATGTTTCTAAGTGAGGTCTGACCAAAGTGGAACATTATGGGGCTATGACTTCCCTTGATCGATCTATCTATCTATTTATTTACGACATATATATGCCGCCCTTCTCACCCCGAAGGGGACTCAGAACAGCTTCCAAGATATACTATATATATACATACAATATATTATATTATATTATATTATATTATATATTGTATTGTATTATATTATATTATATTATATTATTACATTAAATTATATTATTAGCATAGTACAATATCAGTATTAAACATTACTATATTGTACTATACCACTATATCGTAATACTATTAGTAATATAAATATATAATTATACTATATTATTATTATTATTATTATTAGTAGTAGTAGTAGTATTGTTATTGCATTTCATTATAATATTGTAAATATTATATGTATATACAATATATTACATTATATTATATTATTAAAATAGCACAGGAGACAAGGTGACAATTTATTTTATTTTTATTTATCTAGACTCCGAATGATACAACCTAGAGTCGCGTTGGCTCCTTTAGCGGTCGCATTACACTCTTAATTCACGTTCATCTCTGGGTCTACTAAGACTCCTAGATCCCTTTCATTTGCACTGTTTTTAAGCCATTCTATATCTATGCATTTCATTTTTTCTTAAGTCTCACAAAGCACATTTTTCTCTGTTGGGAGTTCATTTTGTTAGTTTTCGCCCAGCTCTTCAGTCTACAGTGTCCCCCCACTTACTGCGAGGGTTCCGTTCCAGGGCCACCCGCGATAAGTGAAAATCCACGAAGTAGGGACACCGTATTAATTTTAATATTTATACATTATTTTATATATTTTATATATTATTTTCTTACCCGTGCTTCATTCCCCACTTCCCAGCCCATCCCAAAGGCATCTGCCTGCCTCCCTGGCCTCTGCAGAGCCTCCGGAGCCACACAGGCAGCAACAGGCCAAGGAGGCAGGCCTTCCCCGCCGTGTCTCAGGCCACCACACTTCCGGGGTCCCTAGCCTCCACTGGACGTAAATATTTAATATTTTTAATTAATATTTTCAAAAACCCACGAAACAGCGAGTCTGCTAAAAGCGAACTGCGAAGTAGCAAGGGAACACTGTATTAAGGTCCTATTGGTTTCTGGTTCTTTCCGGCAGTCCGACCTCTTCCAGGATGACCTTTATCCTGACACGCCGGGTCCGGAGCCGGCTTTGGAGGCAGACGAGTGGCTCTCCGGGAAAGACGCCGAGCCCGTCCTGATCTCGCTGCGGGACGGGTACGTCCCCGTCAAGAACCGGGAGCTGAAGGTCACCAAGAAGAACATCCTGGACAGCAGACCCCCCATTGGACCCCGGCGGAGCCAGTCCACCTGCGACACCAACTTCTCGGTGAGTCAGTTTTTGTTTCCTTGGCAGCGAAAACTATAGTTACTCCAAGTTATATGTTGGTAGTTTCCTCGTTGATCCTTTTAAATGGCTAAAAACATGTTGAGGAGGTTATTGCACAACGCTGTTAAAGTGATTCATTTTCCTCAAATCTGTGAATTACGCATGAACTATGGGGATTTTTCGGGCTCTGTCTCCTCTTCTAACCCCCTCTCTCTTGCTCTCCCCGCTTCCGCTTGCCTTTCCTCGCCCCGCAGCACTCCGCATTCGAGGAGCTCCTGGAGGAGATCAAGTCCCTGCGACAGACTGTCCAAGCCCACGAAAAACGCATTTCCGACCTGGAAAACAAACTCTGCCAGTTCACCAATGGGACGGATTAACCCGTCCTTTCCCCGCGTCCCTCCCATGGCCGCCGCGGATGCGCTCCTCCCCTCTGGAGCCCCAGATTCGGATCTTACCAGCACCTCTTTTCCTTCTTCCATTTCTGCTTGTTAACGTCTCCATGGTTCGGCGGATTTGGGGAGAAGCCATGCTTTGGGAGTCTACTTCTTTCCTTCCCCAAATCCAAGGGAAAGCAGTGGATTAGCCTATTGTTTTTGTGTGTGGATTGTTTGGCATGTTTGCAGGCGGCAAAGTCATGTCATCTTTGGAGAAAGCAATATGTTCTCTTTCGGGTGGGAGGAACTCCAACTCCTACAATGGGGATTTGGTGTGTTTTGGGAGTCATTTCTGGAAAGAGCGGGGATTGTTGTTAACGTGGCATTGTTTGACCCTGCAGGCGGGGGAAACACGGGTTGGTGGAGAGTATTATGGGACGGATCTAGCAGCATTCTCCCCTTTGGTTGGGATGCGAGTGGCGAAAAGACATGGGGTATTATGGGATGGCTCTCACCAAACACTCCTCTCCGATTATCTATGTGTCCAAACTATGTATTATTCTATGCAAGAGGTATTGGTCGAAGGAGAAGGCATTGGAAGAGGAAATATGGCCGCTCTCTATGGGGAAAGAGCTCATCATAATAATAATAGTCTGGTTCCCTCAACCACGGTAAGTTCCCCCATTTGGGCCAAGGTTCGGAGCGTTAAGGGGTTCAGCGGAGTGCATTGTCCTCACATGACCCTTTGAAGCTTGTCACCTCTATGGAGCTTTTGGGGGGGGGGGGGGTTACAGAATGCTCATTTGCATAGGCTGATTAAAATATTCATGCATTTAAAAATGGCTCCTCCCGTCCCTCTGCGTCAAATCTGGGTGGTTATGCATCCGAATCCATACAAAGACATCGAAATAATAGTTGGAATTCATGATCGCAGTTATGGATGCAAAACCTATAATTATATGTATACTGTATACGTGTGGTTACACAGAGGGGCCCCTGGTGGTGCAGCAGGTTAAACCGCTGAGCTGCTGAACTTGCTGACTGGAAGGTTGACAATTCGAATCCGGGGAGTGGGGTGAGCTCCCACTGTTAGGCCCTGCTCCTGCCAACCTAGCAGTTTGAAAACATGCAAATGTGAGTAGATCAATAGGCACCACTTCTGTGGTGCTCCAATCAGTCATGCTGGCCACATGACCTTGGAGGTGTCTACGGACAACGCCAGCTCTTCGGCTTAGAAATGGAGATGAGCACCAGAGTCGGACACAAATAGACTTAATGTCAAGGGGAAACCTTTACCTTTACTTTATAGTTACACGTCCATAACTGATTCATATTCACAATCCATTTGTAATCTAGATAGTGGCATGACTATGATTGTGAAAATCTGGATTCAAACCTATATGAAGCCATGAGAACAGTGGCTGGAATCATGCGTACAGTTACAGGTGCACGACCTGTGGTTTTATAGGTAGGTAGGTTGATTGATCGATTGATACGCACCTGTAACTTATTCGTATACATAGCCATCCATATTCATCATGATGGCATTGTTCAAATTGTAAACAATTCCCTAAATCCTTCTTCATTGGGTAGCAGCTGCTGCAGGTGAGCGAGCTCTGTTCTCCCTTCAGTCGGGATGCAGCAGAATGAAATTCATATATTAATAATAATAACAACAATAATAATTCCATGTGTTGTCGAAGGCTTTCATGGCTGGAATCACCGAGTTGCTGTGAATTTTCTGGGTTGTATGGCCACATTCTAGAAGTATTCTCTCCTGACGTTTCGCCCACATCTCTGGCAGGCATCCTCGGAGGTTGTGAGGTCTGTTGGAAACATGTATATCTGTGGAATGATGTCCAGGGTGGGAGAAAGAACTCCCGTCTGTTGAAGGCAAGTGTGGATGTTGCAATTAATCACCTTGATTAGCATTGCAAAGCCTTGCAGCTTCAAGTCCTGGCCGATTCCTGCCTGGGGAAATCCATTGTTCAGAATGTAAACAATTCCCTAAATCCTTTTTCATTGGACAGCAGCTGCTGCAGGCGAGCGAGCTCTGTTCTCCCTTCAGTCGGGATGCAGCAGAATGATATTCATATATTATTATTATTATTAATAATAATAATAATAATAACAACAACAACAATAATAATAATAATTCCATGTGTTGTCGAAGGCTTTCATGGCTGGAATCACTGGGTTGCTGTGAATTTTCTGGGTTGTATGGCCATATTCTAGAAGTATTCTCTCCTGACTTAGAGTCCCTTGGGGAGATGTTGGCGGGGTATAAATAAATAAATAAAAATTATTATTATTATTATTATTTATGGCAGGCATCCTCAGAGGTTGTGAGGTCAGTTGGAAACTAGGAAAATGGGATTTATATATCTGTGGAATGATGTCCAGGGTGGGAGAAAGAACTCCTGTTTGTTGGAGGCAAGTGTGAATGTTGTAATTAATCACCTTGATTAGCATTGCAAAGCCTTGCAGCTTCAAGTCCTGGCTGATTCCTGCCTGGGGGAATCCATTGTTCAGAATGTAAACAGTTCCCTAAATCCTTCTTCAATGGCTGATTCCTGCCTGCGGGAATCCATTGTTCAAAATGTAAACAATTCTCATTGGGCAGCAGCTGCTGCAGGCGAGCGAGCTCTGTTCTCCCCACAATCAGGATGCAGTAGAATGATATTCGTATTCATATTATTATTATTATTATTATTATTTCATTTCCATTCTGCAAAAGTGGAGGGATTTCAAGAGATATTTGGAGATCTAGAGAGGGAGGGAAATGATCCCAAAAGCCGCAGGTAAGTACGTACGCAAACCACACACAAATGAGACAGGAGGCTGCAAAGGTTCATGAGGTTTTCATTGGTGTCTCTGTGCAGGTAACACACCTGAGCCAACTGGTTGTGGTGGCCTCCCTCACCCCCCCCCCTTTGCAAAACCACACCCTTTCCCAATCCAATAAATACATATTGTAGGTTGTTTTGGGGAGGCAGAAGACGTCCCAAGCCACCCTCCAGCTCCCTCCCGGCCCTTGGATCCCCCTCTAAAAATGGTGAAAGATACACTTCTTTTTGATGCAAAGGAGTGGGGGAGTCGTGGGGGACTCGCCTCGCCCCCCCGTTTGTGCCTCTGTGCAGCTTGGCAAAATATTCGGAAGGGGGGAGGGCTTTTGTGGAGGTTAGCACCATTGAACGGCAGGGTGGCAATGATTTCGGGGGGTGCAAGGAGGCAGAGCAAGTCGTGGGCGAAGTAGATGGCAGCGTTGGCACCAAGGAGGGCTATCATTCAGGGAAACGGGTGCCAAGGTGGGCACGGGTTGGAAGGGAGAAGCCTTTCTTCTCCCCTCCGTCTCGCCCAAATCTGTTTGGAGCAACTCTTTTGAGGGGTCCCTGCGCCGGCACTTGGATGCATCCAACCTTGGGTCCTCCAGGTGTTTTGGACTTCGGCTCCCACAATTCCTAACAGATAGTAAGATGGCTGGGAGTTTTGGGAGTTGAAGTCTAAAACAACTGGGGGACCAAACCAACAATGGCACCTGGGTACAGTTCTCAAGAATGGTCCCAATGATGGCACCTGCATTCAGCTCCCAATGAGGCAACGGTGGCAACTGGGTACAGTTTCCATAAGCCAACGATGGCACCTTCATTCAGCTCCCTACGAGTCAATGGTGGCCACTAGGTACAATTTCCCATAAGCCAACGATGGCGCCTTCAAGGAGCTCCCAATCAGCCCATGGTGGCATCTGAGTGCAGTTCCCTATAAGCCAATGATGGCACCTTTAGTCAGTTCCCAATGAGCCAATGGTGGCCACTAGGTACAGTTTCCCATAAGCCATTTGTTCAGCTCCCAATGAGCCAATGGTAGCAACCGTTTACAGTTCTCAATAAGCCAACGATGGCACCTTTATTCAGCCCCCAATGAGCCAATGGTGGCAACTGGGTACCGTTTCCCATAAGCCAATGATGGCACCTTCATTCAGCTTCCATTGAGCCAATGGTGGCAACTGGGAACAATTTCCCATAAGCCAACAATGGCATCTTCATCATTCAGCTTCCAAGAGCCAATGGTGACAGCTAGGTACAGTTTCCCAGAAGCTAACGATGGCACCTTCATTCAGCCCCCAATGAGCCAATGGTGGCAACTAGGTACAGTTTCCCATAAAGCAATGATGGCACCTTCATTGAGCTCCCAATGAGCCAACGGTGGCAACTGGGTGCAGTTTCCCATAAGCCAACAATGGCACCTTTGTTCAGCTTCCAATGAGCCAACAGTGGCAACTGGGAACATTTTCCCATAAGCCAGTGATGGCACCTTCATTCAGCCCCCAATGAGCCAATGGTGACAACTGGGTACAGTTTTCCATAAGCCAATAATGGCACCTTCAATCAGCTCCCAATGAACCAATGGTGACAATTGGGAACATTTTCCCATAAGCCAATGATGGCACCTTTGTTCAGTTCCCAATGAGCCTACGGTGGCAACTAGGTAGTTTCCACAAGCCATTCAGTCAGCTCCCAATGAGCTAATGGTGACAACTGGGTACAGTTCCCAATAAGCCAACAATGGTACCTTCATTCAACTCTCAATTAGCCAAAGGTGGCAACTGGGAATAATTTCCCATAAGCCAACAATGGCACCTTCATTCAGCTTCCAATGAACCAATGGTGACAACTGGGAACATTTTCCTATAAGCCAACGATGTCACCTTAGTGCACCTCCCAATAAGCCAACGATGGCGTTTTGGCCCAGCACCCAGTAAGCCAACAGTGACACTTCGGTACAGCTTCCAATAAGCCAACGATGGCATCTTGGTCCAGCTCCCAAGAAGCCAACCATGGTTTCAGAGTGCTGTATCCCGTAAGCCAACCACGGCACCTGGGCCCAGCTCCTATTCAACCAAAGATGGCACTTGAGTGCAGCTTCTAATAAGCCAACAATGGCATCTGGTTCCTGCGCCAAGAAGTCAATGGTGGCTTCTTGCTTGAGCTTCCTATAAGCCAACGAGGGCATCTGGGTGCAGCTCCCGGTGGCCCGTCCATGGCTCGTGGGCGTGGTGTCCTTTGTGCCCTCCTTGGGCAGGAGTGACCAACGTTCCCCACTTTCTTGGGACTCGGGGGAAGCTACGTCTCACTTGCAGGCAACCGGTCAACAAGGCCAAGCGAAAGAGCATGAAGAACTACGGCTTTCTTGGGGTGGAAGGGGTGTTAAGTGCACTTAGTGCCCCATAAGAAGAGGGTACCGACTGGCCAAGGGACCCCAGAGTGAATGCCCAGCTCTGTGCGCAAAACCTAGTGCTTTTGGAAGTTGTCGCCCAAAGGAAAGCCTTTTGATCCAGAATGAGACCCTGCCTCCCAAGATTGGGATTCAACCCATTTGTACCGGTTGGACGGATCTGAATTAAGATCCTCTTGGATGAAGGATTGTGCCCGGCTTCCGCCCGGAGTTGTGTTTTGTCTATTGTGCCTTACAGATCTGTGCTTGGTTAAACCGGAGCGAAGGGCCGCCGCCTGGATTCAGATCGTCTCAATCCAAGGTGCATCTACACTGTCAAATTAACACAGTTTGGTGCCGCTTTGAGGGCAACGGAAATGCTGGGAGTTGTGGTCTCTCACAATGGTTCCAAACGACAACTCTCATTGAAAGTGGGTTAATTGTAGCAGCCTAGAAGCACCCAGAACTCCAAACCCTGGCGTTCCATTGAGCCACAACAAAGTGGTGTTAAACTGCATTCGCTCTCTGGTGTAGATGCACTGGAGCGCCAATCCAGATTCAGATAATTTTCAGAAGTGTAAAAGGAAGATTGGATTTGAACCCTTGCCTAGTCCTTGGCCCCAGGAGTGTGCAGGAAGAAGGAAGGAAGCCCACCCTACATTTGGCTTCTCCGTCGAAGACTTACCTCTTGGGGGAACGGAGGGTTCGAATGGCTCAGCTTTGGGGACGGAGTCTCCCCGAATTGTGCCCTAAAGTCCCCCCAAAATCGTCCGCCAACGAAGTCCCGGATTAGTGCGGTTTCGGGAAGGCGCTTCCGTCCGATCCGCTTCTGGACCGGGGTCTTGTGCAGGAGTGCCCCCCTCCCCAATACCGTCCCCCGAAACACGGCTTATTGTTCGGTGAGCGAGAGGCGCAGGATGCGGGCGAACTCCTCCTCCTCCTGCCGCGAGCGCCGCTCCGCTTCCTCCTGCTCCTTCGCTGACAGCGCCATGGCCAGGCGGAGCTGTTCGGCGTAACTGGGCAGCGGGCGGCCGGAGGGCTTGACCGCCGAGGGGGAGGACCGCTGCGGGGTTGACGGGCGCGGCGTCGGCGGCGTGTGCTGTGGCGTCCTAGGAAACCCAAGGAGAGGTGCCGGAGTGAGCCACCTCTGCATCATTTCCCACCAAAAAATCCCACCAAAAAATCCTTAAATGGGGACGGTGGGACCCTGAGTCCTCCCATGCCTCTAGAACAGTGTTTCTCAATCTGGGGGTCAGACCCCTGGGGAGGGGGGTCACGAGGGTTCGCCAAAGACCGAAAGAAAACACAAGTCATGTGAGTTCTGTGTGGGAAGTTTGGCCCAATTCCATCTTTGGTGGGGTTCAGAATGCTCTTGGATTGAAGGTGAACTATAAATCCCAGCAACTACAACTTAGGAATCCCTTTGGCATAGTCTGTTGGGTTCACAGGGCTCTCCAGGTGGAGGTGAACTACATCTCCCCTCAATCACTGTCAATTCATCCCAAATCCCTCCAGTCTTTTCTGTTGGCCATGGCGGTCTCCGTGTGGGAAGTTTGGCCCAATTCCATGTTTGGTGGGGTTCAGAATCCTCTTGGATTGTAGGTGGACTATAAATCCCAGCAACTACAACTTAGGAATCCCTTTGGCATAGTCATTTGGGTTCACAGGACTCTCCAGGTGGAGGTGAACTACATCTCCCCTCTATTACTGTCAATTCATCCCAAATCCCTCCAGTCTTTTCTGTTGGTCATGGGGGTCTCTGTGTGGGAGGTTTGGACCAATACTATCATTGGTAGCATTCAGAATGCTCTTGGATTGTGGGTGAACTGTAAATCCCAGCAACTACAACTTAGGAATCCCTTTGGCATAGTCATTTGGGTTCACAGGGCTCTCCGGATGGAGGTGGACTACATCTCCCCTCAACCACTGTCAAATCATCCCAAATCCCTCCAGTCTTTTCTGTTGGTCATGGGGGTCTCCGTGAGGGAAGTTTGGACCAATACTATCATTGGTGGGGTTCAGAATGCTCTTGGATTGTAGGTGAAATATAAATCCCAGCAACTACAACTCCCAAATGGAAAGTACTGTTATCCCCAAACTCCAGTCTTTTCTGTTGGTCATGGGGGTCTCCGTGTGGGAGATTTGGAACAATACTATCATTGGTAGGGTTCAGAATGCTCTTGGATTGTAGGTGTACTATAAATCCCAGCAACTACAATTCCCAAATGTTGAGGTCTATTTTCCCCAAACTCCAGTCTTTTCTTTTGGTCATGGGGGTCTCCGTGTGGGAGGTTTGGACCAATACTATCATTGGTAGGGTTCAGAATGCTCTTGAATTGTAGGTGAACTATAAATCCCAGCAACTACAACTCCCAAATGTCGAGGTCTATTTTCCCCAAACTCCACCAGTGTTCACATATTGAGTATCCATGCCAGGTTTGGTCCAGATCCATCATTGTTTGAGCCCACAGTGTTGTCTGGATATAGGCGAACTACAACTCCCAAACTCAAGGTCAATGCCCACTAAACCCTTCCATTATTTTCTGTTGGTCATGGGAGTTCTGTGTGCCAAGTCTGGTTCGATTCCATCGTTGACGGAGCTTATAATGCTCTTTGATTTTAGGTGGACTATAAATCCCAGCAAAATGACAAAATCAATTCCCCCAACCCCACCAGTATTCAAATTTGGGCATATGGGGTATTTGTGCCAAATGTGGTCCAGTGAGTGAAAATACATCCTGTATGTCGGATATTGACATGACGATTCATAACAGGAGCAAAATGATAGTTATGAGGTAGCAACGAAAATAATGTTATAGTTGGGGGTCACCACAACATGAGGAACTGTATTAAGGGGTCGTGGCATCAGGAGGGTTGAGAAACATTGCTGTAGAAGCAGAAAAACGTCAACACAGCAGGGACTAATTTGGATGAAACCTTTCCAAAACAACCCATCTTGGATGGTCAGTGGCACCACTAGCCTGGGCCTCGTGGTCCCACTTGTCCATTCGACTCACCTGTTGACTCGGCGCCGCTCTTGCGACACGGGAATCGTCCCCGGTTTGCTGTTGGTCAAGGCTTCCCATATAGTTACCTGCAAGGAGAAGGAAATGTCATTGCGAGAACTCCCAGAATCCTCCTCGTTTTGGGACAACCGAATATTATTATTATTATTATTATTATTATTATTATTATTATTAACTTTATTTGTACCCCACTAACATCTCCCGAAGGACTCGATGCGGCTTACACAGGCCAAGGCCTCAGTAAAACAACAGCATAACAAATACATAATAAAACTCATAAAGCAACCAAAAACATCAAAGCAGTCACAATAAAATCAATAAAACAATACACCGTGACACATTAAAAAGCTAGGGGCGGGCCAAATGTAATGGGTACAGTTAAAAGTGCTGGATATGACAGGTGAAATGTAAGGATTCTAGGGTATGTCTAGGGTAGCATGGATGTTAAAATCTCCCAGCACAACCAGGTGCTGGGAGACCAAGGCCGAATTAGAGACCACATCTGCTAGCTCAGGCAGGGAAACTGCTGAGTCGCGGGGTGGGCGGTACACCAGCAGAAACCCCAAGCGGTCACGGTTCCCCACCCTCAGGTGGACACACCTGAACCCAGATGATTGCAGAACAGAGCATCTGACCACTGCGATGGATTGCCAAAAGACTACTGCGGCCCCTCCTCCCCGCCCCCCAAGTCTGGCCTGCTGGTGCACCCCAAAGCCCAGTGGACACAGCTGGGTGTGATTTACCCCACCCAACTCGTCCAACCAGGTCTCAGTAATGCAAGCCAGATCCGCCCCCTCATCCAGGATCAAGTCCTGGATGGCAGCGGCCTTTCCATTGACAGATCTGGCATTTATCAGCAGAACCTTAAGGCCAGGGGGTCTGTCATGGAGTCTACCACTTCCTACCTTCTCCAGGGTCGCAATACAGACAGTCTCCAAGTTATGAACAAGCACCTCATTTTGGGACCACCGAATACAGACAGTCCCCAAGTTACGAACAAGCTCCTCATTTTGGGACCACTGACTACAGACAGTCCCCAAGTTACGATCAAACTCCTCATTTTGGTACCACTGACTACAGACAGTCCCCAAGTTACGAACAAACTCCTCATTTTGGGACAACCAAATACAGACAGTCCCCAAGTTACGAACAAACTCCTCATTTGGGACAACCGAATACAGACAGTCCCCAAGTTACGATCAAACTCCTCATTTTGGGACCACGGACTACAGACAGTCCCCAAGTTACGATCAAACTCCTCATTTTGGTATCACCGACTACAGACAGTCCCCAAGTTACGAACAAACTCCTCATTTGGGACAACCAAATACAGACAGTCCCCAAGTTACGAACAAACTCCTCATTTTGGGACAACTGAATACTGACAGTCCCCAAGTTATGAACAAACCCCTCATTTTGGGACCACCAAATACAGACAGTCCCCAAGTTATGAGGTACCCGCGATTGCGCCAACAATTGTCTGGCCGCCGATGTCTTTGCCGACCCCCGAAGTGCAAGGATTTGCATCCCACCTGGTCGTACTCGGTCCCGGCTTCAAGCAAACTCTGTTGGATGGCGAACTGCAAGAGGTCATCGTCATCTTCCCTGAGGGGCTCCGGGTGGCTGCCGACAACGCTGTAACCCCGGGGGGCTTCAAAGAGCAAGGGGTCCATCTCGTAACACCGGCAGGAACCTGGGAGAGATTCGAGGGAGCAAGAATGAACACCTATCAGTCCCCGAGCTACAAACATCCGACTTACAAACGACTCCAAGTCAAGAACGGGGTGAGACAACAGGAAGTGAGTGTTGTGGCTGATATGTTCTTGATGATGAGGATGATGGGATTCAGATTCCTGGCTCTTTATCTGTGCCTCCTGGGTCTTTGTCTGTGCCTCAGATCTCTGGGCCTGCTTCTGAGGCTCCCACAGACAGTGCAGAGTCAACACAGCGGTTCTCAGCAGAAAAGAATTTCAACGAAGGAGATAGTGAACAGGTGCCTTCCCATGCTGATACTGAAAGTGCAGAAAGCCTTGATAGTGACTTGACTCGGCAAGCTCGTCTTGATTTGCGGGTCAGGCGGAGTTCTCGCCTGGCTGGCAGACGAGAAGCCAGCTCGGTGAAAGGTCATCGCAATGCTTTTATGCTGGTGAGAGCATGTTTTCATGTTAGAAATGTATTTAGGCTTCTTGCAAACCAAGAGAAAGCATGAGTTCAACGTAGCTTAGCCTGAAAGCTTCATGGAAAAACCTTAGCCTGGAAAGCAGTACGCTTGGGATTTCTTACATTGTGATTCTTGGGGCAATTGTTTTATTGCTTGTACCTTGGACTCTGTTGTGAACCTTGTCTCTAGGATTGTGCCTCTTGTTTTTACCTGAAGATCTTTGGAACTATATTCTGCATTTAACCTAAAACTTTGGAACTTTGCAATGCTTGTTCTTTATTTTTGACTTGGATTTTTTCCTCAATAAACCATAAACCTACAGCTCTTGTGTGGTGGTGTTTGGAAGCAAGGTGAAGCTTACTCTGAGTTGCAACAGTGAGAGAAATCTTCCCCTCGGAAGGAAGGGAAATCCACTCCTGGAAGAGTCATTATTCTGGGGGAAAGGGGTCTCCACTGAAGCTTTACCCCCAATCCTTGACGTACCGACGGAGCTGGCGCTGCTGATGCTAGAGCGATCGCTTCCGGGTGAAGGGACATCGCTACTGGGACTCCCCGAACTCCCCGAACCCCGGATGGAGGCGACTGCCTCGTCGCAGCCATTGAGGTTTCCGAAGGTGATGCGGGCGTTCAAAATATGGAAGATGGGGATTTCTAGGAAAAGAGGGAAAGCAGAAGTGTAGCACAGCTAAGGTTAATCGCCAGCAGCAATAGATCACTACCAACCGGAAGGTGGCAAGTTCGAAGCACGAGTCGGATTTGGCGCCCGACTCATTGTCCACCTAAGCAGTTTGAGGAGAGAAATTAGGTACCGCTGTGAGTAGAGAAATTAGGTACCGCTTAGTGGGGAGGTATTTTACGACAGCATAAAAATGCCGGCAATCAAAGAACAAAGGATGGAAATTTGGACAATCACAAGGGCTCGTCATCATAGCAGATGGAGCGACAGCACCCCCCTGTGGACTGTATCGAGCATAACCTCCAGGCGCCGAAGTTGGAAAATGCCAAAATACCTCTATCTATCTGTCTTGTATGTCCAAAAATGCATTGCATGTTTGCCATGTATGTGTGCATTGTGATCCGCCCTAAGTCTCCTTCGGGGTGAGAAGGGCGGAATATAAATACTGTAAATAAGTAAATAAATAGAACCTTGCATCAACATCGCGACTGTTTTACTTCTAGTCCGCCTTGTAAGACTGGCGTGGAAGAGACAGGGATAGGATTCCCCGGGAGGAAAGGTAATCAGTGGATATTATTACCGATCTTAACGGGGAAGCCTGGCGGCAAGCGGAGGGTGATGAAGTCCCGTAACTTGGCAAAAAGGGCGTTGCTGACGGCCATCAGGTCGATGATCGGCCCGACTTGTTCGGACAGAGAGAGCGGGTGGTCTTCACAGAGCCAGAGCTTGGCTTTGAACCTGACGGAAATAAAGACGGGGTGGGGGGATTGGAATCAGATCGCCATATATGAGATAATGCTCTCCTCATCTGCCCCATAATGGCCCCGGTCCTCACTTCTGGGTCTTGGTGGTCAGCTCGATGGGTCGGCCCATGTCCCGGCTGCCCAGCTCGAAGCTGGGGTCGAAGTACTCCTCCGGCGTGATGGCGGTGGGGTTGGCGCGGCTGAGCGTCTGCGTGACCAGGGCCTGTGGGGAGACCAGAGCCAATCCTGGCAGCCCCGCCAAGGCAACAGAGGCACCTCTCCCTTTGGGGCACATAGGCCAGCCCATTATCCCACTCCCCTTGATTACTCACCCCATTGTTGGGACCCACGTGTTGTTCGGCAATGCCCAAGAAGGACTGGAGGGGGGTCTTGCCACCTGCAAGAGGGGAAAAGGGTCCAGGTATTTCCAATTCAGAAACAGGCAGGCAGCGGACGCAGGCTCCTTTGGCTTATGTAATACCTATCTGTCTGCTTACCTTATCTATCTATCTATCTATCCTGTCTGTCCATCCACCTATCTATCTGTCTGTTTGTCTGTCCACCCATCCACCCATCCCCTATACCTCTCATCCATCCATCTATCCATCCATCCATCCATCCATCCACCCATCCTTCTATCTGTCTGTCCGTCCGTCCGTCCGTCCACCCATCCCCTATACCTCTCATCCATCCATCCATCCATCCATCCATCCATCCACCCATCCTTCTATCTGTCTGTCTGTCTGTCCATCCATCCACCCATCCCCTATACCTCTCATCCATCCATCCATCTATCCATCCATCCATCCATCCACCCATCCTTCTATCTGTCTGTCTGTCTGTCCGTCCATCCACCCATCCCCTATACCTCTCATCCATCCATCCATCCATCCACCCATCCTTCTGTCTGTCTGTCTGTCCGTCCGTCCGTCCACCCATCCCCTATACCTCTCATCCATCCATCCACCCATCCTTCTATCTGTCTGTCTGTCTGTCCATCCATCCACCCATCCCCTATACCTCTCATCCATCCATCTATCCATCCATCCATCCACCCATCCTTCTATCTGTCTGTCTGTCCGTCCGTCCATCCACCCATCCCCTATACCTCTCATCCATCCATCCATCCATCCATCCACCCATCCTTCTGTCTGTCTGTCTGTCCGTCCGTCCGTCCACCCATCCCCTATACCTCTCATCCATCCATCCATCCATCCATCCATCCATCCATCCATCCATCCTTCTGTCTGTCTGTCTATTTATTTATTTACTGCGCTTATAGACCGCAATTCTCAGCCCAAGGGAGACTCATTGCGGTGTACAACATGGAAAACAAGTGCAAATTACAAGACATAGTGTAAAATAATCCACAATTCATCATTATCAGAAAAACATCTTATCAAAACATCAACATTACTACAAAATCCATTCCGAGTCGTCTCATCGTCAAACCCACAATCCGATATCATTTCCGTTGTTCCATTCCTATGGTCAAATTACCAGTCATTGCACTTCTTGATCAAATGCCTTCTTAAACAGCCAGGTCTTTAACTTCCTGCAGAATATCAACAGGGAGGGAGCTAGCCTGATGTCCACGGGAAGGGTGTTCCACAGCCGAGGAGCCACCACCGAGAAGGCCCTATCTCTCGTCCCCGCCAGCCGTGCCTGTGACGCAGGCGGGATCGAGAGCAGGGCCTGTCTGTCTATCCATCCACCCATCCCCTATACCTCTCTTCCATCCATCCATCCATTCATCTATTCATCCATCCACCCACCCACCCATCCTTCTATCTGTCTGTCTATCTATCCATCCATCCATCTATCCACTCACCCACCCACCCATCCTTCTATCTATCTGTCTGTCTGTCCATCTGTCCATCCATCCATCCATCCATCCATCCATCCCCTAATACCTCTCATCCATCCATCCATCCATCCATCCATCCATCCATTCATCTATTCATCCATCCATCCACCCACCCATCCTTCTATCTGTCTGTCTGTCTATCCATCCATCCATCTATCCACCCACCCACCTATCCTTCTATCTGTCTGTCTGTCTGTCCATCCGTCCATCCATCCGTCCATCCATCCCCTATACCTCTCTTCCATCCATCCATCCACCCCCTATACCTCACTTTCATCTATCTATCTGTCTGTCTGCCTGTCTGTCTGTCTATCCACCTACCTACCTACCTACCTACCTACCTACCTATCCATCCATCCATCCATCTATCCCCTATACCTGTATTTCATCCATCCATCCATCCATCCATCCATCTATCCATCTAGCCTACCTGTCTATCTACATAGGCTATCTATCTCTCTACCTACCAACCTATCTACCTACTTATCTGTCTAACCTGTCTGTCTACCTATATATCTATATACATACATACATACCTATCCATCTATCTACCCATCTACCTGCCAAACTTATCTACCTACCTATCATTTACACACCTGTCTATCTACCTACCAATCCACTGGCCTACTGAACTATAAGCCGCAAATGACCGCTTACCTTTGGTCTTGCTTTTGTGCTGTTCAGAAAGGTGCTCCGTCCGCGTCCGGGTGATGAGTTCGACATTGGAAGCCCCATAGACCTATACAAGGAAGGGAGAAACCTGAAATGCCCTGTTTAGCAGGAACAGACCCCACGAGTGCATTCCCACTGGTCCCGCTCCTTTTCAAGTGTCCTGGTTTCCCTTCCTCCTCCTTCCACCTTCATCCTCAGCTTGCTGCAAACAGAAGGCGAAGTAATTCGAGCTTGTTTAAGTCAGCAACGGGGAGAGGAGTGGGTGCATATAGTGCCCTTTCCTGACCACCCAAAGCACCCCTTTCCTTACTCTGAAGCCCCCCGAAGACCCCTCACCTTGGCCTCATACCCGTTCACCGTCTCCGTCTTCTCACTCTTCCAGCCCAAAATGCCTGACTTGTTCCTGGAAACGAGCAGCAAAGGTGGAAATGAACAGACAAATGATGGAATAGCATGGAAAAGTGTATTTCCATAAGGATATATCTTCCCCCGGTATAGAACCTCAATTCCTATGGACTGAAGGTATCTCCGGGTTGAGTCATATTGGCTTTTTTCGTCGCAGCACGTTGCGAGTGCAGGAAACCCGCCAACACATACCTCTCAAAGGCAATGTTCCTGGTGTCCAGCTGCGTGGTGACCACCGGGGCCATGAGGCGTCCCATGACCTGCTCTTCTGTGGGCTGAACCGCTGCCAGGATACCCTCCTGGTCCTGGGACGCCAAGGCCAGCGTTTCGGAGTAAACCACCCTCCGGTCGTGGTCGATCTCCATCACCACCGCGGTCGTATCTGAGGAAGAAGGGAGGCGTGAGGAGCGGGGAACGATATACAGTGTTCCTTCATTACTTCGCGGTTCGCTTTTTGCAGACTCACTGTTTCGTGGTTTTCCGAGACCCGGCCTGATGAGTGAGCAAGCAAGGGAGGGCGGGTGAGTGAGTGAGTGAGTGAGCACGGCAAGGGCAGCAGTGGTAGCAGAAGCAGGAGCTGCTTTCACCTTTGTGGGCCTCACTCACTCACCCACCTGTCCTCCCTTGCTTGCCTGCTACTCACCAGGCCAGGTCCCGGTGGCAGAACCAGGATTCGGCCTGGTGAGTCACGAATGAGTGAGGGAGGATGGGTGAGTGAGCAAGGGAGGGAGAGCCGCAAAGGTGAAAGCAGCAGCAGAAGCTGGAGTCTGGAAGAGGTGGCCAGGATCCTGCTCCTGATGCCACCACTGTTTTTGCCGCGCTCACTTGCTCACTCACGGAGACGGTGAACGGGTACGAGGCCAAAGTGAGTAGTCTACGGGGGTGGGGTGTGTTCAGTGTAAGGTAATGGTTGCTTTGAGTGGTCAGGAAAGGCATGATCTGGATCCCCTCCTCTCCCAGCTAGTGAGTTAAACAAGTTCGAATAACTTCGCCCTCCGTTTGCAGCAAGCTGAGGACGAAAGTGGAAGGAAAACTGGGACACTTGAAAAGCAGTGCAAGCAGTGGGAATGCACTCGTGGAGTCCCTTCCTGCTAAAATCTACTTTGCGGATTTTCACTTATCGCGGGTGGTCCTCTAACATAACACCCGCAATAAGTGAGAGAACACTATACTCCTGGAAGAGTTCTTATCATGCAGAAAAGGGGGGTCTCCAACAAAGCCTTAACCACCCCGCCTGCTCAAAAAAAGGTCTCCCGCCGACCTTGTCCGCGGAAGATGAAGCTGCGGTTCCCGCGCTGCCAGGTCATGTGGTCGAAACCCAGGAGGGTGGTGTCCACGCGGAGGTTTTGCCCGCATTTCCAGACCTTGTAGGTGTCGCTGGGGCAGATCTTGGAGACCAAGGGCACTGGAGAGAGAGCAGGAATGACGTAGGTTGAGACCCAACACCGTTACCGTCATCTCACCCCCCAAACCGCTGACGTGCCGAAACGTACCCCAACTGGTAAACTCCCACTTCATCTCCACGTAGAAATCTTGTGCCTGCAGGAAAAGAGGGGAGACAATGAGGGTCAAAGGAGGTAATCATTCTCTCCCCAGCGTGTAAAATACTCCAAGTTGACATTTTCGAAGCCGTTACCTTGTGCAGTTTCTCCAGCAAAGTGGGGATGCCGGCCAGGCGCTTGAGGGCCCGCTGGTAGTCGCGGTAGCGCAGCACCAGTTGCACCAGCTCCAGGTCCCGCGTGCTGACCGCCTCCTGCAGCACTGGGGGAACACGCGTGTGTCATGCAGTGGCCAACATGGCCAACACAGTTCTGAACCAAACAGCAATAGAAGGGTCCCGATTTGAGGGACGGAGTGACACCGCTAGATTCTGCTTTGGCCGGACCTGACCTGGGACAACACTGTGCCTATTATATTATATTATATTATATTATATTATATTATGTATTGTATAATGTAATGTAATGTAATGTAATGTAATATTTGGTGGATATTATGTTATATATTCTGGATATTATATTGTATTATATTATATTATATTACTAGCTTGCGAATAATTGGAAAAATGCATTGTTTGTTTTTGAAGAAAGCCCCTGGTGGCACAGCGGATTAAACTGCTGAGATGCTGAACTTGCTGACCAATAGGTCAGCGGTTTGAATCTGGGAAACAGGGGTGAGCTCCTGCTGTTAGGTCCAGCTTCTGCCAACCTAGCAGTTCGAAAACATGCAAATGTATAATATCATTAATAATAGGGCCCCCTAGTGGCACAGTTGGTTATACCGCTGAGGTGCTGAACTTGCTGACCAATAGGTTGGCGGTTCGAATCCAGGGAGCGGGGTGAGCTCCCGCTGTTAGCCCCAGCTTCTGCCAACCTAACAGTTCGAAAACACGCAAATGTATAATATCATTAATAATAGGGCCCCCTAGTGGCACAGTTGGTTATACCGCTGAGGTGCTGAACTTGCTGACCAATAGGTTGGCGGTTCGAATCCAGGGAGCGGGGTGAGCTCCCGCTGTTAGCCCCAGCTTCTGCCAACCTAGCAGTTCGAAAACGTGCAAATGTATAATATCATTAATAATAGGGGCCCCTGGTGGCACAGAGGGTTAAACCGTTGAGCTGCTGAACATGTTGGCCAAAAGGTTGGTGGTTTGAATCTGAGGAGCGGGATGAGCTCCCGCTGTTAACCCCAGCTTCTGCCAACCTAGCAGTTTGAAAATATGCTAATGTATAATATCATTAATAATAGGGCCCCCGGTGGAACAGCGGGTTAAACCACTGAGCTGCTGAACTTGCTGACCAAAAGGTCACTGGTTCAAATCCAGGGAACAGGGTGAGCTCCTGCTGTTAGGCCCAGCTTCTGCCAACCTAGCATTTTAAAACATGCAAATGTATATCATTACTAATAGGATCCCCTGGTAGTGCAGTGGGTTAAACCGCTGAGCTGCTGAACTTGCTGACCAAAAGGTCACTGGTTTGAATCCATGGAACAGGGTGAGCTCCTGCTGTTAGCCCCAGTGGGCTAAACTGCTGAGATGCTGAACTTGCTGACCTATAGGTCGGCGGTTTGAATCCAGGAAGCGTGGTGAGCTTTCGCTGTTAGCACCAGCTTCTGCCAACCTAGCAGTTCGAAAACATGCAAATGTGAATAGATCAATAGGTACCGCTCCAGCAGGAAGGCAGTGGCACTCCATGCAGTCATGCTGGCCACATGACCTTGGAGGTGTCTATGGACAACACCAGCACTTCGGCTTAGAAATGGAGATGTGCACCGGAGTTGGACACGACTGGACTTAATGTCAGGGGAAAACCTTTACCTTTACTAGGTTGGCAGAAGCTGGGGCTAACAGCAAGAGCTCACCCCACTCCTCGGATTCGAACCACCAACCTTTTGGTCAGCAAGTTCAGTAGTTCAGCAGTTTAATCTGCTGCACCACTAGGGGCTCCAATATATTAATAATATTGCATTATATTATATTCTTATTATGATATTGTATTATATTATATGGAGGATTCCCCAGAATAAGGGGAAGGCGTCTCAGAGCGACCAGAGTGCCTTGAGGGTTGTGTTCCTTCGTATTTTGTATCTGAACAGCAGCGCATGTGATGCTGCGACAAACAAGGCCAATACGATTCCGCATCCAAACAGCAATGCAAGTCTCCCAATTGAGGGACGCATCAATACTGCTGCATTCTGCTTTGGCCAGACCTCACCTAGGACAGCACACCGTGTCCACTTCTGGGCAGATTCGGAGGCCTAACGGTCAGTACATACGTACCTGTCCATCCGCTCTGGTTCTCTTTGGCCACGTCAGCGCCGTGGCGCAGCAAAACACGGGCGCATTCCAGGTGGCCCAAGGTGGTGGCCAAATGCAGCGGGGTGCGTCCCCTCGGGTCCAGTTGTTCGATGTCCACCTATTTGGAGTAAAGAATGGATCAATTTGGGGGATTGCGGGTGTTGCAGTCCTCCCAAGGATTTGCCTCCATTTACACTGACAGATTAATGCAGTTTGACACCACTTTTGCCCCTCCAACAGGCTCGATAGGGACTGCAACTCCCATCATTCCTCAGCACAAATAGCCGGGAGTGATGGGGATTTGAGTCTGACCATATGGGGGAAATCATGTAAATACCATCTAGACCCCTGTACCGTTACTGCTAGCTTCTATTGAACTACAACTCCCATCATTCCTTACCTTGGCTGAGTAGGGATGATGGAATTTGTAGTACAACCATATTGGGGAAATTATGTAAATACCATCTAGACCCCTGTACCGTTACTGCTAGTTTCTATTGAACTACAACTCCCATCATTCCTTACCTGGCAGAGTAGGGATGATGGGATTTGTAGTACAACCATATTGGGGAAATCATGTAAATACCATCTAGACACTTGCACCGTTACTACTAGTTTCTATTGAACTACAACTCCCATTATTCCTTACCTGGCTGCGTAGGGATGATGGGATTTGTAGTACAACCACATTGGGGAAATTGTATAATTACCATCCAGTTTCATATATATATTTATCTACTTGGCCAAGGTAGTTGGAGGTAGGAAAGGAGGCAAAATTGCTGAATGTTTCGTGGTAACATAACAACAACAACAACAAGATATATCATCATAATATCTGTAAACAACTATAATAAAGTATCATTATTATTATTATTATTATTATTAATAATAATAATAATAATATAATAATAATTAAGACCGCAACGAAGGGCCCACTGTCTGTGCCAAATAATATATTTTCGTCCCAACTGCCCTTCCATCCTTGGTTGCAATGCCTTCCTTTGTGAACCCCTCAAAATATAATGAAATATCGCCGTTTGGGGCCGGATCTTCCTTGTTTACACACCACTTTCTTGCCAAATGGCTCCACAAAAGAAAGGCAGGCGTGGCAGAAAAACAGAATTTGAAAAGAAGAGTCAACACCGTAGACCAAAGTCATATATTCCCTCCCGGAATCAGGAAATGGGCCATTTTCTAGACCCTTCATTCTTCTGCCTTCAGTTGGATCACAATGTCCATGAGCAGGGCATTAAAGTGGGGGATGATAGGGTTTGCAGTCCTTTCATCAGACCTCCAGATAAGCATCCCGAGCTGTGAAGATCACCTGAAAAGGAAGGAATCCCACGGGAGCATTGCAGCGCACCCAAATACCTGGGGGTCACTCTGGACCGTGCTCTGACCTACAAGAAGCACTGCCTGAACATCAAGCAAAAAATGGGCACTAGAAACAATACCATACGAAAGCTGACTGGCACAACCTGGGCATCACAACCAGACACAGTGAAGGCATCTGCCCTTGCGCTATGCTACTCTGCTGCTGAGTACGCATGCCCAGTGTGGAACACATCTCACCACACTAAAACAGTGGATGTGGCTCTTAATGAGACATGACGCATTATCACGGAGTGTCTGCACCCTACACCACTGGAGAAATTACACTGTTTAGCAACACCTGACATCCACTGGGAAGTGGCAGCCAATAGTGAAAGGACCAAGGCAGAGACATCTTCAGCTCATCCCCTGTTTGGGTATCAGCCAGCACGCCAACGACTTAAATCTAGACATAGTTTTCTTAGATCTACAGAGACACTCGCTGGAACACCTCAGCAAGCGAGAGTCCAAAAGTGGCAGGCTCAAACCCAGAACTTGATAATAAATGAGAGACTCCCCCCTGGGCACACAGAAGACTGGGCGACTTGGAAGGCACTTTGGCACCACGAGATGCAGAGCTAACCTCAAGAAATGGGGCTACAAAGTGGAATCCACAACATGCGAGTGTGGAGAAGAGCAAACCACTGACCACCTACTGCAATGCAGCCTGAGCCCTGCCACATGCACAATGGAGGACCTCCTTGAGGCAACACCAGAGGCACTCCAAGTGGCCAGAGACTGGTCAAAGGACATCTAATCCACTACCAAACTTGCAAATTTTGTGTTTTGTCTATTTGTTTGCTTTGTTCTGTTAGAAATGTAATACAATTGACTGGTTGTCCTGACACGACAAATAAATAAAATGGAAATAATGTTATGGTTGGGGTTCACCGCAACAGGAGGAGCGGCATTGGGAAGGTTGAGAAACATTGATCTAAGTCCTCGAGGCGATTCTATGGCATGCCACAGAGTTGGGTCGGAGACTTCCTAACCTGCGATTCGGCCCAAATTGGGAGCTTTTGGGGGGGGGGGATACTTTCTGCACATGCTCAAGGGTCCTCTTGAAGATAATAATACTAATAAGGAGAATAAAAATAGACCTGACCAAAAGCAACCCAACTCTCCTTCTCTTCTGCCAGAGGAAGCCTTGGCTTTTGTGCCAAAACCAGACACCAAACCGCCGAGGCCGGTGCCAAACCAAAGGGAGATCCCCATGTGGTGCCAAGCGGATTCTCTCATCCCCCCAAAAATCCCCTCCCTTTCCACCCCACACCTCCATGCCAGGTCTTTATTCTAGTCCCCAAAATACCAAGGTCCAATGGGACCTTCATTCTCCATGTCCTCCCAGCTGCATTTCACCTTTTTGGGGTGCCATGCTGAGGCACTGCACCCCAAAATCCTCTGGATTTGGAGGACAATACTAAAAATTGACCTGAGTAAATAAATACCCTTTTGATTGTGATCACACCTTTGGATTTGGGGGACATTGAGACCTAGCACCCCCCAAAAACCCTGCATTTTTGAGGGGAATACTGAGAATAGATCTGAGTAAACATTCTGATTTCGGGGGACAATACTGAGGCCCATCACTCCCCAAAGAACCATGATTTGCGGGGAATAGATGTGAGTAAACACCCTTTGATTTTGGGGAGCAACTTGAAATCTATCATCCTAATTAACCCCTGATTTCAGGCACAATAGAGACCTAACACCCCCAAGTTTTGGGGGTGGGGGGGATGTTAGGTCTCGGTATTGTGCCTGAAATCAGGGGTTAATTGGGGTGATAGGTTTTCAAGTTGCCCCCCAAAATCAAAGATGTTTGGTGAGGAAATACTGAGAAGAGATCTGAGTAAACACTCTGATTCAGGGAAAATACTGGGACCTAACACCCCCCAAAACCCCGCATTTGGAGGGAAAATACTGAGTATAGCTCTGAGTAAACACTCTTTGATTCAGAGAAAATACTGGGACCTAACACCCCCAAAAAACCTTGGATTTGGGGAGAAATACTGGGAATATATCTGAGTAAACACTCATTGATTCTGGAGACAATACTGAGACCTAAGGCACCCAAAAACCCTACATTTGTGGGGAGAACATTGAAAATTGAGTAAACACTCATTGCTTCGGGGGACAATACTGAGACCTGAGACCCCCCAAAATAACCTTACATTTGGAGGGAGAACACTGAGAATAGATCTGAGTAAACACTCTTTGATTTCGGGGACAATACTGAGGCCCATCACTCCGCAAAGAGCCATGATTTGTGGGGACACTGTTGGGAATAGATCTGAGTCAACACCCTTTGATTTGGTGGCAATATTAAAACCTATCACCCCAATTAACTCCTGATTTCAGGGACAATACTGAGACCTAATGCGCCCCAAAAACCCTGCATTTGGGTGGAAAATACTGAGAATAGAGCTGAGTAAACACTCTTTGGTTTGGGGGACAATACTGAGGCCCACCACTCCCCAAAGAAACATGATTTGCGGTGACACTATTGGGAATAGGTCTGAGTAAACACTCTTTGATTTTGGGGGGCAACTTAAACACCTATCACCCCAATTAACCCCTGATTTTGGGGACAATACTGAGACCTAACACCCTCCAAAAAAACCCTGCATTTTGGGGGAAAATACTGAGAATACAGCTGAATAAACACTCTTTGATTTGGGGAACAATACTGAGACCCAACATCCCCCCAAAAAACTTGGATTTGAGGGGGATATACTGAGAATAGATCTGAGTAAACACTCTTTGATTCGGGGGACAATACTGTGGTCCATCGCTCCCCAAAAACCATGATTTGCGGGGACGCTATTGGAGATGGATCTCCCCCTTTGATTTGGGGGGCAACATTAAAACCTATCACCCCAATTAACCCCTGATTTCAGAGACCTTCGCACTCATGAAACACCTTTGAAGACTTTATCACTCAGGATTTGGGGGGAATCGATGCTGAACCCCATCATGATTTTGGAAGGTGGGGAATACTAGCAGCACCCCAAAACAAAACATGAGAATAGATCTGACTCTAAGCTTTTGGGTTTGGTTTGAAAGGCTGAACCCCATCTCCCCAAATTGCCTTGATTTCAGGGTGACTATGGAAACCATTATCTCCGAAACCCTTTGATTTGGGGGTCCAAACTGAGCCCTGCCAGCCCAACTCCCCCATGATGGCAATCCTGAGACCTATCCCCTTTAAACCCTTTTGATTTGGGGAGCAACACTGAGAGTTGTCACCCCCAAAAGAGATGGATGAGAGACTGGCAGGGTTCCTTTTCTTGGAGAGCAGAGAGATAGGCAGCATCCACCTACCTCTCCATCTTTCCATCCCACCAAAGCCATCTTTGAACCCCATTGGCATTCTCTCTTGTTTTCCTCATTCCTCCTCAGGGTCTCCCCCCAACCTGGGTCTTTTCTTTGCCCCCCAAGACCCCACCCAGAGAGAGATGCAGAGCACACAAAAGGGGTCCCCCCGACCTCTCCAAAGGCGGTGCGTAAAAGGCGCACGGGTATAGGGCGCATTGAGAAGGGGCTTCTCCCTCCCGCTTTGTTTCCCCCACCCAGGTGAGCCCCCCCCCCCTCTTGTAAAGGGGACCCCCCTCTAGGCATGCCCCCCACCTGCTGGGCGCTGAGCATCTCCTCCAGCTCCTGGGGCCGGTCGTGCCAAACCAAGGCATGGATGGGGAAGCGGCTCTCGGCGGAGGGGGAGATGAGGATGGGGAGGCTCGGGGGGGAAGAAGGAGAAGGAGAAGAAGAAGGGGAGCCTCCTTCCTCGGCGGCCAGCATCGCGGCTTCCCCGGCGGCGGGGCGAGGCCGAGGAGGGGGCTGCACACGCATGGACGCCCCCGGGAGGAAGAGGAGGAAAGGAGGAAGGAAGAGAGGAGGAGGCGAAGCTCACAATGCGCCCTGGGAGAGAAGCCCAAGGCGCAAAGAGGGGAACCCCCCCTCTCTCTTTCTTTCTCTCTCTCTCTCTCTTTGGCACAAACACGCACACAATGCAGGCTCCAAAGGGGGGGGGAGGGCCAGCCCCAGCAGCAGAGGAGCATCATGGGAGTTGTAGTCCCTCCCAAGCAGAAGGAAGGAAGGAAGGAGGGACAGAAAGAGAGAGGAAGGCTATCTATCCATCTCTAAAGCATCCCTGACTCCTCTCTCCTCCATCTCTCTGCAGCAAGGCTTGGAGTGAAGGGGGGCATTTAGTCCCAAGCCCACCCCCCTTGGAAAGGAAACACCATGAGAAGGAATACCAAAGGACATCTAGTCTGCCCTTTGGATCCCATCCAAGCTTTGGTGGAGATATAAGGAAGGAAAGAAAGGAAGAGCATCCCTGTAGCATCTGGGTTTCCATCCAGACTTTGGTGGAGATGGATGGATGGATGGATGGAAGGAAGGAAAGAGGAAGGCTCTCCATCTCTGGTCTCTCCTCCATCTCTCTGCAACAAGGCTTGGAGTGAAGGGGGGCATTTAGTCCCAAGCCCACTCCCTTGGAAAGGAAACACTGTGAGAGGGAACCCCAAAGGGCATCTAGTCTGGAATGCTTATTCATATCCAAGCTTTGGTGGAGATGGAAGGAAGGAAGGAAGGAAGGAAGGAAGGAAGGAAGGAAGGAAGGAAGGGTCTCCATCTCTGGAGTATCCCTGACTCCTCTCTATCTCTCTCTGCAAAAAGGCTTGGAGTGAAGAGGGACATTTAATCCCAAGCCCACCCCCCTTGGAAAGGAAACACCATGAGAGGGAACCCCAAAGGGCATCTAGTCTGGACTGCCTATTCATATCCAAGCTTTGGTGGAGATGGATGGATGGAAGGAAGGAAGGAAGGAAGGAAGGAAGGAAGGGTGGGTGTCCATCTCTGGAATATCCCTGACTCCTCTCTATCTCTCTCTGCAACAAGGCTTGGAGTGAAGGGGGGCATTTAGTCCCAAGCCCACCCCATTGGAAAGGAAACATCATGAGAGGGAACCCCAAAGGGCATCTAGTCTGGAATGCTTATTCATATCCAAGCTTTGGTGGAGATGGAAGGAAGGAAAGGTCTCCATCTCTGGAGCACCCCTGACTCCTCTCTATGCAAAAAGGCTTGGAGTGAAGAGGGGCGTTTAGTCTCAAGCCCACCCCCTTGGAAAGGAAACACCGTGAGAGGGAACCCCAAAGGGCATCTAGTCTGGAATGCTTATTCATATCCAAGTATTGGTGGAGATGGAAGGAAAGAAGGTTCTCCATCTCTAAAGCATCCCTGACTCCTCTCTATATCTCTCTGCAACAAGGCTTGGAGTGAAAAGGGGCATTTAGTCTCAAGCCCACCCCCTTGGAAAGGAAACACCATGAGAAGGGACCCCAAAGGGCATCTAGTTCGGTCCTGCTTCCTCTGAAAGGTTTCCATCCAGCCTTTGGTGGAGATGGATGGATGGATGGATGGGACGAAAGAAAGAAAGAAAGAAAGAAAGAAAGAAAGAAAGAAAGAAAGGCTCTCCATCTCTGGTCTCTCCTTCATCTCTCTGCAACAAGGCTTGGAGTGAAGGGGGGCATTTAGTCCCAAGCCCACCCCCTTGGAAAGGAAACACCATGGCAGGGAACCCAAAGGGCATCTAGTCTGGCCTGTTTCCTCTGAATGGTTTCCATCCAGACTTTGGTGGAGATGGATGGATGGATGGAAAGAAGGAAGGAAGGAAGGAAGGGAAGGGAAGGAAGGAAGGAAGGAAGGAAGGAAGGAAGGAAGGAAGGAAGGGGAAGGCTCTCCATCTCTGGTCTCTCCTCCATCTCTCTGCAACAAGGCTTGGACTGAAGAGGGACATTTAGTCCCAAGCCCACTCCCTTGGAAAGGAAACACCGTGAGAGGGAACTCCAAAGGGCATCTAGTCTGGAATGCTTATTCATATCCAAACTGGTGGAGATGGAAGGAAGGAAGGGAGGAAAGAAAGAAAGACAGAGGAAGGCAATCTATCCATCTCTAAAGCATCCTTGACTCCTCCATCTCTCTTCAACAAGGCTTGGAGTGAAGGGGGTCATTTAGTCTTAAGCCCACCCCCTTGGAAAGGAAACACCGTGACAGGGAACCCTGAAGGGCATCTAGTCTGCCCTTTGGATCCCATCCAAGCTTTGGTGGAGATATAAGGAAGGAAAGAATGAGCATCCCTGGAGCATTCTTGACTCCTCTCTCCTCTATCTTGGAGTGAAGAGGGACATTGAGTCCCAAGCCCACCCCTTTGGAAATGAAACACCATGAGAAGGAACACCAAAGGACATCTAGTCTGGCTTGCTATTCTCACCCAAGCTTTGGTGGAGATGAAAGAAAGGCTATCTATCCATCTCCGGAGCATCCATGAGTCCTCTCGCCTCCATCTCTTTGCAAGCAGGCTTGAAGAGGGACATTTAGTCCCAAGCCCACCCCCTTGGAAAGGAAACACCATGAGAAGGGAACCCTGAAGGGTATCTAGCCTGGCCTGCTTCATTCACATCCAATCTTTGGTGGAGATGCATGGAAGGAAAGAGAGAGGAATGCCCTCCATCTCTGGAGCATCCCTGACACCCCTCTCCTCCATCTCTCTGCAGCAAGGCTTGGACTGAAGAGGGACATTTAGTCCCAAGCCCACCCCCTTGGAAAGAAAACTCCATGAGAGGGAACCCTGAAGGGCATCTAGTTTGGCCTGCTTTATTCACATCCAAGATTTGGTGGAGATGGAAGGAAGGAAGGCTCTCCATCTCTGGAGCATCCAAGACTCCTCTCTATACCTCTCTGCAAAAAAGGCTTGGAGTGACAAGGGTCACCTAGGCCTAAGCTCCCCCCAATGGAAAGGAAACACCATGAGAGGGAACCACAAAGGACATGTAGTTGTTCCTGCTTCCTCTGAAAGGTTCCCATCCAGAACTCAAAGGGCATCTGGTCTGGCCTGCTTCATTCACATCCAAGCTTTGGTAGAGAAGGAAAGAAGGAAGGGAGGAAGGAAGGAGAAGGCTCTCCTTCCCTTACTTCTCTCCTCCATCTCCCTGCAACAAGGCTTGGAGTGAAGAGGGACATTTAGTCCCAAGCCCACCCCCTTGGAAGGGAAACACCATGAGAGGGAACCACAAAGGGCATCTAGTCTGGCCTGCTTCCTCTTAAAGGTTCCCACCCAGATTTTGGTGGAGATGTAAGGAAAGAAAGAAAGAAAGAAAGAAAGAAAGAAAGAAAGAAAGGCTCTCCATCTCTGGTCTCTCCTCCATCTCTCTGCAGCAAGGCTTGGGCTGACGGGCATTTAGCCCCAAGCCCACTATCTGGGAAAGGAAACACCATGGGAGGGGACCCTAAAGGGCATCTAATCTGGCCTGCTTTAACTGAAAGGAGGGGAAGGGTCTCCATCCCTGGAGCATCCCTGACTTCTCTCTCCTCCAATCTCTCTGCAAAAAAAGGGCTTGGGGTGAAGAGGGGCATCTAGGCCCAAGCTAGGTGAAAGGAAAGGGTCCTGAGAGGGAACCACAAAGGGCATCTAGACTGACATGCTGCCTCTGAAAGGTTCCCATTGAGACTTTGGTGGAGATGCATGGAAGGAAAGAAAGAGGAAGGCTCTCCATCTCTAAAGCATCCCTGACTCCTCTCTCCTCCATCTCTCTGCAAAAGGGGTTGGAGTGAAGAGGGTCACCTAGGCCTAAGCTCACCCCATTGGAAAAGAAAGGATCCTGAGAGGGAACCCTGAAGGGCATCTAGTCTGGCCTGCTTTATTCACATCCATGCTCTGGTGGAGATGAAAGGAAGGAAAGAAAGCAAGAGGAAGGCTCTCCATCTCTGGAATATCTCTGACTCCTCTCTCCTCGTCTCTCTGCAAAAACGCTTGGAGTGACAAGGGCCACCTAGGCCTAAGCTCACCCCCTTGGAAAGGAAACACCATGAGAGGGAACCGTAAAGGGCATTTAGACTGACATGCTTCCTTTGAAAGGTTCCCATCCAGACTTTGATGATGCAAGGAAGGAAAGAAAGAAAGAGGGAGGCTCTCCATCTCCAGAGTATCTCTGCTGCCTCTCCCTCATCTCTCACGACAAGGCTTGGAGTGAAAAGGGGCATCTAGGCCCAAGCTAGAGGAAAGGAAAGGGTCCTGATAGGGACTCCTCAAGGGCACCTAGTCTGCCCTGCTTCCTCTAAAAGGATCCTGTCCAAGCTTTAGTGGAGATGTAGGGAAGGAAAGGAAGAAAGAGGAAGGCTCTCCATCTCTGGAGCATCCCTGACTCCTCTCTCTGTCTCCCTGCAACAAGGCTTGGGGTGACAAGGCTCACCTAGGCCTAAGCTCACCCCATTGGAAAGAAAAGGGTCCTGAGAGGGAACCCTGAAGGGCATCTAGTCTGGCCTGGGAGGGCTGCATCTGAGTCTCCAAAGGGGAAGGAAGGAAGGCATGGAAGGGGAGACTCCAAGGGGAAGGAAGGAAGGGATGGAAAGAAGGAAGGGAGGGAGGGAGGGATGGAAGGGGAGACTCCAAGGGGAAGGAAGGAAGGATGGAAGGAAGGAAGGAAGGACGGAAGGAATGGAACGAAGGACGGGAGGGAGGGATGGAAGGGGAGACTCCAAGGGGAAGGAAGGAAGGAAGGAAGGATGGAAGGAAGGAAGGAAGGACGGAAGGAATGGAACGAAGGACGGGAGGGAGGGATGGAAGGGGAGACTCCAAGGGGAAGGAAGGAAGGAAGGAAGGAAGGAAGGAAGGAAGGAAGGAAGGAAGGATGGAAGGAAGGAATGGAACGAAGGACGGGAGGGAGGGATGGAAGGGGAGACTCCAAGGGGAAGGAAGGAAGGAAGGAAGGACGGAAGGACGGAAGGAATGGAACGAAGGACGGGAGGGAGGGATGGAAGGGGAGACTCCAAGGGGAAGGAAGGAAGGAAGGGATGGAAGGAAGGAAGGACGGAAGGAATGGAACGGACGGGAGGGAGGGATGGAAGGGGAGACTCCAAGGGGAAGGAAGGAAGGGATGGAAGGAAGGAAGGAAGGACGGAAGGAAGGAAGGAATGGAACGAAGGGAGGGAGGGAGAGATGGAAGGGGAGACTCCAAGGGGAAGGAAGGAAGGGATTGATGGAAGGAAGGAAGGAAGGAAGGAATGGAAGGGGAGAGTCCAAGGGGAAGGAAGGACGGAAGGAAGGAAGGGAAGGAGGGAAAGAGGGAGGGATGGAAAGGGAGACTCCAAGGGGAAGGGAGGAAAGGAGGGAGGGAGGGAAGAAAGGAAAGGAGGGATGGAAGGGGAGACTCCAAGGGGAATGGAGGAAGAGAAAGGAGGGAGGGAGGGAAGGAAGGGATGGATGGAAGGGGAGATTCCAAGGGGGGAGCAGGTGTACTTGTGTGGGGCGAGGGAGAGCGTGCCAAGCTGGAGGGAGGCGAGTCCCTTCAAGTTAGGGGCCTTCTGTGTGAGAAGTCTGGCCCAATTCTATCATCGGTGGGGTTCAGAATGCGCGTTGACTGCAGGTGAACTATACATCCCACCCCCACCCCCCAAATCCCACCAGTCTTCCAATGTGTGCCAAAGGAATGAGAATGCACCCTGCAAACCGGATCTGGGCATGGCGATGGGTAACAGTAGCCAGAGGAGAGCTAGGAAGTAGCAAGGTTGGAGGAGACAGGGATCTCAGGAAGGAAGGAAGGAAGGAAAGAGAAGGGTGAGAGAGAGAGAGAGAGAGAGAGATGGAGCCTGGAAGGAAGGAAAGAAGGAAGGAGGGAGGGGAGGAGGGGGAAGGGGCGGCCAGATCCTGCCCTGCAGCAGAGGCCGCCCCTCTTTTGGCTCCGCCCGACGCCGGGGTCGCGCTCTCCTCCCTCTCCTCCTCCTTTTCCTCCTCCTCCTCCTCCTTTCCCTTCCCTCCTCCGCTCCTCCTCCTCCTCTTCTTCTCCGAGGGCCGGCCCAGGGCTTCCCCTCTCTGCATCCTTCCCTTCTTCCCTTCCCTTGCTTTTCAGGGGGAGGAGGGAGGTGGGCCTCCTCCTCTTCCTCTTCTCCTTCCTCTCTTCCCTTCCTGGCTGCGGCACAGGATGTCGCGGAAGGTGCCCCGGGCCGAGGTCTGCGCCGACTGCAGCGCCCCAGGTGAGCCTCTCTCCTCCTTCCCTCCCTTCCTTCCTTCTTTCCCTTCCCAGGCAGGTACTGAGGCCTCGGCAGGGAAGGGAGAATGGGGCGGGGACCCCTCCCTCTGGGCCCCTCCCCTCCTTTGGGCAGGAAGTGGGCCAGGAAGGGACACCCGGGGCCAACACAACACACCTCCCTCCTTCCTTCCCTGCCCTTCCTTCCATCCCATCTCACTCCCTTCCCTTCCTTCCGTCCCTACCTTCCTTCCATTCCTTCCTTCCCTCCCATCTCTCTTCCCCCCCTCTCTCCCTTCTTTCCTTTCCTTCCTTCCTTCCTTCCTTCCCTCCCATTTCTCTCTCCCCTCTTTCCTTTCCTTTCCTTTCCCTTCCTTCCTTCCTTCCTTCCTTCCCTCCCTCCCTCCCTCCCTCCCTCCCTCCCTTCTTTCCTTCCCATCTCTCTCTCTCTTCACTCTTTCCTTTCCTTCCTTCCCTCCCTTCCCTCCCTTCCTTCCCATCTCTCTCTCTCTCCCTTCCTTCCTTCCTTCCTTCCTTCCCATCTCTTTCTCCTTCCCTTCCTTCCATCCCATCTCTCTCCTTTTCCCTCCCTATCTTCTGTCCCTTGTTTCCTTCCCTTTTTTCCTCCCTCCCTCCCTCCCTCCCTTCCCATCTTTCTCTCTCTCTTCACTCTTTCCCTTCCTTCCTTCCCTCCCTTCTTTCCCATCTCTCTCTCTCTCCCCCCTTCCTTCATTCCCATCTCTTTCCTCCCTCCCTACCTTCCGTCCTTTCCCTCCATCCCCTTTTTCCTTCCTTCCTCTCTTCCCTCCCATCTTTCCCTCTCTCTCTCCCCCTTCCCTCCTTCCCTTCCCCTCCCTTCCTCCCTATCTCCTTCCTTTCTTCTTCCCTCTTTTCCCTTTCCTTCCATCCCTCCATTCATTTCCTTCCTTCCTTTTCTTCTATCCCTTCTGTCCCATCCTTCCATTCTTCCTTCCTTCCATTTCTTTTCTTCCTTCTTCCCTTCCATCCCTCCATTCATTTTCCTGCCTTCCTTCCAATACTTCCCTCCTTCTCCTTCCTTCCTTCCCTCCCTTCCTTTCCTTCCTCTTCCTTCCCTCCCCTTCCTCCATTCCTATCCTTCCACCCCTTCCTTCCTTCCCATCTGCACCTCTCTCCCCTCCCTTATGCATTATTAATGTATAATAATCTGTAATTACCATCATTATTATTTATTACACATCCATATGCAGGACTCTCCTTCCTCCTTTCCTTCCCAGATGAGTGGGTGGAGACACCCTTCCTCCCATGGAGGGACCATTGGCTTTTGGGCCTCTGTCCTGGAGGAGGGCCTCTGCTTTTTGGTTTTAAATGGGATTACAATTCATATCTAGGCATTATTTTCATTATTCTATAGAAGCAGAATCATATCCATGTAAAAGTATACGCCCATACTAATATACTATTACCATTATTATATGGGAACTTGATAATATTCAGGTATAACAATAATATACATTATTATATGTCCATACTAATGTATTATTACTATTATTATATGGGAACTTCATAATATTCAGGTATAACAATAATATACATTGTTATACATCCATATTAATATATTAATACTATTGTTATATGCGAACATAATGTTAAGGTATAATAATAATAATAATATACATTATTATATGTCCATACTAATGTATTATTACTATTATTATATGGGAACTTCGTAATATTCAGGTATAACAATAATATACATTGTTATACATCCATATTAATATATTAATACTATTGTTATATGCAAACTTCATAATGTTAAGGTATAATAATAATAATAATATACATTATTATACGTCTATACTAATGTATTATTGCTATTATTATATGGGAACTTCATAATGTTAAGGTATAATAATAATATACATTATTATACGTCCATACTAATGTATTATTACTGTTATTGCATGTAAACATCATAATGTTAAGGTATAATATACATTATTATACATCCATATTAGTGTATTATTACTATTATTATATGGGAATTTCATAATGTTAAGGTATTTATATATATATATATATATATATATATATAATACATGCACACTAAAGTATTATTACTATTATTATATGGGAACTTGATAATATTCAGGTATAACAATAATATACATTATTCTACATCCATACTAATGTACTATTACTATTATTATATGGGAACTTCATATAACAATAATATACATTATTATATGTCTATACGCATGTACTATTACTATTATAATATAGGAGCTTCATATAACAATAATATACATTATTCTACATCCATACTAATGTATTATTGTATGGGAGCTTCATAATGTTAAGGTATAACAATAATATACATTATTATATGTCCATATTAATGTACTAGTACTATTATTATATGGGAATGCCATAATTTTAAGGTATAATAATAATAATATACATTATTATACATCCATAGTAATGTATTATTATATGAGAATGCCATAATGTTAAGGTATAATAATAATAATAATATACTTCATTATACGTCCATACTAATGTATTATTGCTATTATTATATGGGAACTTCATATAACAATAATATACATTATTATGCATCCGTACTAATGTATTATTACTATTATTATATGGGAACTTCATAATGTTAAGGTATAATAATAATAATATACATTATTATACGTCCATATTAATGTATTATTACTATTACTATATGGGAATGACATAATGTTAAGGTATAATAATAATAATATACATTATTATACGTCCATACTAAGGTATTAGTACTATTATTATATGGGAATGCCATAATGTTAAGGTATAATAATAATAATAATAATAATAATAATATACATTATTATACCTCCATACTAATGTATTATTACTATTATTATATGGAAATGCCATAATGTTTATAATAATAATACGCATTATTATACCTCATTATCAATGCATTGTTATTATTATTATTATTACTATGATTATCTGGGAACTTATAATACATGACAACAATACATGTAATTATTACGAATAATATAATAATAAATCATACTGTAATTAACAATAATAATATAATGCCAATATAAATGATGATGATGATGATGATTATGTTGTTGTTGTTGTTGTTGTTGTTGTTGTTGTTTTCCGATGCCTCCAGGATTGTTTAGGTTCGCAATAGCGGTGTTGTTGCGTTGTTGTGATGCTTCTTGCTCAGCGGGTATATATATATATACATATATACAGACATACACACACACACACACACACACACACACACATATAAAAAGCTTGGGGACCCGACGATTGTTTGTTTTGGGAAGTTTGGTAATACCAGTTTGGCAATGTGTAATGCTATTGATTAGACAAAAGTCAGTCTTTGTTGTTGGTTTTTTAATGAATGCTCCTATTAGAAAATACATAAGGATGTGGGGGAACTACAATTTCCAGAAATTGTGGGCCATCACCCCCAAATCCTGTCAGTATTTAAAGTTGGCCATGTTGGGCCTGTGTGCCAAGATTTGTTGTCGCCGGGTTCAGTGTTCTCTGGATGCAGGGTGAACTATAAATCTGGATGTAGGGTGAACTATAAATCCTGGGGTCAAAGGTCAGTCCTCCTCAAACCCCCCCCCCCCCCCCAAGTATATTCTGTTGGTCACCAGGGTTCTGTGTGCCAGTTTAGGTTCAGGTCCATCAGAGGTGTGGTTCAGAGTGCTCTTTGATTGCAGGTGAACTATAAATCCCAGGACCTATAACTCCAAAATATCCAGGCCAATTCCCCTCCAAACCCACCAATATTCAAGTTTGGGCACATTGGGTGTGCATGTGCCAAGTTTGGTCCAGATCCCTCATTGTTTGGGTTCATAGTGCGCTCTGGATGTAGGTGAACTACAACTCCCCCAAATCAAGGTGAATTTTCCCCAAAGATCTCCAATATTTTTTGCTGTTCATGGGGGCTCAGTGTGCCAAGTTTGGTCCCATTCCATCCTTGGTGGAGTTCAGAGTGCTCCTTGATTGCAGGTGAACTATACATCCCAGGACCTACATTCCCAGGACCTACAATCCCAGGACCTACACCTGAGTACTGTGTGCCAATTTAGGTTCAGGTCCATCAGAGGTGGGGTTCAGAGTGCTCTTTGATTGCAGGTGAACTATAAATCCCAGGACCTACAACTCCAAAATATCCAGGCCAATTCCCCTCCAAACCCACCAATATTCAAGTTTGGGCACATTGGGTATGTGTGCCAAGTTTGGTCCAGATCCCTCATTGTTTGGGTTCATGGTGCGCTCTGGATGTAGGTGAACTACAACTCCTATAAATCCTTCCAAAGACTTCCAGTGTGTTTTGTTGGTCATGAAGGTTCTGTGTGCCAAGTGAGTTCCAGGGCCATCATTGGTGGAGTTCAGAGTACTCTTAGATTGGAGGTGAACTACACATCCCAGTACTACAACTCCTATAAATCATGGGGAATTCTCCCCAAAGCTCTCTAGTATGTTCAGTTGCTGATCAGTTCCTCTGTTTGCTGTATGCCATAGAAAAGAATAGGAAAGGGTTAAGGGAGAGGCAGTGGGCGGGGTTATGCAAATTCCGCACCAATTGAGAGAGTCAGAAACACTGGGGTGCCTGTGGTGGAGGAAACACATACAATCTAGGATGAAATGGTCCCTGTATGGGTGGTGGACAGTGTGGTGGTGTTGGTGGAGGACATGGACAGGGATTGTACATCTTCACGGTGCTCACAATAACCTGCAATGTCATTGGAGGGAGGGCCTCTGGTGGCTCCTCATGGGGGGGATCATAGCTGCTGGTGCAAGTGGGAGCCTGTCTGTGAAAGATGGCACGCCAGCCACACACACACACATATGTTCACTTTTATTATGGATATAGATATGTTTGTATATCTACATGTGTGTGTGTATGTATACATATACACACACATACACGTACATATACACATACATATAGATATGCGTGTATATGTATGTGTATATATATACACCCATTTATATGTATATGTGTGTATGTATGTGCATATTTATATATATATGTATGTGTATATATGTATATATATAGGAATACATATGTATGTGTGTATATGTACATATATATACACACATACACATGTGTAGATGTGTCTATATACACACATACATACATATACATATATATGTGTGTGTATATGTATGTATGTGTATATATATACACCCATATATATGTACTTGTATATGTATGCGTATTTGTGTTGTGTGTGTGTGTGTGTGTGTGTGTGTGTGTATATATATATATATATATATATATATATATATATATATATACATATTTTTATATATACATATATAGGTATGTATATGTATGTGTATATACGTATATATACGAATACATATAGAAATGTGTGTATATGTGTGTATATATACACACATACATACACGTACATATACATATAGAAATGTGTGTATATGTATATGTTTATATATATACACCCATATATATATTTGTATATGTATGCATATGTGTGTGTGTATATATACATATTTATAGAAATACATATATATGTATGTATATGTATGCGTATGTGTGTATATATCCGAATACATATGCATGTGTGTATATGTACGTATATATATATACACACACATACATATGTGTGTGTATATGTATATGTGTATATATATACACCCATATATATATATATATTTGTGTGTGTGTGTGTGTGTGTGTGTGTGTGTGTATATATATATATACACATATATATTTGTGTGTATGCGTATGTGTGCATATATATTGTTGGAGATATATGTGTATGTGTATTTTGGGGGGGATTTGTGTACCCTAGAGAACAACTGCCAGAATGGTAAAATCATCCTCTCGTTCACACGCATCCACATGGGTTATGGACCCAGCACTCTTGGGCGCATATATATATACACACACACACACACATATATTTATGTATACCTATATATTTGTGTGTATACGAATGGGTATATACATATATATACGTATACATATGTATGTATATGTTTATGTTTGTGTATATATAGAGTCCAGATCCCTTCTTTCCCTTTGGCCAGAGCCCATTCTGTTTGCGCCGAAATGCAGAGGAAGCCTGAGCGGGGTTTTTCCATCCGTCCGTCCATCCGCATCCTGTCAAAACTCATTGTTTGCACAGAGAGGAATGCCACTCAATTTCCCCCTCCCTCCAATGCATTGAGATCACACTTTTGATGCTAGTCCTCTTTGTTGGGGAGCAAAAGCAAGGAAACAACAACACCAACAGCAATAATATCCTTGCTTTGGGCCAGGCCGCCCCTCCGTTGAGGCCCCGATGGATGCCCTTTGGAGGCCCCCAGTGCCCTTTTGGGTTGGCATCAGCCCCACGCTGCCCTTTGCCCGGGCTCAAGGGGCCCTTTGTTTGAGGCTCCGGAAGGGACAAAGGGCCCCAGTGTGGCTTCGGAGGCGGGCCAAGGAAGCATTCTTGGAAGGGTTGCGTGGCGGATTCTTCTTCTTTTTCCATCCACAATCATTCCTATGTACAATCCACTCTTATGATTGGGGCTTTTCCCACTCTTCGCATGCTCAGAGGCCCTCTTGCCCTGGAAAATGCGCTCTCCTATCTTCGCATGCTCAGAGACCCTCTTGGGAAAACGCACCAGTGCCATAGGCATTGGAGATATATTTTTGGGGGGAAGTGGGGTTCTCAATGTCCCCCAATGGGTCTTGTTTAGGAAAATTGGGGAGTTGATTATTTTAAATGAATATAATTGACCTGAATATTTAAATCTATTTTAATAATATTTGTACGTTGCATTGAAACAAACATTGGGAGCTGCTTTACATCTCCTGCAAGAGGGAGAAGCTGGAGCTGACAGAGGGAGCTCACCCACGCTCTCTCCCCGGATTCAAACCTCCGACCTGTCAGATGTTTGAACATCCTTGTGAGAGGCTTCTCTCGTGTCCTTGTGGGAGGTTTCTATCGTGTCCCCGCAATGGGGAGCTGGAGCTGACAGAGGGAGCTCACCCATGCTTTCCCTGGATTCGAACCTCTGACCTGTCAGATGTTTGAACATCCTTGTGGGAGGCTTCTCTCGTGTCCCCTTTGCATGGGGACACGCCCATGCTCTCTCCCTGGATTCAAACCTCCGATCTGTCGGATGTTTTGATGTTTGACCATCTTTGTGGGAGGCTTCTCTCATGTCCCTGCAATGGGGAGCTGGAGCTGACAAAGGGAGCTCACCCGCTCTCTCCCCGGATTCAAACCTCCGATCTGTCAGATGTTTGAACATCCTTGTGGGAGGCTTCTCTCGTGTCTCCTTTGCATGGGGAGCTGGAGCTGACAGAGGGAGCTCGCCCATGCTCTCTCCCTGGATTCAAACCTCTGATCTGTCGGATGTTTTGATGTTTGACCATCTTTGTGGGAGGCTTCTCTCATGTCCCTGCAATGGGGAGCTGGAGTTGACAAAGGGAGCTCACCCACACTCTCCCTGGATTCGAACCCCTGACCTGTTGGATGTTTTTATGTTTGACCATCCTTGTGGGAGGCTTCTCTCATGTCCCCTTTGCATGGGGAGCTGGAGCTGACAGAGGGAGCTCACCCGCTCTCTCCCCAGATTCGAACCTCCGACCTGTTGGATGTTTTTATGTTTGACCATCCTTGTGGGAGGCTTCTCTCATGTCCCCTTTGCATGGGGAGGTGGAGCTGATAGAGGGAGCTCACCCACGCTCTCCCCGGACCTGTCGGTCTTCAATCCTGCTGGAATATATTATCAGTAGTAATTATATTTAACACATTGGTATTACTATGTTATTATATTGTATTACATTACATTACAACATTATCATATATGTCTATATCATATATCATGAGCGTAGCACAGTCTTAGTATTATACATTCCTATATTGTCCTATACCACTATACTGCAGTATTAGTAGTAATATTATATTTATTTATTTATTTATTACTGCACTTGTAGACTGCCGTTCTCAGCCCTAGGGCGACTCACGGCGGTGTACAACATATAAAAAACAATTTACAAAAAGGCAATATCACAACAACAACAACATCACTATTAATAATACAATTACACTAAATCCTTCGCGACGTCTCATCATAGAATCACAATCCAATCTCGTTATCCATATTCCGTTCCAGTCATCGTTGCCAATTGTTATAGCACTTAGTCAAACGCCTTCTCAAACAACCACGTCTTTAGTCTCTTGCGGAATGTCATAAGGGAGGGCGCCTGTCTGATGTCTACAGGGAGGGTGCTCCACAGCCGGGGGGCCACCACCGAGAAGGCCCTCTCCCTCGTCCCCGCCAGGCGTGCCTGTGAGGCAGGCGGGATCGAGAGAAGGGCCTCCCCGGACGATCTCAAAGTCCTCGTGGGCTCATAGGCCGAGATGCGGTCAGACAGGTATTTTGGGCCAGAACCGTTTAGGGCTTTGTAGGCCAACACCAGCACCTTGAATTGGGCCCGGTAGCAGATCGGCAGCCAGTGGAGCTGGAACAACAAGGGCGTTGTATGCTCCCTGCGTCCCGCTCCTGTTAGTAACATGGCTGCCGCGCGCTGGACTAGCTGGAGCTTCCGGGCCGTCTTCAAGGGCAGCCCCACGTAGAGAGCGTTGCAGTAGTCAAGGCGGGATGTGACATGTAAAATAGGATATACAATTATTATATATTATTATATCAAAATACACATACATATATATGTATATATAGATAAGTGTTTGTGTGTGTATATATATATATATGCACACACATACATATACAAATACATATATATGGGTATATATATATATATATGCGTATATACATACATATACATACATATACACACATCCATATGTATATGTATATATACATATATACACATACATATATATGTGTGTATATGTACGTATATATACACACATACATATATAAATACATATATATGGGTGTATATATATTCACATATACATACATATATTTGTATGTGTGTGTATATATATACGAACATATACACACATCCATATGTATACGTATATATACACATACAAATATATGTGTGTGTCTGTGTGTATATATATACACACACATATACAAATACATATATATGGGTGTGTATATATATGCACATATACATACATATATTTGTACGTGACTGTATATATATATATATATGTATATGTATATGTACATATACACACTTGTATATGTATATATACATATATACACATACGTGTGTGTGTGTGTGTGTATACACATAACTAGAGAGAAAGCGAGAAATGTCCAATGATAGAATTCTTGATTCGTTTGCTAATCGCAGTGTGCAATTATTTTTAGAATTCTTATTTAATGTTTTCCCGCGCTGTGATTGGCCGAGCGTCAATGACGTCACCAGGAAATGCAGGGGAGATGTTGTGATGTGCAGCCTGCAATGGCAAGGCCGAACACTAGATGGCGGAGGAGAGCAAGGAGAAGGGAGGGTGGGTTGGATGGATGGACTCAAGGGTGCCCGCTCACTCCCTCTCTCTGTGTGTGTGTCTCCCTCTCCAGACCCCGGCTGGGCCTCCATCAACCGCGGGGTGCTGGTCTGCGACGAATGCTGCAGCGTCCACCGCAGCCTCGGGCGCCACATCTCCATCGTGAAGCACCTGCGCCACAGCCCTTGGTCCGCCACGCTCTTGCAGGTAAGGAAGGGCCCTTTAAGGAAGGGATCGGGTGCCAAAGTTAATGTTGTCATTGTTATTTTACTACTAGTAGTATTTTACTACAACTTCTGCTACTATTATTTCACTACCTATCATGATTACTTTTCTTCTACTGTTCTATTACTAATACTACTATTTCACTATTAATACTACTATTTTACTACTAGTAGTATGTTACTATAACTACTGCTACTATTATTGTTTTATTGCCTATCATTATTACTTTACTTCTACTATTATATTACTAATACTAGTATTTAACTGCTATTTTATTACTAATACTACTATTTTGCTACTAGTGTGCCATCCTTTGCTCTCCCTTTTCGGTCTCCAGATGGTCCACACGCTAGCCAGCAATGGGGCCAACTCCATCTGGGAGCATTCGCTGCTGGACCCGGCGCAGGTCCAGAGTGGAAGGCGCAAGGCCAACCCTCAGGACAAAGTCCAGTGAGTAGTATCCCTTGGGCACACATCACGGGCTTGGCTTCGAGGTCTCCTCCCCCCTTTATACAGCGGTTTCTGACCCGGTTTGGTGTCTCCACAGCCCCACCAAGTCCGAATTCATCCGCGCCAAGTACCAGATGCTGGCCTTTGTGCACAAACTCCCATGCCGTGACGACGACGGAGTGACCGCCAAGGACCTCAGCAAGGTAAGGAGCTTGGGGTCAAACTGTTGTTGTTGTTATAGAATTGGGGAACCCAGGTCCAAATCAGTGCTAAAGCTTGCTTTTACCTAACCTGACTGGGAAGGGACGAAATCTAACCCCCTTCCCATTGTCGTTAATGTTGTCATTGTTATTTTACTACTAGTAGTATATTACTACAACTTCTACTATTATTTCACTACCTATCATTATTACTTTTCTTCTACTACTATTCTATTACTAATACTACTATTTTATTACTAATACTACTATTTTACTACTAGTAGTATTTTACTATAACTATTGCTACTATTATTTTATTGCCTATCATTATTACTTTACTTCTACGATTATATTACTAATACCAGTATTTAACTACTACTATTATATTACTAATACTAGTATTTTACTACTAGTAGTAGTATTTTACAATAACTACTGCTACTATTATTATTTTATTGCCTATCATTATTATTTTACTTCTACTATATTACTAATACTAGTATTTAACTGCTACTATTTTATTACAAATAGTACTATTTTACTACTACTACTAGTATTTTACAACTTCCGCTACTATTATTTCACTACCTATCATTATTACTTTTCTTCTACTACTATTCTATTACTAATACTACTATTTTACTACTACTATTTTATTACTAATACTATTTTACTACTAGTAGTATTTTACTATAACTACTGCTACTATTATTTTATTGCCTATCATTATTACTTCACTTCTACTATTACATTACTAATAATACTAGTATTTTACTGCTACAATTTTATTACCAATACTATTTTACTAGTAGTATTTTACTACAATCACTGCTATTATTATTTGACTGCCTATCATTATTACTTTACTTCTACTATTACATTACCAATACTATTTTACTCTAGTCATATTTTACTACTATTTTACTGCTACTATTAATTGGCTTATTATTCATAGAATCATAGAATTTTTAAAAGGACATCCACCCCAACCCCATTTTGCCAGGCAGGACGACACAATCCAAACCCTCCTGACAGATGACCCTCCAGCCTCTGTTTAACAACAATAATAATAATTGTTGCTGTTGTTATTATTTTACTACTATTACTATTATTTAACTATTATTACTATTATTTTACTATTATCATTACTTTACTACTACTATTTTATTACTAACACTGCTATTATTTTACTACTAGTAGTATTTTACCTTGGGTAGTATTACTCAGTTTATTATTCATAGAATCTTAAGAGTTGGAAAGGACCCCAAAAGGCCATCAACTCCAGCCCCATTTTGCCAAGCAGGACGACACAATCAGAACCCTCCTGACAGATGATGATGATGATAATAATAATAATAATAATAATAATAATAATAATAATAATAAATAATAAATAATAGTAGAATCCTAGAGTCTCATACTTTCTGATTTCTCTCTTTAGCAACTGCATTCCAGCGTCCGGACCGGAAACCTGGAGACCTGTTTGCGCCTTCTCTCTCTCGGGGCCCAGGCCAACTTCTTCCACCCGGTAGGAAACCCCAATTTTCTGGGTTGCACGGTGGCCTCGGGCAGCAGGGTTTGTGTGGGTCAGCATCACATAGGAACCCATTTCCTTTCACGTGTACAGGAGAAAGGGACCACTCCGTTGCACGTCGCGGCCAAAGCGGGTCAGATCCTCCAAGCTGAGCTGCTAGTGGTCTATGGGGCCGACCCTGGGGCCCCTGATGTCAATGGACGGACCCCCATCGACTATGCCAGGTGAGGGCCCGCATCCTGCGCTGTCGTGTGATGCAGGGGTTAGGTCAGAGTTGTGTGATGCAAGGGTTAGTTAGGTTTGAGTTGGGGAACCCGAGTTCGAATCCTGTCCAACTTGCTTCTGCAGTTTGTTTTGGCCTGAGCCAAGTGGGAAGGGCCAAAAACTGACCCCCTTCTTTGCATTATTATTACTATTACTATTATTATTGCTGCTATAACTAGTACTATTGTACCACTACTTTACTACTGCTGTTACTATTTACTACTGTTTTACTACTATTATTTGATTCTTTTCATTGCTATTATTATTATTATTATTATTATTATTATTATTATTATTATTTTACCACACATATTATTTTATGATTACTATTATTTTACTACTATTACTATTTTACTACTAGGCCTGAGCCAAGTGGGAAGGGCCAAAACCTAACCCCCTTCTTTCCATTATTATTATTATTATTATCATCATCATCATCATCATCATCATTGCTGCTGTATTTTACTACTACTTTACTACTGCTGTTACTATTTACTACTGTTTTACTACTTTTATTTTACTATTTTCATTGCTATTATTATTATCTTTTTACCACTACTATTATTTTACCATTACTATTATTTTACTAGTACTATTACTATTTTATTAGTACTGCTTTTATTATTTTACTGCTATCTTATTACTATTATTGTACTACTAGTAGTATTTATTATTATACTAATATTATTTTCCAACTATTATTACTAGTGTTATTATTTTATTACTATTACTTATTATTATCTTACTACTATTATTTTACTACAGCTTATATTTACTATTGCTACTACTACTATTATTATTATTGCACAACGACTGTTATTGTTATTATTATTAATAATATTATCAACCTCCTTCTCCAAACAGGCAAGCCAACCAACACGAACTGGCCGAGCGGCTAGTAGAGTGCCAATACGAACTGACCGATAGGTTGGCCTTCTACCTGTGTGGACGGAAGCCAGGTCAGCAGAGGATTGGATTATTATTATTATTATTACTATTACTACTATTATTTTATCACACTGTGAGCCATAGAAAAGAATAGGAAAGGGTTAAGGGAGAGGCAGTGGGCGGGGTCATTCAAGTTCCATACCGATGGAGAGAGTCAGAAACACTGGGATGTCTGTGGTGGAGGAAACACATGCAATCTAGGATGAAATTGTCCCCGTATTAAAGCTTGTAGAAAAGAATAGGAAAGGGTTGAGGGAGAGGCAGTGGGTCATTCAAGTTCCACACCAATGGAGAAAGTCAGGAACACTGGGATGTCTGTGGTGGAGGAAACACATGCAATCTAGGATGAAATTATCCCTGTATTAAAGCCTGTAGAAAAGAATAGGAAAGGGTGAAGGGAGAGGCAGTGGGTCATTCAAGCTCCACACCAATGGAGAGAGTCAGGAACACTGGGATGTCTGTGGTGGAGGAAACACATGCAATCTAGGATGAAATTGTCCCTGTATTAAAGCCTGTAGAAAAGAATAGGAAAGGGTGAAGGGAGAGGCAGTGGGTCATTCAAGTTCCACACCAATGGAGAGAGTCAGGAACACTGGGATGTCTGTGGTGGAGGAAACACATAACATCTAGGATGAAATTGTCCCCATATTAAAGCCTGTAGAAAAGAATAGGAAAGGGTGAAGGGAGAGGCAGTGGGTCATTCAAGTTCCACACCAATGGAGAGAGTCAGGAACACTGGGATGTCTGTGGTGGAGGAAACACATGCAATCTAGGACGGAATTGTCCCTGTATTAAAGCATGTAGAAAAGAATAGGAAAGGGTGGAGAGGCAGTGGGTGGGGTCATTCAAGTTCCACACCAAGGGAGAGAGTCAGAAACACTGGGATGTCTGTGGTGGAGGAAACACATAACATCTAGGATGAAATTGTCCCCATATTAAAGCCTGTAGAAAAGAATAGGAAAGGGTGAAGGGAGAGGCAGTGGGTCATTCAATTTCCACACCAATGGAGAGAGTCAGGAACACTGGGATGTCTGTGGTGGAGGAAACACATTCAATCTAGGCCAAAATTGTCCCTGTATTAAAGCCTGTAGAAAAGAATAGGAAAGGGTGAAGGGAGAGGTAGTGAGTCATTCAAGTTCCACACCAATGGAGAGAGTCAGGAACACTGGGATGTCTGCGGTGGAGGAAACACATGCAATCTAGGATGAAATTGTCCCCATATGACCTATGTGTGTGTATATATATATATATATTTTCTCCTGTCTTTTCTTTGGCGCAGACCACAAGAACGGGCATTACATCATCCCGCAGATGGCCGACAGGTGAGGAGACCCCAAAATAGCTATTGAATATGCATTGGGCAGGAAGTCAGTGCTGCCACCCAGTGGCCAATATAAGACTTGCATGGCAGAGCTCAGGTGGGAGAAAACCAAAATAAATGTAAATAACGAATATTTCCACCTCTTACCATAGTCCGAGTTCTTTAGAAGGTCGAAAACACATGGAAATATAAGATACAATATAGGATGGGAGCAATGAGTCGCTGGGGGTCCCTTGAGGCCATCCAAACTGACCTTTTCAGGCTTTTAAACCTCCTCCTTTGTCCTTTTTCTCTCCTTTGCTGCATTTTTTCCGGAGCTCAGAGTGCGCCCAAAGTGCGTGTCGCAAAGGTATTATGATAATTCAGGTCGGGTTTGCATGCTGCCGTTTCAGCAGGATTTTGTCATAATACGTATAATTTATATTTTTGAGAGGAAGACCTGGTTGGGCCCAAATAAAGTGGATAATTATTGTATTTTATTTACTTATATTTTCTTATAATAATAATAATAATTATTATTATTATTATTTATCTAGCTTTTAAATATGTATTATTATTTATGCACTTATTTTTTAAATATTAATTATTATTAAATATTTACCAGTTTTTAACATTTATTATTTTAAATTATTATTTTTATTATTTTATTATTAAATATTTGCTTACTTATTTTCAAATGTTTATTATTATTTTATTATTATTAAAAGATTTAATTACCTATTTTAAAATATTTACTTAGTTATATTTAAATATTATTTTATTATTAAATATTTACTTATTTATCTTTAAGTATTTACTTCCTTATTTTCAAACATTTATTATTACTATTATTTTATTAAATATTGACTTACCTATTTTTCAAGTATTTACTCACTTATATTTAAATATTATTTTATTATTAAATATTTACTTATTTATCTTTAAGTATTTACTTCCTTATTTTCAAACATTTATTATTACTATTATTTTATTAAATATTGACTTACCTATTTTTCAAGTATTTACTCACTTATATTTAAATATTATTTTATTATTAAATATTTACTTATTTATCTTTAAGTATTTACTTCCTTATTTTCAAACATTTATTATTATTATTTTATTATTAAATATTGACTTACCTATTTTTAAATATTTACTCACTTATATTTAAATATTATTATTTTATCAAATATTTACTTATTTTAAAATATTTATTTATTTTCAAACATTTATTATTATTAAATATTAATTTACCTATTTTTAAAATATTTACTCATATTTAAATATTATTTTATTATTTTATTAAATATTGACTTATTTTAAAATATTTATTTACTTATTTTCAAACATTTATTATTATTAAATATTGACTTACCTATTTTTAAATAGTCACTCACTTATATTTAAATATTATTTTTATTATTCTATTATTAAATATTGATTAACTTACTTTTAAATATTTACTTACTTATTTTCAAACGTTTATTATTATTAAATATTGACTTACCTATTTTTAAATATTTATTCACATATTTAAATATTATTTTTATTATTTTATTATTAAATATCTACTTATTTATTTTAAGTATTTACTTCCTTATTTTCAAATATTTATTATTATTATTATTAGTATTATTATTACATTCAGACTTACCTATTTTTAAATATTGACTTCCTTATTTTTAAATATTTATTATTATTATTTTATTAATACTATTATTACATACTGACTTACCTATTTTTAAATATTTTTTTTGAAATATTTACTTACTTATTTTCAAACATTTATTATTATTAAATATTGACACCTATTTTTAAATATTTATTATTATTTTATCATTATTGTTGCATATTGACTTTCCCCTTTTATTATTATTATTATTATTATTATTATTATTATTATTATTGATTCTGAAGGGCCGCAGCCATAGTATTCTGGATTCCTATGATCCATTTCAAGGGTGGTTGCAATATCTTTTCATGATATATCTCATGCAAAGACCAATCCTTGTTGACGTAGGATCTTTGGTGCAATGGGACCATTATTCCCAATGGAATGAACACCAAGGGGACGATACTCTCTTCCTTCCTTCGTTTTCTCTCCTTCGTTTTCGTTTTCCCCGTTCGTCCATTTGCAGATCCGCTTAACCGGTCACCTTCCCTTTCCTTTTGCAGCTTGGACCTCTCCGAATTGGCCAAAGCGGCCAAGAAGAAGCTACAGGCGGTGAGTCGCTTTAGATTCAAACTCGGGACAACTTTAAGTCTTTGGGTCCGAATTCGAGACGGAAAGGATTTCACGGCTGTTTCTCGCTCGTTTCTCTTCCAGCTCAGCAACCGCCTCTTCGAGGAACTCGCCATGGACGTCTACGACGAAGTGGACCGCCGGGAGAACGATGCCGGTGAGGAAATAACAACAACAACAATCTAGTCCAATATTGTAATGCAATCATAATAATAATACTTGGACACGTTCTCTCCCAAAGTCTGGCTCACGACGCAGAACCACAGCACTTTGGTGACCGAACGCAGCGCCGTCCCCTTCCTCCCCGTCAATCCAGAATATTCTGCAACACGCAACCAGGTGAGGGATCATGGGAGTGGTAGTCCAGATTTGGCTGGAACCCCGCCCTGAACTCTGCACGGGCTCAGAGGCTTCTGTTGCCTTGGCTGTCCCCCTCTTGCAGGGCCGCCAGAAACTGGCCCGCTTCAATGCCCGGGAGTTTGCCACCCTCATCATCGACATCCTGAGCGAGGCCAAGCGCCGGCAGCAAGGGAAGGGCCTCACCAGCCCCACAGGTCAGCGGGGGACTCCTTTCTTCCTTCCTTCCCTCCCTCCCTCCCTCCCTCCCTCCCTCCCTCCCTCCCTCCCTCCCTCCTTCCTTCCTTCCTTCCTTCCTTCCTTCCTTCCTTCCTTCCTTCCTTCCTTCCTTCTTTGACCCACAGAGAGACGCAGGTAATATTACTATTATCATTATCATATTATTAATATTAATATTATTTCCTTCCTACCTTCCCTCTTTCCTTCCCTCCTTCCCACACTCTCTCCTTCCTTCTTTCCTGCCTTCCTTCTGTCCATCCCTATTTCTCTCCATCCTTCCTTGTTCACTCCTTCCCTCCTCCCTTCCTTCCCTCCCTCCCTCATTCCTTCCTTCTCTATTTCCCATCCTTCCTTCCCTCCCCTCTTTCTCAACTTCCCTCCCTCCCTCCCTCCCTCCTTCCTTCCTTCCTTCCTTCCTTCCTTCCTTCCTTCCTTCCTTCCTTCCTTCCTTCCTTCTATCCATCCTTCTTTACATCCTTCCTTCCTTCACTCCTTTTCTCCTCCCTTTTTTCTTTATTTCTTTCTTTCCTTCCTTCCTTCCTTCCTTCCTTCCTTCCTTCCTTCCCTCCCTCCCTCCCTCCCTCCCTCCCTCCCTCCCTCCCTCCCTCTCTCCTTCCCTCATTCCTTCCTTCTCTGTTTCCTATCCTTCCCTCCCTTCTTTCTCTCCTTCCACTCTTCCTTCCTTCCTTCCTTCCTTCCTTCCTTCCTTCCTTCCTTCCTTCTATCCATCCTTCTTTCTCTCCAACCTTCCTTCACACTTTTCCTCCTCCCTTTTTTCTTTCCTTCCCTCCCTCCCTCCCTCATTCCTTCCTTCTCTATTTCCCATCCTTCCTTCCCTCCCCTCTTTCTCAACTTCCTTCCTTCCTTCCTTCCTTCCTTCCTTCCTTCTATCCATCCTTCTTTACATCCTTCCTTCCTTCACTCCTTTTCTCCTCCCTTTTCTCCTCCCTTTACATCCTTCCTTCCTTCCTTCCTTCCTTCCTTCCCTCCCTCCCTCCCTCTCTCCTTCCCTCATTCCTTCCTTCTCTGTTTCCTATCCTTCCCTCCCCTCTTTCTCTCCTTCCACCCTTCCTTCCTTTCTTCTATCCATCCTTCTTTCACTCCAACCTTCCTTCACACCTTTCCTCCTCCCTTTTTTCTTTCCTTCCTTCCTTCCTTCCCTCCCTCATTCCTTCCTTCTCTATTTTCCATCCTTCCTTCCCTCCCCTCTTTCTCTACCTTCTTCCTTCTCTTTCCTTCCTTCTTTCTGTCCCTCCCTCCCGCCCTCCCTACCTTCCTTCCTTATTTTTCTCCATCCTTCCTTCACTCCTTTCATCCATCCATTTCTCTTTCCTTCTCTGCTCCCTCCTCTCCTTCCTTCCCTCCCTCCTTCCTTTTCGCCTTTCCTCCCTCCCTCCCTTCCTTATTTTTCTCCATCCTTTCTTCACTCTTTTCATCCTTTCCTTCTCTACTTCCTTTCCTCCCTCTCTTCTCCCCTCCCTCCCTCCCTTCCCTCCTTCCCTCCTCTCTTCTCTCCTTTCCTTCCTTCCTTCCTCCCTCCCTTCTTTCCTTCCTTCCTTCCTTCCTTCCTTCCTTCCTTCCTTCCTTCCTTATTTTTCTCCACCCTTCCTTCTCAACTTCCTTCCTTCCCACCTTTCTTTCCTTCTTTCCTTCCTTCCTTCTCTACTTCCCTTCTTGTTTCCTTCCCTTCTTCCCTCCCTCCCTCCCTCCCTCCCTCCCTCCTTCCTTCCTTCCTTCCCTTCTTTCTCTCTCTCCCTCCTTCCCTCCCTCCATCCCTCCTTCCTTCCTTCCTTCTTCCCCTTCAGAGCCCTTGGACTCTTCCTCCTCCCTCCACGGGGGCCCCAGTGACCTGGACGACCAGCACGACTACGACAGCGTGGCTTCCGACGAAGACGCCGACCAGGAGCCCCTGCGCAACGCCAGCAACGCCGCCGGGCGCAACAACCGCGCACGAGTGAGAAGGGGGGGGGGCGGGCCCTGAGTTTTGGGGGGGGGGAAGCAGTGGAGTCCCCCATGGTTTGGGTTCAAAAGACACTTCCCCTCCATTACCTCCTCCCTTCCACCTTTCCTTCCTCTCTTTCATTTCTTCTCTCCTTCATTTCTTTTTCTCCTCCTTTTCCTTCCTTTACCTTTTCCTCCTCCATCTTCTATTTCCCATTCTTTTCTTCTTTTCTCTTTCTTTGTGCTCACCTCCTTCTTCCTCTTCCTTTTCGTATTCCTCCTTCCTCCATCTTCCCCTTCTTCATCTTCCCCTCCTTTCTCTTCTGTTTCTCATCTTTCTTTTCTCTTTCTTCCTCCATGTTCTTCTCCTTCATCCCTTTCTCTTATTCTTCCTTTCTCAATTCATCTTCCTCCTTCCACTTTTCATCCCCTCTTTCTTTCTCTCCTTTTCTCCTTTACTTCCTTCTCCATCTCTCCTTTCTTATTCTTCTTTCTTTTCTCATCCTTCCACTTTGTTTTCACCTTCCTCTTCCTCCTCGTTCCCCTTCTTCTTCATCATCCTCTCCTTTCCCTTCTGTTTCTCATCCTTCTGTTCTCCTTCTTCATTTTTCTTATTCCTCCATTCTCTCCTTCCACTTCCTTCGCCTCCTTCCTCCATCTCCTTCCCCTTCTTATTCCTCTCCTCTCTCTTCTCCTTCCTCTTCAGTTTCTCATCCTTCTCCTTCTTCTCTTTCCCTTCAATCTCTCCTTCCATTTCCTTCGCCTCCTTCCTCCATCTCCTTCTTCATCTTCCTCTTCTTTCCCTTCTGTTTCTCATCCTTTCGTTCTCCTTCTTCCCTTTCTCGTCTTCCACTTCTTTCACCTCCTTCCTCCATCTCCTTCCCATTCTTCATCTTCCTTTCCTTTCTCTTCTCCTTCCTCATCTGTTTCTCATCCTTCTCTTCTTCTTCCCTTTCTCTTCTTCTTCCTTGGTTCTCTCCTTCCACTTCCTTTTCGTCTTCCCCTTCACTTCCTTCCTCCATCTCCTTCCCCTTCTTCATCTTCCTCTCCTTTCCCTTCTGTTTCTCATCCTTCTCTTCCTCTTCCTTTCTTCTCTTCACCTTCTTCTTCCTCTCCTTTCTTTCCTCTTCTTCCTCTCCTTCTGGGGCGATTCTCAGAACCATGGGAATTGTAGTTTAGCACCAACCTTCTTTGGCAGAGAAGGCCAAAGACCACGCATCTCCCAGGTGGTTAAAGTGGGTTAACACGGTGGTTGAAGTGGGTTAATTCAGCAGTGCGGACGCGCCTTTTGTGTGTCCCCCCCCCCCCCTCAACCCAGAGCATGGACTCCTCGGACCTGTCGGAGGGCCCCATCTCACTGCAGGAGTTCCTGGAGGTCAAGAAGGCCCTCTCCGCCTCCGAGGCCAAAGTCCAGCAGCTCATGAAGGTCAACAACAGCCTCAGCGACGAGCTCCGGCGGCTCCAGAGGGAGATCCACAAGCTGCAGTCGGAGAACCTGCAGATCCGGCAGCAGGCGGGGAACGTCCACCCGGCCTCGGCCTCGGTGGCCCCCGTGGCGGCGGAGCGGCCGGAACACGGGCACGGCGTGGCCCCTCCCCTTGGGGCCCCCCACCGCCGAGACCGACACGCCTTCTCCATGTACGAGCCGGGCACCGGCGGGGCCCTCAAGCCCTTCGGGCAGCAGCCCATGGAGGAGCTGGTGGGGCGCCTGCAGCCCTTCCACCCCGGGGTGAGTGGCCGAGTGGGGGGTCAATGGGGAGGACGGCCGCACTACAACTCCCATCGTCCACAAGCGCAGGGGAGGGTCCGCCTGGCATGGAATGTCGCTTTAGAGAACGACAAGTTATCATCCTCATCATGAATTGATTACCTGCCTCTCGCTACAGCTCCATAGTAACAATAATAATAATAATAATAATAATAATAATAATAATAGTAATGATTGCCCACCCCTTTCTGCACCTCAACTACAATAGTAGTAATAACAATAATGGATTTATTTCCTGCCTCTCCCTGCAGCTCAACAACAACAATAATAGTAATGAATTGCCCATCTCTCCCTGTCATATAATAATAATAATAATAATAATAATAATAATAATAGTAATAGTAACGATTGCCCACCTCTCTCTGCGCCTCAACTACAATACTAGTAATAACAATAATGGATATATTACCTGCCTGTCCCTATGACTCAATAGTAGCAATAATAATAATAATAATAATAATAATAATAATAATAATAGCCCAACTCTCCCTTTGACATAGTAGTAGTAGTAGTAGTAGTAGTAGTAGTAGTAGTAGTAGTAATAGATTTATTTCCTGCCTCTCGCTGAAGCTCAACAACAATAATAATAGTAATGAATTGCCCATCTCTCCCTGTGACACAATAATAATAATAATGATAATGATAATAGTAATGATTGCCCGCCTCTTTCTGCGCCTCAACTACAATAGTAGTAGTAATAACAATAATGGATTTATTACCTGTCTCTCTCTATGACTCAATAGTAATAATAATAATAATAATAATAATAATAATAATAATAGATTTATTACCTGTCTCTCCCTGCAGCTCAGCAATAACAACAATAATAGTAATGGATTGCCCATCTCTCCCTGTCACATAATAATAATAACAACAACAACAACAACAACAACAACAATGGATTTAATTCCTGCCTCTCTCTGCGGCTCAACAATAACAATAATAGTAATGAATTGCCCCTCTCTCACTGTCACATAATAATAATAATAATAATAATAATAATAATAGTAATAGTAATAGTAATGATTGCCCACCTCTCTCTGTGCCTCAACTACAATAGTAGTAATAACAATAATGGATTTATTACCTGCTTGTCCCTATGACTCAATAGTAGTAGTAATAATAATAATAATAATAATAATAATAATGGATTTTTTCATGCCTTTCCCTGTGGCTCAACAACAAAAACAATAATAGTAATGAATTGCCCATCTCTCCCTGTGACATAATAATAATAATGATAATGATGATAATGATAATAATAGTAATGATTGCCCACCTCTCTCTGCACCTCAACTACAATAGTAGTAATAACAATAATTGATTTATTTCCTGCCTCTCCCTCCAGCTCAACAACAATAATAGTATTGAATTGCCCATCTCTCCCTGTGACACAACAACAACAACAATAATAATACATTGATTGCCCGTCTCTCTTTGTGCCTCAACTACAATAGTAGTAATAAAAATAATGGATTTATTACCTGCCTGTCCTTATGAATCAATAGTAATAATAATAATAATAATAATAATAATAATAATAATGGATTTATTTCCTGTTTCTCCCTGCAGCTCAACAACAATAATAATAGTAATGAATTGCCCATCTCTCCCTGTGACATAATAATAATGAAAATGATAATAATAGTAATGATTGCCCACCTCTCTCTGCGCCTCAACTACAATAGTAGTAATAACAATAATGGATTTATTTCCTGCCTCTCCCTGCAGCTCAACAACAACAACAATAATAATAGTAATGAATTGCCCATCTCTCCCTGTGACATAATAATAATAATGATAATGATGATAATGATAATAATAGTAATGATTGCCCGCCTCTCTCTGCGCCTCAACTACAATAGTAGTAATAACAATAATGGATTTATTACTTGCCTGTCCCTATGACTCAATAATAATAATAATAATAATAATAATAATAATAATTATTACTATTATTAATAATAAAAATAATAAAATATTAATAATATTATTAATAATAATAATGAATTTATTACCCGCCTCTCCCTGCAGCTCAACAACAATAGTAGTAGTAATAATAATATTAATTAATTTATTACTTGTCTCTCCCTCCAGCTTAATAATAATAATAGTAATAATAATATTATTACTAATGTATTACCTGCTTATTCTTCATTTCTGTGCCGTTTAGGAGATGGACGACGATGCCCTGTACTCGGTTCACACGCAGGCCTCCATTTACCGGGTGAGTCGTTATCGTCATCTCCACCATGTTTTTAAGGGGAGGGCAAATCCTCGTAGCGCCCCCCCGACCCCCGACCCCAGGTCTCTTGTGGGTCTGACTCCCGCTCTTCTCTCCCCGCTCAGATCCGGAAGGGCGGCTCCATCTCCTCAATGCCCTTCCCGCCGTCTTCCCCGCTGGTCTCCTGCCCCACAGACGGAGGGCGGCACATGGTGAGTTTTTTTTCGGGGGGGTGGTATTCTGGGGGCAGGGTAAACGTTTGCCCCGTGACTCCTCCCCCTTTCTCCTCCTCTTCTTCTTTCCAGACTGGAAAACTGGATCGGCACGGGAGCGGAACGGACAGCGACTACGACAACACGCAAGGAGGGGACTTGCCCTTGAGGTATCCCTGCGGAGGTTGACTATGGCCCCACCCCTTTTGACTGTGACCCCACCTCTTTGATGGTAGCCACACCCCCTTTTGGGCTGTGCTCCCACCCCTTTTACTGGGGCTCCACCTTTTTTACGATGGCCCTGCCCTCTTTTAAGTATGGCCCCGCCCCTATTGACTATAGCCCTCTTTACTCTTATAATGATTCAGTTTCTTCTTTTATCTTGGCTGGGACTTTCTGTGTTCTGTTTAACCTTTGTACAGACACTGAGACACACTTCTGTATAACAAAGTAACACAGTTTATTTATAACTTCTGGCTCCAACGCTTGTGGTTACATTTGTGTTTTGTTGCAATCTTGAGGCTTTCAGTCAGTATAATATACTTGGTTTACTTTTCTGAAATAGACTTTCAATGTTTCACATTCACAAACATGTTACTTGCTGTACACACTCTTGACTGAAATTATATTCTGACTAAAGCACCACTGGCTTTCTTTATGTTTCTAAAACTTGAGCTCTATTTAAGTAACTGCTTCTATATATCAGAAGTCTTTAACACATCTTCATAACTGCTTATTTCTAACAGGAGTTCCTAACTCTTTTCTCTCACAGAAGTTCCTGTCTCTCACAAACAGGAATCCCTAACTCACTTCACAAACAGCAATTCCTAACTAACTCTTTTGTCTCTCTAACTGCCTGTTTTTAAACTTTGGCTCCGCCCCCTTGAAATGTTCAGCTCTCTCTCTCTCTCTCCAACTGTCATTTTGGCCTAGCAGCCTTTTCAAATCCTGGGCCTACGCTAATCTGCATATGACCAATCGGCTTCCATATGCAAATGAATCCTATCTCTGCTGTTGCTACCCTATCTGTGCCTATTCTTCCCTATCTGCCATATGTAAACATAGAGCTATACACCAAAAATTTAACATAGAGTAGCAATTTCACTACACCGCCCCTTTTGACTATGGCCCCACCCCTTTGACTGTGTGCCTGCCCCCTGTACGGTGGCTCCACCCCTTTTGAGTCTACCCACCCCTTTTGACTGTGATCCCGCCCTTTTGTCGATGGCCCTGCCCCACATGACTGTGGCCCCACCCCTTTCGACTGTGACTCCATCCCTTTGACGGTGGCCCCGCCCCTTTTAGTATGGCCCCACCCCTTTTGACTGTTTTCCTTCCTCCCGGCTCCCAGCATGGACGGGAAGCGCTTCCTGGACCTGGCCAAAGACGAGGATTTGCACCCGGAGCCGGACGCCCTGGAAGGGGACCTGGACCCGGGCCTGCCCAGCACGGAGGACGTCATCCTCAAGACGGAGCAAGTGACCAAGAACATCCAGGAACTCCTCCGCGCTGCCCAGGAGTTCAAGCACGACAGGTCAGGAAGCCCTTTGGCCGAGTCGGGGGGGCACGGGGAGAGAGGGGGGGCCGCAGGAGCACCCCCAGGACACCACACACACACACACACCCCTTTGTGGCAATTATTGATAAATAAGAATAGGAATAAAAATAATAACTATTTTATTTATTACCGGCAATGGCTCATAGTGTGTGTGTGTGTATAGGTATATATATATAGAGAGAGAGAGTGAGTAAATTTTTAGTGGATTGCACATTAATGGCTACACACACACACACTAATATAACAATAACAAAAAAATATAACAACAATAATATAAAATTTATTTATTACCTGCCTCTACGTGGCATGTATGTGTGTGTGTATGTATATATATGTGTGTGTGTGTGTGTGTGTGCGCGTGTATCTTCTATATAAATAAAAATGTAATGTTTGTTTGTGTGATTAACATAACTCAAAAACCACTGGACGAATGGACATCAAATTTGGACACAAGACACCTCTCAGGCCAACGAGTGACCATCACCCATAAAAACACAGCAGAAGGGACTTAAAAAGCCAAAAAACAAACAAAAACACATTACAACATATGCGCGAAGCTATACACACACACACACACACGCAAACACACATATATACACATATACACACACAAAACACATATAGACAGACTGGGCCACAGCAACGCATGGCAGGGGACAGCTAGTGTGTGTGTGTATATATATATATGTGTGTGTGTGCGTATATATATATGTGTGAGTGTGTATGTATGTGTGTATATATATGTGTGTGTATGTATGTGTGTGTGTATGTATGTATGTGTGTGTGTGTATATATATATATATATACACACATACACACACACACACATATGTAAACACACATATATATACAAAACACATATAGACAGACTGGGTCACAGCAACGCATGGCAGGGGACAGCTAGTGTGTGTGTGTGTATATATATGTGTGTGTATATATATGTGTGTGTTTACATATGTGTGTGTATATATATACATATACATACATACACACATATATACACATACACACATATGTAAACACACACATATATATACACACACAAAACACATATAGACCGACTGGGCCACAGCAACGCATGGCTGGGGATAGCTTATATACATATAAATATACATACATATACATATATACACACACACATACAGATATACATATTTATTACCTGCCTCACCTCACAGTTCAAGGTGGAGCACAACAGTTAGAATAGATAAAACAATAATAATAATATTTGTTAAGCAACAATCATAATAATAATATCTATAAGTCAATTATGGATCGACGTGGGTGTCTTTTCTGGCCCTTACTCTGTCCCTCTCCCCCCAGCAGCTTCGTTCCCTGTTCGGAGAAGATCCACGCCGCCGTCACGGAAATGGCCTCCCTTTTCCCCAAGGTAGGAAAGAAACATGGGATATGTAATCCATAATATGAATCCATATAATATATATACTCCCCTCCGTATCCCAAATGTTGGCTCTCCGTTGAGCTGCTCCTCAACTTCCGTCCTTTGCAGAAACCAGCGCTGGAGACGGTCCGCAGCTCCCTGCGGCTGCTCAACGCCAGCGCCTTCCGCCTGCAGAGCGAGTGCCGCAAAACGGTGCCGCCCGAGCCGGGGGCGGCCGTGGACTACCAGCTCCTCACCCAGCAGGTCATCCAGTGCGCCTACGACATCGCCAAGGCCGCCAAGCAGCTGGTCACCATCACCACCCGCGAGAAGAAGCAGTGAAAGCGCCCGGTCGGGGGGGAGCGGACACTTGTTCTGTACCCCAGGCCCCTCTTGACCCTGCGACCTATCCTCTGCGAGTCTGGATCACCTTGTGAGTATGGAGGACACCCGTCCCCAACGTGTCCCGTGGTTTGGCCATGTAAATACCCCATAACCCGAAGGCAGGGGTGCCCTCCTGTACCCCGGCTTGAATGTGGCGACCACGAAGGGACCCCTGTTGTGAATGTGGCGACCACGAAGGGACTCACGAAGGGACCGTCCTTGGCTCACTCAAAGGGCTGGATTGCTTCCCCGCCCCCTCACCAACACTTGGTGGGTTGACCGTGTAAATATCCCCTAACCCAAAGGGGGCTCCAATTCTGTACCCCAATATATCCATGGGCAACACCACTGGGATGGACGGCTCATCCGAGGACCGTTCCGCCACAATACTTGATGGGTCTGCAATGTAAATAAATACCCCGTAACCCCAAGGAAAGGGGGCTCTCTTCCTCTACCCCACATCTCAATGGAAGTGTCCTTTGCCCAGGGTTGGGTTAGTAGGAGTATGGGGGGAGCTTTCCAAATGTACCCCTTACGCCATAGTTTGGCCACATAAACACCCCATAACTCAGGAGGGGGATTTCCTTCTATCTCATCCATGACCCAAAGGGATCGTCCACCCACGTTCCCAAGGGGGGAACTCTCTATCTGTAACCCACATCTCTTTCTATGGGGCACTGTGACCCCATCGGAAGTGTCCTTCACCCCTTCTTCTCTGTGGGAGCCTCAATGGAAGTGTCCTTGCAATTAGGGCTGGATTACCCTTAATGAGTCATTTGGGGGGCAGCCCTCCCCATATGCTGTGGTTTGGGGTGCCCCATGCTATGTAAATACCCCACTAACCCATTCCCCGGACCCCCTTCTAACCGATCCATTGGACTCCGCGACCCCAATGGAAGTGTCCTTACCCTTCAGACAGCTCATTGGGGGGCAGGGGGACACTATCCCCCCTTCTCCGTGGGGCCGAAGCGATGTAATACATAATGTAAATACCCCATAACGCAATGCGCGGTGTGAGGCTCCGTCTTCGGACCTGACCCCAATTAGGGCAGTTTCGGGACTCGCAATGGGGAGCCCCCTCCCAAATCGTTCGCTCCCCCATATATAGTGCGTGGAACTGTATGTATGTGTACCTCCCTCCTCCTGTGCATTATATATATATATATGTATGTATAGATCTATACATATATATTACCAAGCCACTGTATTTATCTCTCGTCTCTCAATAGTGTTAACACTGGAAAAAAAATAAAATTCAGGGTGCTGCCAAGACTTAACTCCCCCCAAAACCTTCCAATTTCCCCCCGCCACCCGCCCGGCCATCTTTCCCCCCTCTTTCCTGTTATGTTTACCCTGAGGGAAAACTGGGGTCAATGACCACTGACCGATGGACTTGGGGTCCGAGCGTTGCGCCGGAATCCTTTTTGGTCTTGTAAATAAAACGGAGATGTGAGCATCGGAAAAGTTCGGATCGTGATGTGTTGATTTTGCTTCACAAAGGATGGTCTCAGGCACAAGGTACGTGCCCGCAGATATCACGCTCAGGGGTTGTTTACCTAGGAAAATATACTTTATTGAGTAGCAAAACAAGGGGGAAAAATAGTAGGAAAAGCGGATTACGGCGTGGAGGAGCCGGCTCCTCCGAAGGCAACGTGTTTCCCTTCTTAGGTAGGCCGAACCGGGTTCAAAGACCCTCAAAGCGGGGTCCGGGTTTTAGTCCGAACTGTCGCTGGACGTAGAGACCGGGATTTCCTGCTGCTTCGGCCGCTTCTTGCGCCGAATCTGCGAGGACAGCAGCCGCCGCTTGATGACCGCTGCAGAGGAAGGAGATGGAAAACATGGCCTGGGATTGCAACTCCCATCGTTCTGCATAGTGTACTTTTCGAATCGTTATTGCTATTACAGTAGTCTCGCTTATCCAACCTTCGCTTATCCGACATGTCGGATAAGCGAGACTACTGTATTTATAACGTGATCCGCTTTGAGACTCATTTCAGCATATTACTGTTATTATTATTAATATATAATAATATGCATTATTATTTATAATAATACATTACTGACCATGATAATTACACTACGTAACACTATATTTGTTCCTTTTTTGGCCGTGAATTTGAACCAAAACCCGGTATATGGGTCCTTCTCCGTATATCGACGTATTTAATAATCATATAAATAATAATTATGTATGTCATGATATATATAATCAGGACAGTAAATAAAGAGGAATGCTCAAACAACAAGGGGAATTCCAGACTGGAAACAATCAGGACCAGTTAACAGCTCCCAACAAAGGATTCCCCCAGGCAGGAAGCAACCTTGCTTTGAAGTTTTCAAGATCATTCAACGCACATCAAGTTGGCCAATGGCAATGTTCACACTTGCCTCCAACAGACAAGAGTTCTTTCTCCCATCCTGGACATTATTCTAAAGATAATGGCAGTAAGCAGCCAGACCTTGAAGCTGCAAAACTATTAAAATGCTAACAACAACAACAATACTTTATACCCCGCTACCATCTCCCCAAGGGACTCAGTGCGGCTTACATGAGGCCGAACCCACAACACAATAATACAAGCAATAACAACAACAATACATGCAATTAAAATAAATCACGTAGAAAATAACATGAGCATTGACAATAGTACAACACACTTTTTAAATGGCAACATTCACACCTACCTCCAACAGACATGAGTTCTTCCTCCCACCCTGGATATTTTTCCAAAGATAATGTCAGTAAGCAGCCAGACCTTGAAGCTGCAAAGCTATTAAAGGCTAATTAAGGTGACCAACGGCAACATTCACACCTACCTCCAACAGACATGAGTTCTTTCTCCTACCCTGGACATTATTCCACAAATATATAAACCCTTATTAATAACTCTTTATTACTATTTATTATCAATAATAATAATAATAATAAATTGTTGTTATGGCTGGTTGGCCATCTGTTGGGGGTGCTTTGATTGTGCTTTCCTTGCATGGAAGAAGGCGTTTGAACTGGACTCACCAGCCACAGTCTCGCGGTCCTCCTCTCCGCTGACCGTCCAGTAGAGGCTTCGCCCGCGGCGGCATTTGCGGTGGAGGCGGGTGTAGAGGACGGCCAGGGTCAGCGCCACCAGCAGGAAGGTCAAGGCGCTGGCGGCCCAGGCGGCCTCCTCCGTCCGAGGCGTCGGGACGCGGACCCCCTTCCGAATGACCTCCCCTGCCTTCCCCTGCTGCGCTTTGGACTCCTCTGGGCACCGGCATCCCGGCCTGGCCTCTGGGGTCGAGACAGGGGTCGAGACGGGGGTCTCAGGCTTCGATACGGGCGGAATCGTCGTCATCATCTCCGGTTGACCGGTCAAACGTCCGAATCCACCCAAAAGCTGCTTTGGCCAATTCGAGGCCCCCTGACGGTGCCGCCTTGTTCGAAATAGGTTCTGCGAGACCTGTTTACAAAGAAGAAATACCCTCAGTCCCATCCCTTTGATGGGAGAACTCATAACAGGGGAACTCCAGACAAGAAACCATCAGGGACAGCTAACTACCTCTCAACAAAGGATTGCCCCAGGCAGTAAGGAGTCACATGCGAAACGCCAGGAGAGAATACTACCAGTATTTAAAAAGGCTGAAATCATAACAGGGGAACTCCAGACAAGAAACCATCAGGGACAGCTCATCACCTCTCAACAAAGGATTCCCCCAGGCAGTAAGAAGTCACATGCGAAATGCCAGGAGGGAATACTACCAGTATTTAAAAACTCTGAAATCATAACAGGAGAACTCCAGACAAGAAACCATCAGGGACAGCTAATCACCTCTCAACAAAGGATTCCCCCAGGCAGTAAGAAGTCACATGCGAAACGCCAGGAGGGAATACTACCAGTATTTAAAAACTCTGAAATCATATCAGGAGAACTCCAGACAAGAAACCATCAGGGACAGCTAATCACCTCTCAACAAAGGATTCCCCCAGGCAGTAAGGAGTCACATGCGAAACGCCAGGAGAGAAAACTACCAGTATTTAAAAACAATAAATAAGACAGTGACAAGAAAGCTGTTCTAGTCTCCACTAAGTCTTCAGGCAGTCCCCAACTTGTTGTTGTTGTTGTGGTTCTTCATGTCAATTGGAATATTTACTATTCTTAGGGAGGGAATAATGGACTATTTGCCTTTTTTTGGCCTCCATCTTACCTTAAGACGGCGGAAACCGAAGTCCTCATAAGCTGACACGCTATAAAAGAGGAAAAATATTATTATTACTATTACTATTACTATTACTATTATTATTATTATTAAAACCATTAATTATATCCTGTCTTTCTCCCCATAAGGACTCAGTGCTTATTGTATTGTCGAAGGCTTTCAAGGCCAGAATCACTGGGTTGCTGTGAGTTTTCCAGGCTGACTGGCCATGTTCCAGCAGCATTCTCTCCTGACGTTTCACCCACATCTATGGCAGGCATCCTCAGAGGTTGTGAGGTCTGTTGGAAACTAGGAAAATTGGGTTTTTATATATCTGTGGAATGTCCAGGTTGGGAGAAAGAACAACATTCAAAAACAGGGGAACTCCAGACAAGAAACCATCAGGGACAGCTAATGACCTCCCAACAAAGGATTTCCCCAGGCAGTAAGAAGTCACACGCGAAACGCCAGGAGAGAATACTACCAGTATTTAAAAACAATAAATAAGACAGTAACAAGAAAGCTGTTCTAGGCTCCACTAAGTCTTCAGGCAGTCCCCAAGTTGTTGTTGTTGTTGTGGTTCCCAGGAGAGAATACTACCTGTATTTAAAAACTCTAAAATCATAACAGGAGAACTCCAGACAAGAAAGCATCAGGGACAGCTAATCACCTCCCAACAAAGGATTCCCCCAGGCAGTAAGAAGACACACGTGAAACATCAGGAGAGAATACTACCAGTATTTAAAAACTCTAAAATCTTAACAGTAAATAAAGAGAGGGGAACTCCAGACAAGAACCCATCAGGGACAGCTAATCACCTCTAAACAAAGGATTCCCCCAGGCAGTAAGAAGTCACACGCGAAACGTCAGGAGAGAATACTACCAGTATTTAAAAACTAAAATCCTAACAAGAGAACTCCAGACAAGAAACCATCAGGGACAGCTCATCACCTCCCAACAAAGGATTCCTCCGGGCAGTAAGACATCAAACCTTGAAAACTGCTAGGCCATTAAATGCTCATCAAGGTGGCCAATTCCATTATCTGTGGAATAATGTCCAGGGTGGGAGAAAGAACAACATTCAAAAACAGGGGAACTCCAGACAAGAAGCCATCAAGGACAGCTAATTACCTCTCAACAAAGGATTCCCCCAGGCAGTACAAAGTCACACGTGAAACATCAGGAGAAAATGCTTCTTGAACATGGCCATAGAGCCCAAAAAACTTACAGCAACTCAATGCTTATTCTTTTCTTTCTGAGTTAGAGGATACAACTTACCAATATGCAAACCTTCCCTTGTCCCCCCATATCCACAGGTTCCCATCATCCACAGCTGAGTAAATACAAGCAAATATTACCTTTCTTTTTACCTTTTATAGGTGACTCCTATCATCCACTCACAAGGGATATGAATTGTTGTCATTCAGATATATATGTGTGTGTGTGTATATATAAATATATACACACACATATATATGTATGTATATATGTGTGTGTGTATATGTGTGTATGTATGTATGTGTGTGTGTATATATATATATACAAACACACATATATCTGAATGACTACAATTCACACACACCACATATATGTGTATATATGTGTATATATGTGTGTATATATATGTATATATATGTGTGTGTGTATATATGTGTGTGTGTGAATGTGTGTGTGTATATATATATATATATATACACACACACATATATATTTGAATTGCTACAATTCACACACACACCACATATATATGTGTATATATGTATATATGTGTATACACACACATATGTGTGTGTGTGTGTGTGTGAATTGTAGTCATTCAGATATATATGTGTGTGTGTGTATATATATATACACATACATACATACATACACACACATATGTGTATATATGTATATATGTGTATATACACACATATATAAGTATATATACATGTGTGTGTGTGTGTATGTACATGTGTGTGTGTGTATTTATGTATATGCACATGTATCGTATATAAATCCTCCAAAATCATGTTTTATTTTTTACCTTTTGGGGGAAATGTTCCAGTGATTGACTTTTTCCGATTCTGGGGAAATCGCTTTGCTTTCCTGAAATCAGGAAGGAGGAGAAACACAATCAAATATTGCAATCATCACAATGGTCATTCCATGCAAACTAAAACTCCCGATGGGAGTTGTAGTTTGCATTGGTGCCGAGTGATGGGAGATAAAGTTTCATCATACGCAGTGGGGGGAAAAAATACAAATTTTCTGCCACTTAAGAGAAAACAAATGAGACAAATGCCCTTTTTTAAGGCTTGAAGAGGCGGTCCCTTTAAGGCTGCCAGCTAGGCAGCTTCTCATTGGCTGCCACAAAGGAGGGTGGAGCTACGTCACTAGTAAGGAGCCAATAGGGGAGAAGCCTTTGCCCCACTCCTCTGATCCATGGGCGTCTTTTAAAGGGACAGGGTTTATTTATTTTTGTCCTAAGAGATTGTGAAGGAAACTAGGCAAGTGGTGTTTATATGTCTGTTGGAGACAAGTGTGAGTGTTGCAATTGGCCAGCTTGGTTAGCATTGAATGGCCTTGGAGCTTCAAGGCCTGGCTGCTTCCTGCCTGGGGGAATTTTTTTTGTAGGGGGCTGTTAGCTGGCCCTGATGGTTTCCTGCCTGGAATGATGTCCAGGGTGGGAGAAAGAACTCTTGTCTGTTGGAGAGAAGTGTAAATGTTGCAGTTGGCTGAATGGCCTTGCAGCTTCAAGGCCTGGCTGCTTCCTGCCTGGGGGAATCCCTTTTTTGGGAGATGAAGCCTATTATTGGAGAAGGCAGAACAGCTACCATGTCAGGCTACACAGAGAAGCCATTGAAATCCACAAGAAGCACGCGGATAATGTCAAGAGAAAGGAGGAAACCATGAAAAGGAACAACATCTGGCTCCCAGTAGTTTAAAAAAACTTCAAAATCAGGACAGTAAATATAGAGAAACACTCAGGAAACAAGGGAATTCCAGACAAGAATAAATCAGGGCCAGCTAACACTCCCAAAAACAGGATTGCCCCTAGGCAGGAAGCAGCCAGACCTTGAAGCTGCAAGACCATTCAATGCTGTGTCCAGGTTGGTTTATCAGAATCAATCAGGGCCAGCTAACACCTCCCAACAAAAGATTTCCCCTGGGCAGGAAGCAGCCAGGCAGCAGCCAGGCTTTGAAGCTGCAAGACCATTCAGTTCTAAGCAAGGTCCAGCATTTCTGTGTTCTCAAATCATATTGGTTCATCAGGGCCAGCTAACACTTCCCAACAAAGGATCGTCCCCTGGGCAGGAAGCAGCCAGGCTTTGAAGCTGCAAGACCATTCAATGCTAAGCAAGGTCCAGCATTTCTGTATTCTCAAATCAGATTGGTTCATCAGGGCCAGCTAACACTTCCCAACAAAGGATCGTCCCCTGGGCAGGAAGCAGCCAGGCTTTGAAGCTGCAAGACCATTCAATGCTAAGCAAGGTCCAGCATTTCTGTATTCTCAAATCAGATTGGTTCATCAGGGCCAGCTAACACTTCCCAACAAAGGATTCCCCCAGGCAGGAAGCAGCCAGTCTTTGAAGCAGCAAGACCATTCAATGCTAAGCAAGGTCCTGCATTTCTGTGTTCTCAAATCACATTGGTTCATCAGACTCAATCAGGGCCAGCTAACATCTCCCAACAAAGGATCGTCTCCTGGGCAGGAAGCAGCCAGGCTTTGAAGCTGCCAGGCCACTCACTCAATGCTAATCAAGGTGGCCAATGGCAACATTCACACTTACCTCAAGCAGACAAGAGTTCTTCCTCCCACCTCCCAACAAAGGATTCCCCCGGGCAGGAAGCAGCCAGGCTTTGAAGCTGCCAGGCCACTCACTCCATGCTAATCAAGGTGGCCAATGGCAACACTCCCATTTGTCCTCCAGGGAGACTCCCGGGCACCCTTTGGGATTCTGGAGTTGTCTTTCCCTCCTCCCAAACGCTGCCCATCTCTTCCAGAGAGCCCTGGGCTGGGGGATGATGGGCTTTGCAGTCCAAATCTCAGCTTTGTTCTATTTTGCAGGCTGTTCTCCAGAGAGTTTACCTTCTCTGCCTCTCCGGAGACTAGGCTGCAGAGCAAGAGGAAGAGGAATAGGAAGAACCGGGAGAAGGGCGTCCCGGGAAGCAGGAAGGAGGCCCAGCCGGGAGGGGACCAGGGCGCCTCCAGTCCCCCCATCCGGGCCCTCCGAAGGCGGCGGCGACGCTCTTGCCAGGGCTCAAAGGCGTCCCCGCGCGCCACCTGCTGGCGCCTCCCCAAAGTGCAACCTCTTCCCTCTTGCTTTAATTTTGGACAGCAATCCCCATCACTCCCATTCATTTGGGGGACTACAACTCCCAACACAAGCCAGGCCTCTAAAGGACACCGGAGGAGGCCTGGCAAAACCAGTCTGAAAGCCATTATTATTATTATTATTATTGTTATTATTATTATATTAATGAGAGCTGCCTTTAGGCACTTCCAATGGGCAGCCTTCTCTTTGCCCAAGGAAACCCTACACACCTCCATAAATAATAATAGATATTATTTATGGAGGTGTGCCAACTCTCATTAATAATAATTTAAATAATATACTAATATTAATATATTAGTATATTGGGTTGTTGTAGGTTTTTCCGGGCTATATGGCCATGTTCTGGAGGCAATTTTTCTCCTGACGTTTCGCCTCCATCTATGGCAAGCATCCTCAGAGGGAGTGAGGTCTGTTGGAACTTGGAAAAATGGGTTTATATATCTGTGGAATGACCAGGGTAATGTTTCAGCTGATCACCTTGATTTGCATTCAATGGCCTGGAAGCGCCTGGGGGGAATCTTTTGTTGAGAGTGATTTTATGTGCCTGTTTGTTTCCCCTCTGTTGTTTTGCTGTTGTAATTTTTGAGTTAATACTGGTAGCCAGATTTTGTTCATCTTCATGGTTTCCTCCTTTCTGTTGAAATTGTCCACATGCTTGTAGATTTAGTATATTATTTAATATTATTTAATATTAGTATATTATTTAAATTGTTGAAGGCTTTCATGGCCGGAATCACTGGGTTGTTGTAGGTTTTTTTCAGGCTATATGGCCATGGTCTAGAGGCATTCTCTCCTGTCGTTTTGCCTGCATCTATGGCAAGCATCCTCAGTACCTCTGACCTCACAACCTCTGAGGATGCTTGCCACAGATGCAGGCAAAACGACAGGAGAGAATGCCTCTAGACCATGGCCATATAGCCTGAAAAAACCTACAACAACCCACTATTATTTAAATTATCATCATATTATTATTATATTAATGAGAGCTGGCATTTGGTGCCTTTCTTGAGGCGTTTCCAACAGGCAGCCTCCACTTTGCCCAAGGAAACCCTGCACACCTCCATAAATAATAATAGATATTATTATTATTATTATTATTATTATTATTATTATTATTATTATTATATAGTAGTATATTATTTAAATTACCATTATTATTATTATTATTATTATTATTATATTAGTGAGAGCTGGAATTTGGAGTCTTTCTTGAGGCGCTTCCAACGGGCAGCCTTCTCTTTGCCCAAGGAAACCCTACAAACTTCCATAAATAATAATAGATATTATTATTTTTAATATATTAGAATATTATTTAAATTATCATTATTATATTGAGAGCTGCCTTTAGGCATTTCCAACAGGCAGCCTCCACTTTGCCCAAGGAAACCCTGCACACCTCCATAAATAACAGATATTATTATTATTATTATTATATAGTAGTATATTATTTAAATTACCATTATTATTATTATTATTATTATTATTATTATTATATTAATGAGGGCTGGAATTTGGAGTCTTTTTTGCGGCGCTTCCAACAGGCAGCCTTCTCTTTTCCCAAGGAAACCCTACACACCTCCTTAAATATTATTATATTAATATATTATCTGGTTTGCTGTATGTTTTCCAATCTGTCTGGCCATGTTCCAGAAGCATTCTCTCCTGACGTTTTGCCCACCTCTATGGCAGGCATCCTCAGAGGTTGTGAGGTCGATTGGAAACTAGGAAAATGGGGTTTTTATATCTGTGGAATAATGTCCAGGGTGGGAGAAGGAACTCTTGTCTGTTGGAGGCAAGTGGGAATGTTGCAATTGGCCAGCTTGATTGGCATTGAGTAACCTTGAGGCTGCAAAGTCAATGAGTGAGGGCATCTGCATAGAGCTCTGTTGGAAATTGGGCAAGTGGACTGTGTATGTATCTGTGTAATGATGTCCAGGGTGGGAGAAAGGACTCTTGTCTGTTGGAGGTAGGTGTGAATGTTTCAATTGGCCACCTTGATGAGCATTGATGGCCTAGTAGTTTTCAAGGTGTGACTTCTTACCGCCTGGGGGAATCCTTTGTTGGGGTGATCAGCTGTTCCGGATTGTTTCTTGTCTGGCATTCCCATTTTTGAATATTGCTCTTTATTTACTGTTATGATTTTAGAGTTTAGCTGGATTTGGTTCATTTTCTGTTGAAATTGTCCACGTGCTTTGTGTGGATTTCAATGGCTTCTCTGTGTAGTCTGACCTGGTGGTTGTGAGAGTGGTCCAGCATTTCTGTGTTCCCAAATAATATGCCGTGTCCAGGTTGGTTCATCAAGTGTTTGCTATGGCTGATTTCTCTGGTTGAATTACTCTCCATGTTCCCTGATCCTTTGAATCCCAACAAAGGATTCTTCCAGGCAGTAAGCAGCCAGATCTTGAAGCTGAATGGCTACTCAATGCGAAGACAAAGGGCCGAGAAAGCCCCGACCAAGCTCCTTTAAGAAACCCCATGTTCCTTGATCCCTTGAATCCCAACAAAGGATTCCTCCAGGTAGTAAGCAGCCAGATCTTGAAGCTGAATGGCTACTCAATGCGAAGACAAAGGGCCGAGAAAGCCCCAACGGAGCTCCTTTAAGAAACCCCATGTTCCTTGATCCGTTGAATCCCAACAAAGGATTCCTCCAGGCAGTAAGCAGCCAGATCTTGAAGCTGAATGGCTACTCAATGCGAAGACAAAGGGCCGAGAAAGCCCCGACTGAAGTCCTTTAAGAAACCCAGGGCGACCCACGATCTTACTAAACTTACTTTATTACAGCTCATTTATTTTAAACGTTTTCCTTTGCGAGGATACAAAGGATACTTACAAACAAAATATTACATAGGATTCTCTTTTCTCTGGCTTTTCATCGTCTTCTTTTTTCCAAATCTCCTGAACCAAAGCCGCCCTCCTCCTCCTCCCGTCCTCCCGACAACAGCTTCTTTTATTAAATGCACAATCTATACAATTCATACAGGTTATATATATATATTTATATATATATATTTATATATATATATACGAGAGCTATGTTGTAAGGTCTTGCACCGGAAAGAAAGAAAGAACCGGAATACTGACAATCTGTTATCGTACAAGAGACGCCGACGACGCCGGTCCGTGTTCGGAGGAAAAAAAGAACGTTTTTCGGGTTTTCTGGATTGCGATCTCCAAAGCCAACCTTCAAAACGCTCCGGAGGATGATAGCAATTTTGGGGTAAGGAGCTCACCGGACGCACCTTTGGAGACCGCTCTTCGGTAAGATCCAACGAAACGCGACTCGGAAAGGATGGGTTTGCTTGGGAAAGGTTATTCGGATGCCGAAATGCCAGCGTTTTCTTTTGGCAATATGGCTCACCAAAAAAGCGAGAAGCGGAGAGAACGAACGCATGAATCCAGAAAGGGATTTTTGGATACTAAAACTCGAATCTTTCCCCCTTCCTTCCACTCTCCTCTCAAAAAAGGAAGGAACTCGCCTGGAAAGGGTTATTCGGATGCCGAAAGGCCCGCGTTTTCGTCCGATCTTTTGGCAATATGGCTCAACCAAAAAAGTGAGGAATGGGGAGAACGAATGCGCGAATCCGGAAAGGGATTTTTTGATACTAAAACTCATCTTTCCCTCTTCCTTCCACTCTTTTGAAGAGACGGTTCCCTTCCAAAAAGGAAGGAACTTGCCTGGAAAGGATTATTTCGGATGCTGGAGTTTTCCTTCCCCACTTCCACATTTTTTCCTAAACAACTCGCCAAAACAAATGAGGAGTGAAAAGTATAAACTTGTCTGGAAAGGCCTGTTTTGGAGACTCAAACTCCATCTTTTCTCCCATCTCTCTTGATAACATGGCTCACCCCAAAAAAGAGAAGCGGAGAGAAGGAAGGATTCTTTCGGAGGCTCAAAGGCCATTTTTTTCTCCTTCGTTTTTGGCAAAACTTTCCCGGAAAGCCTTTCTCCCCTTTCCTTCTTTCCAAAATGGCTCATCTTTTCTCCTTCCTTCTTGGCAAGCAAGAAATGGGAACTCACTTGGAAAGGGGTTTCTAAAGGTACGAAAACATCTTTTCTCTTTCTTGGTATCACACAAAGGCATTCATCCTTCTTGATCGCTTTTTGGTACGGCAGCCATGGACTCAAACGAACTGGAGGACTTATTCTGCCACCAACTAACCTTCCCTTTGTGTTCTTATCCTCTCCAAAAAGGAACCCACCCGATACGCCAGATTCCCCCTTTCCTGGGCACTCACTCCACACAGCTGTCCTTTGCCAAAACCAAAAGATGCCATTTGTTTCACAGCGAATGCGACACACAAGTTGGGGGTGTTTCGTTGCAGAAGGGCTTCGTCCTCACTCCCGATTCACACAATTACACATACAACACATTGGCAAAAGGGGTACACCCTGCTTTTTAGGACTGTGAACAGTAATGTAAAAATAATTCACGATCCCAGAGAAGGAAGAAGCCGTAAACAAGGAAGGGATGGAACCGATCGGAGATCGGCAACAGGATATCTAACGGCATTCTGCATTTGCCAATTAATATCCCAGCGAGGAAGGGATGGAACCGATCAGAGATCGGCAAGAGGAAATTCAACGGCATTCTGCATTTGCCAATTAAGATCCCAGCGAAGGAAGAAGCCGTGAACGAGGAAGGAATGAAACTGATCGGCAAGAGAAAATCCAACGGCATTCTGTGTTGCCAATTAAGATCCCAGCGAAGGAAGAAGCCGTGAACAAGGAAAGGATGAAACCGATCGGAGATCAGCAAGAGAAAATCCAACGGCATTCTGTGTTGCCAATTAAAATCCCAGCAAAGGAAGAAACCGAGAACAAGGGAAGGATGAAACCGATCAGAGATCGGCAAGAGGAAATCCAACGGCATTCTGCATTTGCCAATCAGGATCCCAGCAAAGAAAGAAGCTGTGAACAAGGAAGGGATGGAACCGATCAGAGATCGGCAACAGGATAGCTAACGGCATTCTGCATTTGCCAATTACGATCCCAGCAAAGGAAGAAGCTGTGAACGAGGGAAGGATGAAACTGATCAGAGATCGGCAAGAGGAAATCCAACGGCACCCTGTGTTGCCAATCAAGGTCCCAGCGAAGGAAGAAGCCATGAATGAGGGAAGGATGGAACCGATCGGAGATCGGCAAGAGAAAATCCAACAGCGTTGTGCGTCGGTGAAGTTTTCGTTCAAAGATAATGTCAGATGGTGACTATAAAAAGATGGGGAAATATAATGATATGAGGGGTAGTAATAAATAGGACAGCTAGGGAATAAAAAGAGGATACATTCAAGATGCTTTTGGGTGTCTGAATAGCACATCAGACGTCAAGCCTTGGTTGTTGTGTTTTGGAAAGGATCTCCAAGCGAGCGGTTGCTTCAATGCTAAAATGTACGCCATTCACATCTCACACCAGGCCAGAATGATGGATCGCAGAGGCTATTTATATATAAACAAAATAAAATCTGGGTTTGCTAGGATTCTTGGCTTTGAATCAAAAGTATTAAAAGGCAAGAGACCCAGGAGAACAGGTGCTAGAAGACATGTCTACGGCTAGACTTAGACACCTTTGGGTCAGACATTTTTCTCCCTGTTTTGGAGCATCATTCATTGGGAAATGGTTCCTTGGATGACTTGAGGACTATGAGGAATACCCCATTTTTCCCGTAAAAACAGGATGTTGGGAATCGAGGGTGGGGGGAATAGGAAACAAAGAGTGTGGAGAGGTAGCGATTGCACAACAAGACTTGAGAGAATAGCATTCTGATCCTCAAGAAGAAAGGTGGGTTCAAAATGGTTCTTATTTTTGGCTGGGCGACGGAAATGAATTTGGGACAGTCTACAGGTGAAGAGATGTGCCGTTGTTCCTGAGACCTTCGTTTTGTGTTCAAACGAGGCCTCGTTTGCGGACGCAACCCTTTCCCGTTTACCCATGGCTTGCACAGATAGAGTTCTCAAAAAACATATATGCAAAGGAGGCCAGACATTGCATTAAAGCCGTCTGCATTGATTCTGCATTGTTTAAACCAGGGGAATAAAACAACACTTTTTCGATCTTGAGATGCAAATCCATTCATTTCAAAGAAACTCATCTTCGCGGCAGGAAACTGGAAGATTTCTGGATGGAACACAGACCGCATTTCACAAAAATTACACAAAATAGGCACAGCTGTATAATTCTCTAAGCCGTTGGGAATCTTTTCTTACGAAACGGATGCATTTGCTACTCAACTTTTAGGGAAAGTTGGAAGGAAAAGAAGTGGTCATTATCTCCGACTTGTTCTGATATGGCTCTTGATACAGGAAGAAGAAGAAAAGCAAATATTATCCTAGACCCAAATGGCACTTGGAGGTCAGGCTTTCCAACAGCTACTGAATGGGAAAGAGGTGCCAAATGAATCCGCTTGGCCACAATTCCTCGACTTCGTATCTTAAACTCTTCCAAATCACATTTGGAAGTGATCATTCCACCTCGAAGGAGCCGGGAAAAGAGAGGGACACTTCCTATTTCCAGGAGGAAGGGAATGGGAGGACGAGACCGAAGCAAAATCCACCGGGAAGGCGAGAACAATGAACAAAGATAACAAGTTGGTTGGGAAAAGCCTCAAACTCGGAGCAGGAAAGTAGAAAAAGAACGCCTTGAATCTGTACGGAAAAGCACAGGACTCTCGGAAAACACATTACCCGCAGACAAGGCTAAAATGAAACCTACTGCGACCAGAATATTTAGTTTGCTCTTGACCAATCTCCGGCTTTCTCCACATATTTAGTTTTTGCAAACTTTTCAAATTAATGCACTGAACAGGCATGGGTCTGGTCCGCATTATTATTGTATAGAGATGGGAACGGTTGCCCCACAATTCTCCTCAAAATGACAGATATTGGATTGATTTGGGTCTGTGCGTCAGCAAAGCGGGGACGGGGAAATAAAACCTCTCCACGCTGCCCTGCATAAATACATTCTCTGATAGCACCGTGGTATATAAATATGGGGCGGCCCAAAAGCAAGACCTTCAAGAGCAGCAAAAAGTGGCACGCGGCGGGGAAGACCTTTCCAAACACAGACCACGAAGGTATCGTTGCCACGTTTCTTTAAAAAGGCTTTTCCTAGGCCTAAAAACGGGGCAAAAATACCTCCAAGACCCCATGAAAATGACATTTTCTGTGAATGAATGTGGCCTCCCTATTCTATATATTCAAAATTGGATATTACTGAGTTGACTTGTAGTGTTTATCATTATCCTTCATCCCACACACACACACACGCATATATATATGTGTGTGTGTGTGTGGTGTGTGTGTGTGTGAGAATGAGAGAATACACCTGACTTCAAGGATGGGAAGCGCCTTTCTGATGGCTCATAACATATTGGAATTCGTCACATAGGAAATTCCAGCACAATACGGACACAGCAGAAAGCCACATACAATTTGCAGTGTTTATCATTATCCTTCACTCTCTCTCTCTCTATATGTGTGTGTGTGTGTGTGTGTGACTACACCTGACTAACTTCAAGGATGGCGAAACACCTTTCTGATGGCTCGTAACATGTTGGAATTCGTCACATGTTGGAAATTCCAACACAATATGGACACAGCAGAAGGCCACACACAACTTGCAGTGTTTATCATTATCCATATAGATATAGATATATATATATATATATATATATATATATATATATACACACACACACACACATATATATATATATATATATATATACGCCTGACTGACTTCGAGGATGGGAAGCGCCTTTCTTATGGCTAGAACGGAGATTCGTCACATGTTGAAAATCCCAGCACATCACGGACACAGCAGAAGGCTACACACAACTTGCAATGTTTATCATTATCCTTCACCATATATATATATATATATGTGTGTGTGTGTGTGTGTGTGTGTGTATGTATGTATGTATGAGAGAGAGAATACACCTGACTGACTTCAAGGATGGGAAACGCCTTTCTGATGGCTCGTAACATGTTGGAATTTGTTGCAAGTTGGAAATTCCAGCACAATACGGACACAGCGGAAAGCCACATACAATTTCGGCTCGTAACATGTTGGAATTCGTCACATGTTGGAAATTCCAGCACAATACGGACACAGCGGAAAGCCACATACAATTTCGGCTCGTAACATGTTGGAATTCGTCACATGTTGGAAATTCCAGCACAATACGGACACAGCGGAAAGCCACATACAATTTGCAGTGTTTATCATTATCCTTCACTATATATATATATATATATATATATATATATATATATGAGAGAAGGACTACACCTGGCTGACTTCAAGGATGGGAAGCGCCTTTCTGATGGCTGGAAAGGAGATTCGTCACATGTTGGAAATCCCAGCACAACACGGACACAGCGGAAGGCCACACGAAACGAGCAGCAGCGTGACCCGCATCGAGAGCGTTTTGCGCACGTAAACCCGTCGCAAGAGGGGAAACGGAGAAGAAAAGCCCTAGAGATATGTTAGAAGGCAAAAAAGGCTAGAGAGAGTCGCTAGTGTTTTGCTTTTCGTTGCGCGACAGACGAACGAACGAACGCTTGTAGTGAACGGAACCTTGCACAAGTTTCCCCGAATGGATTTCCCAACGCAACCCATGGCTTCTCTTGCGCTGAGGTTGGAAAGATCCCAGTTTTTTGGATCCCTATGGGTGCCCTTAGAAGCTAAGGCTCTGGTTAAATAGTGGGAAGAGGTTCTCCCCTTCGCAACCGTGTGCAAAATGCGGGTTTGATCGTTCCGCGGCGGGAAGGAACGTTGGCAAGCCCAAAAGGCGGGCTTCGAAAGGAGAACACAACAAAAAACCCGACCTTGTGGCAAAAATGTAGTGTCAGAGAGAGGAGGAGCTCCTCGCCGACCGATGGCATGTTTGTATCTTTTGTTTTCGTTTATGGCATCTGTCACAAATACCTCCGGAAAGGGTTTGGAAGAGGGGAGGCGGAACGAGGAGGAGATCTCACAGTATGACGCGCTGAGGAAGAAGGCCGCTCGGAGCCTCGATCCCATTCCCCAAACCACTTCTGTACTGACTGACTTACACACACTCATACTCACACACACGTGCGCAACTGCGGGCAGGTGCGTTTGACTAGTGCAGTGCCGCCACAGAGCGCTCCAGCGGCTCCGCGCTTAGTGCAATCGGGGGACACGGCACCTGCGCTATCCCTCTCTCGAAACTTGGCTTCACTCCCCTCGCCGGACCCGCATTCCTCGCAACGGAATGGGAAGAGAGAGGAGGGGGTCGGGGTGACATCGGAGGACGGGGCGGCCCCCCATTTTGGCTAATCCCTGATTGGGAGAGAAGGGGACACCCGCTACGCAGAGAGATTGAGAGAGGACACCACTTTGAGGCCGAACGCTATGACATCCCAATTAGTTAAACTCCCCCCTCCCCATAAACGTTGGCGCGCAGTTGCCATGTATGGCTCCGTGTTGTCATTATGTGTACGACATGTGCGACCCGTTGGAGATCTGCGAGGTGACGCTGGCGCTGCGGCTCATGCCCGGCTCCGTCCGCCCCCCCGACGCCGTCCGCCGCAGGGCCTGGGGGCTGTTGCGCACCCCCAGGGAGCTCCCCCGCGGCACCCCCGCCATGGCGCCCGAAGGGTGGCCCCACGGCTGGGGAACGCCGCCCCCGCCAACGCCGCCTTGCATCATGGGGTGGCCCCACGCTTGGGGCGGCACGCCCTGCGCCATCATGGGGTGTCCCCAGTGCGGTCCCGGGTGCGGCGGCGCTGAAGGTTGGTGGGACCACCCCGAGGCCCCCGGGTAGCTGTGGCTGAAGGCCTCCGGGGAGAGGTTGGACAGGACCATGTTGCTGAAGCCCAGGCGCATGCTCTCCGAGTCGAAGGCCTCGATCTCCCGCGCCTGGCGCTCCAGCAGGCTCCGGATCCGCTCCGTCCGCTCGTTCTGCAGGGCCAGCATCTCCTCCTCGATCTGGGCACAACAGAAGAGAGGGAAGCCGGGGCTTTAGCACAGCCCAGCAATGATAAGGTCTACCAACAGAAAAAGGCTGCCAGTTCAAAGCCCTGGGTCAGTGTGAGCTCCCGACTCCCTGCCCAGCTTACTGTTGACCTAAGCAGTTTGAAAACAGCTTTTAGTAAATCCCCAGCAATAAGATCTACCAACAGAATGGCTGCCAGTTCGAAGCCCCGGGTAGGCATGAGCTGCCAACTGTCAGCCCAGCTTACTGTTGACCTAAGCAGTTTGCAATGATAAGATCTACCAACAGAAAGGCTGCCAGTTCAAAGCAGCCTTTCTGTTGGTAGATCTTATCATTGCAAACTGCATGAGCATGAGCTGCTGATTGTCAGCCCAGGTTAGGCATGAGCTTCTGATTGTCGGCCCAGCTTACTGTTGACCCACATAGAGTGAAAACAGCTTTTAGTATATCCCCAGCAATGATAAGATCTACCAATAGAAAGGCTGCCAGTTCAAAGCCCTGGGTAGGCATGAGCTGCCGACTGTCAGCCCAGCTTACTGTTGAACTACCTAGTTTGAAAACAGCTTTTAGTAAATCCCCAGCAATTATAAGATCTACCAACAGAAAGGCTGCCAGTTCAAAGCCCTGGGTCAGTGTGAGCTCCTGACTCTCAGCCCAGCTTACTGTTGACCTAAGTAGTTTGAAAACAGCTTTTAATAAATCCCCAACAATGATAAGATCTACCAACAGAAAGGCTGCCAGTTCAAAGCCCTGGGTCAGTGTGAGCTCCTGACTCTCAGCCCAGCTTACTGTTGACCTAAGTAGTTTGAAAACAGCTTTTAGTAAATCCCCAGCAATGATAAGATCTACCAACAGAAAGGCTGCCAGTTCAAAGCCCTGGGTCAGTGTGAGTTCCTGACTCTCAGCCCAGCTTACTGTTGACCTAAGCAGTTCGAAAACAGCTTGACCTGTAAGTAGAGAAATTAGGGACCGCCGAAACAAGCCGGGGAGGGGTATTTTAGGCTACCTTTTGCTCCAGGAGGGCCCTGCGCAAGGAGACCCGCTGCTCCAGCTCCCGCAGCTCCCGGTCATGCTGTGCCTCGGCCTGCATCTTGATCTTGCTCTGGTAGGCGTTCAGCAGCTCCAGTTCCTGCTGCAGCTGCATCTTCAAGACCTGGCACTCCGCCTCCTGCGCCTCGTCCAGCCGGAGCTGCAAGACAGGAAGGGCAACGGGTGGGCGAGAGGCCGCAAGAAGGCAACCGAGCGCCGCTTAAGCTCGTCTGATTGTCCCAACACCCCGAAAAGGAAGGAAGAAGGGACTCACGGCCTGCGTGGAGAGCATTTCGTTGATGCTGTGGTCGTACTGCTCGGCCAGGATGGCCAGCTTGCGGGTCTGCTCCTCCTTGAGCCGCTTGAGGACGGCCTTGTGCTCGCTCTTGGGGGTGGTCTCCAGCAGGTGGTTGCGCAGGGCCTTGTACTGCCGCGTCTGGATCTTGCAGGTGTCCTGGAACTGCTTCTTGATCTGGAGCTCCTTTGACTGAGGACAAAGAGCGGGGAAAAGAGTCAGCCCAAGGCTCACAAAAGGTCAGGAGCACCAAGCGCTTGCCCACCACCCTGCTCCCAAACCAAGCCTTGGATTGGCCTGTGTCTCTAGACTAAACCAGGGGCAGAGTCTTATTTCTGTCATTTATAATGTTTTTATTATTTGTGGAAGTGTGATAATAACCTTTGGTTGTCTGCCCTTCCTTATTCACTCTGAATTTTAAGATTCTTGGTATTTTACAGCTCTTTGCCTTTGGACTGGGGCAATAACTTTTTGAGCTGATAGAAAAGGCTGGGAACAAATAAAAAATAATATTTGTTGTTGTTGTTACTATTATTACTATTATATTGATTGACAAGGAATACCAAGTACTGTAGGCTATTATTATTATTATTATTATTATTATTATTATTAATGTTGTTATATTGATTGAATGATTGACAAGGAATGCCAGGCACTGTAGGCTCTTTATTATTACTATTATTAGTAGTATTAATATTATAATGACTGATTGTCAAAAAATCCAAGGCACTTTAGGCTTTCTTCTATTATTGTTGTTGTTGTTACATTATTATTATTATTATTATTATTATTATTATTATTCGTAGATTTAGATGCTTGACTGATTGCCAAGGAATACCAGGCACTGTAGGCTCTTTATTATTATTATTATTATTATTATTATTATTATTACTTTATTATTATTATTATTAGTACTAGTAGTAGTAATAGTAGTATTAATATTATAATAATTGATTGCCAAGAAATACCAGGCACTGTAGGCTTTCTTCTATTGTTGTTGTTGTTACATTATTAGTATTATTATTAGTCGTAGATTAAGATGCTTGATTGATTGCCAAGGAGTACCAGGCACTGTAGGCTCTTTATTATTATTATTATTATTATTAGTAGTAGTAGTAGTAGTAGTATAATGATTGATTGCCAAGAAATACCAGGCACTGTAGGTTTTCTTCTTCTATTATTATTGTAGTATTAGTAGTAGTAGTAGTACATTAATTGACTGATTGATTGCCAAGGAATACCAAGCTGTAGGATTTCTAGTATTATTATTACCATCATCAGTAGTAGTAGTATGCCCTTCCTACCGACATTAGACTAGCACCATCTCTAGTAGTATTCCACAAAAAAGTGAAGACCTGGCTATTCGAGCAGGCGTTCGAATAATGAGTGCAATGTTTGGTTAGTGAACACTGGAATGGATCATTGGATGACGAATCCAGATCATGTTTTTGATGATGAGACGATGGTGAATGGCTATGGTAGTAATTGTTAATTGTTTATTATTTATTAATTGTGCAATTGTATTAAGTTGATAACTGTTTTTATACTTTAATATTGAATTCTGCTGTCTCTTGTTCTGTGAACCACTGTGAGTCGCCTTCGGGCTGAGAACAGCGGTATATAAGTAAGGTAAATAAATAAAATAAATTGACTGTCAATGATTGACTGTCAAGAATACCAGGCCCTGTAGGCTCTCTTTGAGAGGCAAAACCATCTCAGGTTTCTCCTAGAAAACCTACAAAATCTATAGGGTCCCCTTGAGTCAACATTCCAAGACACAGGTTCGGATGCATTAAAAGAGCATGGGGCCGAGCCAGACCTAGAGAGCCAAGAGGCGCACCTTGAGGCTCTTGGGCTGCTGCCGGACCTCCATGACGTGCTTGCGGCGCAGCTCCCGCTCCCGCCGCTTGTTGTACTCCAGCTGGTTGGTGAGCTCCGTCTGGTGCTGGAGGCGGATGAGCTCGCAGCGCATCTTCTGGATGGTGCCCAGGTGCCGGAACTCCAGCTCCTGCATGGACTCGTGTTGCCGAAGCAGCATGGCGTGCTCCAGGTCCTTCTGCGTCTGCCGCTTGTTCAGCTCCTGACAAAGACACACGTCCATTCTCACAAATCATCCATCAAAACCGTCACCTAGAAAATGCCTAAAGCGAAGCGTACTTAAAGCATGAGGATACCCTCCCAACCTCGGATATAAGCCGAGGCACCTAATTTTACCACAAAAAAACTGGGAAAACTTATTGACTCGAGTATAAACCGAAGGTGGGAAATAAAGGAGTTACTGATAAATTTCAAAATAAAAATACGATATAAATAAAATTACATTAATTGAGGCATCCGTAGGTTAAATGTTTTTGAATATTTACATAAAACTGTAATTTAAGATAAGAATGTCCAGCTCTGATTAAATCATTATTCTAATCTTTTGTGTCTATATATCCTTCCAATAATAATAAAGATAGTAAAATAATAACAATAATAATAATAATGAAATCCAGCATATATACCTCGTTTGCTGTGTCATATTGTGTTTTCATGTCAGGATAATAATAATAATAATAATAATAATAATAATAATAATAATAATTTATTATTATTATTATTATTAGAGTAATATTAGAGTAAAATAATGGAAATGTAATAACAGTGATAACAGAGTAAAATTATAAATGCAGTAACAATAAAAGTAAAATAATAAATGTAATAATAATAAAGAGTAAATAATATAATAATACTAATAATAAATAGAGTAAAATAATAAATGTAATAAAATAATAATAGAGTAAAGTAATGTAAATATAATAATAATAATTCATATATTAAAATAATTCATGTAATGAAATGATACTAATAACAGAGTAAAATAATAAATAACTTTGACTCGAGTATAAGCCGAGGGGAACTTTTTCAGCCTAAAAAAGGGACTGAAAACTAGGCTTATACTCCAGTATATACAGTATTTGTCTTATTTTGGTGGTAGATGCTGCTGGTTTCCCCCCAGGTTTGTGGATTTTCGGTGTCCTGACCTGTCCCTTGAACCTTTGGAGTCCTGGAACCTTGAATCTTTGGACTAGCTTTTGACTAGTCCAAACTAGTCAAAAGCTTTTTGACTTTTGACTACGTTATAGACTCTTGATCCCTGGACTTTGTTTATTGAACTCTCGGCGTTTGACCACTGGACTAGACCTTTTGACTACGATGTTATCTTGAGCCTGCAACAGTGTTTGCTGTTTTCGTTTTATATTCTGTGGCTGAGTGCAATCTTGATGTTTTATTGAATTGTTTAACACAAACTGGGAGTTTGGTTCACCTCTGCCGGAATAACGGCAGAGCCCTGGCAACGTGACATTTAGCAGGTGCTGAACGGGCCTTTTCGAAGAGTGACATTTTCCTGAATTCCGATTCTCTGATTCTAAGACTTGGGGCAGCAAAGCAACGCCTCCCCCCCCCCCTCCCCGTGACCCACCTCCCGGACGAGGTCCTGCTCCAGGTTGTGCCGGGCCAGGAGCATCCTCCTCTTGAAGCGGCGGCACTCCAGCTCCAGGTACTGCCTCTGGCGCCGCAAGAGGTTGGCCTCCTCCTCGGCCTGGAAGTGCTGGATGTTCTCCTTCTGCTTGGAGAGCCACTCCTGCTTCTCCTTCTTGGGCGTGCTCTGGTTCTCGCTCAGCTCCTGCAGAAAAGAGGCAGAGGAAGAAGAGCGTGGGCTTGTCATTGTGCTCAGGTGGTGCCTTCCTGCAGTAAAAAAAATACTGCACGTGTTCAAAAGAGTTGAGTATCTTCATCCCAACAAGCTCTGGGGTTCTCAATCCACCCTCCACAGCCTTCGCCCACATTTACCTCTTTGAGCTGCTCTTTGCGAAGCTTGTACTCTCTTTTCTGCGACTCTAGGAAGCTGTTGAGCTCCTTCTTCTGCTGGCCTTGGATGTGCTGCTGGAACTTCTTCTCCTCATTGGCCATGACTTTGGCCTGCAAATAGAAATGTATTGATGCCACATAAAGTGTACTATCACACCTCTCAGTACTTCCTTTCTCTTGGCTTAGTTGGCACTGATTCTGTAGGCTCTATTCTATATTCTGTTACAGTTCTTCTTCTGGATTACCTAATATTTCCACTATCGTCTATGTGACAATTTGTTTTAAATCTTTTCTCGGTTCCATAGATATTTCTAAATCTTAACTGGTATTCTTTCTCTTTTTGTTCTAACCATTCTAGCTGATCTTCTAATTTTTTATTCATTTTATTTTAGTTTTCCTAATTTTGTTTCAAAATTATCTTGGATTTTTACCCCCATTTTCTGCTCATCTTGTTCAATTTCTTTTATGTCTCACTTCTTGCTGTCTCACCCAGATGTTTGTAACTCGGGGGAAGCCTATACTTGTGATTTGAGCCATTACCAGCAGAGGCTGAGCAAAAATATTGCAGGTGGAGAGGTGCCCACAGCTCCCTCTGCTTCTTCCAAAGAATCTTTAAACAGAATTTGGATCGCGATCTGTTGGGAGGGATCAGATTGTGTCCTCCTGAATGGCAGAAGGGGGTTGGACTGGATGGACTCTGGGGGTCTCTTCCAACTCTATGATCCCATATGTTTAGCAGATACTGGATGGCCTTTGGGGATCTCTTCCAACTTTAGGGTTTTATGGAAGACTGTGAGAACAGGGGCTGGCCATCTATTGGGAGGGATCAGATAGTACCTTCCTGCCTGGGAGAACGGGGGTTGGCCTGGATGGCCTTTGAGAGTCTCTTCCATCTCTAGGATTTTAGAGAAGTCTTTAAACAGTGGCTGGCCATCCGTTGGGAGGGATCAGATGGTACCTTCCTGCCTGGGAGAACAGGGTTGGACTAGATGGCCTTTGAGGGTCTCTTCCAACTCTATTATCCTATAATATGTTTCACAGAGACTGGATTGCCATCTGTTGGGAAGGATCAGATTGTACCTTCCTGCCTGGGAGAACAGGGTTGGACTGGATGGCCTTTGGGGGTCTCTTCCAACTCTAGAATTCCATGGAAGGCTTTAAACAGGGGCTGGCCATCTGTTGGGAGGGATCAGATGGTGCCTTCCTGCCTGGGAGAACAGGGTTGGGCTGGATGACCTTTGGGGGTCTCTTCCAACTCTAGGATTCTATGGAAATCTTTAAACAGGGGCTGGCCATCTGTTGGGAGGGATTGGATGGTATCTTCCTGCCTAGGAGGGGGTGGCCTGGATGGCCTTTGAGGGTCTCTTCCAACTCTAGGATTCTATGGAAGTGTGGAAGAGGAGGCCAGTACACCGAGAATGAGCTCCCGTCCAACCCAGAGAAAGGACTGCAGGTGAAGCGCCCGCTTCCCGGCCCCATTGGCAGCCTACCTCCTTCTCCATGGCGGCCTGGTGCTTCTTGAGGAGCTTCTCCATCTCTGCGGCGAAGTTGTTGCGCTGGGTCTCGAGGTCCTTGTCCAGGCGGAGGCGGTGCTCGTCCATCTCGGTCTTGAGCTTGTTCTCCAGGGCCATGAGCTGCTTCTGGTGCTGCCGCCGCATGCGCTTGTAGCCGGACATCTGCTCCCGCAGCTCCGAGTCCTGCTCGTGCTCCTGCATCTGCCGCGTCACCTGCGAGGGACACAAAGGGACCACAACCGGTCAAGGGCAGCGGGGAGGCGGCCTTCGGAGGAGAGGGATGGGAGCAGAGGCCGACTACCCACCAGGGATGCTGTGCGTATGGTGGCAAAGTGCTCGCGGTTGCGGTAGTGGGAGCGGTGCCGGGAGGCCTGTGGCGGGGACTGGGGCTCCGAGCCTCTCGCCCTCGACTCCGAATCCTCCCTGTAGCTTTCTTCCTCCTGGAGAGAAGAACAAGAAGCATGTTCAAAAATGGAGCATGTCTTAGAATTGCAGGTGCATCATCTATATTTCATTCGTTGCCCTGCTCCCAATTACCGGCTTCAGGTGGATGACGGAGCTGTTGGACATCACGGTGTGGTCGCCCTCCATCATGTCCAGCTCACTCTTGTCGTCAGAGGCGTCCGGGAGGCTGTTGACGCTGCTGCTTTGGCTGCTGGCGCTGATGGACATGCTGGGGATGGACTGGTTGCTGCCCACACTGTTCACCGTCCCCGTCCGGCCCACGCCGTGCTCCTGGTCCTGGAAGGAGCGGCAAAACAAACCGTAATAAGGAAGGGAAACACACGTTTAAATAGACTGGACGGTGGTCTTGCCCTACTCTACGATTCTACGATTTTAGGAGACTGGATACCCATCTCTTGAGAAAGATTAGACGGTGTCTTCCTGCCTGGCAGAAGAGAGTTGGACTGAATGGCCTTTGGGGGTGTCTTCCAACTCTAGGATTCTATGGAAGTCTTTAAACAGGGGATGGCCATCTGTTGGGAGGGATCATATTGTGCCATCCTGCCTGGAAGAAGCAAATTGGACTGGATGGCCTTTGAGGATCTCTTCCAACTCTAGGATCCCATGATACGTTTGGCTGACCACCTTTAGGGGTCTATTTCAACTCTAGGATTCCATGGGAGTCCTTAAACAGAATCTAGATGGCCATCTGTTGGGAGGGATCAGATTGTGCCTTCCTGCCTGGCAGAAGGGGGTTGGCCTAGATGGCCTTTGAGGGTCCCTTCCAACTCTATGATCCCATGATATGTTTAGCGGAGAGTGGATGGCCTTTGGAGGTCTCTTCCAACTCTAGGATTTTACAGAAGTCTTTAAACAGATACTGGCCATCTGTTGGGAGGGATCAGATGGTGCCTTCCTGCCTGGCAGAAGGAAATTCGACTGGATAACCTTTGAGGGTCTCTTCCAACTCGTATAATACGTTTCGCAGATGGATGGCCATCTGCTGGGAGGGATCAGATGGTACCTTCCTGCCTGGGAGAACGGGGTTGGACTAGATGGCCTTTGAGAGTCTCTTCCAACTCTATTATCCTATAATATATTTCGCAGACACTGGATGGCCATCTGTTGGGAGGGATTGGATTGTACCTTCCTGTCTGGCAGAAGGGGGCTGGCCTGGAGAGCTTTTGAGGGTCTCTTCCAACTCTGTGATATGTTAAGCAGAGACTAGATGGCCTTTGGGGGTCTCTTCCAACTCTAGGATTCTATAGAAGTCTTTAAACAGGGAATGGCCATCTGTTAGGAGAGACTGGATGGTATCTGGCAGAAGGAAGTTGGACTGGATAGTCTTTGGGGGTCTCTTCCAACTCTAGGATTCTATAGAAGTCTTTAAACAGGGGCTGGCCATCTGTTGGGAGGGATCAGATGGTGCCTTCCTGTCTGGAAGAAGGGGGGTTGGCCTAGATGGCTTTTGGGGGTCTCTTCCAACTCTAGGATTCTATGGAAGCATGGAAGAGGAGTCCAGTACGCCAGGAATGAGCTCCCATCCAACCCACAAGAACCCAGCAACGCCTGGGCCATCACAGCTTGGATCATGATTGCTTTTCGAAGACGTTGCGCTCCAACAAAGGAGCTTCTCAGAGCGTTGTGCATAGGGGGAGATACTCCATTCTCCCCACATTGGTTCCCCAACGGCGTTACCTCCTCCTCTTCTTGGGCTTCGACCGTGGGTCCGTTGTGCGCCTCCTGGAAGAGCAGCTTCTTCATCTTGCGGTACTGAAGGTTGTCCAGCTCTCTGACGGCATCCTTGGTCCTCTGGATCAGCTCTATCAAGACGGTTTCGGGGCGCTCCCGCTGGACGAACACGTGCTGAAAGGGGAAAGGGGGCCGGAAGGTCATTTTAGACCTCACAACCTATGAGGATGCCTGCCATAGATGTGGGCGAAACATCAGAAGAGAATGCTTCTGGAACATGGCCATAGAGCTCGGAAAACTCACAGCAACCCAGTAAAGAGATGCAATTCAATCACAATGCTAATGTGAGTTTCCGGTGTGTCCATGTCAAACTGACCTTGAGGAGTTCCTCCGACGTAGGCCTGTCTTGGGGGATTTTCTGGAGGCAAGAATCTACAAAGTTTCGGAAATAGTCAGACCTAAGGAGAGGGGGAGAAGAGGACAGACGCAACGGAAAGGATTGAAATGGGCCTGGTTTCAGAGGAAGGAGCTGGCAAAAAACCATCTTGATACATCGCAAGAACAAAACCTCCCCCTCTTTGTGGACAAATCTCTTTTTGAGTAAACAAACATGGCCGCCCCCGTTCTTACCATTCGTTGGACTGGAGTGTTGGGGACTCATTCTGCGCTATGTGGTATAAGGCACTCATTGCGTTCATGTTGAACAGAGGCGGCTTCCTTTCGGCTGCAGAGAATAAAAGAGAGGAAGGAAGGCTTAAAGGGGGTTCACACACCCAGAAGGAACCCCAAGGGCCATCTAATCCAACCCTATACCTATAGGAACAGGCAAATATTATTATTATTATTATTATTAGCCATCCCTTGCCACGCATTACTGGGATGTTTTGTGGTCCCTGGTCAAAGTGGTCACTGGTTAAAGTGGTCTCTGGTCTAAGTGATCTCTGGTCAAAGTGATTCCTGGTCAAACTGGTCCCTGGTCAAAGTGGTCACTGGTTAAAGTGGTCTCTGGTCAAAGTGGTCACTGGTCAAAGTGGTCTCTGGTCTAAGTGATCTCTGGTCAAAGTGGTCACTGGTTAAAGTGGTCTCTGGTCTAAGTGATCTCTGGTCAAAGTGGTCACTGGTCAAAGTGGTCTCTGGTCTAAGTGATCTCTGGTCAAAGTGGTCACTGGTCAAAGTGGTCTCTGGTCTAAGTGATTCCTGGTCAAACTGGTCCCTGGTCAAAGTGGTCACTGGTTAAAGTGGTCTCTGGTCAAAGTGGTCACTGGTCAAAGTGGTCTCTGGTCTAAGTGATCTCTGGTCAAAGTGGTCACTGGTTAAAGTGGTCTCTGGTCTAAGTGATCTCTGGTCAAAGTGGTCACTGGTCAAAGTGATCTCTGGTCAAAGTGATTCCTGGTCAAACTGGTCCCTGGTCAAAGTGGTCACTGGTTAAAGTGGTCTCTGGTCAAAGTGGTCACTGGTCAAAGTGGTCTCTGGTCTAAGTGATCTCTGGTCAAAGTGGTCACTGGTTAAAGTGGTCTCTGGTCTAAGTGATCTCTGGTCAAAGTGGTCACTGGTCAAAGTGGTCTCTGGTCTAAGTGATCTCTGGTCAAAGTGGTCACTGGTCAAAGTGGTCTCTGGTCTAAGTGATTCCTGGTCAAACTGGTCCCTGGTCAAAGTGGTCACTGGTCAAAGTGGTCTCTGGTCTAAGTGATCTCTGGTCATAGTGGTCACTGGTCAAAGTGGTCTCTGGTCTAAGTGATCTCTGGTCACTGGTCAAAGTGGTCTCTGGTCTAAGTGATCTCTGGTCACTGGTCAAAGTGGTCTCTGGTCTAAGTGATCTCTGGTTAAAGTGATTCCTGGTCAAAGTGGTCCCTGGTCAAAGTGGTCTCTGGTCTAAGTGATCTCTGGTCAAAGTGGTCACTGGTTAAAGTGGTCTCTGGTCTAAGTGATCTCTGGTCAAAGTGGTCACTGGTCAAAGTGGTCTCTGGTCTAAGTGATCTCTGGTCAAAGTGGTCACTGGTCAAAGTGGTCTCTGGTCTAAGTGATTCCTGGTCAAACTGGTCCCTGGTCAAAGTGGTCACTGGTCAAAGTGGTCTCTGGTCTAAGTGATCTCTGGTCATAGTGGTCACTGGTCAAAGTGGTCTCTGGTCTAAGTGATCTCTGGTCACTGGTCAAAGTGGTCTCTGGTCTAAGTGATCTCTGGTCACTGGTCAAAGTGGTCTCTGGTCTAAGTGATCTCTGGTTAAAGTGATTCCTGGTCAAAGTGGTCCCTGGTCAAAGTGGTCTGTGTTCAAAGTGATTCCTGGTCAAAGTGGTCCCTGGTCAAAGTGGTCACTGGTTAAAGTGGTCTCTGGTCAAAGTGGTCCCTTGTCAAAAACGATTGGGAACCACTGATCTAAACAGAGGACACCCCTAGAGGCCAAAATAAGGCAGAGCCATGATGTAGGAAAAAATATCCTGAGTATAGAGGGCATATTCCCCATGTTCTTGGGGCATTTGCAGAGGGGCAGAGGTGGCTCACCTAATTCGATACACGTGATGCCAAGAGACCAGACGTCCACTTTCCCGTCGTACTGTCCTTCGTCCATGGCTAAAATTACTTCCGGGGCCATCCTAGAAAGCAGAATCAACACGCTCAGCAGGTATTAAACCTTTCTCTCCCTAAACCATCCCACTGCTGAGACGCGCATACCATATACATAGACAGGCAGTCCCCAAGTTACACTCTGAACAACACTCTGATCTCGCATGACCCTCTTACCAATATGGCGCTCCCCACTCTGAACTCGAATGACCCTCTTACCAATATGGCGTCCTCACTCTGACCTCGTATGACCCTCTTACTAAAATGGCATCCCCACTCTGCCCTTGCATGACCGTCTTACCAATATGGCGCCCCCCACTCTGACTTCGTATGACCCTCTTACCAATATGGCGCCCTCACTCTGACCTCGCATGACCGTCTTACTAAAATAGCATCCCCACTCTGCCCTTGCATGACTGTCTTACCAATAGGGCGGCCCCCACTCTGACTTCGTATGACCCTCTTACCAATATGGCGTCCCCACTCTGACCTCGTATGATCCTCTTACCAAAATGGCGCCCTCACTCTGACCTCGCATGACCCTCTTACCAAAATGGCGCTCTCACTCTGACCTCGAATGTCCCTCTTACCAATATGGCACCCCCACTCTGGACTTGCATGACCCCTTTACCAATATGGCACCCCCACTCTGACCTCGAATGACCCTCTTACCAATATGGCGCCCCCCCCCACTCTGACCTCGAATGACCCTCTTGCCAATATGACGCCCTCACTCTGACCTTGCATGACCCTCTTACCAAAATGGCACCCCCACTCTGACCTCGCATGACCCTCTTACCAATATAGCGCCCCCACTCTGACCTCCCATGACCCTTTTACCAATATGGCGCCCCCCACTCTGACCTCAAATGACCCTCTTACCAATATGGCGCCCCCACTCTGACCCCGCATGACCCTCTTACCAATATGGCGCCCCCCCCACTCTGACCTCGAATGACCCTCTTGCCAATATGACGCCCCCCACTCTGACCTCGAATGACCCTCTTGCCAATATGACGCCCCCCACTTTGACCTCGAATGACCCTCTTGCCATTATGACGCCCCCCACTCTGACCTCAAATGACCCTCTTACCAATATGGCGTCCCCACAAATGAATTGGCTGGAGAGGCGATGGAGGCGGACCCAAAGTCGGCCAGCTTCACCTGGCCCGGTTCCGTCAACAGGATGTTCCCCGCCTTGATATCTCTACGAAGGAGAGGAAGGGTTAAGTCAGCAACGCTGCAAAGCCAACGAGGCGCTGGTTGGTTCCCAAGAAAGCACAAATAGCCCTCGCCATAGAAGGCTGGCCGCCAATATCCCAAAGGACTGACCTATGGATCATGTTGTGAGAATGCAAGTAGGCCAGGCCCTGGAGCGCACCGTGGGTGATGGCGGCAATTTCCACCTCTTGCAATGGCTTTTTATGGACTGGAAACGGGGAGAAAAGAAAATGAATATTTCCAAACAAACAAGCATGAGGAGAGAAGGATCAGTAGTGAGAGACGAGAAGACTTGGCCACAGTACAATGCAAAGCCTATTAGTTGGAAAGTTCTTTATGCCTGCTTTAATATCCTCTGAAAACTACCTCTCTCTTTCTGAATGGGCGGGACAGCTCAACTCAAATATCAAATGCAATATTTTCAAACACACCCATAGGTAAACACCTATTGAACCTGGCAATGCATGCAGACCCGATGTGCCCAAATTTAAATACTGGTGGGTTTTGAGGTAGACTCCTGCAGAGGTGAGGGGATCCCTCTTGTCCTTTGCTGAACGTAGCATTGGTTGGATTTTCTTGGTGGGTCTGGGGATAGTTTGTATGTTGTGTTTCCTCATCAGCTTCCCTCTGCGGTCAGTGGTTCCCTTAATGTATGGCAAGGGCACTTTTCCTCTGGGTGGATCTTCGTCTTGACTCTCGTGGCTTCTTCTCGGTGGTCTTGCAGCTCTTCTGATGTCTGAGGTGGAGTCTCCCTTGGCCTGGAGAGCCCAGTTGAGGGGGTTCAGTTCATCTTGGAGGAGGCGGGGTTCACAGATTCTTTTTGCACGGTCTGCCAAGGCTTTAATGGTGCTTCTTTTTTGACTTGGGTGATGGTTGGAGTTTTGATGTAGATCTCTATCTGTGTGTGTGGGTTTTCTGTAGACGGTGTGACCCAATTGTTGATCTGGTTTGCAGATGACTAGGACATCTAGAAAAGGCAGTTTTCCTTCCTTTTCTTTTTCCATGGTGAACTGGACCGCATAGGGAAGCTGATGAGGAAACACAACATACAAACTATCTCCAGACCCACCAAGAAAATCCAACAAATGCTACGTCCAGCAAAGGACAAGAGGGATCCTCTCACCTCTGCAGGAGTCTACCATTGTATCCTATGCAGCTGTGGACAAGTCTACATAGGGACCACCAAATGCCGCATTGCCCAGACAAACATCAAGGAACATGAAAGGCACTGCAGATGACTTCAACCAGAGAAATCAGCCATAGCAGAGCACCTGAGGAACCAACCTGGACACAGCAGATTATTTGAGAACACAGAAATGCTGGACCACTCTCACAACCACCACGTCAGACTACAGAGAGAAGCCATTGAAATACACAAACATGTGGACAATTTCAACAGAAAGGAGGAAACCTTCATGAAAATGAACAAAATCTGGCTACCAGTATTAAAAAACTCTAAAATTGCAACAGCACAACAACAGAGAGGAAACAGGCAGGGATATCTAATTACCTCTCAACAAAAGTTTACCCCAGGCGCAGTCAGGCCATTGTATGCTAATCAAGGTGGTCAGTTGAAATGTTCACACCTAGCTCTAACAGAGAAGAGTCCTTTGTCCCACCCTGGTCATTCCACAGATATATAAACCCTTTTGCCTAGCTCCAACAGGCCTCACTAGCTCTGAGGATGCTTGCCAAAGTGCAGGCGAAATGTCAGGAGAGAATGCCTCTAGACCATGGCCATACAGCCCGAAAAAACCTACAACAACCCAATAATAATAATAATAATAATAATAATAATAATAATACAATCTTCCTGCCTGGCAGAAGGGGGCTGGACTGGATGGCCCCTTGGGGTCCCTTCCAACAACAACAAAAACAATAATGATGTAATAATAATAATGATAATAATCTTCCTGCCTGGCAGAAGCGGGCTGGACTGAATGGCCCCTTGGGGTCCCTTCCAACAACAACAACAACAAGCAAGGGACGTACCTTCTAGCAGATCTGATGCCGACCCTAAACAGTATTCCATTACAAGCTGGAGAAAGGAAAAAAAGGAAAATAAAGCATCAATGTTTACATATAGGAACTATAATTCTATGTACACCTAAAACAGGGGATCCCATCAACCTGTTGCTCGGGCGCCTAGGTTTTATCAGGACCCCCAAATCCCTCCCCTGGCTTCTGGCTGCATAGCCTCCAAATTCATTTATTTACAGTATTTATATACCGCTTTTCTCCCCCCTCGGGGGACTCAAAGCAGTTGTCCAGAGGAGGGCAATTAAAATGATCAAGGGTCTGGAGAACAAGCCCTATGAGGAACGGCTTAAAGAGCTGGGTATGTTTAGTCGGAATAAGAGAAGGCTGAGAGGAGACATGATAGCTATGTATAAATATGTGAGAGGTAGTTATAGGGAGGAGGGTGGAGGCTTGTTTTCTGCCACCCGGGAGACTAGGACGCAATGGTGCAATGGGTCCAAACTACAAGAAAGGAGATTCCACCTGAACATGAGGGAGATCTACAGAGACACTCACTGGAACACCTCAGCAAGTGAGAGTCCAAAAGTGGCAGGCTCAAACCCAGAACCTCAATCAATGGCTTTTTTTTTTTTTGTCGTGTCAGGAGCATCCTGTTGTGAGAGAATTGGCCGTCTGCAAGGACGTTGCCCAGGGGACGCCCAGATGATTTTTAATGTTTTATCATCCTTGTGGGAGGCTTCTCTCATGTCCCCGCACGAGGAGCTGGAGCTGATAGAGGGAGCTCAACCACCTCTCCCCGGATTTGAACCTGTGACCTGTCGGTCTTCAGTCCTGCCAGCACAGGGCTTTAACCCACTGTGCCACCGGGGGCTCCAATGGCTGATACCAAATGAGAGGGAGCTGTTCAGCAGTGGAACTCTCTGCCCTGGAGTGTGGTGGAGACTCCTTCTTTGGAGGCTTTTAAGCAGAGGCTAGATGGCCATCTGTCAGGGGTGCTTTGAATGCAATTTTCCTGCTTCTTAGCAGAATGGGGTTGGACTGGATGATGGCCCACCAGGTCTCATTCTATGAAATGATTTGGACTCCAGAGCCTATCAGCCCCAGTCAACCGAAGTTAATAGGAACTGCCTTGTGAAATATTCTAGAGTCGAGTAACGTAACGAAGATAGCGTGACGTTGCAAAAGTTCAGTAGGAAGCGAGCAGGGCCGGGAGGAGGCCTTTCCCTATTTGTTTGGGGTTTAACATTCCAAAGGCCTCCGTAAATCTCCGAGCATTAGGAGGAGGAGGAGGAGGTCAGCCAAGGAGGGCTGAGATCCAAGTCCGTCGGAGGCTTAAGGGGGCGAGGAAGGGGCCAAAGGAGTCTGGAAGGGAGGGCAGCGCTTGTGGTCCGCTCACCCAGGCCGTGTGTTCCCGCAGGTAGCAGCCTTTGTACTCGATGCTGTTGGGGTGCTGGATCCTCTGGAGGAACTTCACCTCTTTCACGATGTCCTGCCATTTCTGGGGAAGAGGGAAAGGGAAGGTTTGACCAAAGAGAACAATACAGAACCCCATCCATGCCTTTGGGTCCAAGGCCCTCTGCAATAACCTCCAATGGAGGACAACCACTGCCCAGCGGAGGCACAGCCCTCACTGTTTTGTTGTTCTTGGGTTAGTATAGTTTGCATACGTATGTCAATGTAATCATAATAATAATAATAATAATAATAATAATATTTTGTCGTGTCAGGAGCAACTTGAGAAACTGCAAGTCGCTTCTGGTGTGAGAGAATTGGCCGTCTGCAAGGACGTTGCCCAGGGGACACCCAGTTGATTTGATGTTTTTATCATCCTTGTGGGAGGCTTCTCTCATGTCCCCGCGTGAGGAGCTGGAGTTGATAGAGGGAGCTCATCCGCCTCTCCCCGGATTTGAACCTGTGACCTGTCGGTCTTCAGTCCTGCCAGCACAGGGGTTTAACCCATTTAGGGTTTTATAATAATAATAATAATAATAATAATTATTATTATTATTATTATTATTATTATAAAACTTTATTTATACCCCGCTACCATCTCCCCAAGGGACTCAGAGCGGCTTACATGAGGCCAAGCCCGACAACACATCAATAAACGAAAAAGCAATAAGCAAAAAACAATACAATTAATATAAGTCACATATAAACAATAACACACAAAGATTTTAAAACCTATGGCCGGGACGAATGTAATAGTTTAAAATTAAAAGATAAACTCTGGGCATGAACAAAGGTAAACTATATAGTAATCTATATTCTAACTATCGAAGCCACCCTGACTTGCCTGCAGGCTTGAGAAAGACAGGAAAGAATGGCCTTACAGCTTCAAAACCTAGCTGATTGCTGCCTGGGGGAATCCTTTGTTCAAAGGTGTTAGCTGGCCCTGTTGTTGTTATTGTTATTACTATTGTTTGTTTGTTAAAAAAATGCAATACAACTGTTCGGTTTGCTCCTGATACAATAAATAAATAAATAAACTATATAGTAATCTATATTCTAACTATTGAAGCCGCTTTGACTTGCCTGCAGGCTTGAGAAAGACAGGAAAGAATGGCCTTACAGCTTCAAAACCTGGCTGCCTGCTGCCTGGGGAATCCTTTGTTTGAAGGTGTTCGCTGGCCCTGTTGTTGTTGCTATTACTATGTTTGTTAAAAAATGCAATACAACTGTTTGGTTTGCTCCTGGAAAGAATTGCCTTGCAGCTTCAAAGCCTGGCTGATTGCTGCCTGGGGGAATCCTTTGTTTGAAGGTGTTAGCTGGCCCTGTTGTTGTTGCTATTGCTATTGTTTGTTTGTTAAAAATGCAATACAACTGTTTGGTTTGCTCCTGGAAAGTATGGCCTTGTAGCTTCAAAGCCTGGCTGATTGCTGCCTGGGGGAATCCTTTGTTTGAAGGTATTAGCTGGCCCTGTTGTTGTTGCTATTGCTATTGTTTGTTTGTTAAAAAATTCAATACAACTGTTTGGTTTGCTCCTGGAAAGAATGGCCTTGCAGCTTCAAAGCCTGGCTGATTGCTGCCTGGGGGAATCCTTTGTTTGAAGGTGTTAGCTGGCCCTGTTGTTGTTGCTATTACTACGGGAGTAATAATAGGAGCAAGAGGTGCCTGTATTCAAACAAGCTGGGATTTTGGAAATGCCACAGAAACAGGGAAGGTCTCTATTTCCGACCGGGCCCAGAATCCCGAGCCTCTGGCCAAGTGGCTGAGTTGGAGCCAATGCGTGACATTCCTCCTTTCCCCGGCCAGCTCTGGCTGCTCAAAGCCGCCCCTAATCTGCCAGGACCGGCATTTTCCCACGCTCATGCCGCCGCTGTTATCTTTGTGGAGTTCCTCAGGACGAAATTGGTTCGGAGCGAAGGGGAGCCAGGATGCCGTTTCTGCCTGACCAGCCTTGTGATTCCGTTTGGCAGGCAAGCCCAGCGCGGTCGTATCTGCGCCTATCATTCCTAGCAAGTTTCCTTTTGTAGGCCGCAGGGAGGGAGGGATTCGGCAAAAGGCGACAAAGGAAAACCCGAACACCAATATGGTATGGGTTGCTGTGAGTTTTCCAGGCTGGCTGGCCATATTCCAGAAGCATTCTCTCCTGACGTTTCGCCTACATCTATGGCAGGCACCCTCAGAGGTTGAGGTCTGTTGGAAACTAGGAAAATTGGGTTTATATATCTGTGGGAGAAAGAACTCTTGTCTGCTTGAGGCAAGTGTGAATGTTGCACAAGTCTGAATTTGGTGTTGTGGCAATGTGGGGAGTCTCTTCACGCTTCAACACCCATTTTAGCACGGAGGGACCTTACTGGGTTGTATGACATTCCTATTATGGAGTTCAATGGGGTTCCATTTTTACTACACATACTTTAGACAAGCGTTTCTCAACCTGGGGGTTTGCTTATTTATAGTTATTTATTTCATGCATTTCTACTCCACCCTCGGGGAGGCCTCACACAAGCATGATATGATGCTATCAGCATATAAACAATCAAAAATTACATTTAAAACATTAAAATAATTAAAAACACATTATACAATTCATTAAACAATAATGCAATTAAAACCAAACCCAAATCAAGATAAATCTAATGTCGCAGATATCCTAAGTTTCTTGAGAAATGATTAGCATCAAATGGCCTTGCAGCTTCAAAGCCTGGCTGATTGCTGCCTGGGAGGGGATGTTGCAGGTATCCTAAGTTTCTTGAGAAATGATTAGCATTGAATGGCCTTGCAGCTTCAAAGCCTGGCTGATTGCTGCCTGGGAGGGGATGTCGCAGATATCCTAAGTTTCTTGAGAAATGATTAGCATTGAATGGCCTTGCAGCTTCAAAGCCTGGCTGATTGCTGCCTGGGAGGGGATGTTGCAGGTATCCTAAGTTTCTTGAGAAATGATTACCATCGAATGACCTTGCAGCTTCAAAGCCTGGCTGATTGCTGCCTGGGGGAGATCCTTTGTTTGGAGGTGTGAGATGGCCCTGATTGATTCTGACAAACCAACCTGGGCACAGCCTACTATTTGAGAACACACTCTCACCACCACCATGTCAAACAACACAGAGAAGGCCACTGAAATAATAATAATAATAATAATAATAATAAACTTTATTTATACACCGCCACCATCTCCCTGATGGGGACTCAGAGCGGCTAGCTCCGAAACCCACAAGCATGTGGACAGTTTCAACAGAAAAGAGGAAACTATGAAAATGGACAAAATCTGGCTACCAGTTTTTTAAAAACTCTAAAATCAGGATAGTAAATAAAGAGTAACACTAAAAAAAAAAAAAAACAGGAGAATTCCAGACAGGAAACAATCAGGACCAGCTAACACCCCTCCACAAAGGATTCCTCTAAGCAAGAATCAGCCAGGCCTTGAAGCTGGAAGGCCATTCAATGCTAATCAAGGTGATTAATTGTAACTGGTGCCTACAGACAAGAGTTTTTTCTCTCACCCTGGACCTTCCACGGATATATAAATCTCGCTTGCTTAGTTTCCAACAGACTTCACAACCTCTGAGGATGCCTGCCATTGATGTAGGTGAAACGTCAGGAGAGCATGCTTCCGGAACATGGCCAGACAGCCCAGAAAACTCACAGCAACCCAATGAGTCTGGCCATGGAAGCATTCGACAACATACAAATATGGTATGCTTCCATTCCCCCTTAAAGCTCATTTTGCACAAAGCAGTTGTCCCTTTCTTCTCCAAGGCAAACTGACACAGACAGAGGTCCTGCAAAGTCTCTCTTGGAGAGCGCTTCTTTTTGGCCTCCAAGACCATTTTTGGACCAATGTGAAGCGTTTCACCCAAGCACAGATACAGCGAGGCCTCTGAACCTCAATTGTACGGCCAATTCACGCACCTCGTTGGACTGTTTCCCGCTATAAGACATCTTCTTGATGGCCACCACTTCATTGGTTCGGACATCGCGTGCCTGCAAGGCCAAAGACACAACAAGGCATGAATACTCCAGGCTAGCAGAAATTCCCATCAAAACTTGGAAAAGCATCCTTATTCCCATCTATCTAGACATGTTGATATATATATTTGTGTGTGCATTTCCCTCCTGCAATATTTGCAAGCCCAATATATCTATATTCATATCTATCTATCTAGATATCTGTCTATATATAGATAATTATATCTATATAGGATTTGCAAAGACTTGCAAACATGTGAGGGGAAAATTCATACATATAATAATGTGTGTGTGTGTGTGTATACACACACACACACACACACACACACATATATGTACACAAACAGATATATAGGTACCTCTATATATTTATTGACATCTATATCTATACAGGATTTGCAGACTTGCAAACATGTGAGGGGAAAATTCATACATAAAATAATATGTGTGTGTGTGTGTGTGTGTGTGTATATACACACACACATATGTACACAAACAGATATATAGGTACCTCTATATATTTATTGATATCTCTATCTATACAGGATTTGCAGAGACTTGCAAACATGTGAGGAGAAAATTCATACATAAAATTACACACACAAACATACATACACAAACATATACAGGTACCTCTATATATTTATTGATATCTATATCTATACAGGATTTGCAGAGACCTGCAAACACTTGAGGAGAAAATTCATACATAAAATTATATATATATAGAGAGAGAGAGAGATACACACACACAGATATATACATACATAAACAGATATATAGGTACCTCTATATATTTAGCAATATCTATACCTATACAGGATTTGCAGAGACTTGCAAACATGTGAGGAGTGTGAGGAGAAAATTCATACATAAAATTACATAGACACACACAAACACATATATAGGTACCTTTATATATTTATCAATATCTATATCTATACAAGATTTGCAGAGACTTGCAAACACTTGAGGGGAAAATTCATACATAAAATTATATATATATATACACACACACATACACACATATACATACGCACACAGATATACAGATATATAGGTACCTCTGTATATTTATCAATATACAGGATTTGCAGAGACTTGGAAACTTGTAAGGGGAAATTAATATAAAATAATGGATACATATAGATACAGATACATGGAAATCTCGAGATATCTATATGTATATAGGATTTGCAAAGACCTGCAAACATATGAGGGAGAAACTTCCAGGGAACAAAAATGAACATATAAAGTTAATATATTTAGAAACATATACAAAAAAGCCAGGAAATTGGGTGGGTTTGAAAGAGAGCCATTCAAACAAGGAGGACATGAAATATATCCTCCTCCCCTCCTTTTTGACTGGAAAAGAAAACACACTGTTAAGGGAGGGGAAGAGGAGAGAGAAATAGATCACACAATATTGCAAGCAATGGCCTTCAGGCTCCTGAAAAACGTATATCTTTGAGTATATATGGTATATGTTTTCCTTGCCCTGCTACCTGGTGCGAGGCACCCTCTGCAGAGACTGGAGCCCCCAGCTGTGTCCCGCACCCTCGGCTGACAATAGCAACCAGTATATGGCTCCGCAAGGCATCTCTGTTCCCACACAACAACGTGCTTTTGTTCAGCCTGCTATTGTTCCCGGGAGGCACTTGAAGAGGACACTGGAGCCAAGTACTAAGGCCCTTTGGGACAAGCCCCCCATTCAGGGCAGCCCAACAGAAGGGGGGGGGGCAATTATAAAAGGCAAAGGTGGCTTGCAAGTTGTAAAAGAACCCCACAAAAGTGCCCAAAACACAAACCCTACAAAGAAAACAGAACCATAACAATAATAAACAGAAAACCCAGCTTTTTGTTTTGGTTGAGCATGCCTTGGAAAGGACAGAGTCAACCATCAAAGCCCTACTGAAAGAGACAGGGAGGGAGTCTAGAAATTAGGGGCAGTCACTGAGAAGGCCCTGTCTTGTTGAGTCCCATCAATGTACCCTTGAAGAAGGTGGGACCAAGAGACAACCTCCTCAAAAGAAGAGAGAATAGGGCCCTTCAAATGTATGTTTGCGATGTGACTCTTTGGGCCCGCCAAGCTGGAGTCGATCCATTCCCAAAGTCCCCCAAGCCCTCTTACAAAATAAACGGCGCCGAAGCTGCCATGGCCGATCTCTCGGAGGTCTGAGAAGAGCTTCTCCGGGTCCTCCTTGAAGAAGAGCTCCGCGACCTCCGGGTCCTTCAGGCTGCCCGCTCGGTTGGTGGATGGCATCCTGACGGACCTCAAGACCAACTATCTGGGTTTGGAGTGCCACTGCTGCCGCCGCCACCGAGGCCCCGGGCTCATCTGCACGAATGGCACGTCGTCAGCATGGATCACTGCGAACAGAGAAGAGGAGGGAATGGACACGTTAGGAGGAAGAGTACACGTCATCACGATGCCCACAGGCGTACGTTGAGTTTCCTCCATGCTTGGTCCTTGGGCATCGTGGAAGGACCCAACGTTTAACTAGTATGATCTATATAAATAAAAATGTAAAGTCCGTTTGTGGGATTAACATAACTCAGAAACCACTGGAGGAACTAATGAATTGACACATAATTTGGACACTATATCCCTAACAGAACGAGTGACCATCACTCATAAGCCCCCCAAAAATACAGCGGAAAGGACTTAAAAACCCCCAAAAGCTAAATGACAATATAGAAAGAAAAGAGAAGGAAGAGGAAGGGAAGGAAGGGGAGAAAGGAGAGGGAAGGAAAGAGAAGGAAGGATGGAAGCAAAAAGCGAAGGAAGGAAGGAAAAGGAAGAAAGGAGAGAAAGCGGAAGAGAAAAAGGGGGGAAGGAAGGAAAGATAGAGAAGGAAGAAAAGAGAGAAAGGGGAAAGAAAGAAAGAGAGGAGGAAGGATGGAAGCAAAAAGCGAAGGAAGGAAAGAGGTAGAGAAGGAAGAAAGGAGAGAAAGCAGAAGGAAAAGGAAAAGGAGGAAGGAAGGAAAGGGGTAGAGAAGGTAGAAAGGAGAGAAAGCAGGAAAGAAAAAGGGGGAAGGAAGGAAAGAGATAGAGAAGAAAGGAGAGAAAGGGGAGGGAAGGAAAGAAGGAAAGAGAGAAGGAAGGATGGAAGCAAAAAGCGAAGGAAGGAAGGAAAGAGGTAGAGAAGGAAGAAAAAGAAAAAGGGGGAAGGAAGGAAAGAGGTAGAGAAGAAAGAAAGGAGAGAAAGCGGAAGAGAAAAAGGAGGGAAGGAAGGAAAGAGGTAGAGAAGGAAGAAAGGAGAGACAGCAGAAGGAAAAGTAAAAGGGGGAAGGAAGGAAAAGGATAGAGAAGGAAGAAAGGAGAAAAAGGGGAGGGAAGGAGAGAAGGAAGGATGGAAGCAAAAGGCGAAGGAAGGAAGGAAAAAGGTGGAGAAGGTAGAAAAAGTGGAAGAGAAAAAGGGGAGGAGGAAAGAGGTGGAGAAGGAAGAAAGGAGAGAAAGCAGAAGAGAAAAAGGTGAGAAGGAAGGAAAGAGGTAGAGAAGGAATGAAGGAGAGAAGGAAAGAAGAAAAGGGAAGGAAGGAAGGAAGGAAAGAGGGAGCAAAGGAAGGAGGGAAAGAAGAAGAGAAAGAGGGAGGGAAGGTTGGCCACAGCAATGCATGGCAGGTACCACTAGTCTCCAATATAAAGGATGTCCAAAACAGGTACGCCCGATTATTATACAATTATTGGGGGGGGGGGGGGGGTTATGCAATGACGCTCCCCGTTTGCAATTAGATCACCCACAGTATATTCCCACCATCGTTTCAGAGGCTCCAGCAAGCCTGTTTCTATAGCAATGGAGCCAGAAAGGAACGAGGAGAGTGTGCCGAATGCGGAGAAGACCTCTCCCGTTCCACCAGAATCTCTGCAAACGTCAGGTGCAATTTCAGGAGGAAACTGTGACGACATCTGAGGCCGCTTCCAAGGTACAGAGGCATCAGCTAAGGGCTGCAGAGGGATCCCCCTCAACTAGGATCCAAACAGCAATGGATCCGGACCACACTTTGCCCACCTTGATTTGTGGGAGTTGTAGTTCACCTACACCCAGACAGCACTGAGAATCCAAACACCGATGGATCTGGATCACACTTGGCACACAGACCTGGTATGCCGAAATTTGATTACTGGAGGGCTTTGCGGGGAAGTGACCTTCCTTTCTGGGAGTTGTAGTTCACCCACAACCAGATAATCTGTGACTTCCACTGATGATGGACCTGGACCAAACTCAGCACACAGAATCCCCATGACTTTCTCAACCTACTGGAGGGGTTTGAGGGGACTGACTCACCATGGTGGGAGTTGTAGTTCACCCTACAGCCAGAGAGCACACTGAACCCCTCCAATGACGTATCTACCGCAGACTTGCCCAACATAACAAACTTGGAGTTTATTTATTTATTTATTTATTTATTTAATTTGCTATATTTATATACCGCCGTTTCTCAGCCTAGCTGGCGACTCAACGCGGTTTACAACATAATATAACAATCAACAATATACAGTTAAAAGCATAAAAAAACATAAAAAACATAAAAACACAATTCATACATCAATACCAATCCAGTTCGACTCTTAACTAAAAACGTGATCCAGTTCGTCATCCATATTGCCAGTCCTTTAGTCAGTTACCATTCGTTGCATTGGGTTAACCAAATGCCTGCTTAAACATCCAGGTCTTCAATCTTCTTCGGAATATCATCAATGAAGGGGCTGATCTTACCTCCAAGGGCAGGGCGTTCCATAGCCGCGGGGCCACCACAGAAAAGGCCCTGTCTCTCGTACCCGCCAGCCGCACCTGTGAAGCAGGCGGGATAGAGAGCAGGGCCTCCCCAGAAGATCTTAGGGTCCTGGCGGGCTGATAGGCCGAGATACGTTCGGATAGTTTCAGGGGGTTAACCTGGCATTATGGGAGTTGTAGTTCACCCACAACATTATTTTCGACAATTGAAAAACTAACATCCAGAGAGCCCACTGAACCCTACTGATGATGCATCTAAAGAAACATTGACCAGAATAACAAACTTTATGTACTGATGGAGTTCTTCTGGGTTAACCTGGCATGATGGGAGTTGTAGTTCACTCACATCCTTATGCATTTGGTACAATGACAAAACTGCAATGCCCAATACCCAAGCTTATGTGTATTGGGCATGTGTGTGTGTGTGTATAATTTGGACAACAAACCAGATAATTCCCAAGGTAACCAAGGTATTGTGGGAAATGTAGAGGCTACCCTTGCTCAGGGCCGTCATAAGAACGAATATACTACCAGAAGGGAATATACACTCGGCATATATACCAGAATATACTCTCTCGGCACACTGGAAGCAGGGATCTGCTATCTACTGGAGACATTCCTGGCCTGGGAGGAAAAGTCAACAAGGCTACAACTTAATCCTTGCTCTGAGAAGGAATTTAACCTCCCAGAACAAGGCTGGGTGTTTGTCTCCTTCTCCACGGACAGCCCATTGCCAAAACAATAGCCAGAAACCTCGGGAAGACGGGAAGGGGGGACGGGTCAGCGAGGGGCCTCCTGACAAGTGACACAGCCATCCTGGAGACATTCTTCTGGGCTCAAGCAATCATGAGGTCATGCTTCTCCCTTGAAGGCCCATCTGGCTAAGAGGGAAGGAGGGAAGGGCTTTTCCAAAAGAGAACAGGGCAATCCCACAACGCCCCTTCTTCCATGCATCTCATCACCGGAGAGGTGGGGTCTTGACACCTCTGCCCTCCCTAACTCTGGACAAAAGCCACGGGAAAGAGCTGGACGTAGGGACAGACCAATTGGAACACAAGGAAGGCCTTGAAGACCAGTCTAACACTATGCCCTGAACCGACAATCAGTTGCCCCACTGGGAAAACCCCAAGTCACCACAATGAGATCTGGGGTGCCATCAAAAATCACCACCACAATGAGATCTGGAGTGCCACAAAAAGCACCCCCAGAATGAGATCTGAGATGCCACCAAAAGCGCCACCAAAATGAGATCTGAGATGCCACCAAAATCACCAGAATGAGATCAGGAGTGCCACCAAAAGCACCACCAAAACGAGATCTAGAGTGCCACCAAATCACCATCAAAATGAGATCTGGAGTGCCACCAAAATCACCACCAGAATAAGATCTGGGATGCCACCAAAAGCACCACCAAAATGAGATCTGAGGTGCCATCAAAAGTACCACCAGAATGAGATCTGGGATGCCACCAAAAGCACCACCAGAATGAGATCTGGGGTGCCATCAAAAGCACAACCAGAATGAGATCTGGGGTGCCACCAAAAGCACCACCAGAATGAGATCTGGGGTGCCACCAAAAGCACCACCAGAATGAGATCTGGGGTGCCACCAAAAGCACCACCAGAATGAGATCTGGAGTGCCACCAAAAGTACCACCAGAATGAGATCTGGGGTGCCACCAAAAGCACCACCAAAATGAGATCTGGAGTGCCACCAAAAGCACCACCAGAATGAGATGTGGGGTGCCACCAAAAGCACCACCAGAATGAGATGTGGGGTGCCACCAAAAGCACCACCAGAATGAGATCTGGGATGCCACCAAAAGCACCACCAGAATGAGATCTGGGGTGCCATAAAAAGCACCACCAGAATAAGACCTGGAATGCCACCAAAAGCACCACCAGAAGGAGATCTGAGATGCCACCAAAAGCACCACCAGAACGAGATCTGGGGTGCCACCAAAAGCACCACCAGAATGAGATGTGGGGTGCCACCAAAAGCACCACCAGAATGAGATGTGGGGTGCCACCAAAAGCACCACCAGAATGAGATCTGGGATGCCACCAAAAGCACCACCAGAATGAGATCTGGGGTGCCATAAAAAGCACCACCAGAATAAGACCTGGAATGCCACCAAAAGCACCACCAGAAGGAGATCTGAGATGCCACCAAAAGCACCACCAGAACGAGATCTGGGGTGCCACCAAAATCACCATGAGAATGAGATCTGCGGGGCCACCAAAAAACAAGGACCACTGTACAAGAATATCCCCACCTATGGAAGAGGACAAACACAGTGGTTGCAGAAAGAAAACCCAGAGGAGAACCAGGCTAGGAAGGTCCTATATATGATCTCCAAAGTTGCCACAGGAGGAACAGGCTGGGAAGGTCTTATATATTATCTCCAATATTGCAATTTGTATTATTAACCTTATAAGAGGGGTGGGTATAAGACGACCTGCCTTTGCCATCTGTTTCTCAAGTGCTTTCTTTCAGCAACCCTCTCCCCCCCCCCCCCCCTTACCCTGGAGAAGTGGTCACCCAAGGTTTCTGAAACAGAAAGGAGCTTTACTGCAGTTTGGGACCGCTGCCCACAGGCCTAATCCCCCACAAAACAACCTTGACTGGGGCTATTCAGTTCAGCTCAATAAGGTCTACACAAACCAGAGCTTGCATCGTGGCCGTTATCGCATCGCTGGGAATGCAAACACAACGTCCGTACAAGGGCCAAAAGTGGATCACGTGGCAACGATACTGTCCAGGAATGGCTATGGGTCAGTCTACAGAGCCATTTGGGGTTCACCTGATGGAAGAAAAGGCCTCCACTGGGCATCACCATCATCTTTAAAATGTAAAATAAGCAAATTATAATTTCAGAATAGGAACTGACTTCAAACTACAGGAAAGGAGACTCCACCTGAACATTAGAAAGTAACTGTAAGAGCTGTTCAGCAGTGGAACTCTCTTCCCTGGACTGTGGTGGAGGCTCCTTCTATGGAGGCTTTGAAACAGAGGCTGGATGGCCATCTGTCTGGGGTGCTTTGAATGCAATTTTCCTGCTTCTTGGAAGAATGGGGTTGGAATGGATGGTCCATGAGGTCTCTTCCAACTCTATGGAGAAATTCTAGAGCAGTGGTTCTCAACCTGTGGGTCCCCAGGTGTTTTGGCCTACAAATCCCAGAAATCCCAGCCAGTTTACCAGCAGTTACGATTACTGGGACTTGAAGGCCAAAACATCTGGGGACCCACAGGTTGAGAACCACTGTTCTAGAGCAAGCTTCTCCAGATGTGGGGTTATTTTTTGTGTAGTTTCATACACTTGAGGCCCTTTTGCATGGTTTGAGGCAGTGTTTCTCAACCTCGGGGTCGGGACCCCTGGGGGGGTCGAGAGGGGTCGCCAAAGACCATCAGAAAGCATTGTATTTTCTGTTAGTCATGGGGGTTCTATGTGGGAAGTCTGGCCCAATTCTATCATTGGTGGGGTTCAGAATGCTCTTTGACTGTAGGTGAACTTTACATCTCAGCAACTACAACTCCCAAATGTCAAGATTCTATTTCCCCCAAACTCCACCAGTGTTCACATTTGGGCATAATGTGTATTTGTGCCAAGTTTGGTCCAGATCCATCATTGTTTGTGTCCACAGTGCTCTCTGGATGTAAGTGAACTACAACTCCAAAACTCCCAAGCAACTACAACTCCCAAATGTCAAGGTCTATTTCCCCCCAAACTCCACCAGTGATCACATTTGGGCATATTGTGTATTTGTGCCAAGTTTGGTCCAGATGCATCATTGTTTGTGTCCATAGTGCTCTGGATGTAAGTGAACTACAACTCCAAAACGCAGGGTCAATGCCCACCAAACCCTTCCAGTATTTTCTGTTGGTCCTGGGAGCTCTGTGTGCCAAGTTTGCTTCAATTCCATCATTGGTGGAGTTCAGAATGCTCTTTGGTTGTAGGTGAACTATACATCCCATCAACTACAACTCCCAGATAACAAAATTAATCCCTCCCCACCCCATCGGTATCCAAATTTGTGCGTATTGGATATTTGTGCTGAATTTGGCCCAGTGAATGATATTACATCCTCCCTATCAGATATTTATATTATTTATTTACTTACTTTATTTGTATACCGCTCTTCTCAGCCCTATGGCAACTCAGAGCGGTTAACAACAATAATTCAGTATACACAATAGGAAATCATTGGACATTTAAAAACAGTAGCATAGCAATTAATTAGACACCAATACATCAATATAACAAATCCATCACATCTCATCAATAAAATCAGAATACAATTTCATTATCCATTATTCCGTGTTCCAATAGTCAATTACACTCCATTATACTGCTTGATTGAATGCCTGTTCAAACATCCAGGTCTTCACTCTCCTCTGAAATGCCAATAAAGAGCGGGCCGATCTGATATCTGTAGGAAGGGCGTTCCACAGCTGAGGGGCCACCACTGAGAAGGCCCTGTCTCTTGTCCCCGCCAGGCGTACTTGTGAAGCCGGCGGGACCGAGAGCAGGGCCTCCCCAGACGATCTTAATGTCCTAATGATTCTTAATTGGAGTAATGATTCTTAATTGGAGTAAAATTAGAATTATGAAGTAACAACACAAATAATGTTATGATTGGGGGTCACCACAACATAAGGAACTGTATTAAGGGGTCGCGGCATTAGGAAGGTTGAGAACCACCGGTTTGGGGGCAAGCCTTCCCTAAAATCACACTGATTTTTTTTTAAATCGGAGGGTTGCAGACGCTTTGAGGAACTGTGGTGGCTCCAGGGGAAACAAACGTGAGTTTCAAAGAATCTGAATTTAGAAAAATTCAGAAAAATTAAGATTAGTATTCCTCAATCCCAGCTATGGCTCCCAGGAGAAAAATCCACCAGTCCATCTTCCACCAGTTTCCAAGCATTCACCCCTCTCTCCCTCACATGACCAAAAAGAAAAAAACTTCTTTGCAAATACATGCCGAGGACGAATCAAAAATACAAAACTTGCCTTTGTTCCTCTTTCCTAGTGGAAGAAATGCATCTCTAGCAAAGTCCTGAGAGTGGAAGGCTTATCTGTTCAGCCTCACCCGAATTTTTGGAAGGCTAAAAGTGCCTCCCCATTAAAAAATACAAAAAGAGAGAGATCCTACCTAAATATTTTGGAAGGAATGGATGTAGAAAACTACCAAACCTCAGAGGCTGCCAGTTGGGGCATGGAGATGTCAGCGCTCCACACATCGAGTTCCTTCCCCAGGCGCACTCCGCAGAGGCTGACACTCATGTCAGTGGAATGAGTCCCATTCGGACAAGCGAGAACTTGCCACTTCTAAGGCCTGGAGTTGTGCAGCAGCAAAGCAAACTTCCCAAGGAATTTGAGGGAAAGGAAGGGGAGATGGACGGTGGCGGCGAGGAGGCTTCCCGGAAGTGTATCTGTCTAAAGAGGGATTATGAAAAATCCCAATGTCAGCATCGGAACATGAGTAGCTGGCTTAACTGCTCTGAAGCGGCTCTTCCAGAGGTCAGATGTGAAAGGACTTGGGCCCTGACCTTCTATGGAGGGCCCCTTGGCCTATACGGAAAAGGAACCAGGCACTCAGCCAGCCAAGCCGTCTGGAGAATCTCACAAGGTGGTGACTAGGTTTCCACTCCACGGCCGCCGTCAAAGGGCTCCTTTGCTTCCAACACAGCTCTCCAAACCTGGATTCTGGATCAGCAAAGGAGGACCGGCAGCGTCACGATGACAGCCGCAACCTAGATCTCGGTGCTCACGCCATGAGCTCAGAAACAAGCTCGGACTTGAGCCTCCCTCTGTTCATTTAAATATAGAAATATTCTCCCTTGCAAGCAGGGTCATCTCTCCCTCTCTCTCAGACTTTCACAGGATGACTCACGGTTTGGGTTCATGTATGCATTATCGGAACTCAACTCCTCTCCTCGGGCGAGTTGGAATCGCCTGCAAAAGGCCAGGCTTCTTGCAAACCTGGAGACTGTTTCTTACCCTTCTTTCACACAGGGCAGCAAGGCTAAAATATTTGCCAGCCCTATATATGTAGATTCAAACCTATCAAGACATGTCTGTCTATATATGTGTGTGAATTTCCTGCTACAATATTTGCAAGCCCTATATATCTATATTCATATCTATCTAGACATGTCTATATATATATATTTGTGTGTACATTTCCTTTTGCATTATTTGCAAGCCCTATATATCTATATTCATATCTGTCTAGACATGTCTCTATATATTTCTGTGTGCATTTCCCTCCTACAATATATGCAAGGCCTATATGTCTATATTCATATCTATCTAGCCATGCCTATATATGTGTGTGCATTTCCCCCTGCAACATTTGCAAGGCCTATATATCTATATTCATATCTATCTAGGCATGACTGTATATACATTTGTGTGTGGATTTCTTCCCTGCAATATTTGCAAGCCCTATATGTCTATATTTATATCTATCAAAACATGTCTATATATATTTGCGTGTGAATTTCCCCCTGCAATATTTGCAAGCCCTATTATCTATATTCATATATATCTACCTAGACATCTCTATATATATAGATAATTATATCTATATAGGATTTGCAAAGACTTGCAAACATATCAGGGAAAAAGTCATATATGAATATATATATATGTGTGTGTGTGTGTGTGTGCGTGCGTGTGTGTGTGGATTTTGATCTGAACATGCTCTTGTTGTGGCACCAACAGCAACTAATTCTTTTTCAAAGCTACCAAAAAAAGCAAAATTAAAAACATTATAAATCAAGAGAAACTGCCATGGAATGAATTACTCCTTCTGAAAGAAGCGAATGAGAGCTCACAAGTCAAACTCTGCAGTCTCCAGCATTTGTGATATACAGGGTTAGTCAAGTACTTTTACGTCCGTTTCCAACTCCTTCCCCCAATAATCCATTACATTGGAGGTACTCTTTTCCAATTCTATACTTCCCAAGGCTTTTGGTCAGTTTTAGGCTCTGATCTCACAGCCACCTCTCCTTCACAGCAAACCAGAGGAAGCTGGAAAGGCATAAAAAACACCTTACGAGTTCATTGATAAGCATGTGCCGGTTGTGTCAGGCCCAATCGTCGCCCGGGATAAACCGGAGAGTGCATCTTGGAACGCACACATTGCAACACCACAGCCAAAGATCAACAAGGGTGGGCAAGCTGTGTTTCAAGGAAACTTGGTCAAAGTGCGCAAGAAGCACCTCCCTGGCGTATTCTCAAATATATATATATATATATCAGACAACACCCAGCATAATGTGTAATGCATCTGGAAGAGAAAACAGGTGTGGTCCTCCAGGCCCTTTGGTGCTACGGCAAGAAACCACAAGTATGCATGAAATGATCAGATTCCTCTCTGCGCAAAGAAATGGACTGACCTGAAAACCAAACACCAGGACAGAGAGGGGCTCAGCAAACAGAAAAACGAGTACATAGGCTCCCTCGACAAATCTGAAAGTCAGAGCGTTCAGACCATTCCTGTCTGTGAAGGGAGAGGAGAGGTCTCTTAAGGTAAGCCATCCCATTGGGGAGGAGGGGAGAGGTATCTGTTTATCACCACCTTCAAAAATCAACAGTTTCATAGTTGACAAGGCCCCAGGTGAAGAACACAACCATCGCACTTCACCATAATTCGATGCAACGACAGGAACAGACCCCACAGCTAGTCATGTCACTTCGTACAAATGGGAAAAGATAGGTGCTCCTCTCCAAGGTGTCACCTTTAGACTCAAATCCGCTGCCAGAGAAAAACTTCTGGTCTCTCAACTTTCAGAGCTGGGATCTGCAGAAAGAGAGAGTATGGTGTTGGTTAGGCCTGGGTTCGAGTGTCCACTTGGACACGGGCAACTGGCTCAGAGGTATGAGGAAACCAAACGAAAGCAAGGAAGGAGAGGCTCTGAAGAAGGCACGTGTTGATGACCTGTGGGAGCATCATACGAGTGGTGAGACAGACAGATACGTCTTTCACAAGTGGCAAACTGGCTCTGACTGGCCTGCTCAAACCTATTAAGGCTGGAGCTCAATAGCTTTGCATGCAGGACTAACCAGCAAAATCCCTGACTTGTCACAACCACACAACTCAAGACACAAAAGCTCCAGACTGACGTTTCTCAGCAGAAGAAGAGAAGAGAAAATCCACACCAAGGTCTTCTTCATGCTCCTTGTATCTCTTCTGATGGAGGCTGGAGGGAATACCGCTCTGAAAGAGCAACTCTAGGTTCTTCATCCACATCCAGGTGAGATCTCCTCATTCAACATCAAGATATAGGAGATTCTGCTAAGTGTCAACAAAGGCTTCAATTGAAAGTGCCTGGTAAGCCTTGGTTGTAGAGCAGGACTATCTATCTGTTATTTACAAGATCTGGATATTAATGCTACACCTCATCCTTACCTGTGACCACACCAGAACCTGCCAAAGCAAACACGCAACATATAATCCCCACCCCAGCAAGCTGGCTGGTACAACCTGGGGATCACAACCAGACACAGTGAAGACATCTGCCCTTGCGCTTTGCTACTCTGCTGCTGAGCACACATGCCCAAGTGTGAAACACATCTCATGCTAAAACAGGAGATGTGGCTCTTAATGAGACATGCTGCATCATCACAGGATACCTATGGCCCACACCACTGGAGAAATTACACTGTTTAGCCAATATCACACCACCTGACATCCACTGGGAAGTAGCAGCCAATAGTGAAAGGATCAAGGCACTGACATCTCCGACCCATCCCCTGTTCGGATATCAGTCAGCATGCCAATGGCTTAACACAAGAAATAGTTTTCTAAAACCTACAGAGATACTTGCATGAACGCCTCAGCAAGCGAGAGTCCAAAAGTGGCAGGCTAAAACCCAGCACCTCAAGTCATGGCTGATATTTTATTTAGAACATTTATATCCCGTCCTATCTCAACCTCTGCAGAGGGACTCAGGATGGATAACAACAATAACAACAAAAAACAAAACATAGGTACAAATATGAAGTAAAAAGAGTATAAAACATTATAAAAACATTAAAACAACATTAAAATAGCTTCCACAGATATACTCACAGGAACACCTCAGCAAGCGAGAGTCCAAAAGTGGCAGGCTAAAACGCAGCACCTCAAGTCATAGCTGATATTTTATTTATTTTATTTATGACATTTATATCCCATCCTATCTCAACCGCCGCAGAGGGACTCAAGATGGCTAACAAAAACAAAAATCCATGAGTATACATATGAAGTAAAAACAGTATAAAACATTATAAAAACATTAAAACAACATTAAAATAGCTTCCACAGATATACTTGCAGGAACCCCTCAGCAAGCAGGAGTCCAAAAGTGGCAGGCAAAAAAACCCAAAACTTCAATCAGTGGCTGGCACCAGATGAGAGACTTCCTCCTGGGCACACAGAAGACTGGATAACTTGGAAGGTGTTGAACAAGCTCTAGCACCACAAGATGCAGAGCTAACCTTACGAAATGGGGCCACAAAGTGGAGTCCACAACGTGCGAGGATGGAGAAGAGCACACCACAGACAGCCTGTTACAATGCAGCCTGCGCCCTGCCACATGCACAATGGAGGACCTTCTTATAGCAACACCAGAGGCACTCCAAGTGGCCAGCTTCTGGTCAAAGGACATTTAATATAATGCCAAGTTTCTAAAATCTCTATTTTTTTAAAAAAAATACATCACAACTGTATCCTTGGTTCACTCCTGATACGATAACTAAATAATAGGCCTGGTGAAGCCATAGTTCTAAATCAGAGGTCCTCAAACTAAGGCCCGAGGGCCAGATACGGCCCTCCAAGGTCATTTACCTGGCCCTCACTCAGGTGAGAAGATTGGTGAGAAACATGCAAATGTGAGTAGATCAATAGGTAACGCTCTGGTAGGAAGGTAATGGTGCTCCATGAAGCCACGCCAGCCACATGACCCGGGACAGGGGTCCTCAAACTATGACCCGGGGGCCGGATACAACCCTCCAAGGTCATTTACCCGGCCCTCGCACATGGTCAACCTAAGTCTGAAACGACTTGAAAGCACACAACAACAACAACAACAACAACAACCTTATCTTATCAGCCAAAAGCAGGCCCACACTTCTCACTGAAATACTAATAAGTTTATATTTGTTAAAATTGTTCTTCATTTTAATTATTGTATTTTTAAGTGTTTTTTGCACTACAAATAAGATATGTGCAGTGTTCATAGGAATTTGTTCATTTTTCATTCACAGTTTGAAGGACTGTGATCTGACCCTCTGTCTAAAACGTTTGGGGACCCCTGTTCTAAATGGTTCTAAAGTACCGTACTTGCAAAACTAAAGATTTGGTGGTGAAAATTTCAGAACTCTAACAAAACTTTCAAAATGTAATTATTATTTTGTTATTGGTGATTTTTATGATAGAACCAATTAGGAATTGCCATTTATAATGAAATTTTGAGAGTTTTGTTAGCGTTCTGAAATTTTCACCACCAGAACTTTAGCTTTTAGAACAATTTAGAACCATGGATTGACCAGGCCTAATAAATAAGAAAGCTGGCAACACTAAAAACCATTAAAAAAGCCCAGGATGTATTGCAGAAAATGGCCAACACATATCAAGTACAAGGCCCAACTCTTTCCTGGGCAAAAGTTAGAGGAGTGTGAATGGATTTCTCGGCCACTCTCTTTATTGTGGCCTTTTTCTGTATTTTGGTGGCACCCCTCAACCAAATCAATGCAGAGACGATGGGCAGGCTGCCCAAATTCAGCTCCCTCCTAGCTATTCACCCCTGGCTCAGAGCCACTGGCCAAAGCCCTTCCACTCTCCCCACCACATAAGGCGGCATTGTATGGCCCAGAATTCCTGAAGGCAGCCGGCTCAGAAGGGCGGCCAAGCGCTCTGGGCAAAGGCATGGGACTATGACGGCTTGTGGCCGAAACCCTAATCCACACAAGCCAAAGGAGGAAAAGGGGAAACAAATAATGGCAGGAGACTCATTCCACGAAACCAACGCTTTCAGAAGCATCAATGCAACACAGGGGGCCATGCAAAGTGTGTGACGCTGCTGGCCAGAGAAACTGGTAGAGCAGGGCTGGAGCGAGTGTTTCGTCCACCGACCAGGTCAAGAATCTTGCTGGAACCAGGCTCATTGTGCTCACAAATTAATGCACAGGAATGAGGAAGGTGCCTGTCCTGCGTGCTTTTTGTGTTCCCTTGAAACACACCTATGAGCTTGACTTCAAGTTCAAGCCCCATCGGTATACAAAATCCACTCGACAAAGGAAAGAAGACAGTGAGACTGGGACATTTCTCAACGCAAATGGAAAAAGTATATAATGTAATATAATATATTGTATATACATACAATATTTACTAGCCACCCCGTGCCACACGTTGCTGTGGCCCAGTCTGTGTATATGTGTTTTGTGTGTGTGTATGTGTGTGTATGTTTATTTATTTATTTACGACATTTATATGCCACCTTTTCCACCCTGAAGGGGACTCAGAGTGGCTTACAAGATATATAAAGAGAAAGAATGAGGGAAGGAGAGAAGGAAGGAAACAAAGAAGGGTAGAGAAGGAAGGAAGGTGCGAAGGAGGGAGAGAAAGAGGGAGAGAAGAGAAGAGAAAGAATGAGGGAAGAAGGAAGGAAAGAAGGGTAGAGAAGGAAGGAAGGTGAGAAAGGGAGAAAAGAGAAAGAATGAGGGAAGGAGAGACAGAAGGAAAGAAAGAAGGGGAGAGAAGGAAGGAAGGCAAGAAGGAGGGAAGAAAGAGGGAGAGGAGAAAGAATGAGGGAAGGAGAGAAGGAAGAAAATAAAGATGGGTAGAGAAGGAAGTAAGTAGAGAAGGAGGGAGAGAAAGAGGGAGAGAAGAGAAAGGAGGAGGGAAGGAGAGAAGGAAAGAAAGGAAGAAGGGTAGAGAAGGAAGGAAGGCGAGAAGGAGGGAGAGAAGAGAAAGAATGAGGGAAGAAGGAAGGAAAGAAGGGTAGAGAAGGAAGGAAGGTGAGAAGGAGGGAGAGAAGAGAGAATGAGGGAAGGAGAGAAAGAAGGAAAGAAAGAAGGGTAGAAAAGGAAGGAAGGTAAGAAGGAGGGAGAGAAAGAGGGAGAGAAGAGAACGAATGAGGGAAGGAGAGAAGGAAGGAAAGAACGAAGGGTAGAGAAGGAAGGAAGAAGGAGGGAGAGAAAGAGGGAAAGAAGAAGTGAAGGAGAGAAGGAAAGGTAGAGAAGAAAGGAAGGAGAGAAGGAAATAAAAAAGTGAAAGAGGGAAGGAAGGAGAGAAGGAACGAAAGAGAGAAAGAGGGAGGGAGGGAAGGAAGGAGACAAGGAAGGATGGAACCAAAGAGTAAAGGAAGCGAGAAAAGAAACAGGTAGAGAAGGAAGGAAGAAGAAGGGAAAGAAAAAGAGGGAGGGAAGGAAAGAGAGAGGGAAGGAAGGAAGGAAGGGTAGGAAAAAAGGAGAGAAAGAGGGAGCGAAGGTTGGCCACAGCAAAGCGTGGCGGGTATAGCTAGTAAATAAATAAATAAGTGGGATGATAGAGGATTCATCAGGACTATCTCTGCCAAATCAGCACAGTATGCAATATTTCAAATCAGCTTCCTCTTCCAAATCAGAATATTTTATCAGCATACGAAACCCAAACACAAGACCAAAAAACTCTTTATATACCATGAAAGATCTCCCAAGCTCACCTCTCACAGCCCTGTGGACAAACAACAGAAGGCCTTACTCAATACATCATGTGTTGGTAGAACAAAAATATCTGCCCAACTGCGATAGTTATAAAACCAAGCAAAGAGAGAGAGAGAGAGAGAGAGAGAGAGAGATAAAAGTTGCAAATCTCATGACTTCACAGCTTGGAGATTTTCTCCCATTTTCCCATTTAAAAAAACTTGTTTAAATTTTTTTCCCTACTCTTTCAAATGGAACACAAGATAAAAAAATCAGGGTCAGCTAATCAACTCCCAACAAAGGATTCCCCCAGGCAGGAAGCAGCCAATCCTTGAAGCTGCAAGGCTATTCATTCAGTGCTAATCAAGCTGATCAAAATCTAGCTACTAGTATTAAATGAGGATGCTAAATAAAGAAGAACACTCAAAAACAGGGGAATTCCAGACGGGAAACAATCAGGGCCAGCTAACATTTCCAAACAAAGAATCCTCCTGGCAGGAAGCAGCCAAGCAATGAAGCTGCAAGACTATGCAATGCTAATCAAGCTGATAAAAATCTGGCTACCAGCATTAAATGAGGATGCTAAATAAAGAACACCCAAAAAAACACCCCAAAAAAATTCCAGACAGGAAACAATCAGGGCCAGCTAACACTTCCAAACAAAGGATTCCCCCAGGCAGGAAGCAGCCAGACCTTGAAACTGCAAGGCCATTCAATGCTAATCAAGGTGGCCACACCTGCCTCCAACAGACAAGAGTTCTTTCTCCCACCCAGGACATTCCACAGATATACAAACCTCACTTGCATAGTTTATTTATTTATTGACAACATTTCTATGCCGCCCTTCTTAACCCGAAGGAAACTCAAAGTGGCTTACAAGATATATATACATACAATATATTATATTATTAGCATAGTACAATATCAGTATTATATATTACTTTATTGTATTATACTGAGCTGCTGAGCTTGCTGACCGAAAGGCTGCAGGTTTGAATCCAGGGAGCGGCGTGAGCTTCTACTGTCAGCCCCAGCTTCTGCCAACCTAGCAGTTCGAAAACATGCAAATGTGAATAGATAAATAGGTACCGCTCCGGCAGGAAGGTAACGGTGCTCCATGCAGTTATGCCAGCCACATGACCTTGGAGGTGTCTATGGACAACACCAGCTTTCGGCTTAGAAATGGAAATGTGCACCACACCCCAGAGTCGGACACGACTGGACTTCATGACTAGCATTTGATGGCCTGACAGTGCCTGGAGCAAACTTTTGTTGAGAGGTGATTAGATGTCCTTGTTTGTTTCCTCTGTTGTTGTGCTGTTGTAATCTTTGAATTTTTTAATACTGGTAGCTCCAGCTGCTGCAGCTAGGTGTGAATGTTTCAACTGACCACCTTGATTAGCATTTAATGGCTCGGAAGTGCCTGGGGGGAATCTTTTGTTGAGAGTGATTTGATGTGCCCGATTGTTTACTCTCTGTTGTTTTGCTGTTGTAATTTTTGAGTTTTTTAAATACTGTTAGCCAGATTTTGTTCATTTTCATGGTTTCTTCCTTTCTGTTGAAATTGTCCACATTTTTGTGGATTTCAATGGCTTCTCTGTGTAACCTGACACGGTGGTTGTGAGAGTCGTCCAGCATTTCTGTGTTCTCAAATCATATGCTGTGTCCAGGTTGGTTCCTCAGGTGCTCTGCTATGGCTGACTTCTCTGGTTGAAGGAATCTGCAGTGCCTTTCATGTTACTTGATTCATGTTTGGGTGCTGCGTTTGGTGGCCTCTATGTAGACTTGTCCACAAAATCTGGCTACCAGTATTAAAAAAACTCAAAAATTACAACAGCAAAATAACAGAGAGTAAACAATCAGGCACATCAAATCACTCTCAACAAAAGATTCCCCCCAGGCACTTCCAAGCCATTAAATGCTAATCAAGGTGGTCAGTTGAAACATTCACACCTAGCTCCAGCAGACAAGAGTCCTTTGTCCCACCCTGGTCATTCCACAGATATATAAACCCCTTTTCCTAGTTCCAACAGACCTCACTACCTCTGAGGATGCTTGCCATAGATGCAGGCGAAATGTCAGGAGGAAATGCCTCCAGAACATGGCCATATAGCCCAGAAAAACCTACAACAACCCAGTGATTCCGGCCATGAAAGCCTTCGACAATACAGAAAAACAATGTATTTCATACAGATTGAAGAAGCTTTCCTTGCATGGGAAGACACCTCATGGACAGAAAGGAGCAGAGATCCAAAACAAGAGAGCACATTTTTTGGGAGGGAAGACTAAAGCAGAGTCAAATCCCCCGGTCAGCTATGCTTGCCCTTGGGACCAAGCTGCAAGCCAAACTTGCAAAACAGAATCTCACTACGAGGAAAGCAACAAGCGGGATTGTGTTCTAAGGACCAAGGCAGCCCGAAGATGGGTGCCAAGCATCCTCCTGGCAGCATGAATGATGAGTAAGAGTCATACCTATGTGGCGTGCTTCAGAATTTAGCTGGGAGTGAATGGCAGAACCTGCTCAATTTAAGAACAGTTATTTAACAAACCCAGCTCCTAAAAATACCACACAATCGACGATCATCATTATAAACGGAACATATAGGCCTAATGCCTTCCTTTTCTGGCTGCCAAAATAACCACATCAAGATCTCAGGATTAGTCATGGTATTTATCAATAAACTGCACACACGACAACACAATTTTTGAGTTTTGCCCAGTTCCTGGAACCACACCCCTTGCTGAGCTGTCAAAGCGATCCTACTTACGTAGAGGCGATTTTCCAAGCAGCCTCCCTGGGCAACCAATGAGTAAGGCACTCAAACAAGGAGGAGGGGAGGCGCAGAAACCTGACATCCCAAAGGACATCGTGGACTGGATGCATTGCAATGCTCTTTTGCTGCCAGGCACAACCCATCGCTGAAGGGAATCAACATAAAGGTCTTTTAAAAATATATAGGTCACTGTTATTAACTCGCAAGAAAGGCAGAGAAAGGGAAAAACCGAGGGATTTGTATAAAAACATGCCTATTCACCCAAAGGGACAGACCCTCCAAATGCACAAAGCGGAACGAAAGAGGTGCAGCATTTCTTTATCTTGCATTTTTTGCAAGCACAATCTGAGCAACAAAACCACTCACGTGTAAAGGAAATACAACGGGTGGAGGGCAAATTACGGTCCCTTTTCAGTCATTTTCTGCCCAGAGGCCAAGGGAGGATCCCGGCCCATAATTTTTGCAGTGCCTCTCAATAGTTAGGCACTTCCCCTTGCCTTGAGGTAGTGCTTCTTAACCTAGGAGTTGGGACCCCGGGGGGGGGGGGGGGTCATGAAAGGGTGTCAGAAGGGTCACCAAAGACAGTCAGAAAACAGTATTTTCTGTGGACAATTTCAACAGAAAGGAGGAAACCATGAAAATGAACAAAATCTGGCTACCAGTATAAAAAAAACTCTGAAATTACAACAGCACAACAACAGAGAGAAGAAGGACATATAATCACCTCTCAACAAAAGATTCCCCCAGGCACTTCCAAGCCATTATATGCTAATCAAGGTGGTCAGTTGAAACATTCACACCTAGCTCCAGCAGACAAGAGTCCTTTGTCCCACCCTGGTCATTCCACAGATATATAAACCCTTTTTCCTAGTTCCAACAGAGCTCACTACCTCCTCTGAGGATGCTTGCCATAGATGCAAGCGAAACGTCAGGAGAGAATGCCTCTAGACCATGGCCATATAGCCCGAAGAAACCTACAACAACCCATTTTCTGTATTGTCGAAGGCTTTTATGGCTGGAATCACTGGGGTGTTGTATCTATGGCAAGCATCCTCAGAGGATGCTTGCGATAGATACAGGCAAAACGTCAGGAGAGAATGCCTCTAGAACATGGCCATACAGCCCAAAAAAAACTACAACAACACAGTATTTTCTGTTGGTCGTAGGGGTTCTGTGTGGGAAATTTGGCCCAATTTTATCATTGGTGGGGTTCAGAATGCTCTTTGATTGTAGGTGAACTATAAATTATAAACTCGGTCATATTGAGTATTTGTGCCAAGTCTGGTCCAGATCCATCATTGTTTGAGTCCACAGTGCTCTCTGAATGTAGGTGAACTATAACTCCCAAACTCAAGGTAAAGGTTTTCCCCTGACATTAAGTCCAATTGTGTCAGACTCTGGTGATCATTTCTAAGCTGAAGAGCCAGCATTGTCCATAGACACCTCCAAAGTCATGTGGCCAGCATGACTGCATGAAGCCCCGTTAAGTTCCCACCGGAGTAGTACCTATTGATCTACTCACATTTACATGTTTTCAAACTGCTAGGTTGGCCGAAGCTGGGGCTAACAGCAGGAGCCCACCCCATTTCCAAAGCGGTACCTATTGAGGTACTCATCTCCATTTCTAAGCCGAAGAACCGGCGTTATCCGTAGACATCTCCAAAGTCATTAGGCTGGCATAACTGCATGAAGTGTTGTTAGATTCCCACCGGAGCAGTACCTATTGATCTACTCACATTTACATGTTTTCAAACTGCTAGGTTGGCCGAAGCTGGGGCTAACAGCAGGAGCCCACCCCATTTCCAAAGCGGTACCTATTGAGGTACTCATCTCCATTTCTAAGCCGAAGAACTGGCGTTATCCGTAGACATCTCCAAAGTCATTAGGCTGGCATAACTGCATAAAGTGTTGTTAGATTCCCACCGGAGCAGTACCTATTGATCTACTCACATTTACATGTTTTCAAACTGCTAGGTTGGCAGAAGCTGGGGCTAACAACAGGAGCTCACCTCATTCCCCGGATTCGAACCTGCAACAATTTGGTTAGCAAGTTCAGCAGCTCAGTGGTTTAACCCACTGCACTACGAGGGGCTCCAGCCCTTTATAAAGAAAGTATAATGTATGTATGTCCTCTCTATGCGTCAACTCTGAGACCATCATGCAATGGGTTAAAGGGTATCCTGTGAAGACTCGCTTCTCTCTCTCTCTCTCTCAGTATTTGACATGCTGCTTGTTTTCGGCCATGGACACCCCCTAATCCCCAGCCCACCCAAAACAAAGGAGCCTCTGTACGGCTCTGAGAAGGAAAAGACCATCCCATTCTCACATCCTGGTTTCCTGCCCTTCTCCCATTAGCAACAGGAACATCCTATTCACCACCACCACCCCATAAATAAGCCACGCCTCTATTTGATTTTAATCAGAGCTTCCTACAGAAGAGCCCCTCTTCCTCCCCTTAACATTTCCTGCTTCCCCCCCCCCCCCCCGGCCTTGTAATCCCTATTGATTTGTATCACTTCCTCCCCTACGGATCGCCCCCAAAACTGCCTCTGGAGCCTTGTTGTCTCCTCTGCCAAAATATGACACAGAAACACATAAATATATAGGACTAGCTGTACCCACCACGCATTGCGTGGCCAACCTTCCCTCCCTCTTTCCTTCTTTTTTTTTTCTTTCATTTTCTCCTTCCTTTTCTACCTCTTTCCTTCCTCCCCCCTTTTTCTTTTCCTTCCTTTTTTCTCTCCTTTCTGCCTTCTCTACCTCTTACCTTCCTTCGCTTTTTCTTCTATCCTTCCTTCCCTCTTTCCTTCCTGCCTTTTTTTCTTTCATTTTCTCCTTCCTTCTCTACCTCTTTCCTTCCCTCCCTCCTTTTTCTTTTCCTTCCTTTTTTCTCTCCTTTCTGCCTTCTCTACCTCTTACCTTCTTTCGTTTTCCTTCTATCCTTCCTTCCCTCTTTCTCTCCTTATTTCCCTCCTTCCTTCCCTCTTCTTTCATTTTCTCCTTCCTTCTCTACCTCTTTCCTTCCTTTCCTTTTTCTTTTCCTTCCTTTTTTCTCTCCTTTCTGCCTTCCCTACCTCTTTCCTTCCTTCGCTTTTTCCTTCTATCCTTCCTTCCCTCTTTCCCTCCTTATTTCCCTCCTTTTCTTTCATTTTCTCATTACTTCTCTACCTCTTTCCTTCCTTCCCTCCTTTTTCTTTTCCTTCCTTTTCTCTTTCCTTTCTGCCTTCTCTACCTCTTTCCTTCCTTCGCTTTTTCCTTCTATCCTTCCTTCCCTCATTCCTTCCCTCCCTCTTTCTCTCCTTCCTTCCCTCCCTCCCTCTTTCCTTCTTTCATTTTCTCCTTCCTTCTCTACCTCTTCCACTTTTCTTTTTCTTCCTTTTTTCTCTCCTTTCTGCCTTCTCTACCTCTTTCCTTCCTTCGCTTTTTCCTTCTATCCTTCCTTCCATCCCTTTCTCTCCTTCTTTTCCTCCTTCCTTCGGTTTTTTCTTTCCTTCTTGCCTTCCTTCTCTACCTCTTTCCTTCCTCCCCCTCTTTCTTTCCCTTTCCCTTACTCTCCTTTCTTCCTCCTATACCTCTTTTCTTCCTTCCTTTGCTCTTTGCTTTCATGCTTCCTTCTCTCTTTCCTTCTTTCTTTCCTTCTTTCTTTCTCCCTTTCCTTCCCTCCTTTTCTGTATAGTCATTTAGCTTTTGGTCATTTATCTTTTTGGGGTTTTTGAGTCCTTTCTGCTGTTTTTTTTTTTTTGAAGGCGGTTTATGAGTGATGGTCACTTGTTGGTCTGTTAGGGGTATAGTGTCCAAATTTCATGTCAATTCATCCAGTGGTTTTTGAGTTATGTTAATTCCACAAATGATCATTACATTTTTTATTTATATAGATAGAGAGATGACAGATGCAATCTTACAGACCCAGCTATGCATACAAATTGAGCATCCCTTATCTCAAAATCCAAAATACTGCAAAATCCAAAACTGTCAGAATGGCGACTGAGAGAGTGAGACCCTTTCTGACATTATTATTATATGACATTATTTAAAGGATTGCCTAAAGGGAATGGATACAAAGCACCTATGACACATACATTAGATACAGGTCCCAACTCCAAGATGTCTCATGTAGATGCGGGAAAAAATAATTCCAAAATCTGGTCCCAAACAGTTAGGATAAGCGAGACTCATCCTATATATATTTGTATCTAGATATATATGTATAGCAGCCTTGTATACTTTGTATTCCAGACTAAGTCAGATATAGCTTTCTATACACATCAAACTCTCAGTTAACACTATTAATAATATTATTATATACACTAATACCACTCATGGGGATTGGTTGATGCCACATAAATGCAGTTTCCGGTTGCTTGAGAGATACTACAGGTCTAATATGATGCCCCATACTATGCCGTACCATAAACTCTGTATTGACTCGATATTAATATGGAAACACAACAAATTCTCCTGTATTATAAAAACCCATTTTTTACAGTTGGTTTTGTTTTAACGTTTACTGGAAAGTATTCCCTTTTCAAGATTGTTTCCATTACTCGAGAGTTTTGGTTAATTGAGAGTCTAAAGCATATCTGTATTGATATAGAAATATGTCTGTTATGAATATATACAGGTACATCTAATTAGAAGTGTGGGTGTGCGTATAATAGACATATATGTTTAGATATAGAAAAATGCCTGTTAGGAATAGATACAGGTACATCTGAGTATGCGAGTATATATCTATAATAGACATCTATGTATAGACATAAGAACAGACACATCTCTAAGTTAACAGATATATATGTGTATAGAAATATATATATATATATATACACACACACACACACACACACACACTAGCCATCCCTTGCCACGCGTTGCTGTGGCCCACATGGGGGTTCTGTGTGGGAGGTGTGGTCCAATTCTATCGTTGGTGGGGTTCAGAATGTTCTGTGATCGTAGGTGAACTATAAATCCCAGCAACTACAACTCCCAAATGTCAAGATTCTATTTTCCCAAAACTCCAGCAGAGTTCACATTTGGGCATATTGAATATTCTTGTAGAGGTTGGTCCAGATCCATCATTGTTTGAGTCCACAGTGATCTCTGGATGTAGGTGAACTACAACTCCAAAACCAAAGAACACTGCCCACCAAACCCTTCCAGTATTTTTGTTGGTCATGGGAGAACTGTGTGCCAAGTTTGGTTCAATTCCATCATTGGTGGGGTTCAGAATGCTCTTTGGTTGTAGATGAACTATAAATCCCAGCAACTACAACTCCCAAATAACAAAATAATTTTTTTAGTGAAGGACATACATTGGGTTGTTAGGCGTCTTGTGTCCAAATTTGGTTTCAATTCATTCAGTGGTTTTTGAGTTCTGTTAATCCTACAAACGAACATATATATATATATATATATATATTCAATTATTATTTATTTACTATATTTGTATACTGCTTTTCTCCGCCCTCGGGCGACTCAAAGCGGTTAACAATACCAAAATTCAATGCTCAGAACAACATAAAACAGTTAAAAACAATTAAAACAGTAACACATTAAACAATCCGTTATACATCAATAAACATCTCAGTTTCATCATCCAATTGTTCCGTATTCCTATATTCTTTACACTGCCTATTCAAATGCCTGCTCGAACAACCAGGTCTTCGCTTTCCTCCGGAATGACAACAAGGAGGGGGCCGATCTAATATCTGTAGGAAGGGCGTTCCACAGTTGAGGGGCCACCACTGAGAAGGCCGTGTCTCTCATCCCAGCCAGACGTACTTGTGGCGCAGGTGGGACCAAGAGCAGGGCCTCCCCAGAGGACCTTAATGTCCTAGTGGGTTCATAGGAGGAGATGCATTCAGACAGAAACATATATCTTTTATGAATATATACAGGTACTTCCTTCCTGGCCCACCACGTCTATTCCAACTATATATATATATATATATGTTAACTTAGAGATGTATCTGTCCTTATGTCTACACATAGATTATATTACAGACATATACACGCATACTCAGATGTACCTGTATCTATTCATAACAGGTATTTTACTATATCTAGACATATATGTGTAATATACACACACACACCCGTAACCTTCCAACTCTATAATTCTATGATTCTATATTAAAGTGGAGGCTGGATTGCCATCTGTCAGGATAGAAATTGGATTGTGTCATCCTGCCTAGCAGAAGGGGGTTGGACTGGATGGCCCTTGGGGTTCCCTCCATGTGATTCTAAGATCTACAGGGAGCGTACTACTCCTTTGTTGGCTGCCCATCAGCTTCCGAGCACAAGTGCTGGTTTTAACCTTTAAAGCCCTAAACAGTCCTGGACCAGATTACCTGTCCAAACGTATCTCCTGTTACGAAGCTTAAGATCGTCAGGAGAGGCCCTGCTCTCGATCCCACCGCTCTCGCAAATGCGGTTGGTGGGAACGAGAGACAGGGCCTTCTCAGCAGTGGCCCCCCATCTGTGGAACTCCCTCCCTAAGGACATCAGGCTGGCCACCTCCCTCCTGTCCTTGAAGACTTGTTTTTGGGACCAGGCATTCAATTAGTGGAAAGAAAATTTAGGACACCTGCAAAGTTAGATTTGCCCTGACTTGGTTTTGGTTTTAACTGGCATGTCGAATATATTTTTTAATGAACGTGTATAATGTGTTTTAATTATCTTTACTGTTTTAACTGTAATCTTTGTTGTTTATATCCTGATAGCATCACATGATGTGTGTGTGAGGTCGCCCAGAGTCCCCCCTTGGGGGGAGAAGGGCGGGGTAAATAAATAAATAAATATGACAAGCTGGAAGGCCATCTCTCAGGAGAGTTTTGATTGTTTCTTCCTGCCTGGCCCACCAGGTCTCTTCCAACTCTAGGATTCTATGATTCTATCTAAAAGTGGAGGCTGGGTTGCCATCTGTCAGGATAGAAATCGGATTGTGTCATCCTGCCTAGCAGGAGGAGGCTGGACTGGATGGCCCTTGGGGGTCTCTTCTGGCTCTAGGAATCTAGAACAGAGGCTCTCTATCGGGAGTGCTTTGATTGTGGACTGGATGGCCCTTGGGGGTCTCTTCTGGCTCTAGGATTCTAGAACAGAGACTCTCAGATAATAAAATTTATTATTATTATTATTATTATTATTATTGTGCCTCCCTGCCTGGCAGGGGGTTGGACTGGATGGCCCTAATGGGGTCCCTTCCAACTCTAGGATTCTAGAACAGAGGCTGTCTGTCGGGAGTTCTTTGATTGTTTAGCTTCACAACTATGTATATTTTTACTAGTTCCCTGCAGATAACTTGCTCCTATTTTTATCTCATTAGAGTCTTAGAATCATTTTTATCTTGTACATGTGGCCCGCCCATTGTTATTGTGATGATGTTGTTTATTGTTTATGCTCTGGTTTTATTCTGTTGTAACATGTTGTCCGGGCCTGGCCCCATGTAAGCCGCTCCGAGTCTCCTTGGGGAGATGGTGGCAGGGTAGAAATAAAGTTTATTATTATTATTATTATTATTATTATTATTATTCCTTCCATCTCTGTGACTGTAAGATTCTATGAGAATCTGGAAGGCCATCAGTACAGAGGCTATCTATCAGGAGTGCTCTGATTGTGTCATCCTGCCTAGCAGGAGGAGGTTGGACTGGATGGCCCTTGGGGTCCCTTCCACCTCTGTGACTGTAAGATTCTATGACAAGCTGGAAGGCCATCTGTCGAGAGAGCTTTGATTGTTTCTTCCTGCCTGGCCCACCAGGTCTCTTCCAACTCTAGGATTCTAGAACAGAGGCTGTCTATTGGGAGTGCTTTGATTGTGCCTCCCTGCCTAGCAGGAGGAGGTTGGACTGGATGGCCCTTGGGGTTCCTTCCACCTCTGTGACTGTAAGATTCTATGACAAACTGGAAGGCCATCTGTCGGGAGAGCTCTAGGATTCTAGAGCAGAGGCTGTCGATCAGGAGTGCTTTGATTGTGGACTGGATGGCCCTTGGGGGTCTCTTCTAGCTCTAGGATTCTAGAGCAGAGGCTGTCTATCGGGAGTGCTGATGGCCCTTGGGGGTTCCTTCCATCTCTGTGATTCTAAGATTCTATGACAAGCTGGAAGGCCATCTGTCAGGAGAGCTTTGATTGTTTCTTCCTGCCTGGCCCACCAGGTCTCTTCCAGCTCTAGGATGCTATGATTCTATCTTAAAGTGGAGGCTGGATTGCCATTTGTCAGGATAGAAATCAGACTGTGCCTAGCAGGAGGGGGTTGGACTGGATGGCCCTTGGATGTCTCTTCCAGCTCTAGGATTCTAGAGCAGAGGCTCTCTATCGGAAGTGCTTTGTAGACTGGATGGCCCTTGGGGGTCTCTTTTGGTCTAGGAATCTAGAGCAGAGGCTGTCTATTGGGAGTGCTTTGATTGTGGACTGGATGGCTCTAGGATTCTAGAGCAGAGGCTCTCTATTGGGAGTGCTGATAGGCCTTAGGGTTCCTTCCATCTCTGTGATTCTAAGATTCTATGACAAGCTGGAAGGCCATCTGTTGGGAGGGCTTGGATTGTTTCATCCTGCTTGGCCCACCAGGTCTCTTCCAGCTCTAGGATTCTATGAGAACACCTGGAGGACCAAAGCCCTGGTCTCCATCTACCTGTGCCTGGACAGTTTAGCATTCAGCGTTCACCGTCTCATAGTCCATAGTTTCAATTCCACATTGTCAGTCCAGTTAATTCTTGTCGTCCATTGTCCTTATCTGCCAGGTTGCCCGAAGGCCTGGTCCCATAACCATGTTTTTAATTTCCTTCTAAAGGAGAGGAGGGATGTTGCTGATCTGATCTCCCCCGGGAGCGAATTCCACACGTGAGGGGCCACCACCGAGAAGGCCCTGCTCCTCGTCCCCACCAGCCTCACTTGTGATAGAGGTGGGGTCGAAAGCAGGGCCTCCCCAGATGATCTCAGATTCCGAGGTGGGACGTAGAGGGAGATGCGTTCAGACAGGTACGCCGGACCGGAGCCGTGTAGGGTTTTGTAGGTCAAAACCAGCACTGATGGAAGGCCATCTGCCGGGAGAGCTTTGATTGTTTCTTCCTGGCTGGCCCACCAGGTCTCTTCCAGCTCTATGATTCTATGATTCTATGTTAAAATGGAGGCTGGATTGCCATCTGTCGGGACAGAAATCGGATTGTGTCATCCTTCCTAACAGGAGGGGGTTGGACTGGATGGCCCTTGGGGGTCTCTTCCAACTCTAGGATTCTAGAGCAGAGGCTCTCTATCGGGAGTGCTTTGATTGTGGACTGGATGGCCCTTGGGGGTCTCTTCCAACTCTAGGATTCTAGAACAGAGGCTGTCTTGTCAAAGGCTTTCATGGCTGGAATCACTAGGTTCTTGTCGGGTTTTTTGGGCTATAGGGCCATGTTCTAGAGGCATTTCTCCTGACGTTTCGCCTGCATCTATGGCAAACATCCTCAGAGGTAGTGAAGTAGTGACCTCACTACCTCTGAGGATGCTTGCCATAGATGCAGGCAAAACGTCAGGAGAAAATGCCTCTAGAACATGGCCCTATAGCCCGAAAAAACCCACAAGAACCTAGAGGCTGTCTATTGGGAGTGCTTTGATTGTGCCTCCCTGCCTGGCAGGAGGGTTGGACTGGATGGCCCTTGGGGGCCTCTTCAGGCTCTAGGATTCTAGAGCAGAGGCTCTCTATCGGGAGTGCTAATAGGCCTTGGGGTTCCTTCCATCTCTGTGACTGTAAGATTCTATGACAAGCTGGAAGACCATCTGTCGGGAGAGCTTTGATTGTTTCTTCCTGGCTCGCCCACCAGGTCTCTTCCAACTCTAGGATTCTAGAGCAGAGGCTGTCGATCAGGAGTGCTTTGATTGTGGACTGGATGGCCTTAGGGGGTCTCTTCTGGCTTTAGGATTCTAGTACAGAGGCTGTCTATCGGAAGTGCTTTGATTGTGCCTCCCTGCATGGAAGGGAGTTGGACTGGATGGCCCTTGGGGGTCTCTTCCAGCTCTAGGATTCTAGTACAGAGGCTGTCGATCAGGAGTGCTTTGATTGTGCCTCCCTGCCTAGCAGGAGGAGGTCAGACTGGATGGCCCTTGGGGTTCCTTCCATCTCTGTGACTGTAAGATTCTATGACAAGCTGGAAGGCCATCTATCGGGAGAGCTTTGATTGTTTCTTCCTGCCTGGTCTCTTCCAGCTGTAGGATTCTATGAGAACACCTGGAGGCCCAAAGGTCTTATCTGCATGTACCTGTGTGTGTGGACAGGGATGCCTTCCTCCCTTGGGGAGAATGACAGGGGGCGTGGCTTCCTATAGGCCACGCCCCCGTGTTATTTTCCTGAGGGAGAGGAGGGCAGAGGCCCCTCCCACAGAGCGACCCCAAGGCCCCCTCCTCCCTATTATTATTGTTGTTGTTGTGAGTGGGAGGGGCTCCGAAGAGGCCCCGCCCCTCGCCTCAGCCCGCTTCTCAGTCACTCACCCTCAGGCTTCGGGCCTCCCTGCAGGCCTCATCCGCCTCCTCCTCCGCCGCCTCGGCTCCGATCCCCGCGCAGGCTTGCCTCCGAGGCGGAGGGAAAGGCCCTTCTCCGGCTCCGCCGCCTGCCTCCCTCGCCCCCCTTTCCCCCTCCGCCGCCTCCGGTGTCGCCTCAGCCCTCGCCGCCCTTCTCCTCCTCCTTCCTCCTCTTTTCTGCCTCTTCTCGCGAGAGTTGGGGGGCGGCCGGCCGCGAGATTTCCTCCCCTTCCCTCACATCGGGGCGGGGCCACACCACCTCCCCCTTCCACACCCTCGCGAGATTTGGCTCCACTCCCTTTCTTCTCGCGAGGCTTCGAGGCGCCCTTCGCCTTCGCTCTCTCGTGTCTTCTTCTTCCGCAAGGTCGTCCTGAGCTCACTTGGCCACGCCCCCTTTCCTGCGCATGCGCCGGAACGATTGGCTCTTCTAGGTGTCGCCTCTCCCGCGCATGCGCTCTCTGCACTAAAAAATGGACAGCACCGTCACTTGGCCGCGCCCCCTTTCTGCGCATGCGCCGGGACGATTGGCTCTTCTAGGTGTCGCCTCTTCCGCGCATGCGCTCTTTGCACTAAAATGGACCGCACCAAGTCGCGATTGGCTCTTCTAGGAGTCGCCTCTCCCGCGCATGCGCTCTCTCCTCTAAAATGGACCGCACCAAGTGGAGCAGAGGAGGAGGGGGGAGGGAAGCACTTGGGCTGTACCAAACTGATGGATGGTGGGGAAAGGACTGGAATGGACCAAAATATTACTATTAATAATATAATATAATAATTGTATATTATATATTACATGTAATATTACTAATAATAGTGCAGTTTAATGCTATGGTACAATATAATAATGTATAATACTAACATTGTGCTGTGCTAATAATATAATATATTGTATGCACATATAATATTGGCCATAATACTAAAATAATACAATAATAATACAATATAACAATAATAAAATAATAATAATTGTATATTATATATTTCTATATATTATTATTGCAGCAAAATACTAATAATATTGCAGTTTAGTTCTATAGTACATATATATATACATACATATAGTACATATATACATACATATACATTACTATATATATATATATATATATATAAAGTAATGTATAAAAAATACTGTGCTGTGCTAATAATATAATATATTGTATGCACATATAATATTGGTCATAATATTGGAATGCAATACCCTATCATACTAAAATAATACAATATAATAATAAAATAATAGTTGTATATTATATATTACAGGTAATATTACTAATACTATTGCAGCAAAATACTAATAATATTGCACTTTAGTGCTATAGTATATATATATATATATACACACACATACATATAGTACATATATACATACATATACATTACTATATATATATATAGTAATGTATAATACTAATACTGTGCTGTGCTAATAATTTAATATATTGTATGCACATATAATATTGGCCATAATACTAACATAATAATAATACAATAATACAATATAATTATAATAAAATACTAATAATTGTATATTATATATTACATGTAATAATACTAATAATATTGCAGTTTAGTGCTATATTACAATATAGTAATGTATAATACTAATATTGTGCTGTGCTAATAATATAATATATTGTATGTATATAAACTATTGGAAATAATGTTATAATCCAATACAATATAATACTAATATTGCACTAATATTGTGCTGTGCTAATAATATAATATATTGTATGCACATATATTATTGGTCATAATATTATAATATTATAATGCAATACAATATAATACTAATAATATAACAATGCAATACAAAATACTACTAATAATAGATTATAATAATATATAATAATATTGTCACATAGTATTTATTTATTTATCGAGTCATCAGCAACCAGTCAATTGTATTACATTTCTAACAGAACAAAGCAAACAAACAGACAAAATACAGAATACAAAATTTGTGAGTTTGGTAGTTGATTAAATGTCCTTTGACCAGTATCTGTCCCCTTGGAGTGCCTCTGGTGTTGCCGCAAGAAGGTCCTCCCTTGTGCATGTGGCTGGGCTCAGGGTGCATTGCAGCAGGTGGTCAGTGGTTTGCTCCTCTCCACACTCACATGTCGTGGATTCCACTTTGTGGCCCCATTTCTGAAGGCTGGCTCTGCATCTCGTGGTGCCAGAGCGCAGTCTGTTCAGCGCCTTCCAAGTCGCCCTGTCTTCTGTGTCTCTCATTTGATATCAGCCATTGGTTGAGGTTCTGGGTTTGAGCCTGCCACTTTTGGACTCTCGCTTGCTGAGGTGTTCCAGCGAGTGTCTCTGTAGATCTTAGAAAACTATTTCTAGATTTAATCGTTGACGTGCTGGCTGATACCCAAACAGGGGATGAGCTGGAGATGTCTCTGCCTTGGTCCTTTCACGATTGGCTGCTACTTCCCGGCGGATGTCAGGTGGTGCAATATCGGCTAAGCAGTGTAATTTCTCCAGTGGTGTAGGGCGCAGACACCCCGTGATAATGCGGCATGTCTCATTCAGAGCCACATCCACTGTTTTTGTGTGGTGAGATGTGTGAGATTGTATTCTGTGGTGAGAATACAGTATAATAATATTGCATTAATATTGTGCTGTGATAATAATATATTGTACATACATATAGTATCAGTCATAACATTATAATGCAATACAATATAATACTAATATTGCATTAATATTGTGCTGTGCCAATAATATAATATATTGTATGCATATATAATATTGGTCATATTATTATAATGCAATACAATATAGTACTAATATTGCACTATTATTGTGCTGTGCTAATAATGTAATATATTGTATGCACATATAACATTGGTCATAATATTATAATGCAATACAATATAATACTAATATTGCATTAATATTGTGCTGTGCCAATAATATAATATATTGTATGCATATGTAATATTGGTCATATTATTATAATGCAATACAATATAGTACTAATATTGCAATACAATATAATACTAATATTGCATTAATATTGTGCTGTACTAATAATACAATATATTGTATGTATATATACTATTGAGCATCACATTATAATCCAATACAATATATTGCTAATATTGCACTAATGCATGGGAGTCGTCTTAACTCTATATTTTAACTGGAAAAGTTGGGGGTCGTCTTATACGCCCAGTCGTCTTATATGTCGGAATATACGGGTAATACAAATCGATTAAACATCATTAGTATTGATTATATATGATGAGTTTCCTGATGTGGCCACTAGATGGCGGCAAAGGACTGTGCCTTGGAGCCCTGGGCAAAAGATCAAGGAGGACACTTTCCATTTATATACATACCTGTACTAGTTTAGGTCCATGGCATTGCCCAGGTTATCTGTGGGTGAACTACAACTCCCATCATGCAAGGTTTACCCCCAGAAACTCCATAAATCCTTAAACTTTGTGATGTTTGCTCTAGATGCATCATCGTCAGTGTGGTTCGGTGTTCTCTCTGGCTACAGGGTAAACTACAACTCCCACTATGGTGAGTCAGTCCCCTCAAACCCCTCCAGTAGGTCAAGTTAGTCATGGGGGTTCAGTGTGCCAAGTTCGGTCCAGGTCCATCATCGGTGGAGGTCACCCTTTCTCTGGTTGTGGGTGAACTACAACTCCCAGAAAGGAAGGTCAGTTTTCCCCAAACCCCTCCAGTAATCACATTTCGGCATATCAGGTCTATGTGCCAAGTTTGGTCCAGATCCATCAGTGGTTGGGTTCTCCGTGGTCTCTGGATGTAGGTGAACTACAATTCCCCCAAATCAAGGTAAATTTCCTTCAAAAACCTCCAGTATTTTTTGGTGGTCATTGGGACTCTGGGTGCCAAGTTTGGTCAAGTTCCCTCTTTGGTGGAGTTCCGAGTGCTCATGGATTGCAGGTAAACTATACATCCCAGTATTGTCGAAGGCTTTCATGGCCGGAATCACTGGGTTGTTGTAGGTTTTTTCAAGATATATGGCCATGGTCTAGAGGCATTCTCTCCTGATGTTTCGCCTGCATCTATGGCAAGCATCTTCAGAGGTAGTGAGGTCTGTTGGAACTAGGAAAACGGGTTTATATATCAGTGGAATGGCCAGGGTGGGACAAAGGAGTCTTGTCTCCTGGAGCTAGGTGTGAATGTTTCAATTGACCACCTTAATTAGCATACAATGTGTTGACTGTGCCTGGAGCAAACATTTGTTGAGAGGTATACATCCTAGTACATCCTAGTACAACTCCAAAACATCCAGGCCAATTTCCCTCCGAACCCACCAGCATTCAAATGTGGGCATATCGGGTCAGCATGCCAAGTCTGGTCCAGATCCATCACTGTTTGGGTTCATAGTTTGCTCTGGATGTAGGTGAACTACAACTCCTACAAATCCCTACAAAGTCTCCAGTATGTTTTCTTGGTCATTGGGGGGGGGGGGGGGGTTCTGTGTGCCAAGTGACTTCCAGGTCCGTCGTTGGTGGAGTTCAGAGTGTTCTTAGATTACAGGTGAACTATACATCCCAGGGCCTTCAACTCCTACAAATCATGGTAAATTCTCCCCAAAGTTCTCTAGTATAGAAATATAGGAAGATAGTGAAAGACAGAAGAAGGCAGGAAAGAGAAAGGAGAGAAAGAAAAAAGAAAGAGGGAGGAGAGAATGAAAGAAGGAAAGAAAAGCAAGAGAGAGAGAAGCAAGAGGAAAAGGAGAGCGAGAGAAAGAAGGAGAGGAAGAGAGAAGGAAGGAAAGCAACTAAGGAGAGGAAGAGAGAAGGAAGGAAAGAGAGGAGAGGAAGAAAAAGGAAGGAAAGAGAAAGCAACGAAGGAGAGGAAGCAAAAAGGAAAGAAAGCGACAAAGGAGAGAAGGAAGGAAAGAGAGAAAGAAGAGGAAGAGAAAAGGAAGGAAAGAGAAGAAAGAAAGAGTGAAAGAAGGAAAGCGACAAAAGAGGAGGAGAGAAGTCAGGAAAGATAAAGGAAAGGAGAGGAAGAGAAGAAAATAGAAAGGAAAGGAGAGGAAGAGAGAAGGAAAGAGATAAAGGAAATGAGAGGAAGAGAAGAGAGAAGGAAAGAGAGAAGGAAGGAAAGAGAGAAGGGAAGGAAGATAGAAGGAAGGAAAGAAAGAGAGGAAGAGAGACAGGAAATATGGAAAGAGAAAAAAGAAAGGGGAAGGGGAGAGAGAACAAGGAAGGAAGGAAGAAGAGGAAAAAAGAAAGAGGGAGGAGAGAGTGAAAGAAGAAGGAAGGAAGGAAAGGAAGGAAAGCAAGAGAAAAAGGAGAGAGAGAAAGGAAAGGGAGAAGGAAGGAAAGCGACAAAGGAGGGGAAGAGATAAGGAAGGAAAGAGAGAAAGGAGAAGAAGAGAGAAGGAGAGGAAGAGAGGCAGGAAATATGGGAAAGAAAAGAAAGAGGAAGGGGAAGAAAAAGGAAGAAAGAGAAAAGGGAGAAAGAAAAAAAGACAGAAAGAGGGAGGAGACGGTGAAAGAGGAAAGAAAAACAAGAGAGAGGAAAAAGAGAAAAAGGAGAGCGAGAGAAAGGAAAGAAAGGAAAGGAGAGGAAGAGAGGAGGAGAGGAAGGAAGAAGGAAGGTGACAAAGGAGAGGAAGAGAAGGAAGGAAAGAGATGGGAAGAGAAGGAAGGAAATAGAGGAGAGCAGGAAGGAAAGTGACAAAGGAGAAGAAGAGAGAAAGAAAAAAGAGAGGGAGAGGAAGGAAGGAAAGAGAGAAAGGAAAGGAGAGGAAGAGAGAAGAAAGGAAAGAAAGAGAAGAAGGAGATGAAGAGAGAAGGAAGGGAGGAAGGAAAGAAAGAAAGAAAGAAAGGGAGGAGAGAGTGAAAGAAGGAACGAAAAATACAAGAGAGAGAGGAAAGGAAGAGAAAAAGGAGAGCAAGAGAAAGGAAAGACGGAGAGGAAAAGAGAAGGAAGGAAAGAGAAAGGGAAGGAAGAAAGATGGAAAGAAAGAGAAAGGAAAGAAGGAGAGGAAGAGAGAAAAGAAAGAGGAAGGCAAGAAAAAGGGAGAAAGGAAATAAAGGAAAGAAGAAGAGGAAGAGAGAAGGAAGGAAAGAGAAAGAGAAGAAGGAGCAGAAGAGAGAAGGAAGGAAAGAGAGAAAGGAAAGGAGAGGAAGAGGAGAAGAAAAGGAAGAGAGAAGGAAGGAAAGAGAAAGGAAAGGAAGAGAAGAAAAGGAAGAGAGAAGGAAAGAAAGAGAGAAAGGAAAGAAGGAGGGGAGAAGAGACTGGAAATATGGGAAGAGAAAAAAGAAAAAAGAAGGGGAGAAAAAGGGAGGATGGAAAGAAAGAGAAAGAAAAAGAAAGAGGGAGGAGAGAGTGAAAGAGGAAGGAAAGAAAAATACGAGAGAGAGGAAAGGAAGAGAAAAGGGAGAAGGAAAGGAAGGAAAGAAGGAGAGAAAAAGAAGGAAAGAAAGAGAAAGGAAAGGAGGAGAGAAAACGAAGGAGAAGAAGGAGAGGAAGAGAGAAGGAAAGAAAGAGAAAGGAAAGAAGGAAAGGAAGAGGGACAGGAAATATGGGAAGAGAGAAAAGAAAGGAAGGGGAGAAAAAGAGAGGAAAGAAAGAAAGAAAGAGGGAGGAGAGAGTGAAAGAGGAAGGAAAGAAAGAAAAACAAGAGAGAGAGGAGAGGGAGAGAAAAAGGAGAGTAGGAGAAAGGAAAGAAGGAGAGGAAAAGAGGAAGAAGAAAAGGAGAGAAAGAGAGAAGGAAGGGGAGAGAAAGGGAGGAAGGAGAGAAAGAGGGAGGAGAGAGTGAAAGAGGAAGGAAAGAAAGAAAAACAAGAGAGAGGGGAAAGGAGATAAAAAGGAAAGAAGGAGCCACCCCACAAAAGTCCCCGAAGGGTCCAGAAGAAGCAGAGCTTTTTCCACATCTGCCTTTCTCAGAAGAGGAGGAGGATGAAAGAGAAAGGGAAGAAAGATGGAAGGAAAGAGAAAGGAAAGAAGGAGAGGAAGAGAGAAAGGAGAGGAAAAGAGAAGGAAGGAAAGAGAAAAAGGAAAGGATAAGAAGAGAAGAAGGAAAGAGAAAGGAAAGAAGGAGAGGAGGGAAAGGAAAGGAAGAGAGAAGAAAGGAAAGAGAAAAAGAGGAAGAGAGAAGGAAAGAGAGAAAGGAAAGAAGGAGGGGATGAGGAGAAGGAAAGAGAAAGAGAAGGAGAGGAAGAGGAGAAGGAAAGAGAGAAAGGAGAGGAAGAGATAAGGAAGGAAAGAGAAACAGAAGAAGGAAAGAGAGAAAGGAAAGAAGGAGGGGAAGAGGAGAAGGAAAGAAAGAGGAGGAAGAGAGATGAAAGGAAAGAGAAAGGAGAGGAGAAGGAAAGAGAAAGGGGAGGAAGAGAGATGGAAGGAAAGAGAAAGGAAAGAAGGAGAGGAAGGAAATGAGAGGAACAGAGAAGGAAAGAAAGAGAAGAAGGCGAGACTGGAAATATGGGAAGAGAGAAAAGAAAGACGAAGGGGAGAAAAAGGGAGGAAGGAAAGAAAGAGGAAGAGGGAGGAGAGGGAGAAAGGAAGGAAAGAAAGAAAATCAAGAGAGAGAGGAAAGAAGGAGAGGAAAAGAGGAAAGAGAGAAAAAGGAAAGAAGGAGCCACCCCACGAAAGTCCCAGAAGGCTCCAGAAGAAGCAGAGCTTTTTCCACGTCTGCCTTTCTCAGAAGAGGAGGAGGAGGAGGAAAGAGAAAGGGAAGAAAGATGGAAGGAAAGAGAAAGGAAAGAAGGAGAGGAAGAGGGAAGAAAGGAAAGAGAAAGGAAGGGAGAGGAAGAGGAGAAGGAAAGAGAAAGGGGAGGAAGAGAGTTGGAAGGAAAGAGAAAGAGAAGAAGGATAGGAAGAGAGAAGGAAGAAAGGAGAAAAGGAAATGATAAGAAGAGAGGAAGGAAAGAGAAAGAAAAGAAGGAAAGGAGGAGAGAAAAGAAAGGAAGAGAGAAGAAAGGAAAGAGAGAAAGGGAGAGGAAAAGAAAGAAAGAGAAAGGGAAGAGGGAAGGAAGGAAAGAGAAAGGAAAGAAGGAGAGGAAGAGAGAAGGAAGGAAAGAGAGACAGGAAATATGGGAAGAGAGAAAAGAAAGAGAAAGAAAGAAGGAGGGAGGAGAGAGTGAAAGAGGAAGGAAAGAAAGAAAAACAAGAGAGAGAGAGAGGAGAGGGAGAGAAAAAGGAGAGCGAGAGAAAGGAAAGAAGGAGAGGAAAAGAGAAGGAAGGAAAGAGAGAAAGGAGAGGAAGAGAGAATGAAGGAAGGAGAAGGAAAGGAAGAGAGGAAGAAGAAAAGGAGAGGAAGAGAGAAGGAAGGGGAAAGGGAGGAAGAAAAGAAAGAGAAAGAAAGAGGGAGGAGAGAGTGAAAGAGGAAGGAAAGAAAGAAAAACAAGAGAGAGAGAGGAAAGGAAGAGAAGAAGGAAAGAAGGAGAGGAAAAGAGAAAGAGAAAAATGAGAGGAAGAGAGGAAGAAGAAAAGGAGAGGAAGGGAGAAGGAAGGGGAGAGAAAGGGAGGAAGGAGAGAAAGAGAAAGAGGAAAGAAAGAAAAACAAGAGAGAGAGGAAAGAAGGAGAGGAAAAGAAAAAGAGGGAAAGAGAAAAAAAAGGAAAGAAGGAGCCACCCCACGAAAGTCCCCGAAGGCTCCAGAAGAAGCAGAGCTTTTTCCACGTCTGCCTTTCTCAGAAGAGGAGGAGGAGGAGGAAAGAGAAAGGGAAGAAAGATGGAAGGAAAGAGAAAGGAAAGAAGGAGAGGAAAGGAGAAAGGAGAGGAAGAGAGAAAGAAGGAAAGAGAAAAAGGAAAGGATAAGAAGAGAGGAAGGAAAGAGAAAGGAAAGAAGGAGAGGAGGGAAAGGAAAGGAAGAGAGAAGAAAGGAAAGAGAAAAAGGAGAGGAAGAGAAGAAGGAAAGGAAGAGAGAAGGAAAGAGAGAAAGGAAAAAAAGGAGGGGATGAGGAGAAGGAAAGAGAAAGAGAAGGAGAGGAAGAGGAGAAGGAAAGAGAGAAAGGAGAGGAAGAGATAAGGAAGGAAAGAGAAAGAGAAGAAGGAAAGAGAGAAAGGAAAGAAGGAGGGGAAGAGGAGAAGGAAAGAAAGAGGAGGAAGAGAGATGAAAGGAAAGAGAAAGGAGAGGAGAAGGAAAGAGAAAGGGGAGGAAGAGAGATGAAAGGAAAGAGAAAGGAAAGAAGGAGAGGAAGGAAATGAGAGGAACGGAGAAGGAAAGAAAGAGAAGAAGGCGAGACTGGAAATATGGGAAGAGAGAAAAGAAAGAGGAAGGGGAGAAAAAGGGAGGAAGGAAAGAAAGAGAAAGGGGGAGGAGAGAGTGAAAGAGGAAGGAAAGAAAGAAAAAGAGAGAGAGGAAAGAAGGAGAGGAAAAGAGAAAGAAGGAAAGAAGGAGCCACCCCGCGAAAGTCCCCGAAGGCTCCAGAAGAAGCAGAGCTTTTTCCACGTCTGCCTTTCTCAGAAGAGGAGGAGGAGGAGGAGGAGGAAGGGGCGGGCACGCGCACTCCCTCCCTCCCTCCTTCTTCCCTCCTTCCTCTCTTCCTTCCTTGCCTTGCCTTGGGAAAGCGGAAAGAAGGAGGTGGGACCTAAAGAGAGACCGGAGAGGCTTCTGATTGGTCTGAAGGGGGAGGGAGAGAGGTGCCAATCAGGCGGGGGCGCGCTTGTCTTGGGCCCTGCGCGCGCTCCCGAGCCAACGAGGAACTGCTCCTTCTTCTCCTCCTATTTCTTCTCCTTCTTCTTCTGCTGCTACTGTTACTCCTCTGTGTATCTGTGTTGATACATTTTTGCTATTTTGTGGCAGAGAGAGAGAGAGAGAGCGAGCCAAGAGGGGGGCTTTTCAATGGAGGAGCAGCACCCTCTCCCTCCTTCCTCTGCATCGCACCACCATTCCCATCATCCCCACCACCACCACCATCACCACCACCACCACTACTACTACTACAACCACAACCACCACCAGCATCACCAGCATTACGAAGGAGGAGGAGGAGGAGGAATTGGAGGAGGAAGCAGCAGCAACCATGGGGCCAATGGGAATGAGAGGAAGGCCCCTTTGGCCCCACAGAGGAACCCCAAACACGACCCCAGGAACGGGGGGACAGTGGGGAGCTTTGGGGGGAACCCCCAAGCCGCCCAGGAGCCGACCCGAAGGAGAACAGGTGGGTTTTCCGCGGGGGAGTAAACCGTGCGTAAAAAGGCACCTCTCCAAAAAGGGACCCCTCTCCGAAGGAGAGGGGTCCCTTTTTGGAGAGGTGCCTTTTTACGCACGGTTTTTGGGGTACTTAACAACACCCCATCGAAACGATTTTTAGGGTGTTTATACATAAAACGATGGGGAACACGATCCCGTTGGAATGGGGTCGCTAGGGTGTACACGCGAGGCGTGGGAACGTCACGAAGAGGGTCCCCCTATCCCCCTCTCCATTTTTTCCCCTCTTTTGCGCCTTGGCTAGGCGCGGCCAAGGCGCACAGGAAAAGGTGGTTGTGGGGGGAAAAATACCGTCTTTTGGGGGGTCTGGAAAGGGAAATTCGCCCCCTATGGGTACAAGGGACTCTTGGGGGGATGTCTAAAGGATGGGGTGCCCGCTTTGGGGTCGGGAAAGGGGTGCAAAGCCAGGCCCAAAAGGCGCCTCTCCACGCGCCTTCCCAAGTCTCGCCCCACCCAAAGGGAAGCACAAGGGAAGAGGAATGGTATTTTTGGGGGAGGGTGGATTTGAAATATTTTTTGGGGGGTCTTTAGGTTTTCTATGGATGGAGGGAAGGTTTTGGGGTACCCTAAGTAGGGGGGAAAGGGGGGAAATAGAGCCAAAGGCGAAGGAAGAGAGCCAGGGAAAGGGGAGACCCTTCCACAACACCCCATATTTTTGGATAACTTATTGCCTTTCCAGAGGAAGATCAAGTCTGATTTTTTGGGGGGATACTTCAACAGCACCCCCATATTTTGGGGGGACACTTACTGTTTCAAGGCCAAGGAAGAGAGACATGGAAAGGGAAGATCCTTCCACAACACCCCATATTTTTGATAACTTATTTCCTTTCCTGAGGTTCAAGTCTGGGTTTTTTGGGGGGGATATTTCAACAGCACCCCCATATTTTGGGGGGACACTGTTGCAGTTTCAAGGCCAAGGAAGAGAGCCAGGGAAAGGGGAGACCCTTCAACAACACCCCCCATATTTTTTATAACTTAATTGCCTTTCCTGAGCTTCAAGTCTGGGTTTTTTGGGGGGTGATCCTTCAACAGCACCCCCATATTTTAAGAGGATCCTGTTACTGTTTAAGGGTCAAGGAAGAGAGACAGGGAAAGGGAAGATCCTTCCACAACACCCCATATTTTTGGTCAACTTATTTCCTTTCCAGAGGAAGATTAAGTCTGGTTTTTTGGGGGATCCTTCAACAGCACCCCCATATTTTGGGAGGACCCTGCTACTGTTTAAAGGCCAAGGAAGAGAGCCAGGGAAAGGGGAGATCCTTCCACAACTCCCCTATATTTTTGGATAACGTTTATTCCCAGCTACATCTGAGCTTGAAGGTTGGTTTTGGGAGGGGGGTCCTCCAACAGCACCCCCATATTTTGGAGGGACTGTTGCAGTTTCAAGGCCAAGGAAGAGAGCCAGGGAAAGGAGAGACGAATCAACAACACCCCATATTTTTGCATAACTTAATTGCCTTTCCAGAGAAAGATCAAGTCTTTTTATGGGGGATACTTCAACAGCACCCCCATATTTTGAGGGGACACTGTTACTGTTTCAAGGCCAAGGAAGAGAGCCAAGGAAAGGGGAAACTCTTCTATAACACCGCATATTTTTGACAACTTATTTCCTTTCCAGAGGAAGATTAAGTCTGTTTTTTTGGGGGAGAGGTCCTTCAACAGCACCCCCATATTTTGGGGGGACATTGTTGCAGTTTCAAGGCCAAGGAAGAGAGGGAAAGGGGAGACCCTTCCACAACACCCCATATTTTTGGATAACTTAATTGCCTTTCCAGAGGTTCAAGTCTGGGTTTTGTGGGGTGATCCTTCAAAAGCACCCCCATATTTTGGGAGGATTCTGTTGCTGTTTCAAGGCGAAGGAACAGAGCCAGGGAAAGGGGAGACTCTTCAACAACACCCCATATTTTTGGATAACTTAATTACCTTTCCAGAGCTTTAAGTCTGTGTTTTTTTTGGGGGGGGGATCCTTCAACAGCACCCCCATATTTTGAGAGGACATTGTTGCTGTTTTGCATTTCTTTAAGGGATGGATTCTAACACTTTTAGGGTGTCCCCTACTTTTTGGGAACCTTCCCAATGGAAAGAGAAGTTTTCTTGGGTACCCCCCCAAAAGGACTTTCAATGGGTCCCCGTTTCTCTTGGGACCCCGCTTTTTTCTTAACTTTCCAAAGAGACTCTCAAGGGTCCCCCTTTTTGTCTGTGTATCTTCCAAATGGGAAAAGGGGACTTTTAGAGGTCCCCCTTCTTGGGAATCTCTCCAAAGAGATAGGATTTCTTCCTTTCAAGGGGTCCCCCCACTTTTCTGTGTACCTTCCAGATGAGGGGAAAAGGGACTTTGGGCGGAGTGATTATAGGGTTCTTTCCCCTATATGTGGGATGGTTTGGGGCTCCCCCCCCCCCCACTTGAGTATCTTTGAGGCTTTAAATGGGGTTCCTATAGAGTTATCTGTCTTGTTTGTGGGGTAGTTTTGCCCCCCCCCCCTTTGAGTATCTTTGAGACTCTTTCATGGAGCGATCATAGGGTTTTTTCCCCTATTTGTGGGATAGTTTTGGGGTCCCCTCTTTGAGTATATTTGGCACTATTTGATGGGTCTTCTATGGGGTTCTTTCCCTTATTTGTGGGGTAGTTTTGGGGTCCCCCCTTTGAGTATCTTTGGGACTTTTAGTCAGGTTTCTATGGGGTAGTTGCAAGGTTCTTTCCCCCCTTTCTTTGGGGTAGTTTTGGGAACCCCATTTAAAGCCTCAAAGATACTCAAGTGGGGGGGGGGAGCCCCAAACCATCCCACATATAGGGGGGCCCCCTTTGATTATATTTGGGACTATTTAATGGGACTTCTATGGTGTTATTTCTCCTGTTTGTAGTGTAGTTTTGGGGTCCTCCCTTTGAGTATCTTTGAGGCTCTTCTATTGAGTGATTATAGGGTTCCTTCCCCTATTTGTGGGGTCGTTTTGGGGTCCCCTCTTTGAGTATCTTTGGGACTTTTAATGGGGTTTCTTTGGGGTGATTGTGAGGTGCTTTCCCTCTTTCTTTGGAGTAATTTTGGGGTCCCCCTTTGAGTATCTTTGGGACTATTTCATGGGGCTTTTATGGGGTGCTTTCCCCTATTTGTGGAGTAGTTTTGGGGTCCCTCCTTTAAGTATCTTTGGGACTATTTCATGGGGTTCCTATGGGGTGATTGTGAGGTTCTTTCCCTCTTTCTTTGGAGTAATTTTGGGGTCCCCCTTTGAGTATCTTTGGGACTATTTAACGGGGCTTCTATGGGGTGCTTTCCCCTATTTGTGAAGTAGTTTTGGGGTCCCCCCTTTTGCGTATCTTTGGTATTTTTAATCCGGTTTCTAAGGGGTGGTTGTGAGGTTCTTTCCCTTATTTGCAGGGCAGTTTTGGGGTCCCCCCTTTGAGTATAATCGGGATTTTTATGGGGTTTCTATAGAGTTATCTCTCTTGTTTGTGGAGTAGTTTTGTGGAGTAGTTTTGGGGTACCCCCTTTGAGTACATTTGGGACTATATAACGGGGCTTCTATGGGGTTATTTCCCCTATTTGTGGGGTAGTTTTGGGGTCCCCCCTTTGAGTATAATTGGGACTTTTTATGGGGTTTCTATAGAGGTATCTCTCTTGTTTGTGGAATAGTTTTGGGGTACCCCCTTTGAGTATATTTGAGACTATATAATGGAGGTTCTATGGGGTTTCCCCCCTATTTGTGGGGTAGTTTTGGGGTCCCCCCTTTGAGTATAATCGGGACTTTTTATGGGGTTTCTATAGAGGTATCTCTCTTGTTTGTGGAATAGTTTTGGGGTACCCCCTTTGAGTATATTTGAGACTATATAATGGAGGTTCTATGGGGTTTCCCCCCTATTTATGGGGTAGTTTTGGGGTTCCCCCTTTGAGTATAATCGGGACTTTTTATTGGGTTTCTATAGAGTACTCTCTCTTGTTTGTGGAGTAGTTTTGGGGTGCCCACTTTGAGTATATTTGGGACTATATAACGGGGCTTCTATGGGGTTATTTCCCCTATTTGTGGGGTAGCTTTGGGGTCCCCCTTTTTCTTGGGAATCTCTTCCTTGTGGCATTGCTTGCTCCCCAATAAAACCCTAGACATTTGGGGTGCTGTCCAAGAACAGGAGGGACCCCAAAACTACCCCAATTGAGTGTCCTTTTGGGGGGCAGCCTTGCGAGAGTTTGCCCAAATGGGAAAGATTTGGCACCCCAAAATAGGAGGCATTGGACTAGGAAATTCATTATTATTATTATTATTCAAACTTATGAAGCTTTGGGGGGTTCCTATTAGGCATTTTGTGCTGGGAAATCGAGGCTCTTTAGGGTGACCCCAATATATTGAGATAGAGAGATAAAATTGGGGATATATATATATATATATATATATAATTTATCTCTCCTATATTCTTTGGAGGGTCTAAAGCCTTTTTAAAGGGATCCCAAATTGGGAGCCTTCAGCTTGAGTCGGGGAGGGAGGCCTAGCCGGCATGACCTTCCTCCTTTCCCAGCCGCCGCTGAGCCGCCATGTTGGGCGGGCGGGCCAACTACGCGAGGCCCCGGCTCGGTTGGGCCTAGCTAGGCCGCGCGGCCTTCTCCCTTTTTTGCGGGGGAAGAAAGAGAAAGGCTTTTTTATTTTTTAGGGGGTTGTATAGCAAAGTGAAGGGGGTGTTTTGGGGTGTCGTTCTCTTGGGTATCTTTAGGGCTCTTTCATGGGGTTTCTATGGGGTTCTTTCCCCCCTTCTGTGGGGTAGTTTTGGGGTCCCCCCTTTGAGTATATTTGGGGCTATTTAACGTGGCTTCTATGGGGTTATTTGTGGGGTGGTTTTGGGGTCCCCCCTTTGAGTATTTTGGGACTTTTAATGGGGTTTCTATGGGGTGCTTCCCCCTATTTCTGGAGTAGTTTTGGGGTCCCCCCCTTGAGTATATTAGGTGTTATTTAATCGGGTTTCTATGGGGTGCTTTCCCCTGTTTGTAGGGTAGTTTTGGGGTCCCCCTTTGAGTATCTTTGGGGCTATTTAATGGGGCTTCTATGGGGTTATTTGTGAGGTAGTTTTGGGGTCCCCCCTTTGAGTATCTTTGGGACTTTTAGTGGGGTTTCTATGGGGTGGTTGTGAGGTTCTTTCCCTCTTTCTTTGGAGTAATTTTGGGGTCCCCTCTTTGAGTATCTTTGGAACTATTTAATGGGGCTTCTATGGGGTGCTTTCCCCTATTTTGGGGTGGTTTGGGGATCCCCCTTTGAGTATCTTTGAGGCTCTTCCATTGAGTGATTATAGGGTTCCTTCCCCTATTTGTGGGGTAGTTTTGGGGTCCCCTCTTTGAGTATATTTGACACTATTTGATGGGGCTTCTATAGGGTTCATTCCCTTATTTGTTGGGTAGTTTTGGGGTCCCCCCTTTGATTATCTTTGGGACTTTTAATCAGGTTTCTATGGGGTGGTTGCAAAGTTCTTTCTCCCCTTTCTTTGGGGTAGTTTGGGGGTTATTTCTCCTGTTTGTAGAGTAGTTTTGGGGTCCCCCCTTTGAGTATATTTGGGGCTATTTCATGGGGTTTCTATGGGGTTATTCCTCCTGTTTGTAGGGTAGTTTTGGGGTTCCTCCCTTTGAGTATCTTTGAGGCTCTTAAGTGATTATGGGGTTCCCCTATTTGTGGGGTTATTTTGGGGTCCCCTCTTTGAGTGTCTGGGACTTTTAATGGGGTTTCTATGGGGTGATTGTGAGATTCTTTCTTTCTTTGAAGTAATTTTGGGGTCCCCCTTTGAGTATAGTTCAGACTATTTAATGGGGCTTCTTCTGGGTTCTTTCTCCGATTTGTGGTGTAGTTTTGGGGTCCCCCATCTTTTTGAGTAGGTCTTTTAATTGGGTTTCTATGGGGTTATTTCCCCACCTATTTGTGGGTTAGTTTTGTGGTCTCCTACCCCCACTTTGAGGCTCTTTCATGGGATAATTGTAGGGTATTTTCTCACATTTGTGGGATAGTTTTGGGGGACCCCTTTGAGTATATTTCAGACTATTTAATGGGACTTTCTTTGGGGTTCTTTCCCCTATTTGTGGGGTGGTGTTGGCATCCTCCCCTTAGATATCTCTGGGATTTTTAATCAGGTTTCTATGGTGTGGTTGTGAGGTTCTTTCCCCTTTTCTTTAGATTAGTTTTGGGGTCCCCCCTTTGAGTATATTTGGGGCTATTTAACGGGGCTTCTATTGGGTTATTTCTCCTGTTTGTAGGGTAGTTTTGGGTTCCCCCCTTTGAGTATCTTTGGGACTTTTAATCGGGTTTCTATGGGGTGGTTGTGCGGTTCTTTCTCCCTTTCTATGGAGTAGTTTTGGGGTCCCCCCTTTGAGTATATTTCAGACTATTTAATGGGACTTTCTGTGGGGTTCTTTCCCTTATTTGTGGAGTAGTTTTGGGGTCCTCTCCTTAAGAATCTTAAGGACTTTTAATCAGGTTTCTATGGGGTAGTTGTGCGGTCCTTTCCCCTTTTCAATTGAGTAATTTTGGGGTCTCCCCTTTGAATATATTTAGGACTATTTAATGGAGCTTTCTATGGGGTTCTTTCCCCTATTTGTGGGGTAGTTTTAGGGTCCTCCCCTTAAGTTTCTTTAGGGCTTTTAATGGGGTTCTTTCCCCTATTTGTGGGTAGTTTTAAGGTATCATTGAGGCTTTTTATGGGCTGATGGTGAGGGTCTCTCCCTCTTCATGTAGGTTTTTTCTCCTTCTGTGGGGCCATTTTGGGGGGTTCGTCCCTTCAGTATCTGTGGGTTTTCTCCCCTAGTATTTATAGGTTTGTTTTGAGGCTAAGTCCCCTTTTCTTGGGGGTGCTTTTGGGGTTTCTCCCCATCTCTTTGGGTACCTTTTCAGTCTCGCTCCCTATAGGATCCTCTTTGAGTCCCACATTTGGGGGTGGGGTGGGAACATAAACAACAACATCAACAACAACAAGCAAATGGATTTGAGGTTCTTCCTCTCCTTCCACGGGCGATATTTGGGGTTCTTTCCCACTTGGTGTTGGAGTCCCAACACAATAATAATAATAATAATAATAATAATAATAATAATAATAATAGAGTGGTCTCTTTTCTGTGGGGTCATTTTGGGCTTCTCCCCATTTGAGTATCTTTAGGATTTCCCCCCCATCCCCTGAGACCATTTAAAATCCAGATTGTCTGTTTTAAACTGGATTATATGGCAGTCTAGACCAGTGGTTCTCAACCTTCCTAATGCCGCGACCCCTTAATACAGTTCCTCATGTTGTGGTGACCCCCAACCATAACTCTAATATTATGAATCGCCATGTAAATCATGATTTTCAGGATGTATTTTCATTCACTGGAGCAAATTTGGCACAAATACCCCAGTATGCCCAAATTTGAATACTGGTGGGGTTGGCGGGGGGATTGATTTTGCCATTTGGGAGTTGTAGTTGCTGGGATTTATAGTTAGCATGTAAACAAAGAGCATTCCGAACCCCACCAACAATGGAATTGAACCAAAGTTGGCACAGAGCACTCCCATGACCAACAGAAAATACAGGAAGGGTTTGGTGGGCATTGACCTTGAGTTTGGGAATTGTAGTTCGCCTACATCCAGAGAGCTCTGTGGGCTCAAACAATGATGGATCTGGATCAAACTTGGCACGGATACCTAATATGCCCAAACATGAACACTGATGGGCTTTGGGGAAAATAGACTTTGACATTTGGGAGTTGTACTTGCTGGGATTTATAGTTCACCTACATTCAAGGAGCGTTCTGAACCCCACCAATGATAGAATTGGGCCAAACTTGTCACACAGAACCCTCATGACCAACATAAAATACTGTGTTTTCTGATGGTCTTTGGCGACCCCTCTGACACCCCTTCGCGACCCCCCCAGGGGTCCTGACCCCCAGGTTGAGAAACACTGGTCTAGACTCACATAATCCAGATTATCAAAGCAAATAATCTGGATTATCTGCTTCGATAATCTGGCAATGTAGATCCAGCCAGAGTACCGATTTTGGGAGGAATGCAGGATCATAGTGGGTTGGTTTTGGGGTTCCTCCCCTCTTCTTTGGGGTATTTGGGGGGGGGGGCTTTAATGCCTCTTGGGTAGACCTAGGGTCCTCTCTATCCTCCCAATCAGATAGCCTTTAGGTTTGGGTTTATTTAGGGTGAGAAAGAAGCTTTGAAACATGGAGAGTCATTCAGTAGCTCTCCAGATAATGCTGAACTACAGTCCCCATCAGCCCTGGGCAGTATCTAGCCAAAGGGGGAGACATGCTGGGATTTGTAGTCCACCAACACCGGGAAAGGTGCACACCTTCCATCACTGAAATGGGCATTTGGGGACAGAAGTGTGTCTAGACCAGGCATGGGCAAGCTTTGATCCTCCAGGTGTTTTGGACTCCAACTCCCACAATTCCTAACAGCCTACCTAGGCAAGTGGGGTTTATATATATCTGTGGAATGTCCAGGGTGGGAGAAAGAACTCTCATCTGCTTGAGGCAAGTGTGACCACCTTGATTAGCATTGAGTGGCCTTGCAGCTTCAAAGCCTGTCTGCTTCCTGCCTGGGGGAATCCTTTGTTGGGAGGTGTTAGCTGGCCCTGATGGTTTCCTGTCTGGAATTCCCCTGTTGTTTGAGTGTTCCTCTTTATTTACTGTCCGGATTATATATATTTTGTTGTTTGTTTATTCAGTCACTTGCGACTCTTTGTGAGCTCATATATATGTATTATTTATTTATGTATTTATTTACTATATTTATATAGTGCCCCGCTCAGCCCGGAGGCGACCCGGAGCAGATATATATATATTTATACACACTATATTATAAATAGTTATAAATAATAATAATCTCCATATATACACGCTATATTATAAATTATTATAAATAATAATGTGTAAGTCATATATATATATGTATATAGGTCTATATATACATACATACATACATATATATATATATATATATATATATGATCTACACATTATTAATAGTTATAAATATATATAACTATTTATAACTATTATAAATAGTTATAAATAATAATGTGTAGGTCATATAGATAGATCTATATATATATATATATATATGACTTACACATTATTATTTATAATTATTTATAATATAGTGTGTATATATATGTATTGCATATGTATGTTGTAAACCGCTCCGAGCCTTTGGGGAGTGGCGGTACATAAATTCAATAAATTAATTAATAATTAATTAAATATATGTAGAATATATTAATCATGATTTCGGAGGCAAGCGTGAATGTTGCCATTGGCCCCCTTGATTGGCATTGAATGGCCTTGCATCTTCAAAGCTTGGCTGCTTCCTGCTTGGGGGAATCCTCAAGCAGAGGAGAGTTCTTTCTCCCACCCTGGACACTATTACACAGGTATACAAACCCCACTTGCGTAGTTTCCAACAGACCTCACAACCTCTGAGGATGCCTGCTAGAGATGTGGGCAAAATGTCAGGAGGGAATGCTTCTGGAACGTAGCCAGGCAGCCCGGAAAACTCATAGCAACTCAGACAAGAAATAGCTCTTAAAGTGGGATTCAACTTGGCCTGGTTTTGCTTCTGCCGGGCTTTTTGGGCCAAGGAGACGGGGCTGCCCATTGGGACAAGGCTTTGGCCTCTTTTTCACTTTGAGTCTTAGACAGAGGCCAGGTCGGCGATGGGACCGATCGCTCCTCTAGTTTTACTCCTGGACAAAACGGTTGAGGATTCTGAGCATTGCAACCCTTCCAAAAAGGGGGAATTTTCCCCAAATTCTGCGTGGAGATTCGACAGCCCCATCCCATATCGAACCTGAATTTATTTATTTTATTATTTATTTACAGTATTTCTATTCCGCCCTTCTCACCCCGCTGGGGACTCAGGGCGGATTACAGTGTACACATATATGGCAAACATTCCATGCCAATTTTGACATACAAACATATACAGACATACACAGAGGCTATTTAACTTTTCCTGACCACCAGGGGAGCTGTCACTTTTCATCGTCCATCTGCGATGCTGATGAAGCACTTCCACATTCCCTGCATGCTTCCCCGCTGGAATGCTTTGCTGGAGTCTTCTTTACGGCCTCATAAATCAGTTGATTTAGCCTCCCCACACTTTAAGATGGTACCTAATATTCCTACTTGACAGATGCAACTGTCTTTCGGGTTGCAAAGGTCGACAACAGGCTACACAATTGGTTGGAAACTCACTCCAACCCGGGCTGGCTTCGAATGCATGACCTTTTGATCAGAGTGATCTTAATGCAGCTGACACTCAGCCAGCTGCGCCACAATCCCGGTGAGCATAAGATAGAGAAGTTGCCGGGTTTTTATTTTATTTCTCGCGTCAGGAGCGACTTGAGAAACCGCAAGTCGCTTCTGGTGTGGGAGAATTGGCCGTCTGCAAGGACGTCGCCCAGGGAAAGCGTAAGTCATTCGGACGGCATGACTGCACGGAGTGCCGTTACCTTCCCTATTAATCTACTCCCATTTGCATGTTTTCAAACTGCTAGGGTGGCAGGAGCTGGGGCTAACAGTGAGAGCTCACCCCACTCCCGAGAGCGCATAGGGAAGAGTTAACACCCATTTGGATCTCATTGGTTTTGGAGAGGGTGCAGATGTAATCTCGATGGGCACCTCTTGTGTTCCATACCGATGCCACCACCAATCGTTGGCGGCGTTTCCAAATGCTTTGGGGCTGCGATCTCCTTTCGGCCAGTGGCTGGTCAAAAGTCCAGGGCCACTCCGTCTGTTCCCAAAAATGTGTCATCGGGGTCAAAGTCTCCCCGGCTTATCTCTCCTGGCGTGGCCTTTCCAGAAGGAAACTGATTCGTCATCTCTCTCTCCAGCTGTTTACGCCGGGGACGCGGTCTTGTCTGGGCACCGAAAGGGCACCCGAGGTGAAGTCTGATTGCCAGCGGTGGCCTCTTTGTGTTTTTTGGTTTTCTGGTTGGGTTTGGCAGGCCGGTTATGAGCCCGTCCGGATTGACAGTGACTTGACCGGCACAAAAATATTAGAAACCAGGCTGTCATTCAACATATACAGGCTGAGTATCCCTTGTCCAAAATATCCACCTGAGATTGCAACCGATGCTTTGATATGTGTCAACTTTGCTCCATCCGCCGTTCAAATCCAAGGAGCTGGGTGAGCTCCTGCTGTTAGCCCCAGCTTCTGCCAACCTAGCAGTTCGAAAACATGTTGATGTGAGTAGATCAATAGGTAAACCGATGGAGTACTTCCTCATTCTTTTGCACGCCGCTGGAGACTTTTATGGCATCATAAATTACTTAAGTTAGCATGCAGTACTTCCTCATTCTTTTGCACGCTGCTGGAGATTTTTATGGCATCATAAATTACTTAAGTTAGCATGCAGTACTTCCTCATTCTTTTGCACGCTGCTGGAGATTTTTATGGCGTCATAAATTACCCCCAGCTTCTGCCAACCTAGCATTTCATAAACATGTAAATGTGAGTAGATCAATAGGTACACCGATGGAGTACTTCCTCATTCTTTTGCATGCCGCTGGAGATTTTTATGGCGTCATAAATTACCTAAGTTAGCATGGAGTACTTCCTCATTCTTTTGCACGCTGCTGGAGATTTTTATGGCGTCATAAATTACCTAAATTAACATGGAGTACTTCCTCATTCTTTTGTGAGTAGATCAATAGGTACACCGATGGAGTACTTCCTCATTCTTTTGCACGTTGCTGGAGACTTTTATGGCATCATAAATTACTTAAGTTAGCATGGAGTACTTCCTCATTCTTTTGCACGCTGCTGGAGATTTTTACGGCGTCATAAATTACTTAAGTTAGCATGCAGTACTTCCTCATTCTTTTGCACGCTGCTGGAGATTTTTATGGCGTCATAAATTACCCCCAGCTTCTGCCAACCTAGCATTTCATAAACATGTAAATGTGAGTAGATCAATAGGTACACCGATGGAGTGCTTCCTCATTCTTTTGCACGCTGCTGGAGATTTTTATGGCATCATAAATTACTTAAGTTAGCATGGAGTACGTCCTCATTCTTTTCCACGTTGCTGGAGATTTTTATGGCATCATAAATTACTTAAGTTAGCATGGAGTACTTCCTCATTATTTTGCACGCTGCTGGAGATTTTTTATGGCATCATAAATTACTTAAGTTAGCTTGACAGTGGGTGAGCTCCCGCTGTTAGCCCCAACTTCTGCCAACCTAGCAGTTCGAAAACATGTAAATGTGAGTAGATCAATAGGTACACCGATGGAGTACTTCCTCATTCTTTTGCACGCTGCTGGAGATTTTTACGGCATCATAAATTGCTTAAGTTAGCATGGAGTACTTCCTCATTCTTTTGCACGCTGCTGGAGATTTTTATGGCGTCATAAATTGCTTAAGTTAGCATGGAGTACTTCCTCATTCTTTTGCACGCTGCTGGAGATTTTTATGGCGTCATAAATTGCTTAAGTTAGCATGGAGTACTTCCTCATTCTTTTGCACACTGCTGGAGATTTTTATGGCGTCATAAATTGCTTAAGTTAGCATGGAGTACTTCCTCATTCTTTTGCACGCTGCTGGAGATTTTTATGGCGTCATAAATTGCTTAAGTTAGCATGGAGTACTTCCTCATTCTTTTGCACGCTGCTGGAGATTTTTATGGCGTCATAAATTACTTAAGTTAGCTTGACAGATGCAACTGTCTTTCAGGCTGCAAAGGGTCGACAACAAGCTAGACAAATGGTCGGAAAACATGCAAATATGAGTAGATCAATAGGTAGCACTTCTGCGGGAAGGTAACGGTGCTCCCTTCAGTCATGCTGACCACATGACCTTGGGGGTGTCTACGGAAAATGCTGGCTCTTCAGCTTAGAAATGGAGATGAGCACCACCACCCAGTCGGACGCGATGAGACTTTAATGTCCAGGGAAACCTTTACTAGTATGTTCTGTTGGTCATGTGGGGGTCTGTAAGCCAAGTTTGGTCTAGGTCCGTCATTTGTGGGGGTCGCAGTGGTCTGTGGCAGGCAAATCAGATGATGGTACTGCAAATCCAATTGTCCATGGTCTGTCCTCCTTCAAACTGCCCCAGGACGTATAGTGGGTCATGGGGAGGATCTGTGTGCCAAGTTTGGTCCAGGTCCATCATTCGTGGGGGTTGCAGTGGTCTGTGGGAGGTGAAGTAGGGTCATAATACTGGAAATCTGATTGTCCATGGTCCATCCTCCCTCAAACTGCCCCAGTATGTGGAGTTGGTCGCTGTGTGCCAAGTTTGGTCCAGGTCCGTCATTCGTGGGGGTCGCAATGGTCTAAGGGAGGTGAATCGAGTGATGGTACTGCAAATCCGATTGTCAATGGTTCATCCTCCCTCAAACTGCCCCAGGACGTAGAGTGGATCATTGGTGGGGGGGTGTCTGTGTGCCAATTTTGGTCCAGGTCTGTCATTCGTGAGGGTCGCAGTGGTCTGGGAGGTGAAGTAGGGTGATGGTACTGGAAATCCGATTGTCCATGGTCCATCATCCCTCAAACTGCCCCAGGATGTATAGTGGGTCATGGGGGGGGGGGGGGGGGAATGGTTTGTGTGCCAAGTTTGGTCCAGGTCCATCATTTGTGGGGGTCGCAGTGGTCTGTGAGAGGTGAAGTAGGGTGATGGTACTGCAAATCTGATTGTCCATGGTCTGTCCTCACTCAAACTACCCCAGGATGTAGAGTGGGTCATATGGGGGGGGGGGGGGGGTCTGTGTGCCAAGTTTGGTCCAGGTCCGTCATTCATGGTGGTTGCCATGGTCTGTGGGAGGTGAATGGGGTGATGGTACTGCAAAACCCATTGTCCATGGCTTATTGTCCTCCAAATCGCACTGGGACGTATAGTGGGTCATGGGGGCTGTCAGTGCGCCAAGATTGGTCCAGGCCCGTCATTTGTGAGGGTTGCAGTGGTCTGTGGGGGGTGAAGTAGGGTGATGATACTGGAAATCCGATTGTGGGGGTCGCAGTTGTCTCTGGAAGTGAGTGAAGGTACTGCAAATCCCATCTTCCATGGCACGTTTGGTCCAGATCTATCGTTGGTTGGGTTCACAGTGCTCTCTAGATGTAGATGAACTACAACTCCTATAAATCATGGCGAATTCTCCCCAAACCTCTTGTTCGGTTGCGGATCAATTCCTCTGTTTGCTGTGCGCCATAGGAAAGGATAGAAAAGGGTTGAGGGAGAGGCAGTGGGAGGGGTAGTGCAAATTCCACACCAATGGAGAGAGAAAGGAACCCTGGGATGTCCAGTCTGGAGAAAAAACAGAACATCTAGGGTGAAATTGACCCAGAATGAAAGCATTTCTTGGGTAGTGGGCAGTATGGTGTCTGGGGTGGACATTGGCAGGGGTGAGGAGACATGTTCATGGCACTTCCTATAATCTGAATATTTTTTAACGTGTATAGATGAACAATTTTTTAATTTTTATGTGTTTTTCTGGGGATGTTTTTGCAGGCTACGGTGAGCTGAACGGCAATGTTGGGGAGAGGGAATGCTCCCTGAAAGGCCTGAACGCCGGCGATGCGCCCAGTCCGATTTCGAGGGTCACCAATGGCAGCCAAACCCCAGGAGACACTGCTTTCACCCTGAAACCGATGGCGAAAGGCGGCCCTTTTGGGAAACCGGGGCTCAAGTCCAAGGGCTTCCTTCCGAAAGCGAGCATGGACAAGAAGAGCGAGAAATGTTACGAGAGCAAGGCGCGGGAGGAGAAGTCGGAGGCGGTTCCGATCCCGAACGGCGTGGTGACGAACACTTCCTGCTACATCACCAACGGTTACGCCGGCAAAGGGGCCGACAATGACGGCAGCGGGTCAGAGAGCGGCTACACGACCCCCAAGAAGCGGAAGGGGCGCCCCAATAGCATCAAGGGCTGCGAGAGTTTGGAAAAGGCGACTCCGCAGGACCCTCCGGTTGCGCCGGAGCCGGAAGGCTTCAGACCCGACGGCGGTGGGGATACAAAAGCAGGGCCCCACATTGAGGGATTGAAGCCGGCGTGGAAATGCGAGGGGGGCGCTTTGGGGATGGGACGCGGCAGACCGGGGCCGACAGAGATGCCGAGGAAGAACTCGGACACCAAAGTCGGGATGGTCGGCAAGAAGTTCGAGGAGCGGCCCAAGGGTAAGCCCGTCTCGGCCTCAAAAGAGGACTCCTGGACTCTCTTCAAACCGCCACCCGTTTTCCCCGTTGACAACAGCAGCGCCAAGATCGTCCCGAAGATCAGCTATGCCAGCAAGGTGAAGGAGAACCTCAATAAGTCCGCACAGAACCCCACGTCGTCCCTGTCATCATCCTCCTCCTCTTCTTCGTCATCGTCCTCCTCCTCCTCCTCCTCCTCTTTGTGTTTATCATCCGCCACAGACGGGCCGCTCCCGACTCCCAACCGCCTCTCCCAAGTCCCCATGTCTGCCATGAAATCGGTCACTTCAGTCAACTTCTCCAACGGGCCGGTTCTCGCGGGTGCTGACCGCGGGGTCTCGTGTCCGGTGGGTACTCAATCGCTGCTCGTCCCCGCGTCCGGCGCCATGTTATTCACCCCTTCTGAGTCGGCGCCCCCGGAGGAACCCAAGCCGAGCCTTTTAATCTACCCGTCGAATATGCAAGCCCTCCTCCTCGATGCCGCGAGCCGAGCCGAGCCCGCTTCTTTCCAGGGCCACCTTCAGCAGAACCTGGGGGACATTTTCCAGAACAAGTGGGGCCTGTCGTTCATCAACGAGCCCAGCGCGGGGCCGGAGAAGCCGGCGGAGGGTCAGGCCCCAGAGGTGACGTTTCAAGGGGAGTTCCCCGGCACTTTGGCCGCTCCGACGGGGCCCAACCCGCCTCCCGCTTTCCCCAAGGCTTACGAATTGGACAAACGGACTTGTCCGCCGCCGCTCCTGAACACTCTCCTCAAGCTGGGGACACCCTGCGATGGAGGCGGCGGAGGCGGCTTCTTTTTGGACTCCCATCCTCCGGGGGGACCGCGCCTGGCCGACCTCGGGGCTCCCGGGGGCCCCTTTGTCTTTCTTGCCAAGGACTGCCACGTCGAGAACCGGCTGGCTTCCCCTACGAACAATTTGTTAGCCTCCGCCAAAGAACAGAGGTACCCGAGAGGCCTAGAACGGAAAGAGAGTTGGGGTGACTTCGACCTGCGGGCCGCCGTTCTATATCATACTCAAGGTAAGACTCTTATTTGGTCGGTTGACTCCCTTTCGGAAAGGTCTGGGAGATTGGATCCGACTTGGTACAGGTAAGATTTGGTATAGGTGGAGTTTTGCTCATCACTTGCTCACAAATTTATCCAAATTAGGGCGGGAGCTGGGTACATGAGCTTGACGGGCCTTCAAGTTGTTTCGGGGTTAGAGCAACTTGAAGTCTATAACATAGCTTAGGGCGGGAGCCAGGTACATGATTTTAACAGGCCTTTAAGTCTTTTCAAACTTAAAGCAACATGAAATCTATAATATAGTTTAGGGCAGGAGCAGGGTACATGATCTTGATAGGCTTTCATGTCATTTCAATCTTGGAGCAACCTGAAGTCTATAATATAGTTTAGGGCAGGAGCGGGGTACATGATCTTGAAAGGCCTTCAAGTCGTTTCAATCTTGGAGCAACCTGAAGTCTATAATATAGTTAAGGGTGGGAGCTATGTACATGATCTTGACTGGCCTTCAAGTAATTTCAATCTTAGAGCAACCTGAAGTCTATAATATAGTTTAGGGAGGGACCTGGGTACATGATATTGACAGGCCTTCAAGTCGTTTCTATCTTAGAGCAACCTGAAATCTATAATATAGTTTAGGGCGGGAGCCGGGTACATGATCTTGACAGGCCTTCAAGTCGTTTCTATCTTAGAGCAACCTGAAATCTATAATATAGTTTAGGGCGGGAGCCGGGTACATGATCTTGACAGGCCTTCAATCGTAGAGCAACCTGAAGTCTATAATATAGTTTAGGGTGGGAGCAGGGTACATGATCTTGACAGGCCTTCAAGTCGTTTCAATCTTAGAGCAACCTGAAGTCTACAATATAGTTTAGGGTGGGAGCAGGGTACATGATCTTGACAGACCTTCAAGTCGTTTCAATCTTAGAGCAACCCGAAGTCTATAATATAGTTTAGGGCGGCAGCCGGGTACATGATCTTGACAGGCCTTCAAGTCGTTTCAACCTTAGAGCAACCTGAAGTCTACAATATAGTTTAGGGTGGGAGCAGGGTACATGATCTTGACAGACCTTCAAGTCGTTTCAATCTTAGAGCAACCCGAAGTCTATAATATAGTTTAGGGCGGGAGCCGGGTACATGATCTTGACAGGCCTTCAAGTCGTTTCAATCTTAGAGCAACTTGAAATCTATAATGGAGCTTAGGGCGGGAGCTGGGTACATGATCTTGATGGGCCATATCCAGACTGTGGGGCCATAGCTCGGGGACCCTTGCACTATCACATCCCCCCTCGGGGCTCTTCTTGTAAGCGGATCCCTTCTTCCTTGCCTCCCATCCTCCTCTGCTCATCCTTTTGATTTGAAACAATTCCACTTGACACCCGGCCCTCGAAATGGAGCGTTGTGCTTCAGTGGCCAAGTGGGTCAGGAGGGAGAGGGGGGAGTTGTGGATTCAGCGTTTCCACTCTCACTCAATGTGTGTCTGCGCTGGCTTCCCCTCCAGCCCACCCCCCAGGATGTCTCCATATTTTTGGTACAGAGAAAAGGTGGTTTTTACCTAGTTCTTCTTGGGTTGAAATCAGAGCTGATCCAATGAAGGGCAACTGAAGTTCCAGGTCCAGAATGTTTTGAGGTTGTGATAAAAAGCTGCTAGTCCTCAAGGTTACTGGCAGAAGGACACCCGCTACATTCAAGATTTAATATGAGGGTGACCGAGGTGGTGACTCCACGGAGCAGATTGTCCCGAAAGAACGGGAAATGTGTTTGATTCATTGGTGTTATTACATTTACTGCCATGGAAAAGGTCCCTGTTTACCCCATTTGGGTAAGAAGAAGCAAAGCACTATCATCATCATCATCAACAACAACAAAAACAAGACACTTGGGAAGTGTCCGATGTGTAATTGAGTACAAAAGCCAGAAGGAAAATGAGAAAACGAGGAGGAAGGAAGAGAAAGATAGAAGGGAGGGAAGAATAAAGGAAAGAGAGAAGGAAGGAAAGAGAAAAGGGAAGGAAGGAGAAGGGGAGAGAGGGAAGGATGGTGGAAGAAAGAGGGAGGGAGGTAAGGAGGAAGGAAAGACAAAAGAGAAAGATGAAAGGGCTGAAGGGAAGAAGGAAAGAAAGAGAAAGAAGGAGCAAAGGGGGAAAGAAAGAGAAGGAAGGAGGGAAGGATGAAATGGTGGAAGGAGAAAGAGGGGAGGGAGCTAAGGAGGAAGGAAAGACAAAAGGGAGGAAAGGATGAAAAGGTGGAAGGAAGGAAGGACAAAAGGGTGAAAGGGAGGGATGGTAGAAGAAAGAGGGAAGGAGGAAGGAAAGACAAAAGGGAAGGAAGGATGAAAGGGTTGAAGGGAAGGGGGAAGTAGGAAAGAAAGAGAAGGAAGGAGGGAAAAACGAAACGGTGGAAGGATGGAAGGAGAAAGGGAGGTAAGGAGAAAGGAAAGACAAAAGGGAGGAAAGGATGAAAAGGTGGAAGGAAGGACAAAAGGGTAAAAGGGAAGGATGGTAGGAGAAAGAGGGAGGAAGGAAAGACAAAAGGAAAGGAAGAATGAAAAGGTTGAAGGGAAGGGGGAAGGAGGAAAGAAAGAGAAGGAAGGAGGAAAGAACGAAACGGTGGAAGGATGGAAGGAGAAAGATGGAGGGAGATAAGGAGGAAGGAAAGACAAAAGGAGGGAATGAGAGGGAGAGAGGGAAGGAAGGATAAAAGGGTGAAAGGGAAGGATGGTAGGAGAAGGAGGGAGGTAAGAAGGAAGGAAAGACAAAAGGGAAGGAAGGATGAAAAGGTGGAAGGGAAGGAAGAAGGAAAAGGTGGAAAGGATTGAAAGGGAGAAAGAGGGAGGGAATGGAGGAATGAGAGAAAGAAAGAATTATAAAAGGGAAGGAAGGAAGGAAGGAGTAAGAGGGAGAGAGGAAAGGAAGGAAAGACGAAAGTGGAAGGGGAAGGAAGAAGGAAGGAAAGACAAAAGGGAAGGAAGGAGAAAGGAAGGAAGGACAAAAGGGTGAAAGGGAAGGATGGTAGAAGGAGGGAGGGAGGTAAGGAGTAAGGAAAAAGAAAAGGGAAGGAAGGATGAAAGGGTTGAAGGAAAGGAGGAAAGAAAGAGAAAGAAGAAGGAAAGAAAGAGACGGAAGGAGGGAAGGACGAAACGGTGGAAGGAGAAAGGGAGTTAGGAAAAAGGAAAGACAAAAGGGAGGAAGGACGAAAGGGTGGAAAGGAATAAAAGGAGGGAGAAAGACGGAGGAATGAGAGAAGGAAGGAACAATAAAAGGGAAGGAAGGAAGGAGAAAGAGGGAGAGAGGAAAGGAAGGAAAGGCGAAGGTGGAAGAGAAGGAGGGAGGAAAGGAAGATAGGGAAGGAAGAAGGAAGGAAAGAGAGAAGGTGACATCAGTCATCCAGACTTTTCTTTTCCACAATTGTGATGTCTGCTGTGTTGTGTTCCAAAACTTTGTCAGTCTGGATTTGAAAGTGTCACAATATTTTGATGTGTTCATTTTCCACTCCCTTTGCGTGTTTATGATCCCTTTACCAATTCTTTCCTGCTGGCAGGTGGTCCTTGTGACATAAGTTCCAATGAATCATTTGGGCCACAGAGTTGTGCCTCTGTTTGTAGTCTGACTGTGCAATTTTCTTGCAGCAGCTGAGGAGATGGTACATGGTTTCACTAGCATTTAGGGTCATCAGCTGATTTTTCGATCCTGGTTTTAATTGCATCGTTGTTGTTGTTGTTGTTGTTGTTGTTATTATTATTTTAATCCCATGAACATAGCTGAAAACATTGGATGGCCATTTGGCATTTTAGCCGGTAGAAAAGGATTTGCCTTAATTGCATCGTAGTTGTTGTCGTTGTCATTGTTGTTGTTGTTATTATTATTATTATTATTATTATTATTATTATTTTAATCCCATGAACATAGCTGAAAACATTGGATGGCCATTTGGCTTTTTAGCTGATAGAAAAGGATTATTTTAGATGGTAAAAACAATTTATTTCCTTCCACTAATCTTGGTTTTCTTTCTTTTTCCCCAGAAATGGAATCTCTTTGTAATTTGCAAAAACAAGGTAAGGACGGTAAATGGAGGAGGGGGGAAGGGGGTGAATTCGGCTCATTTTGATCCATTCCTTCCATTCCCGGGACCCTCCGAAAACCGACTTCTTAACCTCTTCCCCTTTCTATTTCCTTTCCCAGACCCCAAAAGGATAATCACGTACGACGAAGCCATGGACCGCCCGAATCAATGAGAGGAAGAGGAATCCCGACCCATCATCGCAGCCTCGTCCGGAAGCGTCCCCGAGCGGGGTGTCATGTCCGCCGGAGCAACCCGCGACGCGACGGCAGCCCAAGGAACCCCGAACTAGGATAATATATACAAATGTATCCATATATATATATATATCAGAATATATATATATGAATGAGCTACTTTAAAAAAAATAATAACACTCTGGGCATCAGGAGACGGCATTGGCAGAGACTCCCTTTACGCGGTTTATTTAAAGCCTTCGGTCCTCGCTTCTTCCTGTTTATCCCTTCTATATTTTGAATATATTCCCCTCCAAAAAAACAACAACATTCTGCCAGTCGGTTCCGGACACCTTCGGGATTATTTTTCTTTTTTCGCTGGGATTCTGCAATCGTCGGTAACACACTAATCGCAAGCAAATGAGGACAAGATCCTTCTCTTTCCAGTTGCCAGGATCCTCGGAAGAAAGGAAGGAAGAAAAGAACGAGAGAAAGAAAAGAAAGGAAGAGAAGTCGGAAGGACAGGCTTTGCAGGGTTGTCGTTCCTCCTTCCCTCTGTCGTTTCCTGGTTCCGATTTTCCAGATCAGGAGAAGATGTTGGTCTTAAAAATATTCATTTCGTCTCTCTGTTTGCACCTTCTCTCTTTTCCCGCGGTGTCGCTTGAACCCAGAACCCCGAAATACGGACCTGTGGCCCCAGATTTGGAGTCGGAAGGGGGGAAAAACTGTTATTCTGGAGCACAAGAGGCCGTGTTTGCACCATGCTCTTTTTTCTCCAGACAGGAAGTGATGCGGGTCTCGATTTATGTCACTTCCTGTTTGGGGAGAAATGCCTTCCTTGTTGATTTTCAGGGCATTCCTTTCTGGGGAAGGAAATGCCTCTCCTCTTGACCAGGGAATGTCCTTTTCCCCTAAACAGGAAGTGGTATGGATCTCGACTTACGTCACTTCCTGTTTGGGGAGAAATGCCTTCCTTGTTGATTTTCAGGGCATTCCTTTCTGGGGAAGGAAATGTCTCTCCTCTTGACCAGGGAACGCCCTTTTACCCCCAACAGGAAGTGGTTTGGATCTTGACTTATGTCACTTCCTGTTCGAGGAGAAATGCCTTTCAAGTCATTTCTTTCAGGGGAAGGAAATGCCTTTCCTCTTGACCAGGAAATGCAATTTCCACCCCAACAGGAAGTGATGCAGATCTTGACTTATGTCACTTCCTGTTCAGGAAAAAATGCCCTTCCTCTTGACCAGGGAAAGCCTTCCCCCCCAACAGGAAATGATCCGGGTCTCAACTTACGTCACTTCCTGTTTGGGGAAAAATGCCTTTCTCATTGACTTTCAAGTCATTTCTTTCAGGGGAAGGAAATGCCTTTCCTCTTGACCAGGAAATGCTATTTCCACCCTAACAGGAAGTGATGCAGGTGTTGACTTCCATCACTTCCTGTTTGGGGAAAAATGCCTTTCCTCTTGACCAGGGAAAGCCTTCCCCACCCCAACAGGAAGTGATCTGGATTTCAACTTACGTCACTTCCTATTTGGGGGAAAATGCCTTCCTCATTGATTTTCAGGGGAAGGAAATGCCTTTATGCTTGACCAGGAAAAGCTTTTTCCCCCCTACAGGAAGTGATGCGGGTCTCGACTTATGCCACTTCCTGTTTGGGGAAAAATGCCTTCCTCGTTGACTTTCAGGGGAAGGAAATGCCTTTATGCTTGACCAGGAAAAGCTTTTTCCCCCCTACAGGAAGTGATGTGGGTCTCGACTTATGCCACTTCCTGTTTGGGGAAAAAGCGCCTTCCTCGTTGACTTTCAAGTCATTTCTTTCTGCAGAAGGAAACACCTCTCCTCTTGAACAGGGAAAGCCTTTTCCCCTCAACAGGAAGTGAGACGGGTCTCGACTTATGTCACTTCCTGTTTTGAATTTCTGGGGAGCAAAACACCTCTCCTGTTGACTTCTGTCCCTTCCCGTGAGACTTCTCCTAGACCTAAGATTGATATTTAGAAGCAAAATAATCAAAAGTAAATTTATTTTCAGCCTACGAACCCACCTCTGATCTAGATTTGGAAGCTTATTTTATTTTTGGCTCAATATTCAGGATTGTTTGGGTGTCTGTTTGTGTGTTGTGTGTCCTCCGAAACGCAAGTCCTTTTCCCATCTCTGTGCATTGTATTTCTGGAAGCGAGCAAAACAAAGACAATTTTTTTTTTAGATATTCAAGTACAGGTTGCGTCTCCTTTGTCCGAAATGTTTTGGATTTTGGAATATCGGTGCGTATATGTATGACATATGTATAGATAGGTATATTATACATATGCATTCTTTTACTTGAAGTCGAGTCCCTCGTAAGAATATTTTCAGAGTCAAGCTTTGCAAGAAGCGGGTGTGAGAGCGAGAAAGAGGTCAAGATTTTGTTTCCAGGTTTTGCCTTTCGGCCTTGGGGTTGCTCCAGTCCATTCGGTGCGCCTGGTCTGTGGGTCGATCCACAAAGGTGCATCACTCGGTGTCTTAGGTGGTCTTGAATTGTGAGAAGCTCATCTCAGCTCCCGATTTGAAGCCTCGGATCCTCCTTGGGCTCATTTTCCTAAGCGTTTCATGCCTTTTTCGCCCACAAAGCCTGGTCTGAGAACAAGATCAGGGCGATCTTGTACCAACGGGGTACTAAACCTTAGATCTAAAGCATAAACACTTTGCGTAATCCACTCCCTTCGCTTGCTTTTCGGCTCAAGTTGCATTGGCTTTGCTTTTAGTCCTGGCTTTAGTGCTTTTAGGCCTGGCTTTGATTCATTTAGATCCTGTTTTGGTTTTTTTAGACCCCGGAATTTATTATTTTCGGCCACTCGCCCAACAAGGGTTACGGGCCCAGTATCGCCTTTAGACCTCACTTTGGCTCTTTTAGACTCAGATTTGGTTCTTTCAGATTTTTTTGGTAGTTTTAAGTTGTTTTTTTTTTTTACCCAGAATTCATTCGTTTAGGCCACTTGCCCAACAACGGTTATGGGCCCAGTATCGCCTTTAGGTCTGGCTTTGGCTGTTTTAGACTCGGAATTGGTTCCTTCAGGGTTTTTTTAGACCCGGAATTTATTACTTTATTCCACTCGCTCTACAAGGGTTATGGGCCCAGTATCGCCTTTAGGCCTCGTTTTGCTTCTTTTCGTCTCGGTATTTGGTTCCTTCAGGTTTTTTTAGACCCAGAATTCATTCGTTTAGGCCACTCACTCAACAAGGGTTATGGGCCCAGTATCGCCTTTCAGGCCTGGCTTTGGTTCTTTCAGGTTTTTTAAGACCTGGATTTCATTATTTTAGGCCTGGCTTTGGTTATTTTCGACAATGCATTGGTTCCTTCATTATTTTTTTAGACCTGGAATTTATTATTTTAGGCCACTCACCTAACAAGGGTTATGGGCCCGGTATCACCGTTAGGCCTGGCTTTGGCTCTTTTAGACTCAGCATTGGTTCTTTCAGGTTTTTTTAGATCCGGAATTCATTCGTTTAGGCCACTTGCCCAATAAGGGTTATGGGCCCAGTATAACCTTTGAGGACTGGCTTTGCTTCTTTTCGTCCTGGTATTGGTTCTTTCAGGTTTTTTTAAACCCAGAATTCATTCTTTTAGGCCACTCGCACAACAAGGGTTATGGGCCCAGTATCACCTTTAGGCCTGGCTGTGGTTCTTTTAGACTCAGCATTGGTAGTTTCAGGTTTATTTTAAACCCAGAATTCATTCTTTGGGCCACTCGCCCAACAAGGGTTATGGGCCCGGTATCGCCTTTAGGTCTGGCTTTGGCTCTTTTAGACTCAGCATTGGTTCTTTTCAGATTTTTTTAGACCCAGTATTCATTCTTTTAGGCCTGGCTTTAGTACTTTGAGGCCTGGCTTTGGTTATTTTTGACTGCATTCGTTCCTTCAGATTTTTTTAGACCCGGAATTCATTCGTTTAGGCCACTCGCCCAACAAGGGTTATGGGCCCGGTATCGCCTTTAGGCCTGGATTTGCTTCTTTTCGACTCTGCATTGGTTTTTCAGATTTTTTTAGACCAGGATTTCATTCTTTTACATCTAGCTTTAGTACTTTGAGGCCTGGCTTTGACTCTTTAGACAGAATTTTTTTAGGCCACCCGGCCAACAAGGGTTATGGGCCCAGTATCGCCTTTACGGCCTGGCTTTGGTTCTTTTAGATTCGACGTTAGTCCGTTGAGACCTGGCTTTATTTCTTTGAGGCTGAACTTCGGTTCTTTTCGCCCCGGCTTTAGTTCTCTTTGCAAAATCCTCCCCATTTGCACCCTGCTGAAATCAATGGCATTGGTAAAAGACAAAACTCATCCCTTAAGCTTGATACTTTTGCCCCGCTTTGATGAGAAACCCAAGCTTGGCTTCCTTCTGTTTTGTTTTTCTCCTTCCTTGGGTCTGAATGGGCTGGCATTTGTGTGTATGTGTGCGTTTTGTGTGCGAGGAAAGGCACAGATCCGAGTTCGAGTCTCCGAACCCCTTCCTTTGCTAAACCCTCCGACCCGATCCTTTCCACTGAGAAGCTTCATTCTGAATTCTCTCTCCCTTCTGCAACGGTTCTCTGACCTTTCCAGCTTCCCCGCCGCCCCAAAATCTATTTTATATTTTAATGAAGAAAGATATAAAACTTTTAAAAAGAGACGGAGAGAGATGCGTGTAGAACAAATAAATTAAAAAGAGAGAGAGAGAGATGCTACATGATGTAAATTGTTGAATAAACATTATAAGTTTCCATGTTGCCTCGTGGTCTTTTCTGAAAGCAGCGTATGTGTTCCTTGGTGGTTTGTCGTGCAAAAAATATGGATTCAAATTTTTTTGTATACTTTTCAACCCATAAGGATTTGGGCTTATATAGCACATTCATTATAGAGTGTGGGTCCGGCATGGGCAAACTTGGATTTTGGATTTCAAAACCTTTTGGGCTATACCAGGTCCATAACGCTTGTTGGGCAACACCGGGACCCCTAATCCTTGTTGGGCAAGTGGTCTCAAACTGCATTTATGATACAATGTGGATCCGATATGGGAAATTTGGACGCTTTCTCTAAAGGTTTTGGATTTCAAAACCGTTTGGGCTACACCGGGCCAATAACGCTTGTTGGGCAACATCGGGCCCATAACGCTTGTTGGGCAACACCGGGCCCATAACCCATGTTGGATGAGTGGTCTCAAACTACATTCATGATACAATGTGGGTCCGGTATGGGAAAATTTGGACCCTTTCTCTAAAGTTATTGGATTTCAAAACCTTTTGGGCTACACTGAGCCCATAACGCTTGTTGGGCAACACCGGGCCCATAACCCTTGGTGGGCAACACCGGGACCCCTAATCCTTGTTGGGCAAGTGGTCTCAAACTGCATTTATGATACAATGTGGTTCCAACATGGACCCTTTCTCTAAAGGTTTTGGATTTCAAAACCTTTTGGGCTATACCGGGCCCATAACGCTTGTTGGGCAACACCGGGCCCATAACCCATGTTGGATGAGTGGTCTCAAACTGCATTCATGATACAATGTGGGTCCGGTATGGGAAAATTTGGACCCTTTCTCTAAAGTTATTGGATTTCAAAACCTTTTGGGCTATACCGAGCCCATAACACTTGTTTGGCAACACCGGGACCCCTGATCCTTGTTGGGCAAGTGGTCTCAAACTGCATTCATGATACAATGTGGGTCCGGCATGGGCAAACTTGGGCCCTTTCTCTAAAGGTTTTGGATTTCAAAACCTTTTGGGCTATACCAGGCCCATAACCCTTGTTGGGCAACACCGGGACCCCTGATCCTTGTTAGGGAAGTGGTCTCAAACTGCATTTATGATACAATGTTGCTCCGGCATGGACAAACTTTGGCCCTTTCTCCAGGGGTTTTTGACTTCGACTCCCGCAATTCCTGACTGCCTTGGACCCTTTCCTCCCCCCCCCCCCCAAGTTTGCCCATGCCTTGAATGGCTTGTCACTCATGCCAAGACGTTGTGCCCACTCCCCAATAATGATACAGACATGCGGTGGATTCCTGACATGCGGTTTCTTCCAAGGTGTTTATTCATATCTGTGGCAGCCAAGCGGGCACTGCGAAGAGGAGAGGAGGAGGAGGAGGAGGAGGAGGCCCCTCAGCCCCATAGAGGAGGGCCGGGGGGGGGGGGGGTCCTTGGGCATCGGTGGAGAGTGGCCCCAGGGCCCGGAGAGAGGCGAGCAGGAAAGCCTTATTGCTGCACCCGCCGGATGGACTGGATCTGGGCGGTCTGGGCATGGGAGCCCCACTCCCGCCAGTGCTTGTAGTCCCCGCCGTGGTGGTCAAACTCCAGGATGTACTGGTAGCCGCGGTAGCCAGGGTACTGGTAGCACACCCACCTGGGAGGGAAGAAGGAATCCTAGAATCAAAGAGTTGGAAGAGACCTCCTGGGCCATCCAGTCCAACCCCATTCTGCCAAGAAGCAGGAATAATTGCACTCAAATCACCCCTGACAGATGGCCATCCAGCCTCTCTTTAAAGGCTTCCAAAGAAGGAGCCTCCACCACACTCCCTCCGGGGCAGAGAGTTCCACTACTGAACAGCTCTCTCTCACACTCATAGAATCCTAGAATCAAAAGAGTTGGAAGAGACCTCATGGGCAATCATCCAGTCCAACCCCATTCTGCCAAGAAGCAGGAATATTGCATTCAAATCACCCCTGACAGATGGCCATCCAGCCTCTGTGTAAAAGCTTCCAAAGAAGGAGCCTCCACCACACTCTGGGGCAGAGAGTTCCACTGCTGAACGGCTCTCACAGTCAGGAAGTTCTTCCTCATGTTCAGATGGAATCTCCTCTCTTGTAGTTTGAAGCCATTGTCCCATTGCGTCCTAGTCTCCAGGGAAGCAGAAAGGAAGCTTGCTCCCTCCTCCTCCCTGTGATTTCCTCTCACATATTTATACATGGCCATCATATCCCCTCTCAGCCTTCTCTTCTTCAGGCTAAACATGCCCAGCTCCTTAAGCCGCTCCTCATAGGGCTTGTTCTCCAACGGAAGGGACCGGTTTGAGAAGTTTCTGACCACCTTGGCACCAGGCACCTCCCAGAAACCATCACTCTGTTGACAAAGGATGCCAAGAGTGACAGCGCTCAGCTTGATTGACGTCCCTGAGCCCTGCAAGGTGCCCTCTTTCACCCCTGGTTGAGTTGATAGCCCAACACCTAGAACCCTAGAGTTGGGAGAGACCTGGTGGGACATCCAGTCCAACCCCATTCTGCCAAGAAGCAGGAAAACCACATTCAGAGCACCCCTGACAGATGGCCATACGAAACCCTCACTCTGTTGACAAAGGATGCCAAGAGTGACAACGCTCGGCTTGATTGACATCCCTGAGCCCTGCAAGGTGCCCTCTTTCACCCCTGGTTGAGTTGATCGCCCACTTCCAACACATTAGAGTTCTCCCACCCTGGACCTTCAACGAACGAATGAACTACAAATTATTATTATTATTATTATTATTATTATTATTATTATTATTATCCCCTAGGCAGGAAGCAGCCAGGCTTTGAAGCTGCAGGGACACTGAATGCTAATCAAGCTGGACAGTGGCAACATTCACACTTGCCTCAAGCAGACAAGAATTTTTTCTCCCACCCTTGACCTTCAACTAATGAATAAAAAACCTATTATTATTATTATTATTCCCCAGGCAGGAAGCAGCCAGGCTTTGAAGCTGCAGGGCCATTCAATGCTAATCAAACTGGACAGTGGCAACATTCACACTTGCCTCAAGCAGACAATTTTTCCCCCACCCTTAATCTTCAACTAACAAATAAACAACCTATTATTATTATTATTATTATTCCCCAGGCAGGAAGCAGCCAGGCTTTGAAACTGCAGGGCCATTCAATGCTAATCAAGCTGGACAGTGGCAACTTTCACAGCTGCCTCAAGCAGACAATTTTTTCTCCCACCCTTAATCTTCAACTAACGAATAAACAACCTATTATTATTATTATTATTATTATTATTATTATTATTATTATTATTATATCCCAGGCAGGAAGCAGCCAGGCTTTGAAGCTGCAGGGCCATTCAATGCTAATCAAACTGGACAGTGGCAACATTCACACTTGCCTCAAGCAGACAATTTTTCCCCCACCCTTAATCTTCAACTAACGAATAAACAACCTATTATTATTATTATTATTATTATTATTCCCCAGGCAGGAAGCAGCCAGGCTTTGAAGCTGCAGGGCCATTCAATGCTAATCAAGCTGGACAGTGGCAACATTCACACTTGCCTCAAGCAGACAATTTTTCCCCCACCCTTAATCTTCAACTAACGAATAAACAACAAATTATTATTATTATTATTATTATTATCCCCCAGGCAGGAAGCAGCCAGGCTTTGAAACTGCAGGGCCATTCAATGCTAATCAAGCTGGACAGTGGCAACATTCACAACTGCCTCAAGCAGACAATTTTTTCTCCCACCCTTAATCTTCAACTAACGAATAAACAACAAATTATAATAATTATTATTATTATTATTATTATTATCCCCCAGGCAGGAAGCAGCCAGGCTTTGAAGCTGCAGGGACATTCAGTGCTAATCAAGCTGGACTGGCAACATCCACTGGGAATTCTTTCTCCCACCCTGGACCTTCAACAGATACATAAACTCAATTTTCCTATTTTCCAACAGACCTCACAGCCTCTGAGGATGCCTGCCAGAGATGTGGGTGAAACGTCAGGAGAGAATGCTTCGGGAATATGGCTGGACAGACCGGAAAACTCACAGCAACCTGGTGATTCCGGCCATGAAAGCCTTCGACAACACAGTGGTTTGGGTCAATATAGTACTATTGATTATGCTGCTCAGGACATAGAAAGGGATCCTGTTTTATTCCTGGATGCGATAGGCCATTGGTCAGTGGACACGGACTGACCAATGGCCGTCCCTTGATGTTCTTAGAGAAGACAGCAGAGGGCACTCTTGGCTTTGCATTACTCTGCAGATAAACAAGAGAGGTGTACGGATCCCAGCTTCCAGATGCCAAGGGACCACTCTTGCTATCATGCCACTGAGGCCAGGCTAACTGGGACTAATGGGAACTGGAGTCCAACAGTATCGGCCAATGTTACCTCTTCCTTTGGAGGCTTTTCTCTGTAGTAAAGTAATATGGTTGCACTATTTACAACAACAAGGGTTCCATAACACAAATAAACAAAAACACAGTAGTTTTACACACAGCAGCCTTCACACTGGAGCTTTCCCACACCGAGGCTTCTCTCACACTGAGGTATATCTCACAATCCTCAGGACAACACTAGCTTTGGAATATTAACTCTAACAGGTTGCACTATTTACAACAACAAGATTTCCACAACACAAATAAACAAATAAACAAATACACAGTAGCTTTACACACAGCAGCCTTCACACTGGAGCTTTCCCACACCGAGGCTTCTCTCACACTGAGGTATATCTCACAATCCTCAGGACAACACTAGCTTTGGAATATTAACTCTAACAGGTTGCACTATTTACAACAACAAGATTTCCACAACACAAATAAACAAATAAACAAATACACAGTAGCTTTACACACAGCAGCCTTCACACTGGAGCTTTCCCACACCGAGGCTTCTCTCACACTGAGGTATATCTCACAATCCTCAGGACAACACTAGCTTTGGAATATTAACTCTAACAGGTTGCACTATTTACAACAACAAGATTTCCACAACACAAATAAACAAATACACAGTAGCTTTACACACAGCAGCCTTCACACTGGAGCTTTCCCACACTGAGGCTTCTCTCACACAGAGGTATATCTCACAATCCTCAGGACGACACTAGCTTTGGAATACTAACTCTAAAAGCTTCGACCTACTAACGTTTTCAGTGCTTGACTTATACTTTTGTGAATCAGCAGCAGTGTGACCCAGCACCAGTGGTCCAAAGTGATAGAAAGAACAAATACACAATAGCTTTACACACAGCAGCCTTCACACTGGAGCTTCCCCATACCGAGGCTTCTCACAGACTGAGGTTTATCTCACAATCTGCAGGACGACACTATCTTTGGTCCACTAACTCTTAACAGGCTTCGGCCTACTAACTTTTCCAGTGCTTGACTTATACTTTTGTGAGTCAGCAGCAGCGTGACCCAGCACCAGTGGTCCAAAGTGAAAGAAAGAACAAAAACACATAGGCCAAAATGTTATCTCTTCCTTAGGAGGCTTTTCTCTGTAGTAAAATAATATGGTTGCCTTATTTACAACAACAGGTGTGCCATAACACAAATAAATAAGTACACAGTAGCTTTACACACAGCAGCCTTTGCATTGGAGCTTTCTCACAAGAGGCTTCTCTCACACAGAAGTTTATCTCACAATCCGCAGGACGACACTAGCTTTGGCACACTAGCTCTAAAAGGCTTCGGCCTACTAACTTTTTCAGTGCTTGACTCATACTTTTGTGATTCAGCAGCAGCGTGACCCAGCACCAGTGGTCCAAAGTGATAGAAAGAACAAGGATTCCATAACACAAATAAACAAATACACAGTAGCTTTACACACAGCAGCCTTCACACTGGAGCTTTCCCACACCGAGGCTTCTCTCACACAGAGGTTCACCTCACAATCCTCAGAATGACACTCGCTTTGGCCCACTAACTCTAACAGACAACAGCCTTCACACTGGAGCTTTCTCACATGAGGCTTCTCTCACACAGAGGTTTACCTCACACTGCTCAGGACGACACTCGCTTTGGCCCACTGACTCTAACAGGCAGCAGCCTTCACACTAGAGCTTTCTCACACGAGGCTTCTCTCACACAGAGGTTTACCTCATACTGCTCAGGACGACACTCGCTTTGGCCCACTAACCCTAACAGGCTTCGACCTACTAACTTTTTCAGTGCTTGGCTCATACTTTTGTGAGTCAGCAGCAGCGTGACCCAGCACCAGTGGTCCAAAGTGATAGAAGGAACAAAAACACATAGGCCAAAATGTTATCTCTTCCTTAGGAGGCTTTTCTCTGTAGTAAAATAATATGGTTGCACTATTTACAACAACAAGTGTGCCATAACACAAATAAATAAGTACACAGTAGCTTTACACAGAGAAGCATTCACACTGGATCTTTCCCACATGAGGCTTCTCTCACACAGAGGTTTACTTCACAGTCCACAGGAGGAAACTAGCTTTGGCCCACTGACTCTAACAGGCAGCAGCCTTCACACTAGAGCTTTCTTACATGAGGCTTCTCTCACACAGAGGTTTACTTCATAATCCGCAGGATGAAACTAGCTTTGACCCACTGACTCTAACAGGCAGCAGCCCTCACACTACAGCTTTCTCACATGAGGCTTCTCTCACACAGAGGTTTACCTCACTCTCCTCAGGACGACACTCGCTTTGGCCCACTGACTCTAACAGACAGCAGCCTTCACACTGGAGCTTTCTCACATGAGGCTTCTCTCACACAGAGGTTTACCTCACTCTCCTCGGGATGACACTCGCTTTGACCCACTAACTCTAACAGCAGCAGCCTTCATATTACAGCTTTCTCACATGAGGCTTCTCTCACACAGAGGTTTACCTCACTCTCCTCAGGACGACACTCGCTTTGGTTCACTGACTCTAACAGGCAGCAGCCTTCACACTGGATCTTTCCCACATGAGGCTTCTCTCACACAGAGGTTTACCTCACTCTCCTCAGGACGACACTCGCTTTGGTCCACTGACTCTAACAGGCAGCAGCCTTCACACAGCAGCCTAGAGCTTTCCCACATGAGGCTTCTCTCACACAGAGGTTTACCTCACACTGCTCAGGACAACACTAGCTTTGGCCCACTAACTCTTAACAGGCAGCAGCGTTCAGGCTTCTCACACACAGAGGTTTACCTCACAATCCCCAGAACGACACTCGCTTTGGCCCACTGACTAACAGGCAGCAGCCTTCACACTGGATCTTTCCCACATGAGGCTTCTCTCACACAGAGGTTTACCTCACAATCCACAGGATGAAACTAGCTTTGGCCCACTGACTCTAACAGGCAGCAGCCTTCACACTGGAGCTTTCCCACATGAGGCTTCTCTCACACAGAGGTTTACCTCACAATCCACAGGATGAAACTAGCTTTGGCCCACTGACTCTGACAGGCAGCAGCCTTCACACTAGAGCTCTCTCACATTAGACTTCTCTCACACAGAGGTTTATCTGCATAATGAAACTAGCTTAGGCCCACTGACTCTAACACGCAGCAGCCTTCACACTAGAGCTTTCTCACATGAGGCTTCTCTCACACAGAGGTTCACCTCACTCTCAGAACGACACTCGCTTTGGCCCACTGACTCTAACAAGCAGCAGCCTTCACACTAGAGCTTTCTCACATTAGGCTTCTCTCACACAAAGGTTTACCTCACAATCCGCAGGATGAAACTAGCTTTGACCCACTAACTCTAACAGGCAGCAGCTTTCTCACATTAGGCTTCTCTCACACAGAGGTTTACCTCACTCTTCTCAGGATGACACTCGCTTTGGCCCACTGACTCTAACAGGCAGCAGCCTTCACACTAGAGCTTTCTCACATGAGGCTTCTCTCACACAGAGGTTTACCTAACACTGCTCAGGACAACACTAGCTTTGGCCCACTAACTCTTAACAGGAAGCACCGTTCAGGCTTCTCTCACACAGAGGTTTACCTCACTTTCCTCAGGACGACACTCGCTTTGGCCCACTGACTCTAACAGGCAGAAACCTTCACACTAGAGCTTTCTCACACGAGGCTTCTCTCACACAGAGGTTTACCTCACTCTCCTCAGGATGACACTCAGGAGTTGAATTCCATAACAACTGGAGGGCCAAAGTTTGTCCATGCTTGTCCCCCCCCCCCACCCCAATTTCTCCATTTTGGCCACCCCACTACTTACGCGCCACTGTGGACCTTCATGGAGCCCACTTCGTTGCTGCCCCACCCCATGGCTTGCAGCGAAGGGTAGTCGTCTTGGAGGTCCCATTGGTGCCCCATGAAGTTCTCCTTCTCATAGAGGGTGATCTTGGACTCCTTGTGGTTCTGCGGGTTCGGGAGGAAAGGACACCCCGATGAGACTATGGCACTGTGGCCGAATACCTCGGGGCAAAAGCAACCACAGTGCTTTGGACTCACCGCGGAGTTGATGGGGCGGAAGGACATCAGCCGCTCGACGTGGTAAGCGTTGCTCCCGCTCCAGGCTTCCCACCGAGGGTACTCCCCGCGCTCCAGCACAAACTGCTGCCCACAGTAGTTGGTGTGTTCGTAGCCAAACCACCTGAAGGCAAAGAGGAAGCAGGCGGGGATCGTGGGTTGGAAGAGCATAGGATAATAGATTAGCATTTAAGGGCCTAGCATTTTCAAGGGGTGGCTTCTTACTGCCTGGGGGAATCTTTTGCTGAGAGGTGATTAGCTGTCCCTGATTTCCCCATCTGTAACTGGTGGCGCAGGGGGTTAAACCACTGAGCTGCTGTACTTCCTGACCGAAAGGTTGGCGGTTCGGATCCAGGGAGTGGGATGAGCTCCCGCTGTCAGCCCCAGCTCCTGCCGACCTAGCAATTTGCAAACATGCAAGTGCGAGTAGATGAATAGATACCTCTTCTGCAGGAAGGTAATGATGCTCCATGCAGTGTTAAACCGCTGAGCCGCTGTACTTGCTGACTGAAAGGTTGGCGGTTCGGATCCAGGGAGTGGGGTGAGCTCCCGCTGTCAGCCCCAGCTCCTGCTGACCTAGCAATTTGCAAACATGCAAGTGCGAGTAGATCGATAGGTACCTCTTCTGCAGGAAGGTAATGATGCTCCATGCAGTGTTAAACCGCTGAGCTGCTGTACTTGCTGACCGAAAGGTTGGCGGTTTGAATCCAGGGTGTGGGGTGAGCTCCCACTGTCAGTCCCAGCTCCTGCCGACCTAGCAATTTGCAAACATGCAAGTGCGAGTAGGTCAATAGGTACCTCTTCTGCAGGAAGGTAATGATGCTCCATGCAGTGTTAAACCGCTGAGCTGCTGTACTTGCTGACTGAAAGGTTGGCGGTTCGGATCCAGGGAGTGGGGTGAGCTCCCGCTGTCAGCCCCAGCTCCTGCCGACCTAGCAATTTGCAAACATGCAAGTGCAAGTAGATCAATAGGTACGTCTTCTGCAGGAAGGTAATGATGCTCCATGCAGTGTTAAACTGCTGAACTGCTGTACTTGCTGACTGAAAGGTTGGCGGTTCGGATCCAGAGAGTGGGGTGAGCTCCCACTTTCAGCCCCAGCTCCTGCCGACCTAGCAATTTGCAAACATGCAAGTGCGAGTAGATCAATAGGTACCTCTTCTGCAGGAAGGTAATGATGCTCCATGCAGTGTTAAACCGCTGAGCTGCTGTACTTGTTGACCGAAAGGTTCGGCGGTTCGAATCCAGGGAGTGGGGTGAGCTCCCGCTGTCAGCCCAATTTGCAAACATGCAAGTGCGAGTAGATCAATAGGTACCTCTTCTGCAGGAAGGTAATGATGCTCCATGCAGTGTTAAACCGCTGAGCTGCTGTACTTGCTGACCAAAAGGTTCAGCGGTTCGAATCCAGGGAGTGGGGTGAGCTCCCGCTGTCAGCCCCAGCTCCTGCCGACCTAGCAATTTGCAAACATGCAAGTGCGAGTAGATCAATAGGTACCTCTTCTGCAGGAAGGTAATGATGCTCCATGCAGTGTTAAACCGCTGAGCTGCTGTACTTGCTGACCGAAAGGTTGGCGGTTCGAATCCAGGGAGTGGGGTGAGCTCCCGCTGTCAGCCCCAGCTCCTGCCGACCTAGCAATTTGCAAACATGCAAGTGCGAGTAGATCAATAGGTACCTCTTCTGCAGGAAGGTAATGATGCTCCATGCAGTGTTAAACCGCTGAGCTGCTGTACTTGCTGACCGAAAGGTTGGCGGTTCGGATCCAGGGAGTGGGGTGAGCTCCCGCTGTCAGCCCAATTTGCAAACATGCAAGTGCGAGTAGATCACTAGGTACCTCTTCTTCAGGAAGGTAATGTTGCTCCATGCAGTGTTAAACCGCTGAGCTGCTGTACTTGCTGACCGAAAGGTTGGCAGTTCGGATCCAGGGAGTGGGGTGAGCTCCCGCTGTCAGCCCCAGCTCCTGCCGACCTAGCAATTTGCAAACATGCAAGTGCGAGTAGATCGATAGGTACCTTTTCTGCAGGAAGGTAACGATGCTCCATGCAGACATGCTGGCCACATGACCTTGGAGGTGTCTACGGACAACGCCGGCTCTTTGGCTTAGAGATGGACACAACTGGACTTAACGTCAGGGGAGACCTTCACCTTTCCCTAACTGGTCTGGATTCATGATTGCTGCTTGATGTACTTAACTAACTGAATATTCAACACTGTTTTGGCTTCTGTCCAGAGGTAATTTTCAACGGTCAGCAAGCAGTATTTTGGCGTCCGCCCCCCCCCCCAACCAATCACTGATATATATATTTTCTGTTCGTCGTGGAGTTCATAGGTGAACTATACATCCCAGTAACTACAACTCGCGTATGTCAAGGTCTATTTCCCCCCAAGAGCAGCTCAAGAGCACCCCTGCGCAAAATCAAGTGTACCGCGGCTGCTTACTTTGCGTAAGGGTTGAGCCGCCCCTGCTTCTGTCTAAAGCATTAGAAGTGAATCGATGCTTTGTCAATAATCATGATAGGACGCCCTTTCGGGGACCCTTTTGTGATGCAAAACTATATTTCTGCATTTCTTTCTTCCTATTTTTCAGCTCTTGGGTGGGTTTCCCCAACCCCTTGGAGACTTGGCTCCTCCACCCTGATGTTGGAAGGCTTTGGGGCGGCCCTTGCTACTCACGCGCCAGTCTCCACTTTGAGCGAGCGGATGTTGTCGAAGCTGCACTCCATGATGCTGGGGCAGGAGGCCGCAAACTCCATCCTCTTGCCCTGGAAGTTCTCTTGGTCGTAGATGGTGATCTGGAAGGGAGACAGGAAGAACCGCAAGGGGTTGCAATAGAAGCCCAGGCAGAAAAGCAAAAAAGAAGGGCACTCTCTGAGCCTCTTCCAAATTTAGTCCCACCTTGAAGAACTAGCTTGAATTGTGGGTCGCAGAAAAGCTCTCTGAACCTGTTCCAAGTTTAGTTCCATCTTGAACAACTAGCTTGAATTACGCTGCGGGTCGCTGCAAATCACCTCCAAGCTTGTTTATTTATTTACAGTACTAGCTGTCCCTTGCCACACGTTCCTGTGGCCCAGTCTGTGTATATGTATTTTGTGTGTGTATATGTAGGAAGGACTTCCTGACTGTGAGAGCTGTTCAGCAGTGGAACTCTCTGCCCCGGAGTGTGGTGGAAGCTCCTTTTTTGGAGGCTTTTAAACGGAGGCTGGATGGCCATCTGTCAGGGGTGCTTTGAATGCAATATTCCTGCTTCTTGGCAGAATGGGGTTGGACTGGATGATGGCCCAGGAGGTCTCTTCCAACTCTAGGATTCTATGATTCTATATGTGTGTATGCATATATATGTGTGTGTGTGTGTGTGTACAGAGGCTGAATGGCCATCTGTCGGGGGTGCTTTGAATGCAATATTCCTGCTTCTTGGCAGAATGGGGTGGATTGGATGGCCCAGGAGGTCTCTTCCAACTCTTGGATTCTATGATTCTATATGTGTGTATGCATATGTGTGTGTGTGTGTGTTTATATGTGTACATGCATATTGTGTATATGTGTATGCTTATCTACATGCATATTTGTGTATATATATCTATCTATGTGGATATATATATGTGTATACATATGTATATGCATGTGTGTGTATTTATGTATATATGTGTGTATGTATATGTATGTGTGTATATGTGTATATTTGTGCATATATATACGTGTGTGTATGCATGTACATATGTATATGAGTGTAAGTGTATATGTATATATGGTGTATTTTGGGGGGTTTTAAGTCTGTTCTGCTGGGGTTTTGTGTATGTGTATGTGCGTATATGTGTGTGTGTGTGTGTGTACAGGTATGTATGTGTACATATGTATATGTATATGCATATTTGTGTATATATATGTATGTATGTGGACATATGTGTGTGTGTACATATGTATATGTATGTGTGCATGTGTTTATGTATATATGTGTGTATGTATATGTATGTATGTATATGTGTATATTTGTGTGTGTTTGCATATATATATGTGTGTGTGCATTTACATATGAATGTATGTGTATATGTATATATGGTGTATTTTTTGGATTTTTAAATGTGTTCAGCTGGAGTTTTGTGTGTGTGCATATATGTATATGTGTGTACATGTGTATATGTATGTGTGCATGAATGCGTGCATGTGTATATGTATATATGTGTGTATGTATATGTATGTGTGTATATGTGTATATGTGTGTGCATGTACATATGAGTGTATGTGTATATGTATATATGGTGTATTTTTTGGGTTTTTAAGTCTGTTCTGCTGGAGTTTTGTGTGTGTGTGTGTGCATATATGTATATGTGTGTACATGTGTATATGTATGTGTGCATGTGTGTATGTATATATGTGTGTATATGTGTATATGTGTATATTTGTGTTTGTGCTTATATATACGTGTGTGTATGAATGTGTGCATTTGTATATGTATATTAGTCTATGTGTATATGTATATATGGTGTATTTTGGGGGGTTTTAAGTCTGTTCCGCTGGGGTTTTGTGTGTGTGTGTGTGTGTGTGTGTGCGTGTGTGTGTGCTTACAGATGATGGTCACTTGTTGGCCTGAGAGGTGTCTTGTGTCCAAATTTGGTGTCAATTCGTCCAGTGGTTTTTGAGTTATGTTCATCCCACAAACGAACATGACATTTTTATTTATATAGATTGATATTCTGTTGGCCTTGCTCAGGATGAGAAGGTGACAGGAGAGAGAAAGTGTATCCATGAGACCCCGTATTGCCTTCTCCTGATCTAGAATCCTAGAGCTGGAAGAGACCCCCAAGGGCCATCCAGTCCACCCCCGTGCCATGCAGGAAAGTACAATCAAAGCACTCCCGACAGACAGCCTCTGCGGACTCCACCACACTCCCAGGCAGCCTGGGCCTCTCTCCTGGAAGTTCTTCCTCACCTTTTCAGCCGAATCGCTTTCCCTACCATTTGAAACCATGGCTCCCTTCTTGTGCCCTGGTCTCTGGAGCAGCAGGAAGTCAGTTTTCCTCCTCCTCCTCCTCCTTCTCTTTTTGCATCTTGAAACATGGTTCTCATGTTCCCTCTCTACCTTCTCTTCTCCCAGGTAAACATCCCCCAGGAGGAAAGGAGGAAGGAAAAAGAAAAGGGAGGGAGGAAGAGAGGAAGAGAAGGAAGGAAAGAAGGAAGGAGGGAGAAAGGGAAGGAGGGATTAAAAAAAGGCAAGGAAGGGAAGACAAAAGGGAAGGAAGGACGAAAGGGTGGGAGGGAATGGAGGGAGGGAGGAAAGAGAGAAGGATGGGAAAACAAAAGGGAAGGAAGAAAAGAAGGAAGGAAGGAAGGAGAAAGGGAAGAAGGGAGAAAAAAGGGAAGGAAGGGAAGACAAAAGGGAAGGAAGGAAGGACAAAAGGGTGGAAGAGACTGGTGGGAGGGAGGAAAGAGAGAAGGGAGGAAGAGAGGAAGAGAAGGATGGAAGGATGGGTGGAAGGGAATGGAGGGAGGAAAGAGAGAAGGGAAAGCAAAAGAGAAGGAAGGAAGGAGGGAGGGAGAAAGGGAAGGAGGGAGGAAAAAAGGGGAAGGGAAGACAAAAGGATGGAAGGAAATGGAGGGAGGGAGGAAAGAGAGAAAGAAGGGAAGACAAAAAGGAAGGCAGGAGAAGAAGGGAGAGAAGGAAAGGAGGGAGAAAAGAAGGAAGGAAGGAAAGACAAAAGGGTGGAAGGGAAGGAGGAAGGAAAGAGAGAAGGAAGGGAGGAAGAGAAGTCTGGAAGGAAGGAAGGGTGGAAGGGAATGGAGGGAGGGAGGAAAGAGAGAAGGAAGGGAAAACAAAAGGAAAGGAAGGGGGAAAAGGAAGGAAGGAAGGAAGGAAGGAAGGAGAAAGGGAGAGAGAGAAGGAGGGAGAAAAAAGGGAAGAAAAGGAAGACAAAAGAGAAGGAAGGAAGGAAGGAGAAAAAAGGGAAGGAAGGATGAAAGGGTGGAAGGGAATGGAGGGAGAGAGGAAAGAGAGAAGGAAGGGAAGACAAAAAGGAAGGAAGGAAGAAGGAGGGAGAGAGGGAAGGAGGGAGAAGAGAGGGAAGGAAGGAAAGACAAAAGGGTGGAAGGGAAGGAGGAAGGAAAAAGAGAAGGAAGGGAAACCTGGAAGGAAGGAAGGGTGGAAGGGACTGGAAGGAGGGAGGAAGAGAGGAAAGAGAGAAGAAAGGGAAGACAAAAGGGAAGGAAGGAAGGAGAAGGATGGAGAGAGGGAAGGAGGGAGGAAAGAGGGAAGGGAAAACAAAAGGAAAGAAAGAAGAGAGGGAGGGAGAAAGGGAAGGAAGGGAAAACAAAAGGGAAGGAAGGAGAAGGAGAGATGGAAAGAGGGAAGGAAGGAAGGGAAGGATGGAAGGAGAAAGGAAAGAGTGAAGGAAGGATATGATGTTGAGAGAGGGGAGGGCCTGAGAAAAGAGCCCAAGGGGCCGCATTCTTCCCCTGGAACTGTGTTACACACCGACAGGGCAGACCCAATACATAGATAGAGGGATATATAGGCTTTCCCATCTTCGGCATCTTGGAGGCTGTGTTTGATTCTGGCCATGAGGTGGTGCTGTTGCTCCATCCTCCATACCAAAGATTTCCTCTTTTTGATTGAATTGCCGTATTTTTTATATATTTCCTTCTGGTTCCATTAAAACACCTCCCTGAGTTAAAACGTTCATATTTATCTACTCAGGGCTGTTTTCGATCTGCTAGGTGGGCAGTGAGCTGGGTTGAAGGTCGGGTGCTCACTCCCGACCCGGGCTTCGAACTGCCAATCTTTCGATTGGCCAGATTTATTGCATTTGGTGGTTAACCCGCTGTGCTGAAGCTCGGCCCATGTTGACTTTGGTATAAGAAGATCCCAGATACTCCAGCGAGGAAAGCCGGGATACAACCATAGGGTTGCTGTGAGTTTTCTGGAACATGGCCATACAGCCCAGAAAACTCACAGCAACCCAGTCATTCTGGCCATGACAACACAATTCCCTTTAGTGTACCCCAAAATGGGATCGTTTTCATTAGGACATACCTTCCAGGGACCAAACTGTGCTTGTTGTGGGTTGGTTTGAGCCATCTTGGCGACAAAGGTGAAATCTAAGCAAGAGAAAGAGGGAGAAACGACATTGTTTTGACTGGCATCGGACGTTGGAACTGTGGATCGGAGTCGATGAAGCAACCGGCAAAACCACCTCTGAGTCTGCTAAAAGCACCCTACAAAATTAACGGGGTCACCCAAGTCGATGGGCGAGTTGAAGGGAAACACACACTGGTTTGACCTTCTCTCCAGCCTCCCTTCAAGGAGAAGGCAGCAACAAATCCTTCAAAACAAAGAGGCAAATTTCCTAAGGATTCCTCAGCAACTCGGTCTGTAGAGTCGTTCCATACCAATTTAATCACCACGGGATCCTGGGGTTTTGCAGTTTGATGGTTTGAAGGATAGAGTGGAAGGAAGAGAGAGAAACCGGGACGTTGTAAATAGGAAAATGGGATGGTAGAGGAGTAACCAGAGTTGTAAAAAAAATGATTTTGGCCTCCGTTTGTAAAAGAGAGATAGTTGATATACTTTGTATGCAAAGTCAACCCCATATAAAACCACATACGGTAGAGTCTCGCTTATCCGACTTTCACAGCTAGGTTGGCAGAAGCTGGGGCTAACAGCAAGAGCTCACCCAGCTCCCCGGATTTGAACCGCCGACCTTTCGGTCAGGAAGTTCAACAGCTCAGTGGTTTAACACGGTGTCAGGGGGCCTGTATTTACCCATAATGTGATACAGTAGAGTCTTACTTATCCAACCTTTGCTTATCCGACATTCAGTTTTATCTGATGCTCTTATCCGACACCCCCCTTTTCCTCCAGCATTTTCCCTTCAATTAAAGGAGTGCTCCCCAACTCTCTCCATTCCCAGTAGTTTATTTATCCGACATTCGCTTATCCGACGTTCCGTCTTATCCAATACTCTTATGCGACACCCCCCTTTTCCTCCAGCATTTCCTCTTCAATTAAACTAACGCTACCCAACTCTCTCTCCATTCCCAGTAGAGTCTCGCTTATCTGACTTTCGCTTATCCAACATTCCTTCTTATCTGACGCTCTTATCCGAGGCCCCCCTTTTCCACCAGCATTTTGTCTTCAATTAAAGGAGTGCTCCCCAACTCTCTCCCCATTTCCAGCAGAGTCTCGCTTATCCGACATTCGCTTATCCGACATTCCTTCTTATCCAACGCTCTTATCCGAGTTCCCCCTATTCCTCTGGCATTTCCCCTTCAATTAAAGGAACTCTCCCCAACTCTTTCTCCATACCCAGTAGAATTTCACTTATCTGACCTTCGCTTATCTGACATTCCTTCTTATCTGACATTCTTATCTGAGGCCCCCCTTTCCTCCGGCATTTTCCCTTCAATTAAGCGCCCCCCAACTCTCTCCCCATTTCCAGTAGAGTCTCACTTATCCAACCTTCACTTCTCCGATGTTCCATCTTATCTGATACTTTTATCTGACACCCCACTTTTCCTCCAGCATTTCCTCTTCAATTAAAGGAGCGCTCCCCAACTCTCTCCCCATTTCCAGTAGAGTCTCACTTATCCAACCTTCACTTCTCTGACGTTCCATTTTGATACTCTTATCCGACACCCCTCTTTTCTTCCAGCATTTCCTCTTCAACGCTCCCCAACTCTTTCTCCGTACCCAGTAGAGTCTCACTTATCCAACCTTTGCTTATCCAACATTTCTTCTTATCCAACGCTCTTATCCGAGTTCCCCCTTTCCTCCGGCATTTTCCCTTCAATTAAGAGCCCCCCAACTCTCTCCCCATTTCCAGCAGAGTCTCGCTTATCCGACCTTCGCTTATCCAACATTCCTTCTTATCCAACGCTCTTATCCGAGTTCCCCCTTTTCCTCCGGCATTTGGCCTTCAATTAAGTGCCCCCAACTCTCTCCTCATTTCCAGTAGAGTCTCATTTATCTGACCTTCTATCTTATCCGACCTTCCATCTTATCCGACATTCCGTTTTATCCAATACTCTTATCCAAGGGCCCCCTTTTCCTCCGGCATTTCCCCTTCAATTAAGCGCCCCCAACTCTCTCCCCATTTTCAGTAGAATCTTGCTTATCTGACCTTCACTTATCCAACATTCCTTCTTATCCAACGCTCTTATCTGAGGCTCTGCTATTTTCCCTTCAGTTAAGCGCCCCCCAACTCTCTCCCCATTTCCAGTAGTCTCGTTTATCCGACCTTCCATCTTATCCAACCTTTTAAGTGAAATAGGCAAGACAAGGAGTAGGAAGAGGAAGGAGGAAAGGGGGAAAAGAGGCAGGACTGAAACCAGAAGTGTCCTCCCTCCTTCCCTCTGTGATTTCCCCTCTCCTCTTCCGTATCCGGGCACTTCCCTCTAGTCCCGGGGCGATGCCTTGCTTTAACTCTTTGAGTCACGGTTGTCAGTATTCTCGGTGTCTAGCACCGCATTGGATGGGTAATAGTAGGAGACTCACTATTATCCGACATTTTTGTTTATCTGACATTCTGCCGGTCCGTTCATGTCGGATATGGGAGACTCACTATTATCCGACATTTTTGTTTATCTGACATTCTGCCGGTCCGTTCATGTCGGATATGGGAGACTCACTATTATCTGACATTTTTGTTCATCTGACATTCTGCCGGTCCGTTCATGTCGGATACCTGAGACTCTACTGTATTCTATTATGTGACGACTCCTGTTCAAACATTTCGAGTTCCGTCTCTATTGACGCTGCCGTTTCTTTGTTCCGGACTGTTTGACTGCGGCAAACGGGCGATTTGTCTTTCCCAAAGTATTTAGTCATTGACTTAAATGGATCCCATTCCCCACCCACCGGGCTCAAAATACAATAAAGCTGGAATGATAACTATAAACAAAACAAAAAATACTCAAGCGCAGGCTCCAATATCGTTAAGGATAAAACGAGCAGAGAATTATTATAATATATATATATATATTACAGGTAATAAAATCAGAGAGACGTAATAAACCAACCTTAAGCACTGCTAAAAACAGGAAGGAATGGGGGAGTCTTCGCTGCTAGTTGAAAACCTCTCAAGGCAAACAGATGTGTGAGTCTGCTTTGAAATAGGAAACAAAAAAGATGGAAATAAATCAATTTACGCCTTTGAAACTCAAGCGTCGATGGATCCGATGGAAGGGAGTGAAATCCTTCCAAAGGGATCCTAGAGACGTCTTTGCAACGAGACTGGGTTCCGACTAACATGGCAATCGATGGATTTGGATATTTTGTGGGCATTGAGAGACCTTGGAGTGTCGCCATTCCTGCCCCAAAACAAGTCACCTTTTTGGGTCCCCAAATACCTCACTTTCACTATATTTGGGGTCATCCCTATGGGGCATGGAGAGGTGAACGCCCCAAAGGCCTGTGCCACTGACCGGTGGATGATGCGCTCGAGACTCATCCGAAGAGGGGTCAGAGGAGAGGTCCCTACTCGCCGGGCCCGGCTCTCACCTCGCTCGCTGTGTGCCGACAGTTCCTCCATGGGCCGCGTACCTTCGGACCGGCCTCCTCGGCTTATATAGTGCCAGTGTCCAGACAGGGACTGGGCACCGTTTGAGCTGGAGTCAGCACGATGCATTCTCTGCCATTGAGCCGCTCTTGATCCCCGGGAGATTTTGGCCGCTCGCCTCTGTGGTCCAAGTCACATTCTTGGCAGGGAACGGGTCCAAAACATCCCCTCCGGGCAGACTGGCAATGACAGCAAGAACTCCCTCTCCCCACACAAACAATGGGTCACAGTGTCCATTGGGAGAGGAAATTGAGATAATATTATTATTAATTAATTAATATGATTAATTAAATAAATAATATAACTTATTATTATTATTATTATTATTATTATTATTATTATTATTAGGGATGGGAATCAGAGGGTCTCTTCGCACCCATCTCTTTTGGTACTAAGAGAGTGGTCCCTGGTCAAAGTAGTCTCTGGTCAAAATGGTTCCTTGTCAAAATTGTCTCTGGTCAAAGTAGTCCCTGGTCGTGGTCCCTGGTTAAAGTGGTCCCTGGTCAAGAGGTCCCTGGTCCAAGTAGTTTTTGGTCAGTAGTCCCTGGTCAAAGTGGTCCCTGGCCAAAATAGTCTCTGGTCAAAATGGTGCCTGGTCAAAATGGTCCCTGGTCAAAATGGTCTCTGGTCAAAGTGGTCCCTGGTCAAAGTAGTCTCTGGTCAAAATTGTCCCTGGTCAAAGTGGTCCCTGGTCAAGTGGTCCCTGGTCAAAGTAGTCTCTGGTCAAAATGGTTCCTTGTCAAAATTGTCTCTGGTCAAAGTAGTCCCTGGTCAAGTGGTCCCTGGTTAAAGTGGTCCCTGGTCAAGAGGTCCCTGGTCCAAGTAGTTTTTGGTCAGTAGTCCCTGGTCAAAGTGGTCCCTGGCCAAAATAGTCTCTGGTCAAAATGGTGCCTGGTCAAAATGGTCCCTGGTCAAAATGGTCTCTGGTCAAAGTGGTCCCTGGTCAAAGTAGTCTCTGGTCAAAATTGTCCCTGGTCAAAGTGGTCCCTGGTCAAGTGGTCCCTGGTCAAAATGATCCCTGGTCAAGTGGTCCCTGGTCAAAGTAATCTCTGGTCAAAATTGTCTCTAGACTCTGGACCCTGGTCAAAGTAATCTCTGGTCAAAATTGTCTCTGGTCAAAGTGATCCCTGGTCAAGTGGTCCCTGGTCAAAGTAGTCTCTGGTCAAAATTGTCCTTGGTTAAAGTGGTCTCTGGTCAAAGTGGTCCCTGGTCAAAACTGTCTCTGTTCAAAGTGGTCCCTGGTCAAGTGGTTCCTGGTTAAAGTGGTCCCTGGTCAAACTGGTCCCTGGTCAAGTGGTCCCTGGTCAAAGAAGTCTCTGGTCAAAGTAGTCTGTGGTCAAAATTGTCTATGGTCAAAGTGGTCCCTGGTTAAAGTGGTCTCTGGTCAAGTGGTCCCTAGTCAAGTAGTCTCTGCTCAAAGTGGTCCCTGGTCAAGTGGTCCCTGGTCAAAGTAGTCTCTGGTCAAAATGAACTCAGGTCAAAGTGGTCCCTGGTCAAAATGCTCCCTGGTCAAGTGGTCCCTAGTTAAGTAGTCTCTGGTCAAAGTGGTCCCTGGTCAAGTGGTCCCTGGTCAAAGTGGTCCCTGGTCAAAATGGTCTCTGGTCAAAGTAGTCCCTGGTCAAAGTGGTCCCTGGTCAAAATGGTTCCTGGTCAAGTGGTCCCTGGTCAAAGTAATCTCTGGTCAAAATTGTCTCTGGTCAAAGTGGTCCCTGGTTAATGTAGGCCCTGGTCAAGTGGTCCCTAGTCAAGTAGTCTCTGGTCAAAATTGCCTCTGGTCAAAGTGGTCCCTGGTCAAAGTGGTCCCTGGTTAATGTAGTCTCTGGTCAAGTGATCCCTGGTCAAGTGGTCCCTGGTCAAAATTGTCTCTGGTCAAAGCGGTCTCTGGTCAAAAAAAGGTTGGAAATCGAACCATCTGTACGGAAACTTAAAATGGATTCCTCCACAACTTAAAAGGTTCTGACATCCATGAAGATATAATTTTCTTCCTGACAACACAACCAAGATGCAACCATCTGATTCTTTCAGGTGGATCTCACCTGTTGGAGAGCTCAGTGCCTCCAACAATGACAGCACCCAGGTTGCATTGACTCACTTTCTCAAGGAGCCCCAAGTGGCACAGTCAGTTAAAACCTTGGGCCAGCAGGACTGCTGACCAACAGGTCAGCGGTTCGAATCCAGGGGAGCGTGGGTTGGGCTCCCTCGGTCAGCTCCAGCTCCCCAAATGGGGACATGAGAAAAGCCTCCAAGAAGGATGGTAAAACATCAAAACATCTGGGCAACGTCCTTGCAGATGGCCAATTCTCTCTGACATGGGGCAAAGCACATACTCTTGACCCTAGATGTTTGTTTCCTGAGACTAGGACACGATGCAGGAGTAGAGATGCCACCTAAACATTAGGAAGGACATCCTGATAGTAAGAGCTGTTCAAGAGCAGTGGAAGATCTAAGATGGTAGGGTCTCCTTCTCTTGGATGGACTTCTGCTGTGAGGGCTTGGGTTGCGTGTTCCTACATGAAGGAAAGAAGGGACTGGATGGTTCTTCCAAGTTTGGGATCCGAGCTTTGCCTCCCATTGAGGTCTGTATGGATGCTGTTTGCTGGCCTGCCCCTCATTTGGGGGTTTGTGGGATGGAGGCGAAGGGAAGTCCTCTTGGAAGTTGGACGGCTGCCCTTCCCGCGCTGGTCAGGCCTTGTGTCCCGTGCCTGCTGGGCTCAGCACTTTCCCCGGCCGGCCCTTTTGTGTTTCCGCAAGTAAGCGATGGGGAATTCAACAAAGCGGGCTCAGCTTAATCGAGCGGCCCAGGGGAGGGAGCGCTTTAATCAGCTTCAGATTGGGGAGACCCAATCGGGAGGAGATGGCCTGATCGGGGGCAAAGGTTCGGGGAGGGCAGAGGCCGGTGGATGCTGGGATCTCCCAGAACACACTATGAGCCATACATATCAAGAGGAACATCACCACCACGTGTTTTAATCTTTGCTCTGTGTCTTTTGAGATATTTGAATATCGATATACATGGCTTCATCTATGCTGACGATCATGCCATCACCGCTCACGCAGGGAGCTTTGAAAGGGTTGAACAGAAGCTCTCCAAAGCTTTAGGTGCACTTATTGCCTATTACAAGGGAAACCAGCTGGTTTCTAATCCATCTAAGTTTCATCTATGCTGACGATCATGCCATCACCGCTCACGCAGGGAGCTTCGAAAGGGTTGAACAGAAGCTTTAGGAGCGCTTACTGCCTATTCCAGGGAAAATCAGCTGATTCCTAATTTATTGTCGAAGGTTTTCATGGCCAGAATCACTGGGTTGTTGTAGGTTTTTCGGGCTAGATGGCCATATTCCAGGAGCATTCTCTCCTGACGTTTTACCTGCATCTGTCAGACTGAAGGAAGCGGTAGATGCTGGGAACTCCCAAAACACATTATGAGCCATATAAATCAAGAGGAACGTCACCACCAACTTTCTTGCCATGTGTTTTAATCTTTGCTCTGTGTCTTTTGAAATATTTGAATATAGATATATATAGCTTCATCTATGCTGACGATTGCGCCATCACTGCTCAAGCTGGGAGCTTTGAAAGGGTTGAACAGAAGCTTTAGGTGCTCTTACTGCCTATCCCAGGAAAAATCAGCTGATTCCCCACTTATTGTCAAAGGCTTTCGTAGCCGGAATCACCGGGTTGTTGTAGGTTTTTCGGGCTGTCTGGCCATATTCCAGAAGCATTCTCTCCTGACGTTTTACCTGCATCTGTCAGACTGAAGGAAGCGGTAGATGCTGGGAACTCCCAAAACACATTATAAGCCATATAAATCAAGAGGAATGTCACCATCAACTTTCTTACCACGTGTTTTAATCTTTGTGTCTTTTGAGATATTTGAATATCAATATATATAGTTTAATCTATGCTAACGATCGTGCCATCACCACTCAAGCAGGGAGCTTCGAAAGGGTTGAACAGAAGCTTTAGGTGCTCTTACTGCCTATTCCAGGAAAAATCCGTTGATTCCTAATTTATTGTTGAAGGCTTTCGTGGCCAGAATCACCGGGTTGTTGTAGGTTTTTCGGGCTGTCTGGCCATATTCCAGAAGCATTCTCTCCTGACATTTTGCCTGCATCTGTCAGACTGAAGGAAGCGGTAGATGCTGGGAACTCCCAAAACACATTATAAGCCATATAAATCAAGAGGAACATCACCACCAACTTTCTTGCCACGTGTTTTAATCTTTGTGTCTTTTGAGATATTTGAATATCAATATATATAGCTTCATCTATGCTGATGATCGTGCCATCACCGCTCAAGCAGGGAGCTTCGAAAGGGTTGAACAGAAGCTTTAGGAGCGCTAACTGCCTATTCCAGGGAAAACCAGCTGATTCCTAATTTATTGTCGAAGGCTTTCGTGGCCAGAATCACCGGGTTGTTGTAGGTTTTTCGGGCTGTCTGGCCATATTCCAGGAGCATTCTCTCCTGACGTTTTACCTGCATCTGTCAGACTGAAGGAAGCGGTAGATGCTGGGAACTCCCAAAACACATTATAAGCCATATAAATCAAGAGGAATGTCACCATCAACTTTCTTACCACGTGTTTTAATCTTTGTGTCTTTTGAGATATTTGAATATCAATATATATAGTTTAATCTATGCTAACGATCGTGCCATCACCACTCAAGCAGGGAGCTTTGAAAGGGTTGAACAGAAGCTTTAGGTGCTCTTACTGCCTATTCCAGGAAAAATCCGTTGATTCCTAATTTATTGTTGAAGGCTTTCGTGGCCAGAATCACCGGGTTGTTGTAGGTTTTTCGGGCTGTCTGGCCATATTCCAGAAGCATTCTCTCCTGACATTTTGCCTGCATCTGTCAGACTGAAGGAAGCGGTAGATGCTGGGAACTCCCAAAACACATTATAAGCCATATAAATCAAGAGGAACATCACCACCAACTTTCTTGCCACGTGTTTTAATCTTTGTGTCTTTTGAGATATTTGAATATCAATATATATAGCTTCATCTATGCTGACGATCGTGCCATCACCGCTTTAGAGATATTTGAGTATCGATATATATAGCTTCATGTACGCTAACGATTGTGCCATCACCGCTCACGCAGGGAGCTTTGAAAGGGTTGAACAGAAGCTTTAGGTGCTCTTACTGCCTACCAGGGAAAATAATAATAATAATAATAACCTTTATTTATACCCCGCCACCATCTCCCTAACTGGGAATCAGGGTGGCTTACATGAGGCCAAGCACAATCAACAAACTACAGCAAAATAAAACCAAAAACCAACTGATTGCTAATTTATTGTCGAAGGCTTTCATGGCCGGAATCACTGGATTGCTGTAAGTTTTCTGGGCTGTCTGGCCATGTTCCAGAAGCATTCTCTCCTGACATTTCACCCACATCTATGGCAACATCCTCAGAAGTTGTGAGGTCGAGAATGCCTGCTATAGATACAGGCAAGATGTCAGGAGAGAATGCTTTTAGAACATAGCCATATAGCCCAAAAAACCTACAGCAACCCAAAGATTTCTAATTTATTTATTTAACTTATTTATATTCAATCTTTCTCTACCTCTATGTCTGTCTGTCTGTCTGTCTATCTATCTATCCATCCATCCATCCATCCATCCATCTATCTATCCTTCTCTATCTCTATCTATCTATCTATCCATCCATCCTTCTCTATCTCCATCCATCCATCTCTATCTCTATCTCTATCTCTATCTCTATCTCTCTATCCATCCATCCATCCTTCTCTATCTCTATCTATCTATCTATCTATCTATCCTTCCATCCATCCATCCATCCCTATCTCTATCTATCTATCTATCTATCTATCCATCCATCCATCCATCTATCCATCCTTTATCTCTTTCTTTCTTTCTATCCATCCATCCATCCATCCATCCATCCTTCTCTATCTCTATCCCTATCCCTATCCATCCATCCATCCATCCTTCTCTATCTATCGATCTATCTATCCATCCATCCATCCATCCATCCTTCTCCATCTCTATCTATCCATCCATCCATCCATCCATCCTTCTCTATCTATCTATCTATCTATCTATCCATTCATCCATCCTTCTCCATCTCTATCTATCCATCCATCTCTCCATCCATCTATCCATTCATTCATCCTTCTCTATCTATCTCTATCTATCTATCTATCTATCCATCCATCCATCCATCCATCCATCCTTCTCTATCTATCTATCTATCTATCTATCCATCCATCCATCCTTCTCTATCTCTATCTATCCATCAATCCATCCATCTATCCATCCATCCATGCATCCTTCCCTATCTCTATCTATCTATCCATCCATCCATCCATCCATCCATCCATCCTTCTCTATCTCCATCCATCCACCCATCCTTCCCTATCTCTATCTATCTATCTATCCATTCATCCATCCTTCTCCATCTCTATCTATCCATCCATCTCTCCATCCATCTATCCATTCATTCATCCTTCTCTATCTATCTCTATCTATCTATCTATCTATCCATCCATCCATCCATCCATCCATCCATCCTTCTCTATCTATCTATCTATCTATCTATCCATCCATCCATCCATCCATCCTTCTCTATCTCTATCTATCCATCAATCCATCCATCTATCCATCCATCCATGCATCCTTCCCTATCTCTATCTATCTATCTATCCATCCATCCATCCATCCATCCATCCATCCATCCATCCATCCATCCTTCTCTATCTCCATCCATCCACCCATCCTTCCCTATCTCTATCTATCTATCTATCTATCTATCTATCTATCTATCTATCTATCCATCCATCCATCCATCCATCCATCCATCCATCCTTCTCTATCTCCATCCATCCACCCATCCTTCCCTATCTCTATCTATCTATCTATCTATCTATCTATCTATCTATCCATCCATCCATCCATCCATCCATCCATCCATCCTTCTCTATCTCCATCCATCCACCCATCCTTCCCTATCTCTATCTATCTATCTATCCATCCATCCATCCATCCATCCATCCATCCTTCTCTATCTCCATCCATCCACCCATCCTTCCCTATCTCTATCTATCTATCTATCTATCTATCCATCCATCCATCCATCCATCCTTCTCTATCTCCATCCATCCACCCATCCTTCCCTATCTCTATCTATCTATCTATCTATCTATCTATCTATCCATCCATCCATCCATCCTTCCCTATCTCCATCCATCCACCCATCCTTCCCTATCTCTATCTATCTATCTATCTATCTATCTATCTATCTATCCATCCATCCATCCATCCATCCTTCTCTATCTCCATCCATCCACCCATCCTTCCCTATCTCTATCTATCTATCTATCTATCTATCTACACTGCTCTATTTTTCAAAGCCAGGTTTTGACTCTCTTTCTAAACACTAGGAGGGAGAGGGCTAACCTGATATCACTAGGGAGGGAATTCCACAACTGAGGGGCCACCACTGAGAAGGCCCTGCCCATCTAAAATGCAGACATGTGCTTTTCACCCTCAGAATGGACAAGCATCTTGAGCTCTAACGGTTACTACCTGGGAAGGAATCCAACGGGAGCATTGCAGCACACCCAAATATTTAGGAGTCGCTCTGACTTACAAGAAGCACTGATTGAATATCAAGCATGAAGTGGGCATTAGAAATAATACCATACGAAAGCAAACTGGCACATCCTGGGCATCACAACTAGACACAGTGAAGACATCTGCCCTTGTGCTTGCCATAGGATGCTTGCCATAAACGTAGGTGAAACGTCAGGAGAGAATGCCTCTAGAACATGGCCATATAGCCTGAAAAAACCTACAACAACCCAGTGATTCCAGCCATGAAAGCCTTCGACAAGACTTTGACATATATGTTTGAGTTTTTGAAGTCTGCTGATAATTAAGAGCGAAAGTGGGAGAAGGAGAAAGAAGCCGGGACTTTTTGAAGGAGTTCGAGGACAATTTTTGCTGTGGCTCTCAGACGGTTGGAAGGCACGCCATGGTGGTCTGCATAGGGTTTGGGCAAATATTGATGCAAGGCGCCCATGTTTCTGTATCAACAGATATTCAGGCGGCTCTGGGGTTTGTTTAAGGAACTGTAAGAGATAAAATAATATTTGGAAGGGGAAAACTAACAGAAGAAATGACCGTTGACATCAGGCGTGAAAGCGGCGGCAGGGAGTGTCTGCTGGAAGAGTACTGGGAGAGAGGCCGCCGCGGGATTTGGATCCTCACTCGTTCGGGAATGCTGGGAGATATAGTCCCACAACATCTGATTCGGGTTGTTTCCATCAGGGTTGAACCGGTATGGGCTTTATTGGAACCATTTCGGCCCCGGCAGCAAAACCTAAGCAAAGAAAGAGAGAGGAATGACATTATTTTAATATCCCCCTCCCCAAAAAAATCAGGACTGTGCACAATCCTATTTATCATTCTGTTTTGGGAGCTCTATTTACATATTCATCGTCTCTATTTATGGTGTCCAAAGCGAATGGGGAATACAGTGAGTAAAGGTAAAGTAAAGGTAAACGTTAAGTCCGGTTGTGTCCAACTCTGTTGCTCATCTCCATCTCTAAGCCGAAGAGCCAGCGTTGTCCATAGACACCTCCAAAGTCATGTGGTCACTGGCAGGACTGTATGGAGCGCAGTTACCTTCCCACTGCAGCTGTCCTACTCATATTTGCATGTTTTTGAACTCCTAGGTGGGCAGAAGCTGGGGCTAATAGCAGGAGCTCACCTTGCTCCCCGGATTTGCACCACCCACCTTTCAATCAGCAAGTTCAGCGGCTCAGAAGTTTAACTCACCAACTCTGGGACTCTGGTGCCCATCTCCATTTCTAAGCCGAAGAGCCAGCGTTGTCCGTAGACATCTCCAAAGTCATGTGGCCACTGGCAGGACTGTATAGAGTGCTGTTACCTTCCCACCGGAGTGGTCCTACCTATTTATCTACTCACATTTGCATGTTTTCGAACTGCTAGGTTGGCAGAAGCTGGGGCTAATAGCAGGAGCTCACCCTGCTTCCTGGATTTGCAGCTCAGCAATCAGCAAGTTCAGCAGCTCAGCAGTTTAACCCGCTGCACCACTAAGTCTAGTCATGTCCGACTCTGGGACTCTGGGGCTCATCTCCATTCTAAGCCAAAGAGCCGGTGTTGTCCATAGATACCTCCAAAGTCATGTGGCCGGCATGACTGCATGCCGTTACCTTCCTGCCTAAGCTGTACCTATTGATCTACTCACATTTGCATGTTAACTTAATGAAATAAAGGTAAAGATATTCCCCTGATATTAAGTCCAGTCGAGTCCAACTCTGGGACTCTGGTGCTCATCTCCATCTCTAAGCCGAAGAGCCGGCGTTGTCCATAGACACCTCCAAAGTCATGTGGCTGGCATGCCTGTGTGAAGCACCGTGACCTTCCTTCCAGAGCAGCACATATTGATCTACTCACATTTGCATGTTTTCAAACTGCTAGGTTGACAGAAGCTGGGACTAACAGTGGGAGCTCACCCTGCTCACCAGATTTGAGCTGCCAACTTTTCGAGCCGCAAGTTCAGCAGCTCAGCAGTTTAACCCACTGACTCTGGGACTCTGGTGCTCATTTCCATTTCTAAGCCAAAGAGCCGGCGTTGTCTGTAGACATCTCCAAGGTCATGTGGCCAGCATGACTGCAAGGAGCACAGTTACCTTCCCGCTGGAGCAGTACTTATTGATCTACTCATATTGGCATGTTTTCAAACTGCTAGGTTGGCAGAAGCTGGGGCTAACAGCAGGAGCTCACCCTGCTCCCCGGATTCGAACCTGACCTTTCGGTCAGTAAGTTCAGTTGCTCAGCGGTTTAATCCACTGCGTCACCGGGGATCCTAGAATACAGTTATAATGCATTTAAGAACAGAATACGGAACACAATTATTATGTATTTAAAAGCAAAATACAATTATAATGTATTTAAAAAACCACAAAAAAGTTAAAAACCAGGCATTATGCTAATCGTCCTTTGGGTTCAATGCTCTTTGGATGTGGATGAACTACAACTCCCATATGCCAAGGTCAGTCACCCCCAAACTCTTGTCTGTATTCACAGTTGGCCATATTGAGTATTTGTACCAAGTTTGGTCCAGATCCATCAGTTGACTGCACATTGCTCTGCTGATGTGGGTGAACTATAACTCCCAACATCTGAGGTCAGTCCCCTCGAAATCAAACCAGTATTCCAAGTTTGGCATGTTGGGTATTTTTGCCAAGTTTGGTACACATCCATCAGTTAAATGTACATTGTTCTGTCGATGTGGGTGAACTATAACTCCCAAAATCTGAAGTCAGTCCTCTCGAAACCCCACCAGTATTCACAGTAGGTCATATTGGTTAGTTTTGCCAAGTTTGGTCCAGATCCATCAGTTGAGTGCACATTGCTGTGTCGATGTGGGTGAACTATAACTCCCAACATCTGATGTCAATCCCCTTGAAATCCTACCAGTATTCCAAGTTTAGCATGTTGGGTATTTTTGCCAGGTTTGGTCCAGATCCATCAGTTAAATGCACATTGCTTTGTCGATGTGGGTGAACTATAACTCCCATCATCTGAGGCCAGTCCCCTCAAAACCCCACCAGTATTCCAAGTTTGGCATGTTGCGTATTTGTGCCAAGTTTGGTCCAGATCCATCAGTTGAATGCACATTGTTCTGTCGATGTGGGTGAACTATAACTCCCAACATCTGAGGTCAGTCCCCTTGAAACCCCACTAGTATTCCAAGTTTGGCATGTTGGGTATTTGTGCCAAGTTTGGTCCAGATCCATCAATTGAATGCACATTGGTCTGTTGATGTGGGTGAACTATAACTCCCAACATCTGAAGTCAGTCCCCTCCGAAACCACAAATCACAGGAAACCCACTGGAGTTCATAGCATGCTTTTGATAGACAAAGCCACAAGGTGGCGCAAAAGGCCTTGGAAAAGGGAGAAAGAGCCATTCCCAATATGTTCATTTATTACTAGCTTGGGTACCCATAAATGCCTACGGTTGTGGGTGAACTACAACTCCCATTATGGTGAGTCAGACCCCTCAAACCCTTCCAGTAGGTTAATTTAGTCATGGGGGTTCTGTGTGCCAAGTTTGGTCCAGGTCCATCATTGGTGGAAGTCACTGTTTCTCTGGTTGTGGGTGAACTACAACTCCCAGAAAGGAAGGTCAGTTCTTCCCAAGTTCCTGCCAAACCCCTCCAGTAACTCAATTTCGGCATATTGCATAACAATGCCAAGTTTGGCCCCGATCCATCAGTGTTTGGGTTCTCAGTGCTATCTGGCTGCAGGTGAACTACAACTCCCATAAATCTAGGTGAAATTCCTCCAAACCCCTGCAGTAATCCAATTTCAGCATATCGGGTACATGTGCCAAGTTTGGTCCCGATCCATCAGTGTTTGAGTTCTCAGTGCTCTTTGGATGTAGGTGAACTACAACTCCCATAAATCTAGGTGAAATTCCTCCAAACTCCTCCAGTAATCCAATTTCGGCATATCGGGTACATGTGCCAAGTTTGGCCCAGATGCGTCGGTGTTTGGGTTCACAGTGATCTCTGGATGTAGGTGAACTACAACTCCCCTAAATCAAGGTGAATTTTCCCCAAAGACCTCCAGTACTTGTTGTTGGTCATGGGAGTTCTGTGTGCCAAGTTGGGTCCAATTCCATCTTTTGTGGAGTTCAGAGTGTTCATGGATTGCAGGTGAACTATAAATCCCGGTACCTACAACTCCAAAATGTCCAGGCCATTTCCCCTCAAAACCCACCAGTATTCAAATTTGGGCATATTGGATATGCGTGCCAAGTTTGGTCCCGATCCATCATTGTTTGGGTTCATGTACGGTGTAGGTGAACTACAACTCCTCTAAATCCTTCCAAAGACCTCCAGTATGTTTTGTTGGTCATGGAAGGTTCTGTGTGCCAAGTGAGTTCCAGGTCTATCATTGGTGGGGTTCAGAGTGAAGTTCTTAGATTGCAGGTGAACTATAAATCCCAGGACCTACAATTCCTATAAATCCTGGTGAATTCTCCCCAAACTTCTCCAGTATGTTCGGTTGCTGATCAATTCCTCTGTTTGCTGTATGCCATAGAAAAGAATAGGAAAGGCAGTGGGCGGGGTCATGCAAATTCCACACCAATGTAGAGAGTAAGGAATACTGGGGTGCCTGTGGTGGAGGAAACACATACAATCTAGGATAGAATTGTCCCAAATGAAGGCCTTCCCTTGGGTGGTGGGCAGTGTGGTGTTGGTGGAGGACATTGGCAGGGCTCTTGGACATGTTCATGATGCTCGCTATAACCTGCAAAGTCGGTGGAGGGAGGGACATTGGGGTGTCTGTGGTGGAGGAACCACATACAATCTTGGATGAAATTTTGCCTGAATGGCCTTCCCTTGGGTAGTGGGCAGTGTGATGTTGGTGGAGGACACTGGCATGGCTCTTGGACATGTTCATGGTGCTTGCTATAACCTGCAATGTCAGTGGAGGGAGGGACATGGGTGTCTCCTGCTCACTGGAATGTCTGTGGTGGAAGAAACACATATAATTGAGGATGGAATTGTCTCCGTCTGAAAGCCTTCCCTTGGGTGGTGGGCAGTGTGGTGTTGGTGGAGGACATTGGCAGGACTCTTGGACATGTTCATGGCCTTCAATCTAACTTACAATGCCATTGGAGGGAGAACCTTTGGTGTCCCCTGTTCACTGGGGTGTCTGTGGTGGAGGAAACACAATCTAGGATGGAATTGTCCTTGAATGAAGGTCTTCCCTTGGGTGGTTCGCAGTGTGACTTTGGTGGAGGACATTGGCAGGGCTCTTGGACATGTTCATGGCATTCACTCTAACCTACAATGCCATTGGAGGGAGAGCCTTTGGTGTCTCCTCAGTAGTGGGATGTCTGTGGTGGAGGAAACACATACAATCTAAGATGGAATTGTCCCTGAATGAAGGCCTTCCCTTGGGTGGTGGGCAGTGTAATGTTGGTGGAGGACACTGGCAGGGCTCTTGGACATGTTCATGGCATTCACTCTAACCTACAATGCCATTGGAGGGAGAGCCTTTGGTGTCTCCTCAGTAGTGGGATGTCTGTGGTGGAGGAAACACATACAATCTAAGATGGAATTGTCCCTGAATGAAGGCCTTCCCTTGGGTGGTGGGCAGTGTAATGTTGGTGGAGGACACTGGCAGGGCTCTTGGACATGTTCATGGCATTCACTCTAACCTACAATGCCATTGGAGGGAGAGCCTTTGGTGTCTCCTGAGTAGTGGGATGTCTGTGGTGGAGGAAACATATACAATCTAGGATGGAGCAGTCCCCATATGAAAGCCTTCCCTTGAGTGGTGGACAGTGTGGTGTTGGTGGAGGACATTGGCAGGGCTCTTGGACATGTTCATGGCATTCACTCTAACCTACAATGTCCACAACAATCTAGATAGTAAGGAACACTGTGGTGCCTGTGGTGGAGGAAACACATAAAATCTAGGATGGAACAGTCCCTGTCTGAAAGCCTTCCCTTGAGTGGTGTTGGTGGAGGAGATTGGCATGGCTCTTGGACATGTTCATGGTGCTTGCTATAACCTGCAATGTCAGTGGAGGGAGGGACATGGGTGTCTCCTGCTCACTGGGATGTCTGTGGTGGAGGAAACACATACAATCTAGGATGGAATTATCCCTGAATGAAGACCTTCCCTTGGGTGGTGGGCAGTGTGGTGTTGGAGGACATATCCATGGGATTCACTCTAACCTACAATGTCAGTTGAGGGAGGAACATGAGTGTCTCCTCAAGAGTGGCAGCCATATTTGTTTGTGGAGACCGGAGCTCGTCTGTGGAAGTGGACACCCCAGATACATAAACACACATGAATATTTCCACTTTTATTATGTGTATAGATAGAAAATAGAAGATTATGACTACTACTATCATCTTTCTCATCAGTTGCTTGAGAAGTTTTTCTTTTTTTCCCTCAGAAAAGAGACTGAAATTTCCCTTCAGGAAAAAAGGCGGGAATCAGTGAGGCCACCATTTTGATGGTGAAGGAACGACAACCCTCACGATTACTATCCCGTTTCGAAGCCCTCAAAAGTAACAGCTACATAACAACAACAATAGTAGTAGTAGTAGTAGTAATAGTAGTAGTAGTTGCAAGTCCTCAAATGTATGCCAGTATAGTTATAATCATACAAAAGTAGGAAAAAGGCCAATAAGAATTAGGATGATAATAACAAAGAATTTGTGAGGGGATTATGAAAGTCCCCGGCAAACTGAAGGGAAGACTCTGTTGTTGTTGTTGTTGTTGTTACTTTCCTCTTCCTCAAAGTGGAGTTTATAACAGGAGTGAAAAAGATGGGATGGTGAAAAAGGCGGGAACAAGAGAGGCCGTGATTTTGACGGTAAGGGAACGACAGCCGTCACAATTACTATCCCGTTTCGAAATCCTCCAAAGTAACAGCAAACCCACATAACAACAACAACCATAGTAGTAGGAATAGTAGTAATAGTTGCAAGTCCTCAAATGTATGCCAATGTAGTTATAATCATACAAAAATATGAAAAAGGCCTATAAGAATTAGGATAACAAAGAATTTGTGAGGGAATTATGAAAGTCCCCGTCAAACTGAAGGGAAGACGTTGTTGTTGTTGTTACTTTCCTCTTCCTCAAAGTGGAGTTTATAACAGGAGTGAAAAAAGGTGATGGTGAAAAAGGCGGGAACAAGTGAGGCCGCCATTTTGACGGTGAGGGAACGACAACCCTCACGATTACTATCCCGTTTCAAAGCCCTCAAAAGTAACAGCCTGCCCACATAACAACAACACTAGGAGTAGTAGTAGTAATAGTAGTTGCAAGTCCTCAAACGTATGCCAATGTAGTTATAATCATACAAAAATGAAAAAGGCCAATAAGAATTAGGATGATAATAACAAAGAATTTGTGAGGGGATTATGAAAGTCCCCAGCAAACTGAAGGGAAGACGTTGTTGTTGTTGTTGTTGTTGTTACTTTCCTCTTCCTCAAAGTGGAGTTTATAACAGGAGTGAAAAAAGGTGTAATGGTGAAAAAGGTGGGAACAAGAGAGGCCGCCATTTTGACGGTGAGAGAACGACAACCCTCATGATTACTATCCTGTTTTGAAGCCCTCAAAAGTAACAGCCAGCTCACATAACAACAACAACCATAGTAGTAGTAATAGTAATAGTAGTTGCAAGTCCTCAAATGTATGCCAATGTAGTTATAATCATGCAAAAATATGAAAAAGGCCGATAAGAATTAGGATGATAATAACAAAGAATTTGTGAGGGGATTATGAAAGTCCCCGGCAAACTGAAGGGAAGACGTTGTTGTTGTTGTTGTTGTTGTTACTTTCCTCTTCCTCAAAGTGGAGTTTATAACAGGAGTGAAAAAGGTGTGATGGTGAAAAAGGCGGGAACAAGAGAGGCCGCCATTTTGACGGTGAGAGAACGACAACCCTCACAATTACTATCCCTTTTTGAAGCCCTCAAAAGTAACAGCCAGCTCACATAACAACAACAACCATAGTAGTAGTAATAGTAGTAGTAGTTGCAAGTCCTCAAGTGTATGCCAATGTAGTTATAATCATACAAACATGTGAAAAAGGCCGATAAGAATTAGGATGATAACAACAAAGAATTTGTGAGGGGATTATAAAAGTACCCGGCAAACTGAAGGGAAGACGTTGTTGTTGTTGTTGTTGTTGTTGTTACTTTCCTCTTCCTCAAAGTGGAGTTTATAACAGGAGTGAAAAAAGGTGTGATGGTGAAAAAGGCGGGAACAAGAGAGGCCGCCATTTTGACAGTGAGGGAACGACAACCCTCACGATTACTATCCCGTTTCGAAGCCCTCAAAAGTAACAGCTACATAACAACAATAGTAGTAGTAGTAGTAATAGTAGTAGTAGTTGCAAGTCCTCAAATGTATGCCAATATAGTTATAATCATACAAAAATATGAAAAAGGCCGATAAGAATTAGGGTGATAACAACAAAAAAATTGCGAGGGGATTATGAAAGTCCCCAGCAAATTGAAGGGAAGACATTGTTGTTGTTGTTGTTGTTACTTTCCTCTTTCTCAAAGTGGAATTTATAACAAGAGTGAAAAAAGGTGTGATGGTGAAAAAGGCAGGAACAAGAGAGGCCGCCATTTTGACGGTGAGGGAATGACAACCCTCACGATTACTATCCCGTTTTGAAGCCCTCAAAAGTAAACAGCAAGCCCACATAACAACAACAACCATAGGAGTAGTAGTAGTAATAGTAGTTGCAAGTCCTCAAATGTATGCCAATGTAGTTATAATCATACAAAAATATGAAAAAGGCCGATAAGAATTAGGATGATAATAACAAAAAATTTGTGAGGGGATTATGAAAGTCCCCGGCAAACTGAAGGGAAGACGTTGCTGTTGTTGTTGTTGTTGTTGTTACTTTCCTCTCCCTCAAAGTGGAGTTTATAACAGGAGTGAAAAAGGTGGGAACCAGTGAGACCGCCATTTTGACGGTGAGGGAACGACAACCCTCACGATTACTATCCCGTTTCAAAGCCCTCAAAAGTAACAGCCAGCCCACATAACAACAACAATAGTAGTAGTAGTAGTAATAGTAGTTGCTAGTCCTCAAATGTATGCCAATATAGTTATAATCATATCTATCTATCTATCTATATCTGAATTAGGATGATAATAACAAGGAATATGTGAGGGAATTATGAAAGTCCCTGACAAACTGAAGGAAAGACGTTGTTGTTGTTGTTGTTGTTGTTATTATTACTCTTCTCTTCCTCAAAGTGGAGTTTATAACAGGAGTGAAAAAAGGTGTGATGGTGAAAAAGGCGGGAACCTGAGAGGCCGCCATTTTGACAGTGAGGGAACGACAACCCTCACGATTACTATCCCGTTTCGAAGCCCTCAAAATTAACATCCAGCCCACATAACAACAACACTAGGAGTAGTAGTAATAGTAGTTGGAAATAGTTGTATGGCAATATAGTTAGAATCATCTATCTATCTATCTATCTATCTATCTATCTATCTGAATTAGGATGATAATAACAAGGAATATGTGAGGGAATTATGAAAGTCCCTGACAAAATGAAGGGAAGACATTGTTGTTGTTGTTGTTGTTACTATCCTCGTCCTCAAAGTGGGGTTTTTAACAGGAGTGAAAAAGGTGGGAAGGTGTGAGGAAGGTATAGAAGCAACAATAACAACAACAACGGAATGTGGGAGGAAAGTGTGGTTGTGTAGAAATAGTATCAATAGAGAAAAGTGTCAGGAAGTTGTAGGGTTCAGAATGTTCTTTGATTGTAGGTGAACTGTGAATCCCAGTGACTACAACTCCCAAATATCAAACTCCATCTGTGTTCATATTTGGGCGTATTGAGTGCTTGTGCCAAGTTTGATCCAGATCCATCATTGTTTGAGTCCACAGTGCTCTCTGGATGTAGGTGAACTACAACTCCCAAACTCAAGGTCAGTGCCCACCAAACCCTTCCAGTGTTTTCTCCTGGTCGTGGGAGTTCTGTGTGCCAAGTTTGGTTCAATTCTATCGTTGGTGGAGTTCAGAATGCTCCTTGATTGTAGGTGAACTATAAATCCCAGCAACTACATCTCCCAAATGACAAAATCATAAATTTTTGAGTGATGATCACTCCTTGTGTTGTGAGACGTTTTGTTGCCAAATTTGGTGTGATTTCGTTCATTGGTTCTTTTGTTTTTAAGGTACTCATTATGCAGTGAGTATTTATATATATATATATGTCATATATACTCATAATTAATAATAAAGGTGTGTGTTTGTGTAGAACTATTATATCATATAATAATAATAATGGTGTGTGATTGTCTAGAACTATATATATATATATATATATATATATAATTAATAGTAGAGGGAGGAGGGAGGAAGGTGTGTGGTTATGTAGAATTATGATGATGATGATGATTATTATTATTGCTATTACAAAAGGGTTTTGGATAATGTTAATAATAATAAGGCTAAGAAGAATTCTTCTTTTCCTTCCTCAGGGGGCGGAGCCAACGGAGGAGGCGGAGCCAGTGGCATTCATTGAAGGGGCGGAGCCAATGGAATCAACAAAGGGGGCGGAGCCAGTGGCATTCATTGAAGGGACGGAGCCAATGGAATCAACAAAGGGGGCGGAGCCAGTGGAATTCATTGAAGGGGCGGAGCCAATGGAATCAACAAAGGGGGCGGAGCCAATGGACTCAACGGAGGAGGCGGAGTCAAAGGAGGGGGTGGAGCCCTGCGAGGAGAGGGCGGAGCTAGCGGAAGGGGCGGGGCTTGTGTGAGGCCTGCCTTTCCCGGCTTGGGCCTGCCTCTTTCCTCCGCCTTCGCCGGCTCACAGGCCCGCCCGGGAAGGAGAAGGAGAAGCCGAGGAGGAGGAGAAGCCCAAGACAACGCCGCCACCCCGGTGAGGAGCCCACCTGGGAGCGGGAGGAGGAGAAGGGGAAGGGAGGGAGCTTTCCTGGGTGTGAGCCTTTCCCTCACATCCACACACACTCGGGTAGGTGGGTGGGTGGGCCCACACACAACTTCAAAGGCCTCCCTCCCTCCCTCCCCTTTTGCACACCTGGCAGCACACCTGCCTTCTTCACCTTCTTCAGAACAGAAGCTCAAAAGGAGGAGGAAAAGGTGGCCTCTGAGCATGTGAAGAGAGAGGGAGAGAGAGATGGGAGGGGAAAGGAGCAAGGTGTGTGGTTTGTGCACAGAAAAGGAAAAGCATGGGTGGGGTGTTGTGGTGGTTGCAAGGGGCCTGGTCCAGCCTCCTTTAGGCTTATAAACTGAACACAATAATAATAATAATAATAATAAACTATATATATATACACATACACACACTACCCAGTCTGTGTATATGTGTTTTGTGTGTATGGCCCAGTCTGTGTAAATGTGTTTTGTGTGTGTATATATTTGTGTGTTGTTGTGATTGCAATAGGCCTGGTCCAGCCTCCTTTAGGCTTGTAAACTGAACACAATAATAATAATAATAATAATAATAATAGTAAATATAATAGTAAATATAATAATAAATATAATAATATAATATAATAATATAATATAAATAATAATTATTATATATATACTAGCTGCCATGCATTGCTGTGGCCCAGTCTGTGTATATCTCTGTGTGTGTGTGTATTTGTGTGTTGTTGTGATTGCAAGAGGCCTGGTCCAGCCTCCTTTAGGCTTGTAAACTGAACATAATAATAATAATAATAATAATAATAATAATATAATTATAATATAAATAATAATAATCTATATATATACTAGTCGTCCCCTGCCACGCAATGCTGTGGCCCAGTATGTGTAATAATACATAATCATCATCATCATCATAGAATCAAAGAGTTGGAAGAGACCTCATGGGCCATCCAGTCCAACCCCATTCTGCCAAGAAGCAGGAATATTGCATTCAAAGCACCCCTCATCATCATCATCTATATATATGCTAGCCATCCCCTGCCACGCATTGCTGTGGACCGGTCTGTGTATATGTGTTTTGTGTGTGTGTATATATTTGTGTGTTGTTGTGATTGCAATAGGCCTGGTCCAGCCTCCTTTAGGCTTGTAAACTGAGGATAATAGTAATAATAGTAATAATAATAATAGTAAATATAATAATAAATATAATAATATAATATAAATAATTATTATTATATATATACTAGCTGCCATGCATTGCTGTGGCCCAGTCTGTGTATATCTCTGTGTGTGTGTGTATTTGTGTGTTGTTGTGATAGCAAGAGGCCTGGTCCAGCCTCCTTTAGGCTTGTAAACTGAACATAATAATAATAATAATAATAATAATAATAATAATAATAATAATATAATTATAATATAAATAATAATAATCTATATATATACTAGTCGCCCCCTGCCACGCGATGCTGTGGCCCAGTATGTGTAATAATACATAATCATCATCATCATCATAGAATCAAAGAGTTGGAAGAGACCTCATGGGCCATCCAGTCCAACCCCATTCTGCCAAGAAGCAGGAATATTGCATTCAAAGCACCCCTCATCATCATCATCATCTATATATATACTAGCCATCCCCTGCCACGCATTGCTGTGGACCGGTCTGTGTATATGTGTTTTGTGTGTGTGTATATATTTGTGTGTTGTTGTGATTGCAATAGACCTGGTCCAGCCTCCTTTAGGCTTGTAAACTGAACATAATAATAATAATAATAATAATAATAATAATAATAATAAAAACTATGTAATATAAATTATATATATATATATATATATATATATATATATACACTAGCCGTCCCCTGCCACGTGATGCTGTGGCCCAGTCTGTGTATATGTGTTTTGTATGTGTATATATTTGTGTGTTGTTGTGATTGCAATAGGCCTGGTCCAGCCTCCTTTAGGCTTGTAAACTGAACATAATAATAATAATAATAATAATAATAATAATAATATGTAATATAAATAATAATAATAATAATAATAATATATATACTAGCCGTCCCCTGCCACATGATGCTGTGGCCCAGTCTGTGTATATGTGTTTTGTGTGTGTATATATTTGTGTGTGTTCAGACTTGTAAACTGAACATAATAATAATAATAATAATAATAATAATAATAAATATATATTTATATATACTCTCTCTCTCGCTCTCTACCCAGTCTGTGTATATATGTTTTGTGCGTTTGGCCCGGTCTGTGTATATGTGTTTTGTGTGTGTGTATATATATGTGTATATATATTTGTGTGTTGTTGTGATAGCAATAGGCCTGGTCCAGCCTCCTTTAAGCTTGTAAACTGAGCATAATAATAATAATAATAAATATATAATATAAATAATAGCCATCCCCTGCCACGTGATGCTGTGGCCCAGTCTGTGTATATGTGTTTTTTGTGTGTGTTCAGACTTGTAAACTGAACATAATAATAATAATAATAATAATAATAATAAATTATATATATATATATACTCTCTCTCTCTCTCTCTCTCTCTCCAGTCTGTGTATATGTGTTTTGTGTGTTTGGCCCAGTCTGTGTATATGTGTTTTGTGTGTGTGTATATGTGGGTGTGTATATATTTGTGTGTTGTTGTGATAACAATAGGCCTGGTCCAGCCTCCTTTAGACTTGTAAACTGAGCATAATAATATTAATAACAATAATATAGGAAAGGGTTAGTAGGAAAGGGTTAGGGGAGAGGCAGTGGGCGGGGTCATGCAAATTCCACACCAGTGGAGAGAGTACAAAACACTGGGATGCCTGCGGTGGAGGAAACACAGAAAATTAAAAGGGCATCTAGCTGTGTTCGATTTGACTAGCCATATGAGGGCCAATATCTCTATGCAAGAGCTTACACATGCATAGAAATCTAAATTACTTGCATACCTCCCATGTAGAGGAATGAATATATCTGCGTGCATTTCCGGACAAATATGCACCAGAGTGTGTCCTTTACCTGTGGAAAGGTGTGCCTCTGTTTTGCATACACCTGGCTCAAGCTGCTTTTGGCTTGTTCTGATAAGCAGGTCCAGCTATTTGAAGGCATGTTTGTGTCCACCTGGAGTTGTATCTGTATTTGTGTGTTTGCAAATGATGTGTGCTTTGCGTCACTCTGGGGTCAAATTGGCCACCTTTCCGAAGAGATAACTTCTACACCTTTGTCTCCAATTCCTCTCTTGGAAAGCAGCCGGATTGTTTTTCTGGCTTTGTACTGTTGTGTTCCCCAATGCAGGCATTTCCAAACGTTTTAGTGGTGTGACCCCCACTCTTTCTATCCCACATGATGGGAGTTTCAGCACCTTTGGGTGGCACCAGTGTGTGGAGGGCTGTAACTCATGATATGGATTTTGCATTAAGCACTTCCTCTTCGCGGAATTGATTGGGCGACCATCATGAAAAGTTGTTGGAAATGCATTTTGCTGATCAATTCCTGTGTTTGTTGTGTGCCATAGTAAAGAATTGGAAAGGTCATGGGGGTTCTGTGTGGCAAGTTTGTTCACCAATGGAGAGAGTCAGAAACACTGAGGTGTCTGTGGTGGAGGAAACACATAAAATCTTGGATGAAATTGCGCCCGAATGAAAGCCTGTGCGCCATTGACAAGAATAGAAATGAGTTAAGGGAGAGGCAGTGGGCGGGGTCATGCAAAATCCACACTAATGGAGAGAATCAGAAACACTGAGGTGTCTGTGGTGGAGGAAAGACATAAAATCTAGGAAGAAATTGTGCGCCATTGAAAAGAATAGGAAAGGGTTAAGGGAGAGGCGGTGGGCGGGGTCATGCAAAATCCACACCAATTGAGAGAGTCAGAAACACTGGGATGTCTGTGGTGGAGGAAAGACATAAAATCTAGGAAGAAATTGTGTGCCATTGAAAAGAATAGGAAAGGATTAAGGGACAGGTGGTGGGTGGAATCTTGCAAAATCCACACCAATGCTTGTAACTCAGACGTTTGCAAGTTGGATGTTTGTAACGTGGATGTTTGTAAGTCAGATGTTTGTAATGCAGACGTTTGCAAATCGGATGTTTGTAACTCGGATGTTTGCAAGTCAGATGTTTATAACTCAGATGTTTGTAACTCTGACGTTTGCAAGTTGTATGTTTGTAACTCGGACATTTGCAAGTCGCATGTTTGTAACATGGATGTTTGCAAGTCGTATGTTTGTAACTCAGACGTTTGCAAGTTGTATGTTTGTAACATGGATGTTTGCAAGTCGTATGTTTGTAACTCAGACGTTTGCAAGTCGTATGTTTGTAATGTGGACGTTTGTAACTCTGACGTTTGCAAGTTGTATATTTGTAACTCAGACGTTTGCAAGTCGGATTAATGTGGACATTTCCAAGTCGGATGTTTGCAAGTCAGATGTTTGTCACTCAGACATTTGCAAGTCGTATGTCTGTAACGTGGACGTTTGCAAGTTGTATGTAATGTGGACGTTTGCAAGTCGGATGTTTGCAAGTCAGATGTTTGTAACTCGGATGTTTGCAAGTTGTATGTTTGTCACTCAGACATTTGCAAGTCGTATGTCTGTAACGTGGACGTTTGCAAGTTGTATGTAATGTGGACGTTTGCAAGTCGGATGTTTGCAAGTCAGATGTTTGTAACTCTGACGTTTGCAAGTTGTATGTTTGTCACTCAGACATTTGCAAGTCGTATGTCTGTAACGTGGACGTTTGCAAGTTGTATGTAATGTGGACGTTTGCAAGTCGGATGTTTGCAAGTCAGATGTTTGTAACTCGGATGTTTGCAAGTTGTATGTTGGTAACTGCCTGTGTATGTGTTCCCTGAATCCTGCCTTTTCTATCATAAGCATCCCATTTGAGGCCGGGGTGCTTTGTTTGTGTGTCAACAGCCTCCCTTGACCTAACGGTGTGTATTTACATGTGCCACAGACACCGCCAGAGCGCTGCCTTTCTGTGTGGGAGTGCCATGCCAGGCCTCTCGTTTAGATCAGTGACGTCTTCCCGGTGTTATGGTTGGGCGTGTGCCTGCAATATCGCAGGCGGAACTGTTTGCCGAGGCCCTTGAGATGATCGGGGACATGTGTCGCTTAGTTTTCCTTACATAAGGAAGGAGGTGTGTTTTCTTTCCAGCCTTGGGGCAGCTTGGCATTCCTTAGGGTTGCAAATGCCCCCCCGCGCCCCCCCCCCCCCCCAATTTGGTGCAACCCTTTGCTTGCAGACTGGAGAGCAGCTTCGCCAGTTATATAAATTCTTGTTGGGAGTTGTATGTGTTGTCGATGAACCGGCCCTCCTTGAAAGCTGAGCAGCTGGCGCCTTCTGTGGGCATAATAGGTGGTCAGGGAGGGGTTTGCAGGGGGGGGGGGGGGAAACTGGGCTTCAAAGGTATAATTGGGGGTAATCTGCTCTGCCTGCAGCGGAGGTGTTAGTTTCCCTGTCAACACTGGTAGTTGTTATGTGCCCTCAGGTCTCTTCTGAACCTACCTTCGTGACTGTGTCTCCCTCCATGAACCAGCCCGAGCCCTCCAATCTTCGGGGGAAGCCCTCCTTTCGCCCCTACCAGTTTCACAAGCTTGTCTTGCGGGCACAAGGGACAGAGCCTTCTCCTCTTTGGCCCCCCGACTCTGGAACTCCTTACCTGGAGAAATTAGGAAATCCCCTCCCCTAGAAACCTTCAAAAAGAACCTCAAAACCTGGCTCTTCCGCTGCGCCTTTGGTGAGTAGGTACACAACCTCACACTATTACTCAACCTCAACTTTTTTGTCATTGGAGTACACGTCCTCCCTCCCTTGTGGGAAAGCTTGGTTCCAAAAAAACCATTTTTAATTGAGCTCCCCTTTAAATAACCTGCTCCTCCTTTTATCTCACCTGAGTTTTTAATCATTTTTAGTCATTTGATTCTGCACATGTGGCCCACCCATTGTCACCGTGATTGTAATTTTATATTGCTAATGCATATATATGTTTTTTTCTTTATTGTTATGATGTAATTGTGATGTTATTGCTTGTTGTTTGTGTTTTTGGTTTTATTTTGTTGTAATTTGTTGTTTGGGCTTGGTCTCACATAAGCTGCCCCGAGTCCCTGTTGGGGGAGATGGTGGTGGGGTATAACTAAAGATTATTATTATTATTATTATTATTATTATTTGAAACACAACAAGATGAGTCAACACTCTGCTGGCTGTTGTCTTGGATCGCATGTGGGACCCTTCCCAAGTGTCTAGGACTGTGTGATGTATTGACGAATAATGCATCTGGAATTCCCTGTTTTTTGAGTGTTGCTGGTTATTTACTATCCTGATTTTAGAGATTTTTTAATATTGGTATCTTGATTTTGTTTATTTTCATGGTTTCTTCCTTTTTTAAAAAATTGTCCGCTTGCTTGTGGATTTCAGTGGCTTTTCTGTATTATCTGACACGGTGGTTGTAAGAATGGTCCAGCACTTCTGTGTTCCCCAATAATATGCTGTGACCAAGTTGGTTCATCAAGTGCTCAGCTATGGCTGACTTCTGGTTGGATTAGTTTGCAGTGCCTTTCACGTTCCTTGATTCGTGTCTGCGTTTGGTGGTCCCTATAGAGACTTGTCCACAGCTGCATGAAGTGAGAGGATCCCTCTTGTCCTTTGCTGAATGGATCATTGCTTGGATTTTCTTGGTGGCTCTGTAGATAGTTTGTAGGTCGTGTTTCTTCCTCACCTTCCATATGCGGTCAGTGGTTCCCTTGATGTATGGCAAGAACACTTTTCCTCACTGTATGTCAGGCAACCTCTGAGGATGCCTGCCATAGATGTGGGCGAAACGCCAGGAGAGAATGCCTTTGGGAACATGGCCATACAGCCCAGGAAACTCACAGCAGCCCACCTTATGTCTTCCTTCCCTGCTAGACAGTTCTTTGTACAATCATGACAGAAGTAATAATAATAATAATAATAATAATAATAATACTTTATTTCTACCCCGCCACCACCTCCCAAGGGACTCGGTGCGGCTTACATGAGGCCGTGCCCAAACACAACAATAACAATATCAGCAATAATAATAATTGCTGAGAAAAATGTATAATATCACCAAGGACGACCACCTCACCCGCCTCATAGGAAACCTGCTACAAAACAGGAGCTTTTTTGTTGAGTTCCAGGGCCAGAGAAGCAGATGGCGGAAACAGAAGAACGGCCTGCCTCAGGGGAGCGTGCTTGCCCCATCCATGTTCAACATTTACACAAATGACCAGCCACTGCCAGAAGGGACAGAGAGTTTCATCTATGCTGATGATCGTGCCATCACCGCTCAAGCAGGGAGCTTTGAGACTGTAGAACAGAAGCTCTCCGAAGCTCTAGGTGCTCTTACTGCCTATTACAGGGAAAACCAACTGATCCCTAATCCATCTAAAACACAGACATGCGCCTTTCACCTTAAGAACAGACAAGCATCCTGAGCTCTGAGGATGATTACCTGGGAAGGAATCCCACTGGAGCATTGCAGTGCACCCACATACCTGGGAGTCACTTTGGACCATGCTCTGACCTACAAGAAGCACTGCCTGAACATCAAGCAAAAAGTGGGCACTAGAAACAACATCATACGAAAGCTGACTGGCACAACCTGGGGATCACAACCAGACACAGAGAAGACATCTGCCCTTGCGCTGTGCTATTCTGCTGCTGGGTATGCATGCCCAGTGTGGAACACATCTCACCACACTAAAACAGGGGATGTGGCTCTTAATGAGACATGTCGCATTATCATGGGGTGTCTGCACCCTACACCACTGGAGAAATTACACTGCTTAGCCGGTATTGCACCACCTGGCATCCGCCGGGAAGGAGCAGCCAATAGTGAAAGGACCAAGGCAGAGACATCTCCAGCCCATCCCCTGTTTGGGTATCAGCCAGCACGTCAACGACTTAAATCAAGAAATAGTTCTCTAAGATCTACAGAGACACTCGCTGGAACACCTCAGCAAGCGAGAGTCCAAAAGTGGCAGGCTCAAACCCAGAACTGATACCAAATGAGAGATTCCCCCCTGGGCACACAGAAGACTGGGCGACTTGGAAGGCGCTGAACAGACTGCGCTCTGGCACCACGAGATGCAGAGCCAACCTCAAGAAATGGGGCCACACAGTGGAGTCCACGACATGCGAGTGCGGAGAAGAGCAAACCACAGACCACCTGCTGCAATGCAACCTGAGCCTTGCTACATGCACCATGGAGGACCTTCTTGCGGCAACACCAGAGGCACTCCAAGGGGCCAGATACTGGTCAAAGGACATCTAATCAACTATCAAGCTTGCAAAATTTGTGCTTTGTTTGTTTGTTAAAAAAATGCAATACAATACGTATTGCAATGCAATGCAATACCTCAGGTTTGCTCCTGACGTGACAAATAAATAAATAAATAAATCTGGAAGTGTCCACAATTCGTATCTGCTGCTATATTTGCTCCTTGAGCCTTGACCTCTCCTTAGCCGTGACTTTTAGCATGCATTAGTGTGCAAGTTTCTTTTTCACGCTCACTTTGGGCTGGACTACCTTTTTTGCTCCCGATGAGTCATGACCTACCCGGCCTATTGGTTCGTCACCCTGTGGGGCACGGAATGTGGCTCCATGCCTTTGCCATTTCTCATCTCATGTGAGGTGAAATGCCCTCGCTTTGCCAGAACAGGTATAACACACTAGGTGTTGCCATAAGGGCCAAGTCTCCATAATAAGCAGGGCGGAGGCCCAGTGAGCAAATAGCTTGCAAATCTATCCCAGAATTGCTCTCCAGCTCAGAAATCTCAAAGTTCCTGTGTGTCTGGTTAGCTTCCCCTTGGCTTCCCCTTAGTGCCTTTATTGTGTTATATTGTTTAAAAATAAATAAATTATATTCTTGCTTGGGTACTCGCCGTTGCATTTTTAATTGTGCAAAATGCATAAGGTTGTGGGTGAACTACAACTCCCATCATGCCAGATTAACCCCGAAAAACTCAATCAGAACTTTAGTTTGTGATGTTGGGCAAGTTTGCTCTAGATGCATCATCTAGTCATGGGTGTTCTGTGTGCTAAGTTTGGTCCAGGTCCATCATCAGTGGACATCACAGCTTCTCTGGTTGTGGGTGAACTACAATTCCCAGGAAGGAAGACCACTTCCCCCCAAACCCTTCCAGTCATCAATTTTCAGTATATCAGGTCTGTATGCCAAGTTTGGTCCAGATCCATCAGTGTTTGCATTCACAGTGCTCTCTGGATGTAGGTGCACTACAACTCCCCAAAATCAAGGTGAATTTTCCCCAAAGACCTTCAGTATTTTTTTTTTGCTGGTCATGAGGGCTCTGTGTGCTAAGTTTGGTCTTATTCCATCTTTGGTGAAATTCAGAGTGCCACGACTCCTTCATACAGTTCCTCATGTTGTGGTGACCCCCAACCATAACATCATCTTTGTTGCTTGATTTGTCATTTGGGAGTTGTAGTTGCTGGGATTTATAGTCCATCTACAATCAAAGAGCATTCTGAGCTCCACCAATGATGGAGTTGAACCAAACTTGGCACACAGAACTCCCATGACCAAGAGAAAAGACTGGAAGGGTTTGGTGGGCATTGACCTTGAGTTTGGGAGTTGTAGTTCACCTACATCCAGAGAGCACTGTGGACTCAAACAATGATGGATCTGGATCAAACTTGGCATGGATACTCAAAATGCCAATGGATCTAGACCAAACTTGGTTCTTAAGACCATCAGAAATACGATCTTTGGTCTCTCTGACACCCTCCTCGTGACCCCACTCCATGTGTCCCGACCTCCAGGTTGAGAAACGCTGATTTAAAGCCTCATGGAAAGGAATAGCGTTTTAGTCTGCTGCAGCAGGGAGTTCCAAAGTAAGTCTGGGAGCAGCCACTGAGAAGGCCTCCCATTTTCTTCCCTGGTGAGAATGAGAAAGGGGCCTCTTGCAAGACCTATCGCTTCCTTTAGTTAGGCAGGACTGGAGCTGTACAGCCTTTCGAAAACAAACCGAGCATTCCTTGCCTCTTCGTAAGTCTGAAATCCAGTCCTGGATTAATTGGTGGGGCCCCTTGTGGGAATGGGCTGTGGCTTTTGTTGGCAGGGGTGGGAGCGCCAGGCGCAAGTATTTCCAGCCCAATTAGGCTTTGTTTACGGACCCTTATCTTGCGGAGAGATGGTGCCAGAACATCAGCAGGCGGGGGGCTCTGTGTTCTTTAGCCGGGACCTGATGTCCAGAGAGGGAGGCCTTGGAGGGCGAAAATGTTGCGGAGCAAAGATCACAATGCGGGAGTCGGGGAGGAGGAGGAACTAGTAATCCCATAGTAAACATTAATGCGCTCCTCTTGCTGGATCAAAGGTCTCTGGGTCCAGTTATGGCGCTCCTTCTGGGAAGATACCCATGATCTCCCGGGCAGCTCGCTGTTCCATGTGACCTCAATATTGGCTCGATTTCATGTGTTGGACATGCATTGTTGAAGGCAGGAGCTTTGTCCTAGCTTGCAACATGCAATCTGTTTTGTCCCCGGCTGAGACTTATCCAATTAAGGCTGCCTAACACCTTCCGCACGCTGTCTTAAGGCGGTTTATGAACTATCCGCTCCTCCTCCCACGTCCCACCCAACGCTTCCTTTTGCCTTCTTTTCGGGCTTCTAAATCCACCCTCAGACTGAGTTCTGGGGAATCTCAAAATTCACTTTATCCTCTACTTCAGTTGTTGTGCATAATAATAATAATAATAATAATAATACTTTATCTATACCCCGCTACCATCTCCCCAAGGGACTCGGTGCGGCTTACATGAGGGCGAGCCCAAAATGCAACAATACAAGCAATAACAACAACAATACAAGCAATTTAAAAACAACAAAACAGTAAAACAATAACACAAGCATTATCAATAGGACAACACACTTTAAAATCTATGGGTAGGCCAAATGTAATTAAAATTAATCCTGGTTCTGTGAATTCAGGGTTCTTACTGCAATGTCATAAGGCCCTCCTGGTGCCACAGCGGGTTAAACCGCTGATCTGCTGACCAAAAGGTTGCCTGTTCGAATCCGGGGAGCGGGGTGAGCTCCCGCTGTTAGCCCCAGCTCCTACCAACCTAGCAATTATATTAATCCCACAAACTAACATTACATTTTTATTTATATAGATACTAGCCATCCCTTGCCACACGTTGCTGTGGCCCAGTCTTTGTGTATATGTTTGTGTATATGTGTATATATGTGAGAATATATTTTATTGTTTTGGCTTTTAAAGTCTCTTTTGATGTATTTTTCAGTGTTTTTGTGAGTGATGGTCATTTGTGTGCCTGATGGGTGTCTTGTGTCCAAACTTGGTGTCAACTCATCCAGTGGTTTTTGAGTTATGTTAATCCCACAAATTAACATTACATTTTTATTTATATAGATACTAGCCATCCCCTGCCACCCATTGCTGTGGCCCATTGCTGTTTGTGTATATGTGTATATATGTGTGAATGTGTTTGTCTCTTCTGCTGTATTTTTCAGTGTTTTTGTGAGTGATGGTCACTCGTTGCCCTGATAGGTGTCTTGTGTCCAAATTTGGTGTCAATTGGGTGTCAATTCCTCCATTGGTTAATCCCACAAACGAACATTACATTTTTATTTATATAGATATACTAGCCATCCCCTGCCACACGTTGCTGTGGCCCACATGGGGGTTCTGTGTGGGAGGTTTGGCCCAATTCTATCGTTGGTGGGGTTCAGAATGCTCTGTGATTGTAGGTGAACTATAAATTCCAGCAACTACAACTCCTGAATGTCAAGATTTTATTTTCCCCAAGCTCTACCATTGTTCACATTTGGGCATATTGAGTATTCATGTAGAGTTTGGTCCAGATCCATCATTTGTGTTCACAGTGATCTCTGCATGTAGGTGAACTACAACTCCAAAACCAAAGGACACTGCCTACCAAACCCTTCTAGTATTTTCTGTTGGTCATGGGAGAGTGTGGTGGAGGCTCCTTCTTTGGAAGCTTTTAAACAGAGGCTGGATGGGCATCTGTCGGGGGTGCTTTGAATGGGATTTTCCTGCTTCTTGGCAGAATGGGGTTGGACTGGATGATGGCCAACTCTTCCAACTCTAGGTTTCTATGACTGAGAGCTGTTCAGCAGTGGAACTCTGCCTCGGAGTGTAGTGGAGGCTTTGAAACATAGGCTAGATGGCCATCTGTCGGGGGTGCTTTGAATGGGATTTTCCTTCTTCTTGGGAGAATGGGGTTGGACTAGATGATGGCCCACCAGGTCTCTTCCAACTTTGGTATCCTGTGATTCTATGACTGAGAGCTGTTCAGCAGTGGAACTCTCTGCTCTGGAGTGTGGTGGAGGCTTTGAAACAGAGGCTGGATGGCCATCTGTCGGGGGTGCTTTGAATGGGATTTTCCTGCTTCTTGGCAGAATGGGGTTGGACTGGATGATGGCCAACTCTTCCAACTCTAGGTTTCTATGACTGAGAGCTGTTCAGCAGTGGAACTCTGCCTCGGAGTGTAGTGGAGGCTTTGAAACATAGGCTAGATGGCCATCTGTCGGGGGTGCTTTGAATGGGATTTTCCTGCTTCTTGGCAGAATGGGGTTGGACTGGATGATGGCCCACCAGGTCTCTTCCAACTCTAGGATTCCAGGATTCTATGACTGAGAGCTGTTCAGGAGTGGAACTCTCTGCCCCGGAGTGTGGTGGAGGCTCCTTCTTTGGAGGCTTTGAAACAGAGGCTGGATGGCCATCTGTCGGGGGTACTTTGAAGGGGATTTTCCTGCTTCTTGACAGAATGGGGTTGGACTGGATGATGGCTCACCACGTCTCTTCCAACTCTAGGATTCTATGATTCTATGACTGGAACTCTCTGCTCTGCAGTGTGGTGGAGGCTTTTAAACATAGGCTGTATGGCCATCTGTCAGGGGTGCTTTGAATTGGATTATCCTGCTTCTTGGCAGAATGGGGTTGGACTGGATGATGGCCCAGGAGGTCTCTTCCAACTCTAGGATTCAAGGATTCTACGTTGGCCTTCAAGGGTCTCTTGGGTTTCAGCTTCTGACGTGGGACAATTTGTGCGCCCAGTGCCTCCTAATGAGTGCATTTCCCTTCCTACTTCTCCAAAAATGCAAGCTCTTGAATGAGCTTCTGTTCTCCCCGTCGTTGTGGTGAGATGTGACTTCTCTCCCCCCACAGTCTCAAAATGTCGTAGACACAGAAGACCCCTTTAGCTGAAGGTCCTGCGAGGAGGGTCACTCAGTCGCACCGCAGGGTGGCCCTTTGGGTTTATTTTTATTTCTCGTGTCAGGGCAGCCAGTCAATTATATTACATTTCTAACAGAACAAAGGAAACAAACAGACAAAATACAAAATGTGTGAGTTTGGTAGTGGATTAAATGTCCCTCGACCAGTATCTGGCCCCTTGGAGTGCCTCCGGTGTTGCCGCAAGGAGGTCTTCCCTTGTGCATCATGTGGCAGGGCTCAGGGTGCATTGCAGCAGGTGGTCAGTGGTTTGCTCCTCTCCACACTCGCATGTCGAGGATTCCACTTTGTGGCCCCATTTCTGAAGGTTGGCTCTGCATCTCGTGGTGCCAGAGCGCAGTCTGTTCAGCGCCTTCCAAGTCGCCCAGTCCTCTGTGTGCCCAGGGGGGGGGGTGTTCTTATTGGGTATCAGCCATTGGTTGAGGTTCTGTGTTTGAGCCTGCCACTTTTGGACTCTCGCTTGCTGAGGCGTTCCAGCGAGTGTCTCTGTAGATCTTAGAAAACTATGTCTGGATTTAAGCCGTTGACGTGCTGGCTGATACCCAAACAGGGGATGAGCTGGAGATGTCACTGCCTTGGTCCTTTCACTATTGGCTGCTACTTCCCGGCGGATGTCAGGTGGTGCAATACCGGCTAAGCAGTGCAATTTCTCCAGTGGTGTAGGGCGCAGACACCCTGTGATAATGCGGCATGTCTCATTAAGAGCCACATCTACTGTTTTAGCGTGGTGAGATGTGTTCCTCACTGGGCATGCATACTCAGCAGCAGAGTAGCAGAGCGCAAGGGCAGATGTCTTCACTGTATCTGGTTGTGATTCCCAGGTTGTGCCAGTCAGCTTTCGTATGATATTGTTTCTAGCACTCACTTTTTGCTTGATGTTCAGGCAATGCTTCTTGTAGGTCAGAGCACGGTCCAGAGTGACTCCCAGGTATTTGGGTGCGCTGCAATGCTCCAGTGGGATTCCTTCCTAGGTGATCCTCAGAGCTCGGGATGCCCTTTGGGTGAAGGAGCCCTTGAGCTGGAAATAAAGAGGAAAAGCGAGAAATGCCTGGGCTCCGAGTAGCAGCGCTTCCCCGGCTCCTGAGAGAGGCCTCTGTCCCTCAGACAAAGGCCTTTGTGGTCAGCACGGGTGGCTTTGGCCTTCTGGACTTCCTTGGAACGAACCCACACGCTCTGTGCTCCAAGTAAGGAGAGTTCTGACCCTTAAGGAAGGCCAGGGCCAGGAGGACCTATGGATATTTGAACCATCTTCACTCTGTAGTGTTTCTCAACCTTCCCAATGCCACGACCCCTTAATACAGTCCGGCATGTTGTGGTGACCCCCAACCATCACATTTATTTCATTACTACTTGCTACAGTTATGAATCGTTATGTAAATATCTATTATGCAGCTTACTTGTCCGAACGTATCTCCCTCTATGTTTATTATTTATTTATTTAGAGCAGCATTTCTCAACCTGGGGGTCAGGACCCCTGGGGGGGTCGTGAGGGGGTGTCAGAGGGGTCACCAAAGACCATTAGAAAACACAGTATTTTCTGTTGGTCATGGGGGTTCTGTGTGGGAAGTTTGGCCCAATTCCATCGTTGGTGGGGTTCAGAATGCTCTGTGATTGTAGGTGAACTATAAATCCCAGCAACTGCAACTCCTAAATGTCAAGATTCTATTTCCTCCAAACTCCACCAGTGTTCACATTTGGGCATATTGAGTATTCATGCCAAATCTCGTCTAGATCTATTGTCGTTAGAGTCCCTCATTGTTTGAGTCTACAGTGCTCCCTGGATGTAGGTGAACTACAATTCCAAAACTCAAGGTCAGTGCCCACCAAACCCTTCCAGTATTTTCTCTTGGTCATGGGAGTCCTGTGTGTCACGTTTGGTTCAATTCCATCATTGGTTGAGTTCAGAATGCTCTTTGATTGGAGGTGAACTATAAATCGCAGGTTGAGTTGGTTGAGTTCAGAATGCTCTTTGATTGGAGGTGAACTATAAATCACAGGTTGATTTGGTTGAGTTCAGAATGCTCTTTGATTGGAGGTGAACTATAAATCACAGGTTGAGTCGTTAGAGTCCACAATGCTCTCTGGATGGAGGTGAACTACAACTCCTAAACTCAAGGTCAGTGCCCACCAAACCCTCCCAGTATTTTCTGTTGGTCATTTTTGTTGGAGTTCTGTGTGCCAGGTTTGGTTCAATTCCATCATTGGTGGAGTTCAAAATGCTCTTTCATTGTAGGTGAACTATAAATCCCAGCAACTACAACTCCTGAAGGACAAAATCAATAACCCCCCCCTCCAACCCCACCAGTATTCAAATTTGGGCTTATCGGGTATTTGCGCCAAATGTAGTCCAGTGAATGAAAATACATCCTGCATATCAGATATTTACATGACAATTCATAATGGTAGCAAAATGGCAGTTATGGAGTAGCAACAAAAATAATTTTATGGTTGGGGGTCACCACAACACGAGGAATTGTATTAAGGGGTCGCGTCATTAGGAAGGTTGAGAACCACTGATTTAGAGCTTTTACACCCGGTCTTCTCAACCTCCGAAGAGCGACTCAGGCCGGCTGACAACAGGAAATTCAGGGCAGTTCTAATCTCCATCGGGAGAGAGTTCCAGAGCCGAGGGGCCACCACCGAGAAGGCCCTGTCCCTCATCCCCACCAGACTCGATTGCGAAGATGGTGGGACCGAGAGCAGGGACCCTCCAGAAGATCTTAACAACCTTGATGGTTCATAGGGGAGAATCCGTTCGGACAGGTAAACTGGGCTGGAGTCATTTAGGGATTTATAGGTCAGCACCAGCACTTTGAATTGTGCTCGGAAGCCGATTGGCAGCCAGTGGATCTGGCGCAACAGAGGAGTAGTAACAGAGGAGTAGTATGCTCCCTGTACCCCGCTCCCGTTAGTAGTCTGGCTGCCGCTCGTTGGACTAGTTGTAGCTTCCGGGCAGTCTTCAAAGGCATCCCCACGTAGAGAGTGTTGCAGTAGTCTATATGGGATGTAACCAGAGCGTGGACCACCGTGGACAAGTCAGACTTCCCAAGGTACGGGCGCAGCTGGCGCACAAGTACGTTCCGCCTCGTAGTTTAAGATCCACCAGGGAGGCCCTACTCTCGGTCCCACCGGCCTCACGAACGCATCTGATGGGGACGAGGGACAGAGCCTTCTCGGTGGTGACCCCCTGCTTGTGGAACTCACTCCCCAGTGAGATTAGATCGGCGTCCTCCCTCCTTTCCTTTAGGAAAAAAACTGAAATTGTGGTTTTGGAATCAGACCTTTGGCTAACAGGCACAACGGCACTTTGGACATTGAACTGGACCATATGATTGTCGTAATAATGGAAAGGGCTATATGATTGTATAACTAATGGTATTGTTTTAATCTATTGTGTATTTGTGGTTTTATATTGTTGTTATATTGTGGTATTTGCGGCATCGAATTGTTGCCAGTGTTAGCCGCTCTGTGTCCTCCCCTCGGGGGTTGAGAAGGACGGGGTAGAAATATAGTAAATAAATAAATATCTTCATTCTCTGGACCAAATTTGACACAAATACGTGATACTTACTTACTTAAGCAATGCCTCGTAGTCCGAGGATGATGGTCCTCCGAGTGATGTGCCTTGGCGGTGGATACGTAGGCGGCTGTGGAGCCCTATTCTTGACCTGCATATGCGTTTTCGTCTTGGCACATTTCTCTCTTTCACAATCTTGGAATTCCGCAGCACTGCTGGTCACAGCTGACCTCCAGCGAGAACGCTCAAGGGCCAGGGCTTCCCAGTTCTCGGTCTCTATGCCACTATTTTAAAGGTTGGCTTTGGGCCCATCTTTGAGCTCACATTTGAATACTGGTGGGGTCAGGGGGAGGGTTGATTTTGTCATTTGGGCGTTGTAGTTGCTAGGATTTATAGTTCACCTACACCAAAGAGCATTCTGAACTCCACCAGTGATGGATTGAACCAAACTTGGCACACAGAACTCCCACGACCAATAGAAAATACTGGAGGAGTTTGGTGGGCATTGACCTTGGAAATGAACGTTACACACAGGACTCCCATGACCAAGAGAAAATACTGGGTTTGGTGGGCATTTACCTTGAGTTTTGGAGTTGTAGTTCACCTACATCCAGAGAGCACTGTGGACTCAAACAATGATAGATCCAGACCAAATTTGGTACGCATACTCACTATGCCCAAATGTGAACACTGGTGGAGTTTGGGGAAAATAGACTTTGACATTTGGGAGTTGTGGTTGCTGGGATTTATAGTTCACCTACAATCAAAGACCATTCTGAACTCTAGCAATGATTGAATTGAACCAAAATTGGCACACAGAACTCCCACGACCAATAGAAAATACTGGAAGGGTTTGGTGGGCATTGACCTTGAGTTTGGGAGTTGTAGTTCACATCCATCCAGACAGCACTGTGGACTCAAACCATGATGGATCTGGACCAAACTTAGCACAAATACTCACAATGATAGATCCGGACTAAACTTGGTACAAATACTCACAATGCTTAAATGTGAACACTGGTAGAGTTTGGGGAAAATACCTCTTGACATTTTGGAGTTGTAATTACTGGGATTTATAGTTCACCTACAATCAAAGAGCATTCAGAACTCCACCAGTGATGGAATTGAACCAAACTTGGCACAAAGAACTCCCACAACCAATAGAAAATACTGGAAGGGTTTTGTGGGCATTGACCTTGAGTTTGGGAGTTGTAGTTCACCTCCATCCAGACAGCACTGTGGACAAAACAATGATGGATCTGGACCAAACTTGGTACGAATATTCACTATGCCCAAATCTGAACACTGGTGGAGTTTGGGGAAAATAGCCCTTGACATTTGGGAGTTGTGGTTGCTGGGATTTATAGTTCGCCTACAATCAAAGAGCATTCTGAGCTCTACCAGTGATGGAATTGAACCAAACTTGACACACAGAACTCCCACGACCAACAGAAAATACTGGAAGGGTTCGGTGGGCATTGACCTTGAGTTTTGGAGTTGTAGTTCACCTCCATCCAGACAGCACTGTGGACTCAAACAATGATGGATCTGGACCAAACTTGGTACGAATATTCACTATGCCCAAATCTGAACACTGGTGGAGTTTGGGGAAAATAGCCCTTGACATTTGGGAGTTGTGGTTGCTGGGATTTATAGTTCACCTACAATCAAAGAGTATTCTGAACTCCAGCAATGATGGAATTGAATCAAACTTGGCACACAGAACTCCCACGACCAACAGAAAATACTGGTTGGTGGGCACTGATCTTGAGTTTTGGAGTTGTAGTTCACCTGCATCCAGAGAGCACTGTGGACTCAAACAATGATAGATCCGGACTAAACTTGGTACGAATACTCAGTATGCCCAAATGTGAACACTGGTGGAGTTTGGGGAAAATAGCCCTTGACATTTGGGAGTTGTAGTTGCTGGGATTTATAGTTCACCAACAAAGAGCATTCTGAATCCCACCAATGATAGAATTGGGTCAGAGAACATCTATGATGAACAGAAAATGCTGTGTTTTCGAGTGGTCTTTGGCGACCCCTTGCGCCCCCCCCCCAGGGGTTCCGACCCCCAGTTTGAGATTGCTGCTGTAGTGTAACTGCTGCGAGGGTGATGTACGTCTGCAGACAGACAGCTCATCGCATATCGCTTTGTCTGGAAGGAAAAAGAATACCAGGAGCACGGGCTTCCGCTTACCTGGTTGCCTCTGGCAAGTTGAAATTCCCTCCAGGCAGCGTGACTCCGTGCCAACATCGCTTCCCCCGCAATATGTCACGGATGGCTGATAGAGTTGTGTGTGAGCAGGTGGGCCGTACACGTGTGTGTCTGCATAACTGAGAAAGGCCAAGTTGTGGGCTTGTTTGCAGTGCTGTCACACACACGTTCTAGGTTGCCGATTAGAATATCAAAAAAGAATAGACTGGCCTGGATAATTGTCTCAGCGGCAAAAAATATAAATTATGCAAGTGCGGAAGGCGGGAAAAGAAGAAGCAGAGCGTTGTTCTCTTCCAGTTTTTCCATACTGCAGACCAGAGAGTTCCACTGCTGAACAGCTCTCAGTCATAGAATCATAGAGTTGGAAGAGACCTCCTGGGCCATCATCCAGTCCAACCCCATTCTGCCAAGAGGCAGGAAAATCCCATTCAAAGCACCCCCAAAAGATGGCCATCCAGTCTCTGCTTCAGAAGGAGCCTCCACCACAGTCTGGGGCAGAGAGTTCCACTGCTGAACGGCTCTCACAGTCAGGAAGTTCTTCCTCATGTTCAGGTGGAAACTCCTTTCTTGCAGTTTGAAGTCAAGAAGCTAGAAAATTGCATTCAAAGCACCCCCGACAGATTGCATTCAAAGCACCCAGCCTCTGTTTAAAAGCCTCCAAAGAAGGAGACTCCACCACACTCTGGGGCAGAGAGTTCCACTGCTGAACAGCTCTCACGTAGAATCCTAGAGTTGGAAGAGACCTGGTGGAACATCATCCAGTCCAACCCCATCCTGCCAAGAAGCAGGAAAATCCCATTCAAAGCAGCCCCGACAGATGGCTTTCCATCCTCTGTTTCAACGCCTGCAAAGAAGGAGCCTCCACCACACTCCAGGGCAGAGAGTTCCACTGCTGAACAGCTCTCACATAGAAACCTAGAGTTGGAAGTGACCTCCTGGGCCATCATCCAGTCCAACCCCATTCTGCCAAGAAGCAGGAAATCATATTCAAAGCACCCTCGACAGATGGCCACCCAGCCTCTGTTTAAAAGCCTCCACCACACTCCAGAGCAGAGAGTTCCACTGCTGAACAGCTCTCACAGTCATCGAATCCTAGAGTTGGAAGAGACCTGGTGGGCCATCATCCAGTCCAACCGCATTCTGCCAAGAAGCAGGACATCACATTCAAAGCACCCCCGACAGATGGCCACCCAGCCTCTGTTTCAAAGCCTCCACCACACTCTGGAGCAGAGAGTTCCATTGCTGAACAGCTCTCACAGTCAGGAAGTTCTTCCTCATGTTCAGGTGGAAGCTCTTTCTTTTAGTTTGAAGTTAAGAAGCTAGAAAATTGCATTCAAAGCACCCCTGACAGATGGCCATCTAGCCTCTGCTTCAAAGCCTCCAGAGGAGGAGCCTCCACTACACTGGGGCAGAGAGTCCCACTGCTGAATGGCTCTCACAGTCAGGAAGTTCTACCTAATGTTCAGGTGGAATCTCCTTTCTTATAGTTTGAAGTCAAGAAACAAGAAAATTGCATTCAAAGCACCCCTGACAGATGGCCACCCAGCCTCTGCTTCAAAGCCTCCAGAGAAGGAGCCTCCACCACACTCTGGGGCAGAGAGTTCCACTGCTGAACAGCTCTCACATAGAATCCTGGTGGGCCATCATCCAGTCCAATTCCATCCTACCAAGGAGCAGGAAAATCCCATTCAAAGCACCCCTGACAGATGGCCACCCAGCCTCTGTTTCAACGCCTCCAAAGAAGGAGCCTCCACCACACTCTGGGGCAGAGAGTTCCACTGCTGAACGGCTCTCCCAGTCAGGAAGTTCTTCCTCATGTTCAGGGGGAATCTCCTTTCTTGTAGTTTGAAGCCATTGTTCCATTGCGTCCCAGTCTCCATCTTACTCCTCCTCCCAATGACTTCCCCTCACATATTTATACATGGTTATCATGTCTCCTCTGAGCCTTCTCTTCTGAACTGGTGTCTCCCTGAACTGGTTGGAGTACATATTTCAGAGACTCAGTGTATCCCAGATGATCCTGGGAACGCAGGGAGTTGCCTTCAACGAGTTCAGCCTGTCGCTTCTAGAGCAGCAGATCCTCCAACTGCCCTGATTTGGCAAGGATTGTCATTCTTATGCATGCTGTTGGAAGGTTTTATGGTGTCGTCAATTAGTTAAATTAGCCTCCCCGCATAAAATGGTACCTACATTTCTGACTTTACAGATGCAACTGTCTTTCAGGCTGCATAGGTCAACAGCAATCTAGACTACTAATGGTTGGGAGCTCATTCCGACCCAGGCTGGCTTCGAACTCTTGTGACACCGAGTCCTTGCTGGAGTACATCCTCATTCTTACGCACGCTGCTGGAAGGTTTTATGGTGTCGTCAATTAGTTAAATTAGCCTCCCCGCATAAAACGGTACCTACATTTCCTACGTGACAGATGCAACTGTCTTTCAGGCTGCATAGGTCAACAGCAATCTAGACTATTAATGGTCGGGAGCTCACTCCAACCCTAGTGATTTAGTGTAGCTGGCTACTAACTAGCTGTGCCACAGCCTGGTTTTGGCAGCAGGGTGCATAGGTCAACAGCAAGTTAGACTATTAATGGTTGGGAGCTCACTCTGACCTGGGCTGGCTTCGAACTCTTGTGACATCGAGTCCTTGATGGAGTACTTCCTCATTCTTAAGGTTTTAAGGTGTCATAAATTAGTTAAATTAGCCTTCCCGCATAAAGCGGTACCTCAATTTCCTACTTGACAGATGCAACTTTCTTTCGGGCTGCATAGGTCAACAGCAATCTAGGCTATTAATGGTTGGGAGCTCACTCCGACAGGGGCTGGCTTCGAACTCTTGTAACACCGAGTCCTTGATGGAGTACTTCCTCATTCTTATACATGCTGCTGGAAGTTTTTATGGTGTTGTAAATTAGTTAAATTAGCCATAAAATGGTACCTACTTTCCTACTTTACCGATGCAGCTGCATAGGTCAACAGCAATCTAGACTACTAATGGTCAGGAGCTCACTCCGACCCGGGCTGGCTTTGAACTCTTGTGACACCGAGTCCTTGATGGAGTACTTCCTCATTCTTATGCACGTTGCTGGAAGGTTTTATGGTGTTGTAAATTAGTTAGAGCCTTCTAATCAAGGTGAAAGAAGAAAGCGCAAAAGCCGGGTTGCAGCTAAACGTCAAAAAAACCAAGATTATGGCAACAAGAATGATTGACAACTGGAAAATAGAGGGAGAAATCGTGGAGGCCGTGACAGACTTTGTATTTCTAGGTGCAAAGATTACTGCAGATGCAGACTGTGGCCAGGAAATCAGAAGACGCTTCCTTCTTGGGAGGAGAGCAATGTCCAGTCTCGATAAAATAGTAAAGAGTAGAGACATCAGACTGGCAACAAAGATCCGCCTAGTCCAAGCCATGGTCTTCCCTGTAGTCACCTACGGATGTGAGAGCTGGACCTGAGGGAAGGCTGAGCCAAGGAAGAGAGATGCTTTTGAGCTGTGGTGTTGGAGGAAAGTGCTGAGAGTGCCTTGGACTGCGAGAAGATCCAACCAGTCCATCCTCCAGGAAATAAAGCCCGGCTGCTCATTGGAGGGAAAGATACTAGAGACAAAGTTGAAGTATTTTGGTCACATCATGAGGAGACAGGAAAGCCTAGAGAAGACAATTATGCTGGGGAAAGTGGAAGGCGAAAGGAAGAGGGGCCGACCAAGGGCAAGATGGATGGATGGCATCCTTGAAGTGACTGGACTGACCTTGAGGGAGCTGGGGGTGGTAACGGCCGACAGGGAGCTCTGGCGTGGGCTGGTCCATGAGGTCACGAAGAGTCAGAGACGACTGAATGAATGAACAACAACAACAACAAATTAGTTAAATTAGCCTTCCCGCATAGAGTGGTACCTAAATTTCCTACTTGAGAGATGCAACTTTCTTTCGCGCTGCACAGGTCAACAGCAATCTAGACTATTAATGATTGGCAGCTCACTCCAACCTGGGCTGGCTTCGAACTCTTGTGACACCGAGTCCTTGATGGAACACTTCCTCATTCTTATGCATGCTGCTGGAAGGTTTTATGGTGTTGTAAATTAGTTAAATTAGCCATAAAACGGTACCTACATTTCCTACTTTACAGATACAGCTGCATAGGTCAACAGCAATCTAGACTATTAATGGTCAGGAGCTTACTCTAACTTTTGGATTGTTTTTGTGTTTTCACCTCAGGGATACTGGCAAGATCGAGCATTTGACTCACAGGGGGTTGACTGCATAGGTCAACAGCAATCTAGACTATTAATGGTCAGGAGCTCACTTAACTTTTGGACTGTTTTTGTGTTTTCACCTCAGGGATCCTGGCAAGATCGAGCATTTGACTCACGGGGGGTTCACTACATAGGTCAACAGCAATCTAGACTATTAATGGTCAGGAGCTTACTCTAACTTTTGGACTGTTTTTGTGTTTTTACCTCAGGGATACTGGCAAGATCGAGCATTTGACTCACGGGGGGGTTCACTGCATAGGTCAACAGCAATCTAGACTATTAATGGTCAGGAACTTACTCTAACTTTCGGACTGTTTTTGTGTTTTCACCTCAGGGATCCTGGCAAGATCAAGTGTTTGACTCACGGGGGGTTCACTGCATAGGTCAACAGCAATCTAGACTATTAATGGTCAGGAGCTCACTTAACTTTTGGACTGTTTTTGTGTTTTCACCTCAGGGATCCTGGCAAGATCGAGCATTTGACTCACGGGGGGTTCACTGGACACCTGGGATCGTCCCGGGAGAGTCTTCCGCCATGTTCCACTTGATGAAGAAAGACCGAGATGGGTCCCGGAAGGAGAAGAAGGAGAAGAAAGAGAAGAAGGAGCGGATGTCGGCCGCCGAGCTGAAGAGCCTGGAGGAGATGAGCCTTCGCCGGGGCTTCTTCCACCTCAACCGCTCCTCCAAGAGGGACTCCAAGGGCCGGCTGGAGATCTCCAACCCCATCCCCATCAAGGTGGCCAGCGGCTCGGACCTCCACCTGACGGACATCGACTCGGACAGCAACCGCGGGAGCGTCATCCTGGACTCCGGCCACCTCAGCACGGCCAGCTCCACCGACGACCTCAAGGACCTCCGGCCGGACGACGGCAACTTCAAGGGCTCCGTGCTGCAGCGGGCGGCCAAGTTTGGCTCTCTGGCCAAGCAGAACTCGCAGATGATCGTCAAGAGGTTCTCCTTCTCGCAGAAGAGCCGCGACGAGAGTGCATCAGAGACCTCCACCCCCTCGGAGCACTCCGCCGCTCCCTCCCCGCAGGTCGAGACCCGGACACTGGAGGTCCAGCTCGCCAGGCAGGCCGGACCACCGCTGCCCTCCTCCGCCTCTCGCACCCGGCTGCCGGAGGTCGTCGGCAAGAGGTTCCCGGCCGACCTGCGGCTCCCTCCGGTGGTGCCTCCGCAGCCGCCCGTCCCCAGGCAGCTGGAGCTCCAGCGCCGCAACACGGGCGACTTTGGCTTCTCGCTGCGCCGCACCACCATGCTGGACCGGGGTGTCGACGGGCAGGTGTACAGGCGGGTGGTGCATTTTGCCGAACCCGGAGCCGGGACCAAGGACCTGGCTCTGGGCTTGGTGCCGGGCGACCGCCTGGTGGAGATCAACAGCCGCAACGTGGAGAGCAAGTCCCGGGACGAGATCGTGGAGATGATCCGGCAGTCCGGGGAGACGGTGCGCCTGAAGGTGCAGCCCATCCTGGAGCTGAGCGAGCTGAGCCACTGCTGGCTGCGGAGCGGGGAGGGCCTGCACCACCAAGCAGCCTTTGAGGTTAGTTGGGCTCGGGCTCCTTCCTGTCTAATCACAGCTTTATTTATTTGTTTATTTACAGTATTTATATTTATATTATTGGTTTATTTACAGTATTCCTGTCGTATTTTGGGCTGCATAGGTCAACAGCAAACCAGACTGTTAATGGTCAGGCGCTCACACAGCTTTATTTATTTGTTTGTTTACAGTATTTATATTTATATTATTGGTTTATTTACAGTATTCCTGTCGTATTTTGGGCTGCATAGGTCAACAGCAAACCAGACTGTTAATGGTCAGGCGCTCACACAGCTTTATTTATTTGTTTATTTACAGTATTTATCTTTATATTATTTGTTTATTTACAGTACTCCTGTCGTATTTTGGGCTGCATAGGTCAACAGCAAACCAGACTATTAATAGTCAGGTGCTCACTCCGAGTACTTCCTCATTCTTAAGGTTTTAAGGTGTCATAAATTAGTTAAATGAGCCTCCCCGCATAAAGCGGTACCTAAATTTCCTACTTGACAGATGCAACTGTCTTTCAAGCTGCATAGGTCAACAGCAAACCAGACTATTAATGGTCAGGTGCTCACTCCGAGTACTTCCTCATTCTTAAGGTTTTAAGGTGTCATAAATTAGTTTAACTAGCCTCTCCGCATAAAGTGGTACCTAAATTTCCTACTTGACAGATGCAGCTGTCTTTCGGGCTGCATAGGTCAACAGCAAACCAGACTATTAATGGTCAGGTGCTCACTCTGAGTACTTCCTCATTCTTAAGGTTTTAAGGGGTCATAAATTAGTTACATTAGCCTTCCCGCATAAAGCGGTACCTAAATTTCCTACTTGACAGGTGCAACTTTCTTTCAGGCTATATAGATCAACAGCAAGCTAGACTATTAATGGTCGGGAGCTCACTCCAACCTGAGCTGGCTGTCAATAGTGATTTAGTGTAGCTGGCTACTAACTAGCTGCGCCACAGTCTGGTTTTGACGGGGGTCAACAGCAAGCTAGACTATTAATGGTTGGGAGCTCACTCTGACCTGGCCTGGCTTCAAACTCTTGTGACACCGTGTCCTTTGATGGAGTACTTCCTCATTCTTCTGCACGCTGCTGGAAGGTTTTATGGTGTTGTAAATTAGTTAAATTAGCTCTCTGCATAAAGCGGTACCTAAATTTCTTACTTGAGAGATGCAACGGTCTTTTGGGCTGCGTAGGTCAACAGCAAGCTAGACTACTATTTCCTACTTGACAGGTGCAACTGTTTTTTCGAGCTGCATAGGTCAACAGCAAGCTAGACTATTAATGGTCGGGAGCTCACTCCAACTTGGTCTGGCTTCAAACTCTTGTGACACTGTGTCCTTTGATGGAGTACTTCCTCATTCTTCTGCACGCTGCTGGAAGGTTTTACGGTGTTGTAAATTAGTTAAATTAGCTCTCTGCATAAAGCGGTACCTAAATTTCTTACTTGAGAGATGCAACGGTCTTTTGGGCTGCGTAGGTCAACAGCAAGCTAGACTACTATTTCCTACTTGACAGGTGCAATTGTCTTTCGGGCTGCATAGGTCAACAGCAATCTAGGCTATTAATGGTCGGGAGCTCACTCCAACCTGGGCTGGCTTCAAACTCTTGTCACACCAAGTCCTTGATGGAGTACTTCCTCATTCTTCTGAACGCTGCTGGAAGGTTTTTTTAAATGATGTTGTAAATTAGTTAAATTTATCCTTCCTGCATAAAGCGATAGCTAAATTTCCTACTTGATAGGTGCAACTGTCTTTCGGGCTACATAGATCAACAGCAAGCTAGACTATTAATGGTTGGGAGCTTACTCCAACCTGAGCTAGCTTGTCAGTAGTGATTTAGTGTAGCTGGCTACTAACTAGCTGTGCCACAGCCTGGTTTTGGCAGCAGGGTGCATAGGTCAACACCAAGCTAGGCTATTAATGGTCAGGAGCTCACTCCGATGTGGGCTGGCTTCAAACTCTTGTGACACAGAGTCCTTGATGTAGTATTTCCTCATTCTTCTGAACACCACTGGAAAGTTTTTTTTTAATGATGTATATTAGTTAAACTAGCCTCCCTGCATAAATTTCTTACTTGAGAGATGCAACTGTCTTTCGGGCTGCATAGGTCAACAGCAATCTTGACTACTAATGGTCGGAAGCTCACTCCGACCTGGGCTGGCTTCAAACTCTTGTGACACCGAGTCCTTGATGGAGTAGTACTTCCTCATTCTTCTGCACGCTGTTGGAAGGTTTTATGATGTTGTAAATTAGTTAAATTAGCCTCCCAGCATAAAGCGGTACCTAAATTTCCTACTTAACAGGTGCAACTGTCTTTCAGGCTGCATAGGTCGACAGCAAGATAGACTATTAATGGTCGGGAGCTCACTCTGACCCGAGCTGGCTTCGAACTCATTCCCTCTCGGTCAGTAGTGATTTAGTGCAGCCGGCTACTAACTAGCTGAATGAAAGATTGTGGGTAGCATGGAGTGGACTGACTCACCGTAGTGGGAGTTGTAGTTTACCCTGTAGCCAGAGAGCTGCACTGAACTCCACCAGTGATGCATCTCGAGCAGACCTGCCTGACATAACAAACTTGAAGTCCCGATGAGAGTTTCTGGGGGTTAACCAGGCATGAGGGGAGTTGTAGTTTACCCCGCAGCCAGAGAGCTGCACCGAACTCCACTAATGATGCATCTCGAGCAAACTTGAAGTCCTGATGGGAGTTTCCGGGGGTTAACCTGCCATGACGGGAGTTGTAGTTTACCCTGCAGCCAGAGAGCTGCACCGAACTCCACTAATGATGCATCTCGAGCAAACTTGAAGTCCTGATGGGAGTTTCCGGGGGTTAACCTGCCATGACGGGAGTTGTAGTTTACCCTGCAGCCAGAGAGCTGCACCGAACTCCACTAATGATGCATCTCGAGCAAACTTGAAGTCCTGATGGGAGTTTCCGGGGGTTAACCTGGCATGATGGGAGTTGTAGTTTACCCTGCAGCCAGAGAGCTGCACCAAACTCCACTAATGATGCATCTCGAGCAAACTTGAAGTCCTGATGGGAGTTTCCGGGGGTTAACTTGGCATGATGGGAGTTGTAGTTTACCCTGCAGCCAGAGAGCTGCACCGAACTCCACTAATGATGCATCTCGAGCAAACTTGAAGTCCTGATGGGAGTTTCTGGGGGTTAACCTGGCATGATGGGAGTTGTAGTTTACCCTGCAGCCAGAGAGCTGCACCAAACTCCACTAATGATGCATCTCGAGCAAACTTGAAGTCCTGATGGGAGTTTCCGGGGGTTAACCTGGCATGATGGGAGTTGTAGTTTACCCTGCAGCCAGAGAGCTGCACCAAACTCCACTAATGATGCATCTCGAGCAAACTTGAAGTCCTGATGGGAGTTTCTGGGGGTTAACCTGGCATGATGGGAGTTGTAGTTTACCCTGCAGCCAGAGAGCTGCACCGAACTCCAGTAATGACGCATCTCGAGCAAACTTGAAGTCCTGATGGGAGTTTCTGGGGGTTAACCTAGCATGATGGGAGTTGTGGTTTACCCTGCAGCCAGAGAGCTGCACCGAACTCCAGTAATGACGCATCTCGAGCAAACTTGAAGTCCTGATGGGAGTTTCCGGGGGTTAACTTGGCATGATGGGAGTTGTGGTTTACCCTGCAGCCAGAGAGCTGCACCAAACTCCACTAATGATGCATCTCGAGCAAACTTGAAGTCCTGATGGGAGTTTCCGGGGGTTAACTTGGCATGATGGGAGTTGTAGTTTACCCTGCAGCCAGAGAGCTGCACCGAACTCCAGTAATGACGCATCTCGAGCAAACTTGAAGTCCTGATGGGAGTTTCTGGGGGTTAACCTAGCATGATGGGAGTTGTGGTTTACCCTGCAGCCAGAGAGCTGCACCGAACTCCAGTAATGACGCATCTCGAGCAAACTTGAAGTCCTGATGGGAGTTTCTGGGGGTTAACCTAGCATGATGGGAGTTGTGGTTTACCCTGCAGCCAGAGAGCTGCACCGAACTCCAGTAATGACGCATCTCGAGCAAACTTGAAGTCCTGATGGGAGTTTCTGGGGGTTAACCTAGCATGATGGGAGTTGTGGTTTACCCTGCAGCCAGAGAGCTGCACCGAACTCCAGTAATGACGCATCTCGAGCAAACTTGAAGTCCTGATGGGAGTTTCTGGGGGTTAACCTAGCATGATGGGAGTTGTAGTTTACCCTGCAGCCAGAGAGCTGCACCGAACTCCAGTAATGACGCATCTCGAGCAAACTTGAAGTCCTGATGGGAGTTTCTGGGGGTTAACCTAGCATGATGGGAGTTGTGGTTTACCCTGCAGCCAGAGAGCTGCACCGAACTCCAGTAATGACGCATCTCGAGCAAACTTGAAGTCCTGATGGGAGTTTCTGGGGGTTAACCTAGCATGATGGGAGTTGTGGTTTACCCTGCAGCCAGAGAGCTGCACCGAACTCCAGTAATGACGCATCTCGAGCAAACTTGAAGTCCTGATGGGAGTTTCTGGGGGTTAACCTAGCATGATGGGAGTTGTAGTTTACCCTGCAGCCAGAGAGCTGCACCGAACTCCAGTAATGACGCATCTCGAGCAAACTTGAAGTCCTGATGGGAGTTTCTGGGGGTTAACCTAGCATGATGGGAGTTGTGGTTTACCCTGCAGCCAGAGAGCTGCACCGAACTCCAGTAATGACGCATCTCGAGCAAACTTGAAGTCCTGATGGGAGTTTCCGGGGGTTAACCTAGCATGATGGGAGTTGTAGTTTACCCTGCAGCTAGAGTGCTGCACCGAACACCAGTGATGCATCTTATAGAACTTCTAGAACACGATATCTTCTGAGAAGAGACTCCAGCTGTGGGCAGAACAGAGGAGCTGCTGCAAAGGTTCTTGGTTGAGTTGCTGGCAGACATGGAAGAGAGTGTCCACCTCACCTTGTGATGGTCTTTTGTGGTTTCCAATCCTTCCCGTGAGCCTGTGGGATGGCAGGGCAAGCGAGAGATGCGCTAAGAAGGCGCGTACCTGTCGGGAGGCATCAGTCGCAACCTAATAGGGAGCTGACCCACATTCTCACCCCCTCTTCGCCTCCTCCCTCCCTGCTTGCCGGAGAGCGTCTCTTTGCACCAGCGCCGGGATCATGATAAATCCCTTCCAGATCCCCAGAGTGTCCTGGGGGAAAACTTCAAGCCTGCCCTCTGGCCTTGAGAAAGCCCACCTGAGTATTCCTCCTGGGCAGAGGAATTAACGTTCGCTAGGGAAGCTCTCCAGTGTGTAAAAAAAGGGATGCAAGGGAAGCTGCCAAGTGGAGTCCTGGCTCAGGTGCCGAGAGGGAGGAAGTACGGTGGAATTGGCAAGACCCAGGAGTGCTTTTGAAGGGGAAAGGAAGCCTCCCTGGAAACCACTAAGCACGCAGGCTAAGTGGGCCTCACTATTAGTATTTACTGTATATACTCCAGTATAAACCTAGTTTTTCAGCTCCCTTTTTAGGTGGAAAAAGCTCCCCATGGCTTATACTCAAGTCAAAGTTATTTATTATTTTACTCTGTTATTAGTATTATTTTTATTACATTTATTATTTTATTTTATTATTTTATTATCAGTATTATTACATTTACACTATTACACACTATTGTTTTATTACATTTATTTTACTCTATTATTACATCGATTATTTGACTCAATTATTGGTATTATTACATTTACATTATTTTACTCTATTATTTACTCTATTATTATTTTATTACATTTATTTTACTCTATTATTATTACATTTATTATTTTACTTTATTATTATTATTATTACATTGATTATTATTATTATTATTATTATTATTATTATTATTATTGGTGGATGGAACAGCATGGTTAGAAGGCTTTCAGGCCCTTGGGTGGGACTAGACAAATGTTTCTCAACCTGGGACACCTGTGGGGGGTTGTGAGGGGGTGTTGAAGAGGTCACCAAAGACTATCAGTACTTTCTGTTGGTTGTGAGGGTTCTGTGTGGGAAGTTTGGCCCAATTCTGTCGTTGGTGGGGTTCAGAATGCGCTTTGATTGTAGGTGAACTAGAAATCCCAGCAACTACAACCCCCAAATGTCAAGGTCTGTTTTCCCCAACCTCCACCAGTGTTCACATTTGGGTATATTGAGTATTTGTGCCAAGTTTGGTCCAGATCCATCATTGTTTGAGTCCACAGTACTCTCTGGATGGAGGTGAACTACAACTCCCAAACTCAAGGTCCATGCCCACCAAACCCTTCCAGTATTTTCTGTCATTCATGGGAGTTCTGTGTGCCAAGATTGGTTCAATTCCATCGTTGGTAGAGTTCAGAATGCTCTTTGGTTGTAGGTCAACTATAAATCCCAGCAACTACAACTCCCAAATGTCAGGGTCTATTTTCTCCAAACTCCACCAGAGTTCACATTTGGGCATGTTGAGTATTTGTGCCAAGTTTGGTCCAGATCCATCATTGTTTGAGTCCACAGTGCTCTCTGGATGGAGGTGAACGACAACTCCAAAACTCAAGGTCAATGCCCATCAAACTCTTCCAGTATTTTCTGTCAGTCATGGGAGTTCTGTGTGCCAAGATTGGTTCAATTCTATCGTTGGTAGAGTTCAGAATGTTCTTTGGTTGCAGATGAATTATAAATCCCAGCAACTACAACTCCCAGATGACAAAATCAATCCCCCCCCTCCGACCCCACCAGTATTCAAATTTGGGGCGTATTGGGTATTTGTGCAAAATTTCATCCATTGAATGTAAACAGGGGAATTCCTGACAGGAAACAATCAAAGACAGCTAATACATCCCAACAAAAGATTCCCTCATGCAGGAAGCAGCCAGGCTTTGAAGCTGCAAGGCCATTCGATGCTAATCAAGGAGGCCAATGGCAACATTCATACTTGCCTCAAGCAGACAAGGCTTCTTCCTCCCACTGTGGACATTATTTCGCAGATATATAAGCCACCTTGAGTCTTGTTGTTGTTGGGAGGTGATTAAATGGGGGAATTCCAGACAAGAAACTACCAGGGCCAGTTAGTCACCTCCCAACAAAGGATTCTCCAATTCACACTTGCCTTGAGGAGACAAGAGTTCTTTCTCCCACCCTGGACATCATTCCACAGGTATATAAACTTCACTTCCCTAGTTTCCAGCAGATCCCTCAACCTCTGAGGATACTTGCCATAGATGTAGGTGAAATGTCAGGAGAGAATGCTTCTGGAACATGGCCAGACAGCCCGGAAAACTCACAGCCACCCAGTGATTCCGGCCCTGAAAGCCTCTGACAACACATAGTCCCATGCCTGTTTTTCCAGGCTTCCCCCTCCTTCCTTCTCCTTAGAGCCTTCCTACATGCAACCTGTCATCCTTCTTTCTCTCTTTCCTTCTTACCTTCCCTCCCTTTCTTCCCTTCCTTCCTTCTCAATCTCTTTCCTTCCTTCCCTCATTTTTCTTTTCCTTCTTCTTTCTTTCCTTTCTTCCTTCTCTACCTCTTTCCTTCCTTTCTTCCTTTGTTTTTTGCTTCCATCTTTCCTTCTCTCCTTCTCTTCTTCCCTCCGTTTCTTTTCTTTCTTCCTTCTCTACCTCTTTCCTTCCTTTCTTCCTTTGTTTTTGCTTCCATCTTTCCTTCTCTCCTTCTCTTCTTCCCTCTGTTTCTTTTCTTTCTTCCTTTTCTACCTCTTTCCTTCCTTTCTTCCTTTGTTTTTTGCTTCCATCTTTCCTTCTCTCCTTCTCTTCTTCCCTCCGTTTCTTTTCTTTTTTCCTTCTCTACCTCTTTCCTTCCTTTCTTCCTTTGTTTTTGCTTCCATCTTTCCTTCTCTCCTTCTCTTCTTCCCTCCGTTTCTTTTCTTTCTTCCTTTTCTACCTCTTTCCTTCCTTTCTTCCTTTGTTTTTGCTTCCATCTTTCCTTCTCTCCTTCTCTTCTTCCCTCCGTTTCTTTTCTTTCTTCCTTTTCTACCTCTTTCCTTCCTTTCTTCCTTTGTTTTTTGCTTCCATCTTTCCTTCTCTCCTTCTCTTCTTCCCTCCGTTTCTTTTCTTTCTTCCTTTTCTACCTCTTTCCTTCCTTTCTTCCTTTGTTTTTTGCTTCCATCTTTCCTTCTCTCCTTCTCTTCTTCCCTCCGTTTCTTTTCTTTCTTCCTTCTCTACCTCTTTCCTTCCTTTCTTCCTTTGTTTTTGCTTCCATCTTTCCTTCTCTCCTTCTCTTCTTCCCTCTGTTTCTTTTCTTTCTTCCTTTTCTACCTCTTTCCTTCCTTTCTTCCTTTGTTTTTTGCTTCCATCTTTCCTTCTCTCCTTCTCTTCTTCCCTCCGTTTCTTTTCTTTCTTCCTTTTCTACCTCTTTCCTTCCTTTCTTCCTTTGTTTTTTGCTTCCATCTTTCCTTCTCTCCTTCTCTTCTTCCCTCCGTTTCTTTTCTTTCTTCCTTTTCTACCTCTTTCCTTCCTTTCTTCCTTTGTTTTTTGCTTCCATCTTTCCTTCTCTCCTTCTCTTCTTCCCTCCGTTTCTTTTCTTTCTTCCTTCTCTACCTCTTTCCTTCCTTTCTTCCTTTGTTTTTGCTTCCATCTTTCCTTCTCTCCTTCTCTTCTTCCCTCTGTTTCTTTTCTTTCTTCCTTTTCTACCTCTTTCCTTCCTTTCTTCCTTTGTTTTTGCTTCCATCTTTCCTTCTCTCCTTCTCTTCTTCCCTCCGTTTCTTTTCTTTCTTCCTTTTCTACCTCTTTCCTTCCTTTCTTCCTTTGTTTTTGCTTCCATCTTTCCTTCTCTCCTTCTCTTCTTCCCTCCGTTTCTTTTCTTTCTTCCTTTTCTACCTCTTTCCTTCCTTTCTTCCTTTGTTTTTTGCTTCCATCTTTCCTTCTCTCCTTCTCTTCTTCCCTCCGTTTCTTTTCTTTCTTCCTTTTCTACCTCTTTCCTTCCTTTCTTCCTTTGTTTTTTGCTTCCATCTTTCCTTCTCTCCTTCTCTTCTTCCCTCCGTTTCTTTTCTTTCTTCCTTCTCTACCTCTTTCCTTCCTTTCTTCCTTTGTTTTTTGCTTCCATCTTTCCTTCTCTCCTTCTCTTCTTCCCTCCGTTTCTTTTCTTTCTTCCTTCTCTACCTCTTTCCTTCCTTTCTTCCTTTGTTTTTGCTTCCATCTTTCCTTCTCTCCTTCTCTTCTTCCCTCTGTTTCTTTTCTTTCTTCCTTTTCTACCTCTTTCCTTCCTTTCTTCCTTTGTTTTTTGCTTCCATCTTTCCTTCTCTCCTTCTCTTCTTCCCTCCGTTTCTTTTCTTTCTTCCTTCTCTACCTCTTTCCTTCCTTTCTTCCTTTGTTTTTGCTTCCATCTTTCCTTCTCTCCTTCTCTTCTTCCCTCCGTTTCTTTTCTTTCTTCCTTCTCTACCTCTTTCTTTCCTTTCTTCCTTTGTTTTTGCTTCCATCTTTCCTTCTCTCCTTCTCTTCTTCCCTCTGTTTCTTTTCTTTCTTCCTTTTCTACCTCTTTCCTTCCTTTCTTCCTTTGTTTTTTGCTTCCATCTTTCCTTCTCTCCTTCTCTTCTTCCCTCTGTTTTTTTTCTTTCTTCCTTCTCTACCTCTTTCCTTCCTTTCTTCCTTTGTTTTTGCTTCCATCTTTCCTTCTCTCCTTCCCTTCTTCCCTCCATTTCTTTTCTTTCTTCCTTTTCTACCTCTTTCCTTCCTTTCTTCCTTTGTTTTTTGTTTCCCTCTTTCCTTCTCTCCTTCTCTTCTTCCCTCCGTTTCTTTTCTTGCTTCCTTTTCTACCTCTTTCCTTCCTTTCGTCCTTTGTTTTTGCTTCTGTCCTTTCTCTCTTTCCTTCTTTCATTCCCTCCCTTTTTTTCCTTTCTTCCTTTTCTACCTCTTTCCTTCCTTCCTCCCTTCACTTTTTGCTTTTTTCCTTCTTTCCTTCCCTCCCTTTCTTTCTTCCTTCTCTACCTCTTTCCTTCCTTCTTCCTTTCACTTTTTGCTTCCATCCTTCTCTCTTTCCTTCTTTCATTCCCTCCCTCTTTCTCTCCTTCTTTCCCTCCTTCCTTTGCTCCATCTTTCCTTCTCTTATTTTCTTTCCTTCTCTCCTTCTTTTCTTCGCTACATCTTTCTTTCCTTCTCCTTTTATTTTCCTTCCCTCTTTCTCCCGTTCCTTCCTTCTCTACCTCTTTCCTTCCTTCACTTTTTTGCTTCCAACCTTTCTTCTCTTTTCTTTCATTCCCTCCCTCTCTCTCCTCCTTCCCCTCCTTCCTTTGCTCCATCTTTCCTTCCTTATTTTCTTTCCTTCTCTCCTTCCTTCCTTTTCTACATGTTTCCTTCCTTCCCATTTTTCTTTTCCTTCTTCTTTCTTTCCTTTCTTCCTTCTCTACCTCTTTCCTTCCATCCTCCCTTCACTTTTTGCTTCCATCCTTCTTTCTCTCTTCTTTCATCCCCTCCCTCTTTCTCTCCTCCTTTTCCTCCTGCCTTTGCTCAATCTTTCCTTCCTTCTCTTATTTTCTTTCCTTCCCTTCTCTCCTTCCTTCCTTCTCTATCTCTTTCCTTCGCTTTTTGGTTCCATCCTTCCTTCTCTCTTTCCTTCCTTCATTCCCTCCCTCTTTCTCTCCTTCTTTCCCGCCTTCCTTCTCTACATCTTTCCTTCCTTCCCGTTTACTTTTCCTTCCCTCTTTCTCTCCTTTCTTCCTTCTCTACCTCTTTCCTTCCTTCCTTCACTCTTTGCTTCCTTGCTTCCTTCTTTTTTACCCTCCCTCCCTTTCTTTTTTTCTTTCTTTCTTTCTTTCTTTCTCGCCTTCCTTCCCTTTTTTAGCTTTTCATCATTTAGTTTTTTGGGGTTTTTAAGTCCTTTCTGCTGTTTTGGGGTTTTTTTAATGAGCGATGGTCACTCGTTGGTCCGTTAGGGGTGTTGTGTCCAAATTTCGTGTCAATTTGTCCACTGGTTTTTGAGTTACATTCATCCCACAAACAAACATTTTATTTATATAGATTTTGGTCATGTCAGGAGTGACTTAAGCTGCAAGTCGCTTCTGGTGTGAGAGAATTGGCTGTCTGCAAGGACGTTGCCCAGGGAACGCTGCCTGGATGGTTTGATGTGTTATACCATCCTTGTGGGAGGCTTCTCTCATGTCCCCACACGAGGAGCTGGAGCTGACAGAGGGAGCTCACCCACACTCTCCCCGGATTCGAACCTGCGACCTGTCAGTCTTCAGTCCTGCTGAGACAGGGGTTTAAGGCACAGTGCCACCGGGGGCCCCAGACATCCTGACGGAGTAGAGCCAAAACATGGCAGGTATTTGAGGTGTGGCGTCGTTGTGGGAAGGCTTCCGGGTGTGTTTTGCCGTGGGACGGTTCCCAAGATCTGAAGCCGAGTTTCTGGTCCTCAAGAGCTCCGGCCTTGTTATCAGTCACGCTGGGAGAGCCCCGAGGGAAGTTCAACCTGCCCGTTTGCCTGTCTGTTGTCGCCCTGCCTGCAGCCTCCACAACATGTCATGCCCGTCTCGTGCTTTTTCGTTTTGCACATTTTATTTCGTTACTTTATGTATTTTGTTGTGATGTGATTTTTCTGTTGTTTTGTGAACTTTGCTGTATTAGTTTTGGGCTTGGACTCATGTTAGCTGCCCCGAGTCCCTTTTGGGGAGATAGTGGCGGGTATAAATAAAGATTATTATTATTAGTATTATTAGTATTAGTATTATTAGTATTATTAGTATTATTAGTATTATTAGTATTATTAGTATTATTAGTATTATTAGTATTATTAGTATTATTAGCTGCCCGAGTCCCCTTTGGGGAGATAGTGGTAGGGTATAAATAAAGTTTATTATTATTATTATTATTATTATTATTATTATTAGCTGCCCCGAGTCCCCTTTGGGGAGATGGTGGCGGGTATAAATAAAGTTTATTATTATTATTATTATTATTATTATTGGGGAGATGGTGGCAGGTATAAATAAAGATTATTATTATTATTATTATTATTATTATTAGCTGCCCCAAGTCCCCTTTGGGGAACTGGTGGTGGGTATAAATAAAAATGATGATGATGATTATTATTATTATTATTATCCACCCCGAGTCCCCTTTGGGAAGATGGTGGCAGGTATTAATAATAATAATAATAATAATAATAATAATAAGCCACCCCAAGTCCCTTTTGGGGAGATGGTGGTAGGTATAAATAAAGATTATTATTATTAGTAGTAGTAGTAGTAGTAGTAGTAGCCGCCCCGAGTCCCCTTTGGAGAGATTGTGGCGGGTATAAATAAAAATGATGATGATGATGATGATGATGATGATGATGATGATGATGATTAGCCACCCCAAGTCCCCTTTGGGAAGATGGTGGTGAATATAGATAAAGATTATTATTATTATTATTAGTTGCCCCAAGTCCCTTTTGGGGAGATGGTGGCAGGTATAAATAAAGATTATTATTATTATCATTATTATTATTAGGTGCCCTGAGTCCCCTTTGGGGAGATGGTGGTGGGTATAAATAAAGATTATTATTATTATTATTATTATTATTAGCTGCCCCGAGTCCCCTTTGGGGAGATGGTGGCAGGTATTAATAATAATAATAGTAATAATAGTAATAATAATAATAATAATAATAAGCCACCCCAAGTCCCTTTTGGGGAGATTGTGGCGGGTATAAATAAAGTTTATTATTATTATTATTATTATTATTATTATTAGCCGCCCCAACTCTCCTTTGGGGAGATGGTGGCAGGTAATAATAATAATAATAATAATAATAATAATAATAAGCCACCCTGAGTCCCCTTTGGGGAGATGGTGGTAGGTATAAATAAAGATTATTATTATTATTAGTAGTAGTAGTAGTAATAGTAGCCGCCCCGAGTCCCCTTTGGGGAGATGGTGGCGGGTATAAATAAAGATTATTATTATTATTATTATTATTATTAGGCACCCTGGTAGCAGGTATAAATAAAGATAATAATAATAATAATAATAATAATTATTATTATTATTATTAGCCACCCCGAGTCCCCTTTGGGGAGATGGTGGCGGGGTATAAATAAAGATTATTATTACTACTACTATTATTATTATTATTAGGCACCCTGGTAGCAGGTATAAATAAAGATAATAATAATAATAATAATAATAATAATAATAATAATTGTTATTATTAGCCACCCCGAGTCCCCTTTGGGGAGATGTTGGCAGGTATAAATAAAGATTATTATTGTTATGATGGAATGGGTCTGGGAGGCAGCTGTGTTGGTGGCTTCGAGAATAAGGCAGCTGATGATGAGCAGCACCCACCACATGAGCACATGAGGTCAGCTGCTGGTGGAACAATGTCCAGCGCACATGAGTCCAACAGTGACCCCCCCCCCCAAGTCCCTTGCTAACAAAGCAGTTCTGAAGGGGTGCAGGCTCTGATGATATGTGGGGTGATGGGGGGGGAGGAAGAGGAGGAGGAGGCTAGAAACACCCCACCCCAGAGCTCATGGTTGCATCTCTCCTCCTAGGGCCATGCGCATCTCCTCCTCTCTCCCATTACCTTCCGATCTGTTGGAGTGTTGTCAACAGGCGTCCCTTTGTCCTGGTGTATTTTTCCATGCTTTCCCCCCATCGTCATGTTATTGACCCCATTGACAACACGGGCTCACATCCTTCGGCAGGAAGAGCCCCGTGGCAATCGGTCACGCGCTGTCCCACATGCTGTCATTTAACGAACAGGCACCATTTAAGATCAGCCTTCCAAGTAGGACAACTGGCGTGTTGGGGAACGAACAGTCTGACATCCATGCGCCATATTATTATGGGAACGCGCACATTTCAGAGTCTCCGCATTCACTTAATATTATGGGGTGTGAAGCAATGCTTTCGGGTATCTTGGCGTCACCGTCGATCGAACACTAACATTTAGGAAACACTGTGCAGACACCAAGTAGCTGCACGCAATAACATCCTAATAGCGCATGGGGTGCAGACCCAAAATTAGTAAGAACACCAGTCCTGGCCGTGTCTGATTCAACTGCTGAGCGTGCTTGCCATGTTTGGCACCAAGTCTGTCCACGCAAAGCACTGGACGAAACACGTAGAATAACAGTAAATAAAGAACAACAGTCAAAAACAGGGGAACTCCAGACAAGAAATAATCAGGGACAGCTAATCCCCTCTCAACAAAGGATTCCCCCATGCAGTAAGAAGCCACACAAAGGATTCCCCCATGCAGTAAGAAGCCACACCAAGGATTCCCTCATGCAGCAAGAAGCTACACAAAGGATTCCCCCATGTGGTAAGAAGCCACACAAAGGATTCCCTCATGCAGTAAGGGGCCACACAAAGGAATCCCCCATGCAGTAAGAAACCACACAAAGGATTCCCCATGCAGTTATAAGCCACACAAAGGATTCCCCATACAGTAAGAAGCCACACAAAGGAATCCCTCATGCAGTTAGAAGGCACACAAAGGAATCCCCCATGTGGTAAGAAGGCACACAAAGGATTCCCCCATGCAGTAAGAAGCCACACAAAGGAACCTCCCATACAGTTAGAAGCCACACAAAAGAATCCCCCATGGTGTAAGAAGCCACACAAAGGATTCCCCCATGCAGTAAGAAGGCACACAAAGGATTCCCCCATACAGTAAGAAACCACACAAAGGATTCCCCATGCAGTAAGAAGCCACACAAAGGAATCCCTCATGCAGTTAGAAGCCACACAAAGGAACCCCCATGCACTAAGAAGTCACACAAAGCATTCCCCTATGTAGTTAGAAGCCACACAAAGGATTCCCCCATACAGTTTGAAGCCATGCAAAGGATTCTCCCATGCAGTAATAAGCCAAACAGAGGAATCCCCCATGCAGTAAGAAGCCATAAATTAGTATAAAACCGATAAAAGTAGAAGGAGCGCAGGTGGTTAAATATCTTTTGACCGAAAACGGGCAACAGCAACGGCATTGTCTGTAGCCTCTAACCATTCTTCCTCTGTGCATGAGGCAGGGCGTCGTGGACAAGCATACAGAATGGGTGAATCACTGCTGTTTGGAGTTTTCTCATCTTATGGGTCCTTGAACTCTGGCTGTGAATATCTTTTGACCGAAAACGGGCGACAGCAACGGCATTGTCTGTAGCCTCCAACCATTCTTCCTCTGTGCATGAGGCAGGGCGTCGTGGACAAGCATACAGAATGGGCGAATCACTGCTGTTTGGAGTTTTCTCATCTTATGGGTCCTTGAACTCTGGCTGTGAATATCTTTTGACCGAAAACGGGCGACAGCAACGGCATTGTCTGTAGCCTCCAACCATTCTTCCTCTGTGCATGAGGCAGGGCGTCGTGGACAAGCATACAGAATGGGCGAATCACTGCTGTTTGGAGTTTTCTCATCTTCTGGGTCCTTGAACTCTGGCTGTGAATATCTTTTGACCGAAAACGGGCGACAGCAATGGCATTGTCTGTAGCCTCCAACCATTCTTCCTCTGTGCATGAGGCAGGGCGTTGTGGACAAGCATACAGAATGGGCGAATCACTGCTGTTTGGAGTTTTCTCAGCTTGTGGGTCCTTGAACTCTGGTTGTGAGAGTAACCTGTGTGTAAATGTGTGGAAGAGATCTTTCCATTGCCTCTCGTTGTTGTTCGGATGATTGAGGCTTGCCTCCTAATAAAAGCGTGACCCCGGTCAGCGCCTCGGGAACGCCGGTTTCTTGGGTAGCTTCCCGTCCGTCCGGATGGCTGGTTTCTTAATCGTTGGCGTTTGGCTCTCCTCCATCTCTCTCTCCTCGGGGCAAATGTGCTGCCATGCCTAATGATCTGAAAGGCGGCTCCGATGGGCAGATTAGGAAGCCAGCTCCAGGCAAAGGGTTATGGGGCCAGGTCTTGGAAGCGTCTCGGCTAATCACCAACGGAGGAAAACGAGGAATTTCAAAGGGAGGCTTTGAAGGGATGCTCATCTGAGTTTGGGTGGTCTTGGTTATCTAGAGCAATGTTTCTCAAGGTTGTTGTAGGCTTTTCGGGCTATATGGCCATGTTCTAGAAGCATTCTCTCCTGACGTTTCGCCTGCATCTATGGCAAGCATCCTCATAGCCTCAGGCCACTTCCTTTCCCCCCTCAGCCGCTTAATGGATCCGGACCAAACTTGGCAACTACTCAATACGCCCAAATGTGAACACTGCTGGAGTTTGTGGAAAATAGGTAAAGGTAAAGGTACTCCCCTGACTCTGGGGTGTGGTGCTCATTTCCATTTCTAAGCCGAAGAGCCGGCGTTGTCCCTAGACACCTCCAAGGTCATGTGGCCGGCATGATTGCATGGAGCGCCGTTTCCTTCCCGCCGGAGCGGTACCTATTGATCTACTCACATTTGCATGTTTTCGAACTGCTAGTTTGGCAGAAGCTAGGGCTGACAGCGGAAGCTCACGCCGCTCCCCAGAATCGAACCTGCGATCTTTCGATCAACAAGCTCAGCAGCTCAGTGCTTTAACCCACTGCACCACTGGGGGCTCCCTTGTGGAAAATAGACCTTGACATTTGGGAATTGCAGTTGCTGGGATTTCTAGTTCACCTTCAATCAAAGAGCATTCTGAACTCCACCAACGATGGAATTGAACCAATCTTGGCAGACAGAATTCCCATGACCAAGAGAAAATATTGGAAAAGTTTGGTGGGCATTGACCTTGAGTTTGGGAGTTGTAGTTGACCTACATTCAGAGAGCACCTTGGCCTCAAACAATGATGGATCTGGACCAAACTTGGCACGGATACTCAATATGCCCAAATGTGAACACTGGTGGAGTTTGGGGAAAATAGACCTCAACATTTGGGAGTTGCAGTAGCTGGGATTTCTAGTTCACTGACATTCAAAGAGCATTCTGAACTCCACCAATGATGGAATTTCGCCCAACTTGACACACAGACCTCCCATGACCAACAGAAAATACTGGAAGGGTTTGGTGGGCATTGACCTTGAGTTTGGGAGTTGTAGTTCACCTTCAATCAAAGAGCATTCTGAACTCCACCAACAATGGAATTGAACCAATCTTGGCAGACAAAACTCCCATGACCAACAGAAAATATTGGAAGAGTTTGGTGGGCATTGACCTTGAGTTTGGGAGTTGTAGTTCACTTACATCCAGAGAGCACTGTGGACTCAAACAGTGATGGATCTGGACCAAACTTGGCACGGATACTCAATATACCCAAATGTGAACACTGGTGGAGTTTGTGGAAAATAGACCTTGAGATTTGGGAGTTGTAGTTGCTGGGATTTGTAGTTCACCAACAATCAAAGAGCATTCTGAACCCCACCAACGATAGAATTGGGCCACAGCAACGCGTGGCAGGGGTCAGCTAGTAATAATAATAAATTTTAATACCCCGCCACCATCTCCCCAATGGGAACTCGGGGAGGCTTACATTGGGAGTTGTAGTTCACCAAAATCAAAACATTTGGGAGTTGTAGTTCACCAATTTCAAAAAAGAAGAGAAGGATGAGAGATCTTCAGTGTTCTCTTCCAAAGGGGTTCCAAAGATCATCAGAAATATGTGTTTTTTGATGGTCTTTGGTGACCCCCCTCGCGACCCACCCAGGGGTCCTGACCCCCAAGTTGAGCATCACCGAACTCAAGATGTGTCTGTGTTTGGTCCTGAATCTCCCAGAAGCCTGAAAAGGAGAGGATTATATTATATTATGGAATGTGAGTGGACAGTCCACATTCCAGAGGTCTGGCCCCAAGAGTTTGTGTTTTGAAAGATTACCTGGGCTTACCTCCAAGGTTCATTTCACCTGAGATTGTCTGATCTTCTGTCTAGTCGGTTTCACAACCCACTAGGTCAGGTGAATTAAGATAAGTCTTGTTTCCCAACCCACTAGAACAGGCACGGGCAAACTTCGGCCCTCCAGGTGTTTTGGACTGCAACTCCCACAATTCCTAACAGCCGGTAGGCTGTTAGGAATTGTGGGAGTTGTAGTCCAAAACACCTGGAGGGCCGAAGTTTGCCCAACTTTGCACTAGAAAATACTCTTAATTTTTACCTGTTTGTTTGCTGGAGCCATATCAAGTTACTGCCTTGCTATGAGTTTTCCGGGCTGTATGGCCATGCTCCAGAAGCATTCTCTCCTGACGTTTTGCCCACATTTATGGTAGGCACCCTCAGAGGCTGTCGGGTCTGTTGGAAACGAAGGAAGTGAGGTTTATATATCAGGGTGGGAGAAAGAACTCAAGACCTCACCACCTCTGAGGATGCCTGCCATAGATGTGGGTGAAATGTCAGGAGAGAATGCTTCTGGAACATGGCGAGACACACAGCAAGCCACGAAAGCCTTGGGCAACACACTGTTGTTTTGGAGGCAAACAACTAATTAAATAACTAACTGAAGTGTGTGGGTTGGGGAAAACCTCAGTCCAGGAAGTCATTAATTAAAGCTGTACTGTGGTGGTTCAGGAGAAAGTGCATGTGTTCCGCTATCCAAAAACCAAAGGAATGCTGGGAATTGGAGTCCAATAATAACTGGGGGGGGGGGGGACATGATTTATTGGCTAGAGAAAACCCTCTTCCTTGGCTTCCTATGGAAGAAAACCAAAGCCAAGGTCACAACAACCTCTGTTATAGAACTCCAGTATGTTGATGATAATGGACTCTGTGCGCATTCTGAAGAAGACCTACAACATCAGTTTTCTGCAAATCCAAACAGCTCTATGGTGGGGAATGCTGGGAGTTGTAGTTCTTCAACACCTAAAGGACTACAATGGTTCACAGCAGTGGGGCCACTTCTGGCGTGTGTCAAATGGGGTTGTGTTATTGCCCCAACTGTATTCTCCATCTTCATCGCTATGATACTTCCTCTTGTTGATGGGAAGCTTCCCACCGGAGTGGAAATAATCTATCAGACAGATAGATTTGACCTCAGCAGACGGAAAGCCAAAACCAAGATCACAACAACCTCTGATATAGAACTCCAGTATGCTGATGACAATGTAGTCTGTGCGCATTCTGAAGAAGACCTACAACATCCGTTATAGAACTCCAATATGCTGATGATAACGGAGTCTGTGCACATTTGGAAGAAGACCTACAACATTCTGAAGAAGACCTACAACATCCGTTATAGAACTCCAATATGCTGATGATAACGGAGTCTGTGCACATTTGGAAGAAGACCTACAACATTCTGAAGAAGACCTACAACATCAGTTATAGTACGCCAATAGACTGTCTACAGACGTCACACTGAAATACAACACCGCCTGAGCTCTGCGAGTGCAGCATTCTTCCGAATGAAGCAGAGAGTGTTTGAGGATCGGGACATCCATATGGAGACCAAGGTGCATGTTTATAGAGCTATTGTCCTCCCAACCCTGTTCTATGCCTGTGAGACGTGGACTGTCTATAGACGTCACATGCAACTCCTGGAACGATTCCATCAGCGCTGCCTCCGGAAAATCCTGCAAATCTCTTGGGAAGATAGGCGGACAACTGTCAGCCTGCTGGCAGAAGCAAAGACCACCAGCATTGAAGCGATGGTCCTCCACCATCAACTCCGCTGGACCGGCCACGTTGTCCAGATGCCTGACCACCGTCTCCCAAAGCAGTTACTCTAGTCCCAACTCAAGAATGGGAAACGTAACATTGGTGGACAGGAAAAGAGATTGAAAGATGGGCCTGAAGCCAACTTTAAAAACTTTGGCATAGACACTGAGAACTGGGAAGCCTTGGCCCTTGAGCACTGTGATTGGAGGTCAGCTGTGACTAGCAGTGCTGCGGAATTTGAATGGAGGGAGAAAGGTACCACGAGGAAGGCGTGTGATGGCTTAAAGCCAACCTTAAAAACTGTGGCTTAGATGCTGAGAACTGGGAAGCCTTGGCCCTTGAGCGCTGTGATTGGAGGTCAGCTGTGACTAGCAGTGCTGCAGAATTCGAATGGAGGGAGAAAGGTACCACGAGGAAGGTGTGTGAGGGCTTAAAGCCAACCTTAAAAACTGTGGCTTAGACGCTGAGAACTGGGAAGCCTTGGCCCTTGAGCGCTTTGATTGGAGGTCAGCTGTGAGTAGCAGTGCTGCGTAACTCGAATGGAGGGAGAAAGGTACCTTGAGGAAGGCGTGTGAGGGCTTAAAGCCAACCTTAAAAACTGTGGCTTAGACGCTGAGAACTGGGAAGCCTTGCCCCTTAAGCACTGTGATTGGAGGTCAGCTGTGACTAGCAGTGCTGCGGAATTTGAATGGAGGGAGAAAGGTACCACGAGGAAGGCGTGTGAGGGCTTAAAGCCAACCTTAAAAACTGTGGCTTAGACGCTGAGGACTGGGAAGCCTTGGCCCTTGAGCGCTGTGATTGGAGGTCAGCTGTGAGTAGCAGTGCTGCGTAACTCGAATGGAGGGAGAAAGGTACCTTGAGGAAGGCGCGTGAGGGCTTAAAGCCAACCTTAAAAACTGTGGCTTAGACGCTGAGAACTGGGAAGCCTTGCCCCTTGAGTGCTGTGATTGGAGGTCAGCTGTGACTAGCAGTGCTGCAGAATTCGAATGGAGGGAGGAAGGTACCTCAAGGAAGGCGTGTGAGGGCTTAAAGCCAACCTTAAAAACTGTGGCTTAGACGCTGAGAACTGGGAAGCCTTGCCCCTTGAGCACTGTGATTGGAGGTCAGCTGTGACTAGCAGTGCTGCGGAATTTGAATGGAGGGAGGAAGGTACCTCAAGGAAGGCGTGTGAGGGCTTAAAGCCAACCTTAAAAACTGTGGCTTAGACGCTGAGAACTGGGAAGCCTTGCCCCTTGAGCGCTGTGATTGGAGGTCAGCTGTGACTAGCAGTGCTGCGGAATTTGAATGGAGGGAGGAAGGTACCTCAAGGAAGGCGTGTGAGGGCTTAAAGCCAACTTTAAAAACTTTGGCTTAGATGCTGAGAACTGGGAAGCCTTGCCCCTTGAGCGCTGTGATTGGAGGTCAGCTGTGACTAGCAGTGCTGCGGAATTCGAATGGAGGGAGGAAGGTACCACGAGAAAGGCGTGTAAGGACTTAAAGCCAACCTTAAAAACGGTGGCTTAGATGCTGAGAACTGGGAAGCCTTGCCCCTTGAGTGCTATGATTGGAGGTCAGCTGTGACTAGCAGTGCTGCGGAATTTGAATGGAGAGAGAAAGGTACCACGAGGAAGGCGTGTGAGGGCTTAAAGCCAACCTTAAAAACGGTGGCTTAGATGCTGAGAACTGGGAAGCCTTGCCCCTTGAGTGCTATGATTGGAGGTCAGCTGTGACTAGCAGTGCTGCGGAATTTGAATGGAGAGAGAAAGGTACCACGAGGAAGGCGTGTGAGGGCTTAAAGCCAACCTTAAAAACGGTGGCTTAGATGCTGAGAACTGGGAAGCCTTGGCCCTTGAGCACTGTGATTGGAGGTCAGCTGTGACTAGCAGTGCTGCGGAATTCGAGGAGGCATGAATGGAGGTACCAAGAGGAAGGCGCGTCAAGCCAACCCTGACCAGGACCACCTTCCACCAGGAAAGCAATGTCCTCATCTTGGGAGAACATGGAGATCAATAATAGGGCTCCACAGCTACCTACAAACCCATCAGCAAGACACCAGACTTGAAGGCCCATCATCCTTGAGTTACGAGTATCAAAGCGTTCCTCCACGGTTCCCCTTTGTCCCCTTCTCTTCCTGTGGTCAGGGAGGCTGGTCTCCTTCCGTCTACTATCCAATAAAGGGATCAAGCAGGTTGAGCAGCCAAGGTCAGCCCAAGCAGCTGCCCTGCTCGTCCTTCCTCCCTGCCCGAAGTATTCACCTGTCCTCTCCTCGGCCTAATGGATTCTGACTTGCCTCCTGCTCCTCCTTGCCATTTCTCTCCCTTTGTTCAGAGAGGATTTTGAACCCATTGAGAGCTTTGGGTCTGGTCGGTCGTCCTGTCTTTTGTCTCCGGGCTCTTCTTTCTGGGACTTTTTCACCCCGAAGGAACGATGGTTGAGAGTTGCAACTTCCCTCCGTTTAACCCCGCGCTTCCTCGGGCGGAGGAGGGAAGTTTGCAGGAACGCGAGGCTAAGTGGGGCCAAAACAGGACGGAGATGCCGCCGGCTTCGCTTTAGGAGGAACCAACCTGGGTGGTTGTACCTGAAAGAGACATGGCTGCTTCCCTGGATCGACCCATTGCGGAAGAAGAAGCTGAGATTGGCGGCAGAAGTCCCTTCCGTGACAATAGCCGGCGTGTCGCTCTGACCTGCTTGGACGCCCGGCTCCACCGCCTCGCCACGAACGTGGAACGGCTCACCAAGGAGTTTGCGGCACAAGGGGCCCGTCTTTCCACCCTCGAGGGGCAGATGGCCATCCTGGAAGATGTTTCGGAGAGGCTCTCCTCGACAGACAGGGAGGGCCGGCACCAAATCCGCCATTTGGACACTTGAGATGCCCAACAACGAAGAGATGGCTAGGACCACGTTAAGTCTCAACTGTGTAGCGTAGTCCTCTCCCGCTGAGAAGTTCAGGTAATCAAAAGCATGTTTGGCGCTTTCTTCTTTCCTGCCACTGTGTGTTTTGCAAAGAATAATAGTCGAAAAACTGATTGAGGTTCTGGGTTTGAGCCTGCCGCTTTTGGACTCTTGCTTGCTGAGGTCTTCCTAATAAAAATCCCTTGCTCTGACATGTATGTAGAACAGGGCTTGGAACCAGAGCAATTCCCTGTGTTGAAAGGATTGAGGTTCCGGGTTTGAGCCTGCCACTTTTGGACTCTCGCTTGCTGAGGTCTTCCTAATAAAAATCCCTTGCTCTGACATGTACGTAGAATAGGGCTTGGAACCAGAGCAATTCCCTGTGTTGAAAGGATTGAGGTTCCGGGTTTGAGCCTGCCACTTTTGGACTCTCACTTGCTGAGATCTTCCTAATAAAAATCCCTTGCTTTGACATGTATGTAGAACAGGGCTTGGAACCAGAGCAATTCCCTGTGTTGAAAGGATTGAGGTTCCGGGTTTGAGCCTGCCACTTTTGGTCTCTCGCTTGCTGAGGTCTTCCTAATAAAAATCCCTTGCTTTGACATGTATGTAGAACAGGGCTTGGAACCAGAGCAATCCCCTGTGTTGAAAAGATTGAGGTTCCGGGTTTGAGCCTGCCACTTTTGGACTCTCGCTTGCTGAGGTCTTCTTAATAAAAATCCCTTGCTCTGACATGTACGTAGAACAGGACTTGGAACCAGAGCAATTCCCTGTGTTGGAAGACCTTTGGCAATCCTTAACGCTTGGGGAATGTTTTCGGTTTTGTGTGGAGGGATTTGCAAATGCAGGAAACACAGCCCCAGGGCTCAGACGACAAGAATCCTTCTCTTTCCTTCTCTTTGAGGAGGAATGAGTGGAATCCGCTGGCAGAGCACAAAACCCTCCAGCTGCCAGTGGGCCAGATGTTTGTGGGGGGTGGGCAGGAGCCTGCCTGGAAGGAGTGGGATTTCTGATACTCAGCAGAGCAGGCGCGGAGATTCCTTACTCAGTCTCCCTCAAACAACCTCATCTTCGCATAATCTCCTCTCTTGACATGCATTTCCTGCAGTCTCTTGTTTAAGCAAAGCTTGAAGGCCCTTTGGTGTGTCAGGATTTAAGGATCTATCCATCCAGAAACTATTTATTTGTTTATCATGTCAAAAGCGAATTGAGGGTACAGTTGCAATGTATTTAAAAACACAAACTTGGCATTGTGCTAAATTTCCTTTCATATTTAACTTGGAGTGCCTCTGGTGTCGCTGTGAGAAGGTCCTCCGTTGTGCATGTGGCAGGGCTCAGGTTGCATTATAATAGGTGGCCTGTGGTTTGCTCACATGTCGTGGACTCCACTTTGTGGCCCCATTCCTTAACATTGGCTCTGCATCTCATCGTGCCAAAGCGGTCTGTTCAGTGCCTTCAAAGTCACCCAGTATTCTGTGTGCCCAGGAGAGTCTCTTTCATTCAGCCTCAGCCACTGATTGAGGTTCCGGTTTTGAGCCTGCCCCTTTTGGACTCTCGCTTGCTGAGGTCTTCCTTCAAGTGTCTGTAATAATAATAATAATCATCATCATCATCCTTTTCTTCTTCTTTTTCTGTTCAACTATTTCAAAGCTCCCTGCTTGGGTGGTGATGGCATGATTGTCAGCGTAGATGAAATTCTCTGTCCCTTTGGGCAGTGGTTGGTCATTTGTGTCAATCTTAAACATGGATGGAGCAAGCATGCTCCCCTGAGGCAGGCTGTTCTTCTGTTTCCGCCATCTGCTTCTCTGGCCCTGAAACTCAACAAAAAAGCTCCTGTTTGGTAGCAGATTTCCTTGCGTGGAGATGGCACAATCATCAGCATAGATGAAACTCTCTGTCCCTTCTGGCCGTGGCTGGTCATTTGTGTAGATGTTGAACATGGATGGAGCAAGCACGCTCCCCTGTGGCAGGCCGTTCTTCTGTTTCCGCCATCTGCTTCTCTGGCCCTGGAACTCAACAAAAAAGCTCCTGTTTGGTAGCAGATTTCCTATAAAGTGTGTGAGGTCGTCGTCCTTTGTGGTATTATATTTTTTTCTCAGGAGAAGCGGCTTGCAGTATCCAAAGCCTAAAAGCACCAAAGAGTCTATTACGTTCTTGCTGACTTTGGAGAGCTTCTATTCAACCATTCCAAAGCTCCCTGCTTGGGCGGTGATGGCACGATCGTCAGCATAGATGCAATTCTCTGTCCCTTCTGGCAGTGGCTGGTCATTTGTGTCAATGTTAAACATGGATGGAGCAAGCACGCTTTCCTGAGGCAGGCTATTCTTCTGTCTTCTCCATCTGCTTCTCTGACCCTGGAACTCAACAAAAAAGCTCCTGTTTGGTAGCAGATTTCCTATAAAGTGGGTGAGGTGGTCGTCCTTTGTGATATTATAATTTTTTTCTCTTGCAATATCCAGAGCCTAGAAGCAGTAAAGAGTCTACTGCATTCCTGGTGACTTGCTACAAGGAGAGAAAGCTATTCTTTCCATAAGCAGAGAGTCCCAAGGGATTTTTCGGGCAACAGATTGGCAAGAAGGAACGGTTGATGAGAATGCCAAGTCAGACCCGGGCAAGACTGAGTCAGTGATGACTGATTTGGTTGTTGTTATAAGTCCACTAAGCTTTGTTTACAGAAGTTATGCCTGCCAGAGCATTATGAGCGCCAGGAGAGCTTTCCCCTTGAATGAATGAATCAATCCGGCAGCCCAATTTGGCTCGAGAATCTCCTTACATACCCAGAATGCCACTCCTGCCCTCCAGCTCAGGGATAGCTGGAGAAATACCGTATATACTCGAGTATAAGCCAACCCAAATATAGGCCGAGACACTTAATTTTACTACAAAAACTGGGAAAACGGATTGACTCAAGTATAAGCCGAGGGTGAGAAATTCAGAAGATGTGGGATTAACATAACTCAAAAACCACTGGACGAATTGACCCCAAATTTGGACACAAGACACCTCTCAGGCCAACGAGTGACCATCACTCAGAAAAACAATATAAAACACTGCAGAAGGGACTTAAAAAGCCAAAAAATACATTGCAATGCATGTGCAAAACCACATATATACACACATATATACACACACTGGGCCACAGCAATGCGTGGCAGGGGACGGCGAGTCTGTATAAATAAAAATGTAATGTTTGTTGTGGTATTCACAGAACTCAAAAACCACTGGAGAAATTGACACCATATTCGGACACACAACACCTAACAACCCAATGTATGTCCTTCACTCAAAAAAAATGATTTTGTCATTTGAGAGTTGTAGTTGCTGGGATTTGTAGTTCACCTAAAATCAAAGAGCTTTCTGAACCCACCAACGATGGAATTGAACCAAACGTGGCACACAGTTCTCCCATGATCAACAGAAAATACTGGAAGGGTTTGGTGGGCAGTGTCCTTTGGTTTTGGAGTTGTAGTTCACCTACATCCAGAGATGACTGTGGACTCAAACAATGATGGATCTGGACCAAACTCTACAGGAATACTCAATATGTCCAAATGTGAACACTGGTGGAGTTTGGGGAAAATAGAATCTTGACATTTGAGAGTTGTAGTTGCTGGGATTTATAGTGATGGCACAATCATCAGCACAGATGAAGCTCTCTGTCCCTTCTGGCAGTGGCTGGTCATTTGTGTAGATATGGAACATGGATGGAGCAAGCACGCTCCCCGGAGGCAGGTCGTTCTTCTGTTTCCGCCATCTGCTTCTCTGGCCCTGCAATTCAACAAAAAAGCTCCTGTTCTGTAGCTGATTTCCTTGAGTGGTGATGGCACGATCATCAGCATAGATTAAACTCTCTGTCCCTTCTGGCAGTGACTGGTCATTTGTGTAGATGTTGAACATGGATGGAGCAAGCACGCTCCTCTGAGGCAGGCCGTTCTTCTGTTTCCGCCATCTGCTTCTCTGGCCCTGGAACTCAACAAAAAAGCTCCTGTTCTGTAGCAGGTTTCCTATGAGGAGGGTGAGGTGGTCGTCCTTTGGGATATTATACACTTTTCTCAGGAGGAGGCAGTGGTGGTTGACAGTCTCATAAGCTGCTGACAGGTCTATGAAGACAGCTCCTGGGATCTGCTGCCTTTCAAAGGGTTGAAAAACTAGGCTTATACTTGAGCATAGACAGTACATGCATTTTTCAGGAGCAACGTCTGGTTTGAAAATAGAGGGTGTGGGATATTTCCCATTATGAACAGCCATGTTCTGGATCCTACCTAGATGCTGGGATGTGTAGTATCCGGAAACAAAAGAGCTTCCTTGTTGTGCTTGGGTGTTCTGGGTCCCTTTTCCAGGCTGACACTCTTCTTAAGAGATCGCTTCCTGGGGAATTATTTGGTAGTGAGCGTGTGGCACAGGCAAGCGCCATCTGCCCGGCGAACCCCTGAGGCGGAGAGCTGCATTATCCCCCCCTCTCTTTGTTATTTGTGTCGTTTTGTGATTGATCCTTCCTTGGCTGACCTTGGCTGTCCCTCCAGCCGACAAAAAACCAGCCAAGCTGATCCAGAATGGCTCTTGACAAACACAGCCAGACGGATTTCCATTGTAAACAGCAGTAGCCCGAGAGGCTCAGGGCATGCTGGGAGGTGTAGTCCAGGTCATTTCCTGCTGCTTCGTTTTCTAGTTGCGCTTGCTCCACTTGAGAGATAAGGATGATGATTTATTTATCGTGTCAGAAGCAAATTGTGGGTACGCTTATAATGTATTTACAAACACAAAGCTAAAAAATTGGCACTATGCTAAATGTCCTTCGGCCAGAAGCTGGCTACTTGAAGTGCCTTGGAGGTCCTCCACTGTGCATGTGGCACAGCTCCTGTTTAGTAGCAGATTTCCTATAAAGTGGGTGAGGTGGTCGTCTGCATTCTTGCTATTCTTCTCTGGCCCTGGAACTCAACAAAAAAGCTCCTGTTTTGTAGCAGGTTTCCTATAAAGTGGGTGAGGTGGTCGTCTTTTGTGATATTATAAATTTTTCTCAGGAGAAGTGACTTGCAGTATCCAGAGCCTAAAAGCAGTAAAGAGTCTACTGCGTTCTTGCTGACTTTGGAGAGCTTTGGAGAGCTTCTTTTAAACCATTTCAAAGCTCCCTGCTTGGGCGGTGATGGCACGATCGTCAGCATAGTTGAAACTTTCTGTCCCTTCTGGCAGTGGCTGGTCATTTGTGTAAATGTTAAACATGGATGGAGTAAGCATACTCCCCTGAAGCAGGCTGTTTTTCTCTTTTCACCATCTGCTTCCCTGACCCTGGACCTCAACAAAAAAGCTCCTGTTTTGTAGCAGATTTCTTATAAAGTGGGTGAGGTGGTCGTCCTTTGTGGTATTATAATTTTTTCTCAGGAGAAGTGATTTGCAGTATCCAGAGCCTAAAAACAGTAAAGAGTCTACTGCATTCTTGCTGACTTTGGAGAGCTTCTGTTCAGCCATTCCAAAGCTCCCTGCTTGGGCAGTGATGGCACGATCGTCAGCATAGCTGAAACTCTCTGTATCTTCTGGCAATAGCTGATCATTTGTGTAAATGTTGATCATGGATGGAGCAAGCACAATCCCCTGAGGCAGGCCGTTCTTCTGTTTTTGCAATCTGCTTCTTTGGCCCTGGAACTCAACAAAAAAGCTCCTGTTTTATAGCAGATTTCCTATAAAGTGGGTGAGGTGGTCGTCCTTTGTGGTATTATAATTTTTTCTCAGGAGAAGTGATTTGCAGTATCCAGAGCCTAAAAACTGCATTCTTGCTGACTTTGGAGAGCTTTGAAGAGCTTCTTTTCAACCATTTCAATGCTCCCTGCTTGGGTGGTGATGGCACGATCATCAGCATAGATGAAATTTTCTGTCCCTTCTCGCAGTAGCTGATCATTTGTGTAAATGTTGAACGAGCCTAAAAACAGAAGAGTCTACTGCGTTCTTGCTGACTTTGGAGAGCTTCTTTTCAACCATTTCAATGCTCCATGTTTGGGTGGTGATGGCACGATCGTCAGCATAGATGAAACTTTCTGTCCCTTCTCGCAGTGTCTGATCATTTGTGTAAATGTTGAACGAGCCTAAAAACAGTAGAGTCTACTGCGTTTTTGCTGACTTTGGAGAGCTTTGGAGAGCTTCTTTTCAACCATTTCAAAGCTCCCTGCTTGGGTGGTGATGGCACGATCGTCAACATAGATGAAACTTTCTGTCCCTTCTCGCAGTGGCTGATCATTTGTGTAAATGTTGAACGAGCCTAAAAACAGTAGAATCTACTGCGTTCTTGCTGACTTTGGAGAGCTTCTTTTCAACCATTTCAATGCTCCATGTTTGGGTGGTGATGGCACGATCGTCAGCATAGATGAACCTTTCTGTCCCTTCTCGCAGTAGCTGATCATTTGTGTAAATGTTGAATGAGCCTAAAAACAGTAGAGTCTACTGCATTCTTGATGACTTTGGAGAGCTTTGGAGAGCTTCTTTTCAACCATTTCAATGCTCCCTGCTTGGGTGGTGATGGCACGATCGTCAGCATAGATGAAACATTCTGTCCCTTCTCGCAGTAGCTGATCATTTGTGTAAATGTTGAACGAGCCTAAAAACAGTAGAGTCTACTGCGTTCTTGCTGACTTTGGAGAGCTTTGGAGAGCTTCTTTTCAACCATTTCAATGCTCCCTGCTTGGGTGGTGATGGCACGATCGTCAGCATAGATGAAACTTTCTGTCCCTTCTCGCAGTAGCCGATCATTTGTGTAAATGTTGAACGAGCCTAAAAACAGTAGAGTCTACTGCGTTCTTGCTGACTTTGGAGAGCTTTGGAGAGCTTCTTTTCAACCATTTCAAAGCTCCCTGCTTGGGTGGTGATGGCACGATCGTCAGCGTAGATGAAACTTTCTGTCCCTTCTCGCAGTAGCTGATCATTTGTGTAAATGTTGAACGAGCCTAAAAACAGTAGAGTCTACAGCGTTCTTGCTGACTTTGGAGAGCTTTGGAGAGCTTCTTTTCAACCATTTCAATGCTCCATGTTTGGGTGGTGATGGCACGATCGTCAGCATAGATGAAACTTTCTGTCCCTTCTCGCAGTGGCTGATCATTTGTGTAAATGTTGAACGAGCCTAAAAACAGTAGAGTCTTCTGCGTTCTTGCTGACTTTGGAGAGCTTCTTTTCAACCATTTCAATGCTCCATGTTTGGGTGGTGATGGCACGATCGTCAGTATAGATGAAACTTGCTGTCCCTTCTCGCAGTAGCTGATCATTTGTGTAAATGTTGAACGAGCCTAAAAACAGTAGAGTCTACTGCGTTCTTGCTGACTTTGGAGAGCTTTGGAGAGCTTCTGTTCAACCATTTCAATGCTCCCTGCTTGGGTGGTGATGGCACGATCGTCAGCATAGATGAAACATTCTGTCCCTTCTTGCAGTGACTGTTAATTGTGTAAGTATTTAACATTGAAGGAGCAAGCACGCATCCTTGAGGCAGGCCGTTCCTGCAGTATGATGATGGTCATGATGATGATGATAATGTTATTTCTTACCCACCTGTCCTCGTGGCTCGAGACAGGTTACAACATAGCTAATGACACGTAATCATCATAAACATTATGCAGTGCACATACTGAAACACATTTCTGCAAATGCATGTATTAAAATACACAAAACAGTGATTAAAATATAGTCAACACAAGACGTGAGTTTAAAATTCATGATTGCACCTGGTCTTAAATCTAGAAATAGTTTTCTAAGATCTACAGAGACACTCACTGGAACACCTCAGCAAGCGAGAGTCCAAAAGTGGCAGGCCCAAACCCAGAACCTCAACCAATGGCTGATACCCAATGAGATACTCCCCCCTGGGCACACAGAGGACTGGGCGACCTGGAAGGCGCTGAACAGACTGCGCTCTGGCACCACGAGATGCAGAGCCAACCTTCAGAAATGGGGCTACAAAGTGGAATCCTCGACATGTGAGTGTGGAGAGGAGCAAACCACTGACCACCTGCTGCAATGCACCCTGAGCCCTGCCACATGCACAAGGGAGGACCTTCTTGCAGCAACACCAGAGGCACTCCAAGTGGCCAGATACTGGTCAAAGGACATTTAATCAACTCTCATACTCACAAATTCTGTAATCTGCTTGTTTGCTTTGTTTCTGTTAGAAATGTAATATAATTTGACTGGTTGTTCTGACACGACAAATAAATAACCTGGTCTGCCGGGAGAGATGGGCCGTCAGGTGTGTTTTAGATGTCAACAACTCCTTTCGTTGTCGATTCTCTTCCAGGAGGTCATTCCACAGTCTTCTCCTAAGATGAGAAGACTTAGGAAAGTTGTGTCTCAAGGAGTGTGTCCAGGGGAGTTTTGATGGCCTGCACAACTTCCTCTGAATCTGTGCACATATCTCTTTGTTGTCCTTGGCAGCACTGCGTCTCTCCTTGCCTGACTCCTGCCTTTCTCTTGGGCCTATTTGTGGACTGGATTCATGACCGGGACAGGAAACAGAAGGCTGTCCATCGCTCAGATCCTGCTGTGCACCGTTTCCTTTTCCAACTGGAATGTGGAATAAACAGGATAGTTTGCTTAGCAGTCCTCATGTGGCCTTTGGGAGATGCTCCAGAACCATGCGTCAAGTTTGCAGACGGGACCAAATTGGGAGGGAGAGCCAAGACTCCAGAGGACAGGAGCAGGATTCAAAACGATCTTGACAGATTAGAGAGATGGATGGCCCAAAACGAGCAAAATGAAGTTCAACAGGGACAAATGCAAGATACTCCACTTAGGCAGAAAAAACGAAATGCAAAGAGACAGAATGGGGGACAATGAGGCCTGGCTCGAGAGCAGGAGGTGTGGAAAAGATTTTGGAGTCCTCGTGGACAACAAGTTATGTGATGTGGCGGCAAAGAAAGCCAATGGGATTTTGGCCTGCATCAAGAGGAGCATAGTGTCTAGATCTAGGGAAGTCATGCTCCCCATGCTCTATTCCGCTTTGGTTAGACCACACCTGGAATATTGTCTCCAATTCTGGGCACCACAATTCAAGAGAGATGTTGACAAGCTGGAATGTGTCCAGAGGAGGGCGACTCAAATGATCAAGGGTCTGGAGAACAAGCCGTATGAGGAGCGGCTTAAGGAGCTGGGCATGTTTAGCCTGGAGATGGCTGAGAGGAGGCATGATAGCCATGTATAAATATGTGAGAGGAAGCCACAGGGAGGAGGGAGCAGATCAAGGGTCTGAAGAACAAGCCCTATGAGGAGCGGCTTAAGGAGCTGGGCATGTTTAGCCTGAAGAAGAGAAGGCTGAGAGGAGATATGATGAGGGCCATGTATAAATATGTGAGAGGAAGCCACAGGGAGGAGGGAGCAGATCAAGGGTCTGAAGAACAAGCCCTATGAGGAGCGGCTTAAGGAGCTGGGCATGTTTAGCCTGGAGAAGGCTGAGAGGAGACATGATAGCCATGTATAAATATGTGAGAGGAAGCCATAGGGAGGAGGGAGCAAGCTTGTTTTCTGCTTCCCTGGAGACTAGGATGCAATGGAACAATGGCTTCAAACTACAAGAGAGGAGATTCCATCTGAACTTCCTGACTATGAGAGCCGTTCAGCAGTGGAACTCTCTGCCTCGGAGTGTGGTGGAGGCTCCTTCTTTGGAAGCTTTCAAACAGAGGCTGGATGGCCATCTGTCAGGGGTGATTTGAATATTCCTGCTCCTTGGCAGGGGGTTGGATTGGATGGCCCATGAGGTCTCTTCCAACTCTTTGATTCTATGATTCTATGATTCATGCGCAATCCGGGCAGTGGTCTTCCCCTTCTCGTTCTTCTCTGTTTCCTGAATCCTATCACATAGTTGGCTATTGTTTCCCTCAGTGCTTTGCTTATGAATTTCTATTAGAATTCATAAAATCACAGAGTGTCATAGGGTTGGAACATACTTATCCCCTTACACTCTTCCTCCTAAGGCTTGGTGGTGACCAGACCTTTGACCATCTTGGTCGACTGCTTTATGACTTCTCTAATGTCCTTTGGAAACTGTAATGCACTGTTGACTTTTGTCCACAAGAGAGCGCCAGCAGATAGCAATTTTTTTTCTTTTCTGCTTTGCATCGCCCAAATGTCTTCACTAAGGAACTTCTCAACACAACAACAACAACAACAACCACAATTTATTTATAGTGTCAGGAGCAAACCAAACAGTTGTATTGAATTTTTTAACAAACAAAACACAAAGTTTGCAAGCTTGATAGTTGATTAGATGTCCTTTGACCAATATCTGTCCCCTTGGAGTGCTTCTGGTGTTGCTGCAAGAAGGTCCTCCCTTGTGCATCATGTGGCAGGGCTCAGGTTGCATTGCAGCAGGTGGTCAGTGGTTTGCTCTTCTCCACACTCGCATGTCGTGGATTCCACTTTGTGGCCCCATTTCTTGAGGTTGGCTCTCCATCTCGTGGTGCCAGAGCGCAGTCTGTTCAGCGCCTTCCAAGTTGCCCCGTCTTCTGTGTGCCCAGGAGGGAGTCTCTCATCTGGTATCAGCCATGAATTGAGGTGCTGGGTTTGAGCCTGCCACTTTTGGACTCTTGCTTGCTGAGGCGTTCTTATCAGTATCTCCGTTGATCCTAGAAAGCTATTTCTTGATTTAAAGCATTAGCGTTCTGGCTGATATCCAAACACAGGATAAGCTGGAGATGTCTCTGCCTTGGTCCTTTCACTATTGCTTGCTACTTCCCGGCGGATGTCAGGTGGTGCAATACCGGCTAAACAGTGTAATTTCTCCCGTGGTGTAGGGCGCAGACTCCCTGTGGTAATGCGGCATGTCTCATTAAGAGACATCCACTGTTTTAGCGTGGTGAGATGTGTTCCACACTGGGCATGCGTACTCAGAGCAGAGTAGCAAAGCGCAAGGGCAGATGTCTTCACTGTGATACAATAATAATAATAATAATAATAATAATAATAAAATATGCGATCGTCAGCGTAGATGAAACTCTCTGTCTCTTCTGGCAAGTGACTGGTCTTTCGTGTAAATATTAAACACACTCCATCAGTGGAGTGTGCTTGCAGGCTGTTCTTCTGTTCTCGCTATCTGCTTCTCTGACCCTGAAACTCAACAAAAAAGCTCCTGTTTTGCAGCAGATTTCCTACAACGTGGATAGAGGTGGTAGTCCTTTGTGATATTATGAATTTTTCTCAGGAGAAGTTACTTGCAGTAGGCAGATCAACCATTTCAAAGCTCCCTTCTTGAGCAGTGATGGCATGATCGTCAGCATAGATGAAACTTAGATGGATTAGAAATCAGCTGGTTTTCCCTGTAATAGGCAGTAAGAGCGTCTAAAGTTCTTCTGTTCTGCCATTTCAAAGCTTCTGTTCCACCATTTCAAAGCTTCCTGCTTGAGTGGTGATGGCGCGATCGTCCGCATAGATGAAACTCTCCAATTAGAAAAAAACAAACATAACAGCTAGTACACATATAAGAGCTCACAAACACTCTTCTCATCCAGCATTGGATCCTATTGCAGCCCAGCTGAGGATAAGTTAAGACTACGTACTCGGAACGGCAAAAGATACTTTTTGTATTATAATGTCTGCCTGGGGGATACTGTGATTTGCAGTCCAGAGAACCGGATAGCAAGCAGATCAAGTGCTGTATCTCCTTCCTTCTCCCAAATAGGAGATCTTTGCTTTTTGTAGTCCTGCTATTACACATTGCTGTCCAATATTAAGGGAAATACCACGCCAAGAAGGTTGCAAAGTGGTCACGTGAGCCATGTCTCTGCCTTCTTTCCCTTCCTGCCCCTGCGGCCCCCTCCTCACCAACCCCTCGGCCTGGCATCTTTCCTCGATTTCATGTGCCTATTTATAGCCTGCTCTGTCAGCGGTCAGCAGCGCATGGGCCCGTGGGGAGGGAGGGAGGGAGGGAGGGAGGGAGGGAGGGAGGGCACTCCCTGCCAAAAGCAATGTGACTTTATACAGGCTTCCTCTGGTCGAGACACCCGAGTCTGACCGCCTCCCTGGGTCTGACCGCCCGCCTCTCCCATTCAGAATTCAAACAGTTTGGAGTAAGCCTATAGTTCTCCCACCCCATAACCTTCTGGATTTGTAGTGAGATATTGACAAGCTGGAATGTGCCCAGAGGAGGGTGACTAAAATGATCCAGGGTCTGGAGAACAAGCCCTATGAGGAGCGGCTTAAGGAGCTGGGCATGTTTAGCCTGAAGAAGAGAAGGATGAGAGGAGACATGATAGCCATGTATAAATATGTGGAGGCTTTTTCTTTGGAAGCTTTTAAACAGAGGCCGGATGGCCATCTGCCAGGGGTGATTTGAATGCAATATTCCTGCTTCTTGGCAGAATGGGGTTGGACTGGATGATGGCCCAGGAGGTCTCTTCCAACTCTAGGATTCTATGATTCTATGAAGCACTTCCGCATTCCCCGCATGCTTCCCGGTGGAATGCTTTGCTGGAGTCTTCTTTAGGTAAAGGTAGTCCCCTGACATTAAGTCCAGTCATGTCTGACTCTGGGGTGTGGTGCTCATCTCCATTTCTAAGCTGAAGAGCCGGCGTTGTCCATAGACACCTCCAAGGTCATGTGGCCGGCATGACTGCATGGAACGCTGTTATGGAGTCTTCTTTACGGCCTCATAAATCAGTTAATTTAGCCTCCCCACACTTTTTAAGGTGGTACCTAATTTTCCTACTTGACAGACGCAACTGTGTTTCCGGGTTGCAAAGGTCAACAACAGGCTACACACAATTGGTTGGAAACCCACTCCAATCCGGGCTGGCTTCAAACTCAGGACCTTTTTGGTCAGAGTGATCTTAATGCGGAACAATGGCTTCAAACTACAAGAGAGGAGATTCCATCTGAACATGAGGAAGAACTTCCTGACTGTGAGAGCTGTTCAGCAGTGGAACTCTCTGCCCCGGAGTGTGGTGGAGGCTCCTTCTTTGGAAGCTTTTAAACAGAGGCTGGATGGCCATCTGTCAGGGTGATTTCAATGCGATTGTCCTGCTTCTTGGCAAAATGGGGTTGGAATGGATGATTGCCCAGGAGGTTTCTTCCAACTCTTGGATTCTATGATTCTATGAAGCACTTCCGCATTCCCCGCATGCTTCCCGGTGGAATGCTTTGCTGGAGTCTTCTTTAGGTAAAGGTAAAGGTAGTCCCCTGACATTAAGTCCAGTCATGTCTGACTCTGGGGTGTGGTGCTCATCTCCATTTCTAAGCCGAAGAGCCAGCGTTGTCCGTAGACACCTCCAAGGTCATGTGGCCGGCATGACTGCATGGAGCGCTGTTATGGAGTCTTCTTTACGGCCTCATAAATCAGTTAATTTAGGCTCCCCACACTTTAAGGTCCCCGGTGGCGCAGTGGGTTAAAGCACTGAGCTGCTGAGCTTGTTGACCGAAAGGTCGCAGGTTCGATTCCGGGGAGCGGCATGAGCTTCCGCTGTCAGCACTAGCTTCTGCTAACCTAGCAGTTCAAAAACAGGCAAATGTGAGTAGATCAATAGGTACCGCTCTGGTGGGAAGGTAAGGGTGCTCCATGCAGTTATGCCGGCCACATGACCTTGGAGGTGTCTATGGACAACGCCGCCTCTTTGGCTTAGAAATGGAGATGAGCACCAGAGTCCTATTATTATTATTATTATTATTATTATTATTCTGCCATCCTAGCAGTTCGAAAACATACAAATGTGAGTAGATCAATAGGTACCACTCCGGCAGGAAGGTAAGGGCACTTCATGCAGTCATGCCGTCCACATGACCTTGGAGGTGTCTATGGACAATGCCAGCTCTTCAGCTTAGAAATGGAGATGAGCACCAGAGTCCTATTATTATTATTATTATTATTATTATTCTGCCAACCTAGCAGTTCGAAAACATACAAATGTGAGTAGATCAATAGGTACCACTCCAGTGGGAAGGTAAGGGCGTTCCATGCAGTCATGCTGGCCACATGACCTTGGAGGTGTCTACGGACAATGCCGGCTCTTCGGCTTAGAAATGGAGATGAGCACCACACCCCAGAGTCAGACACGACTGGACTCAATGTCAGGGGACTACCTTTACCTTTACCTTATGAAGCACTTCCGCATTCCAAACATGCTGATGAAGCACTTCCGCATTCCCCGCATGCTTCCCGGTGGAATGCTTTGCTGGAGTCTTCTTTAGGTAAAGGTAAAGGTTTTCCCCTGACATTAAGTCCAGTCATGTCTGACTCTGGGGTGTGGTGCTCATCTCCATTTCTAAGCTGAAGAGCCAGCGTTGTCCATAGACACCTCCAAGGTCATGTGGCTGGCATGACTGCATGGAACGCTGTTATGGAGTCTTTTTTACGGCCTCATAAATCAGTTAATTTAGCCTCCCCACACTTTAAGGTGGCACCTTATTTTCCTACTTGACAGACGCAACTGTCTTTCCGGGTTGCAAAGGTTGACAATAGGCTACACACAATTGGTTGGAAACCCACTCCAACCCGGGCTGGCTTCGAACTCAGGACCTTTTTGGTCAGAGTGATCTTAATGCAGCTGACACTCAGTTAGATGCGCCACAATCCCAGTTTCGGGAATGTGAGCTGCCATGTGAGCTGGCATGGTTTCGATGGTGCGCAAGGCCCCAAAATGGGTGCAGCGGAAAGAGAAAGAGGCTGGGAGCGCATGGGTTTCCTGCCGTGCCGCAACACCCAAGGCCCGCGCAAGCATCACTTCCTCTCCTTCTGGGCTCTCCTTCCTTCCTTCTTTCCTTCTTTCCAAATGTGGCTTCTCCCGTGAGCGAGTCCTGAAAGCGTGGCTTGTTTGGCAGTTGAGAGCGAGGGCCAGCTGGGCAGCAGACGAAGGTCCATCCCGGCCCGCCTGACATTCCCGGCTATTTTTAGGCCGCCCCTCTCGGCTCAGCTGTCCCCATCCAGCCGGGAAGGAGTGACACTTGGCTTCCCTATCGCCTTTCGCTCGCTCTTTCCCAACGGAAGCCCGGCCGGGGCGCCCGCACTGGCCCCTCGCTCCCCGAGTCCCACCTTGGGCTTCTGCTCCGGCCCCTTCAATCTCGGTAAGGTTGCCCTTCTTTTCCCCAGCTTTCCCCAATAGTCCTGGGGGGTACATTGGGGGTGGTTTCAAGAGTCGAGGGAATGGATAGAGAGAAAGAAGCAGGCCTCTATTCTCTCCTGGCCATGACTTCCGAGGAGACAGGCAATAAAGGAACTCTGGCAAGGGTTGTTGCAAGTTTTCCAGACCCAAGGAAGCATTCTCTCCTGACGTTTCACCCACATCTATGGCAGGCAACCTCAGAGCTTGTGAGGTCTGTTGGAAACTAAGAAAATGGGGTTTAGTTGTAAGGCAACCTCAGAGGTTGTGAGGTCTGTTGGAAAGTAGGCAAGCGAGGTTTATGTATATTTCCGGGCCGAGGAAGCATTCTCTCCTGACGTTTCGCCCACATCTATGGTTGTGCGGTCTGTTGGAAACTAGGCAAGAGAGGTTTATGTATCTTTCCGGGCCGAGGAAGCATTCTCTCCTGACGTTTCACCCACATCTATGGCAGGTATCCCCCGAGCTTGTGAGGTCTGTTGGAAACTAGGAAAATGGGGTTTAGTTGTAAGTTTTCCAGGCAGGCAACCTCAGAAGTTTTGAAGTGTGTTGAAAACTAGGAAAATTCGGTTTATGTATCTTTCCGGGCCGAGGAAGCAGTTTCTCCTGACGTTTCGCCCACTTCTACGGCAGGCAACCCCACAGGTTGTGAGTTCTGCTGGAAACTAGGCAAGCGAGGTTTATGTATCTTTCTGGGCCGAGAGAAGCATTCTCTCCTGACATTTCGCCCACATCTATGGCAGGCAACCTCAGAGGTTGTGAGGTCTGTTGGAAACTAGGCAAGTGAGGTTTATGTATCTTTCTGGGCTGAGAGAAGCATTCTCTTCTGACGTTTCGCCCATATCTATGGCAGGCATCACCAGAGAGGTTGTGAGTTCTATTGGAAACTAGGCAAGTGAGGTTTATGTAACTTTCTGGGCCGAGAGAAGCATTCTCTCCTGACGTTTCACCCACATCTATGGCAGGCAATCCCACAGGTTGTGAGTTCCGTTGGAAACTAGGCAAGTGAGCTTTATGTATCTTTCCGTCAGAGAGAAGCATTCTCTCCTGACATTTCACCCACATCTATGGCAGGCAACCTCAGGGGTTGTGAGTTCTGTTGGAAACTAGGCAAGTGAGGTTTATGTATCTTTCCGTCAGAGAGAAGCATTCTCTCCTGATGTTTCACCCACATCTATGGCAGGCAACCTCAGAGCTTGTGAGGTCTGTTGGAAACTAGGAAAATGGGGTTTATATATCTGTGGAATTATTTCCAGGGTGGGAGAAAGAACTCTTGCCTGTTGGAGGCAGGTGTGAATGTTTCAATTGGCTACTTTGATTAGCATTTATTTGTTTATTACTTATTTATTTACTGCATTTTGACCACGTCTTTCTCAGCCCAAAGGCAAGTCAAGGCGGCTTACAAATTGGCAGCAATTCGATGCTACAATGAACATAAACAAAATTAAAACAAAATTAAAAACAATTAACACACATTATTAAAAACCTTATAAAAGCATTAAAGGCGTAAAACACCAGTAACCTTCCTATTTGCTCATTTTCCAAAAACGTTGTCAAGTCGTTCCATGTTCATTCGTTCCATGTTCACTCTTCATTGGCCCAGCGGTTTTTACTACCTGGGAGAATCCTTTGTTGAGAGGTGATTAGTTGTCCCTGGTTGTTTTTTGTTTGGAGTTTCTCTGTCTTTATTTACTCTTCTGGTTTTAGAGTTTTTTAATTTGGTAAATCTGCCTGTTGTTGATGTTCATTTGTTCAGTCGTTTCCGACTCTTCGTGACCTCATGGATCAGTCCACGCCAGAGCTCCCTGTCGGCCGTCACCACCCCCAGCTCCTTCAAGGTCAACCCAGTCACTTCAAGGATGCCATCCATCCATCTGCCTTGCCTACCAGTGTTTAAAAAACTCCAAAATCAGAACAGTAGATAAAGACAGGGAAGCTCCAGACAAGAAACAATCAGGGACAGCTAATCACCCCTCAACAAAGGATTCCCCCAGGTAGTAAAAACTGCTGGTTCAATAAAGAATGAACATGGAACGAATGAACATGGAACGTCTTGACAATGGGTGGTGAACTCCAGACAAGAAACAACCAGGGACAGCTAATCACCCCCCAACAAAGGATTCCCCCAGGCAGTAAAAACCGCTGGGCCAATAAAGAATGAACATGGAACGAATGAACATGGAACGAATGAACATGGAACGAATGAACATGGAACGAATGAATATGGAACGAATGAACATGGAACGAATGAACATGGAACGAATGAACATGGAATGAATGAACATGGAACAAATGAACATGGAACGAATGAACATGGAACGACTTGACAATGGGTTGTGAACTCCAGACAAGAAACAACCAGGGACAGCTAATCACCCCCCAACAAAGGATTCCCCCAGGCAGTAAAAACTGCTGGGCCAATAAAGAATGAACATGGAACGAATGAACATGGAACGAATGAACATGGAACGAATGAACATGGAATGAATGAACATGGAACGAATGAACATGGAATGAATGAACATGGAACGAATGAACATGGAACGAATGAACATGGAACGACTTGACAATGGGTGGTGAACTCCAGACAAGAAACAACCAGGGACAGCTAATCACCCCCCAACAAAGGATTCCCCCAGGCAGTAAAAACTGCTGGGCCAATAAAGAATGAACATGGAACGAATGAACATGGAATGAATGAACATGGAACGAATGAACATGGAACGAATGAACATGGAACGAATGAACATGGAACGAATGAACATGGAACGAATGAACATGGAATGAATGAACATGGAACGAATGAACATGGAACGAATGAACATGGAACGACTTGACAATGGGTTGTGAACTCCAGACAAGAAACAACCAGGGGCAGCTAATCACCTCTCAACAAAGGATTCCCCCAGGCAGTAAAAACCGCTGGGCCAATAAAGAATGAACATGGAATGAATGAACATGGAACGAATGAACATGGAACGAATGAACATGGAACGAATGAACATGGAACGAATGAACATGGAACGAATGAACATGGAACGAATGAACATGGAACGAATGAACATGGCACGACTTGACAATGGGTGGTGAACTCCAGACAAGAAACAACCAGGGACAGCTAATCACCCCCCAACAAAGGATTCCCCCAGGCAGTAAAAACCGCTGGGCCAATAAAGAATGAACATGGAACGAATGAACATGGAATGAATGAACATGGAACGAATGAACATGGAACGAATGAACATGGAACGAATGAACATGGAACGAATGAACATGGAACGAATGAACATGGAACGAATGAACATGGAACGAATGAACATGGAACGAATGAACATGGAACGACTTGACAATGGGTTGTGAACTCCAGACAAGAAACAACCAGGGGCAGCTAATCACCTCTCAACAAAGGATTCCCCCAGGCAGTAAAAACCGCTAGGCCAATAAATGCTAATCAAGGTGGCCAATTGAAACATTCAGACCTACCTCCAACAGACAAGACTTCTTCCTCCCACCCTGGGCATTTTCCTAGTTTCCAACAGACCTCTCAACCTCTGAGTATGCCTGCCACAGATGTGGGTGAAACATCAGGAGAGAATGATGCTGGAACAGGGCCATCCAGCCCGGAAATCTTACAACAACCCTGGCAAGGTTTTCTCAGTGGCAAATGCGTGGGCTTCTCTCTCCTTTCCTCCCCTTTCCCTGCTGGCCATTTCCATTGCTCCGTTTGCTGTGCGGTGGGCTAGTGGACGGGGAGCAAGGTCCTGGCACTAACCTGCCTGGGCGAATCCTAATCTCAACTTGCTTATAACATGTAGTCAAGCCTCGATGAACTAATTCCCCTCCCTCTTCCTGTGAGACTAGGATTTTGCAAAGGCCCGGAGTGACTGCTGGGGTGGCTTTCTCCAAGGGTGGGTGGCCCAGCCAGCATTGGACACTTTTGGGGTGAATGTTGGGATGGGACAGAGGAGTGGCTTTGGCTATTCTTCAATGGTTGGCTCCCAGTTGGACTGGCACAACAGGGAGTGGATGGTCCTGGGCCTACTCATCTCCCTGTTTGAGCTGTCTGGTCAGCAGCTGCGTGTCAGCCGGCCAAATGGGTTTGGCCTGCCAGTTTCTGGAGTCAGCGCCTTGGAATAACTGCTGACCAAAGGCCCCTGCCGTGCTGGAGTGAGCGGCAAAGGCAGGCCTGCAGGTCTGTCAAAATAGGCCCTACACCCCTTGGGATCCTTTGTCTGCGAACCATCTCTTTTTCTTAATAGGTTAGGTCAATATTTTCTCCTGACATGAAGTCCAGTCGTGTCCGACTCTGGGACTCTGGTGCTCATCTCCCTTTCTAAAACAAAGAGCCGGCGTTGTCCATAGACACCTCCAAGGTCATGTGACCAGCATGGCTGCATGGTGCATCCTTACCTTCCCGCAGAAGTGATACCTATTCACAGTTTGCATGTTTTCAAACGGCTAGGTTGGCAGAAGCTGGAGCTAACAGTAGGAGCTTGCGACCTTTCGGTTAGCAAGTTCAGCAGCTCAGCGGTTTAACCCACTGTGCCATATTGTATTATATTATACTAGCTGTGCCCTGCCACGCGTTGCTGTGGCCTATAGTAAAACTTATCAAAGGGTCTCATAGGAACAATAGCATAATAATAATAATAGAAATAACCTTTACCCGCCACGTGTTGCTGTGGCCAATCTTCCCTCTTTCTCTCCTTCTTTCCCTCCCTCCCTCCCTCCCTCCCTCCTTCCTTCCTTCCTTCCTTCCTTCCTTCCTTCCTTCCTTCCTTCCCATCTTTCCTTCTCCTCTTCTTTCTCTATCTCTTTCCTTCCTTCCCCCTTTTTCTTTCTCTTCTGCTGTCTCTCTTTCCTTTCCTTCCATCTTTCCTTTTCTTTCCTTTTCTTCTTCCTCTAACTTTCCTTCCTTCCCCCTTTTTCTTTACCTCCCTTTCTCTTTCTTCCTTCTTTCCTTCCTTCCTGTCTTTCCTAGATTTTGACAGGGCGGGAAGGGGCGGGGTGGGGTTTGGAGGTGGCCTGAAGTAAAAGGAGGTAAGATTGGGGTGGGGGAGTGATGGAGCGTGGGGTTGCGTGTGTGTGTGCGGCGGCGGGGGGAGTGATGGAGCGTGGGGTTGCGTGTGTGTGTGCGGCGGCGGGGGGAGTGATGGAGCGTGGGGTTGCGTGTGTGTGTGCGGCGGCGGGGGGAGTGATGGAGCGTGGGGTTGCGTGTGTGTGTGTGGCGGCGGGGGGAGTGATGGAGCCTGGGGTTGCGTGTGTGTGTGCGGCGGCGGGGGGAGTGGGGTTGCGTGTGTGTGTGCGGCAGCGGGGGGAGTGGGGTTGCGTGTGTGTGCGTTTTGTGAGTGTGTTGTTGTGTTGTTTTTCATTTTGAGTAGATATGTTTGTACCTTGTGGGTTGTGTTATGGGCACGGGGATTTTGGTTAAGTTTCGTTGGGGGATTTTTTAGTTTTGTTGTTTTGCCGTTTTGTGAGTGTGTTGCTGTGTTGTTTTTCATTTTGAGTAGGTATGTTTGTACCTTGTGGGTTGTGTTATGGGCACGGGGATTTTAGTTAAGTTTCGTTGGGGGATTTTTGAGTTTTGTTGTTTTACCGTTTTGTGAGTGTGTTGCTGAGTTGTTTTTCATTTTGAGTAGATATGTTTGTACCTTGTGGGTTGTGTTATGGGCACAGGAATTTTGGCTAAGTTTCGTTGGGTTTTTTTTGGAGTTTTGTTGTTTTGCCGTTTTGTGAGTGTGTTGTTGTGTTGTTTTTCACTTTGAGTAGATATGTTTGTACCTTGTGGGTTGTGTTATGGGCATGGGAATTTTGGTTAAGTTTCGTTGGGGGTTTTTTGAGTTTTGTTTCCTCGTTGGATGCCCCTAACAAATTTATATATATAGATTATATTATATTATATTATATTATTATTATGCTCAGGTTCCAAGTCTAAAAGAGGCTGAACCAGTGCTTTTTGAGTTCTGTTAATCCCACAAACGAACATTACATTTTTATTTATCTAGATTTTCCTCTCCATGTCTCTATCCCTTCTCCACCTTTGAAACCTTTCTTCTTTTACCTGCCATTTTTTCTCCTCTCTGCAACATTTCCTAATCACCTTCTCAAAGGGACTGTCGTGTGCTCTAATTCTCTACCTCCATCTATAAATACTTTGCCTTATAGTCCATCTTTGGATCCAATTTCCTTCTCCTTTCCAATTCCGAATCTTCTTTGGCTCTCAAGTAGTGGTTCTCAACCTGTGGCCTACAACTCCCAGAAATCCCAGCCAGTTGAAGGCCAAAACACATGGGGACCCACCGGATGAGAGCCATTGCTCTAAAGCAGTGTTTCTCAACCTTGGGGTCGGGATCCCTGGGGGGTCATGAGGGGGTGTCAGAGGGGTCACCAAAGCCCATCACAAAGCACAGTATTTTCTGTTGGTCATGGAGGTTCTGTGTGGGAAGTTTGGCTCAATTCTGTCATTGGTGGGGTTCAGAATGCTCTTTGATTGTAGGCGAACTATAAATCCCAGCAACTACAACTCCCAAATGTCAAGGTCTGTTTCCCCCAAACTCCACCGGTGTTCACATTTGGACCTATTGAGTATCTGTGTCAAGTTTGGTCCAGATCCATTATTGTTTGAGTCCATGGTTCTCTCTGGATGTAGGTGAACTACAACTCCTAAACTCAACGTCAATGCCCATCAAACCCTTCCAGTATTTTCCATTGGTCATGGGAGTTCTGTGTGCCAAGTTTGGTCCAATTCCATAATTGGTGGGGTTCAGACTGCTCTTTGATTGTAGGTGAACTATAAATCCCAGCAACTACAACTCCCAAATGTCAGGGTCTGTTTCCCCCAAACTCCACAAGTGTTCACATTTGGCCATATTGAATAAGTGTGCCAAGTTTGGTCCAGATCCATTATTGTTTGAGTCCACGGTGCTCTCTGGATGTAGGTGAACTACAACTCCAAAACTAGGTCAATGCCCACCAAACTCTTCCAGTTTCCCCCAAACTCCACCAGTGTTCACATTTGGGCACATTGAGTATTCGTGCCAAGTTTGGTCCAGATCCATTATTGTTTGAGTCCACGGTGCTCTCTGGATGTAGGTGAACTACAACTCCCAAACTCAACCTCAATGCCCTTCCAGTATTTTCCATTGGTCATGGGAGTTCTGTGTGCCAAGTTTGGTTCAATTCCATCGTTGGTGGAATTCAGAATTCTCTTTGATTGTAGGTGAACTATAAATCCTAGCAACTACAAGTCCCAAATGACAAAATCAAACCCCAACAGTATTCATACTTGAGCATATTGGGTATTTGTGCCGAATTTGGTCCACTGAATCATAGAATCATAGAATCAAAGAGTTGGAAGAGACCTCATGGGCTATCCAGTCCAACCCACTGCCAAGAAGCAGGAATATTGCATTCAAAGCACCCCTGACAGATGGCCATCCAGCCTCTGTTTAAAAGCTTCTAAAGAAGGAGCCTCCACCACACTCCGGGGCAGAGAGTTCCACTGCTGAATGGCTCTCACAGTCAGGAAGTTCTTCCTCATGTTCAGATGGAATCTCCTCTCTTGTAGTTTGAAGCCATTGTTCCACGTCCTAGTCTCCAAGGAAGCAGAAAACAAGCTCGCTCCCTCCTCTCTGTGGCTTCCTCTCACATATTTACACATGGCTATCATATCTCCTCTCAGCCTTCTCTTCTTCAGGCTAAACATGCCCAGCTCCTTAAGCCACTCCTCATAGGACTTGTTCTCCAGACCCTTGATCATTTTAGTTGCCCTCCTCTGGACACATATATGAAAATACACCCTGCATATCAAATATTTACATTACGATTCATAACATTGGCAAAATTACAGTTATGAAGTAGCAATTAAAATAATTTAATGGTGGGGAGGGGGTCACCAAAACATGACCAACTATATTAAGGGGTCGTGGCATTAGGAAGATTGAGAGCCACTTGTCATCTTCTGTTGACAAGTCCTCAACCCATCTTGGTTTGCAAACTGTCCACCTGAGGCTCCATCACCATGCCACACGTCCTCGCTCTTCTGGACTCTGCTTGCAGCGTTATCTCAGCCGCGTTAAGCCTTTTGTGAACCGGAGATGTTGCCCCGCATTCACCGTGCCAAAGCCCATTAGCCGGAGTCAGGCGTCCCTCTGGATGTGCAGAAGGAAGGCCGTGAAATGAGCTTTAGCACGGGGATTTGGGCGCCCCAGGAATGGCAAAGAGCCAAGTCCCGTCTCCTTCCGACGAGTCTCGTCACGTTCTTGGCTTCCACTCGCTTTGGGTGACTCGGAAGCAGAGAGGTGGGACGGAGGTGGCGGAGGTGGCCTCAGGTGTGAAGGATGAGCGTGTTGCATTGTGGTTGTCCCATTTTCCCCACCGTTTACAGGTCAGGAGGGCTTCTCAGGTGGCTTCCCTTCTGAACGGGTACTTTGATGGGTGATAGGCCGTGTTATCGGGGGTCAAAGGATTCTTCGTTTGCACTACTGTGCCGCATTCACAGATGCTGTGCCGCATCAGCTGCTGTGCCGCATCCACAGGTACTGAGGTTAAGAAGTCCAGGTGTGATGGCCATCAGTTTTGAGGCATCTATTTCTTAGCCTCAATCTGTTCATGTTTATTTATTTATGGAGCATATTGTGCTATGCTAATAATATAATATAATACAATGTAATATAATATTTTGTATATACATATAATGGAGTCCCCGGTGGTGCAGTGGGTTGAAGTGCTGAGCTGCTGAGCTTGTTGACCGAAAGGTTGCAGGTTCGATTCCAGGGAGCTGCGTGAGCTTCTGCTGTCAGCCCCAGCTTCTGCCAACCTAGCAGTTCGAAAACATGCAAATGTGAGTAGATCAATAGGTACCGCTGCGGCAGGAAGGTAAGGGCGCTCCATGCAGTCATGCCTATGGCCACATGACCTTGGAGGTGTCTATGGACAACGCCGGCTCTTCGGCTTAGAAATGGAGATGAGCATCAACTCCCAGAGTCAGACATGACTGGACTTAATGTCAGGGAAAAACCTTTACATTTACCTATATGCATATAATATAATAATGTAATACAATATAATGCTACTACTAATAATATGATATTTCAATTATATATTTTATATTACATGTAATATTACTAATAATATTACAATGTAATGGTATAGTACAATATAGTAATATTTCATACTGATATTGTACTATGCTAATAATATAATATAATACAATGTAATATAATATTTTGTATATACATATAATATAATGTAATACAATATAATATTATTAATAATATATTATAATTATATATTGTATATTACATGTAATATTACTAATAATATTACAATATAATGGTATAGTACAATATAGCAATATATGATACTGATATTGTACTATGCTTATCTATATAAATAAAAATGTAATGTTTGTTTGTGGGATTAACATGACTCAAAATCCATTGGACGAATTGACACCAAATTTGGACACAATACACCCGTCAGGCCAACGAGTGACCGTCACACAAAAACACTGAAAAACACAGCAGAAGAGACTTAAAAAGCCAAAAAAACCCCATTAAAATACATGTGCAAAACCACATATATACATACATAGACACACAAAACACATATACACAGAGTGGGCCACAACAACACGTGGCAGGGGACAGCTAGTAATATAATATATTGTATGCATATATAAGCCGCTCTGAGTCCTCTTCAGGGTGAGAAGGGCGGCATATAAACGTTGTAAATAAATAAATAAAAAATAAAATATTTGTTTGTTAATTTACAGCATTTATATCCCGCCCTTCTCACCCCGAAGGGGACTCGGGGCGGATCATAGAATGCATACACAGCAAACAATCAATGTCGTTAAACAGACAGCATAGATAAAGGTATTATGTTGCCATTTTTTCCTCCAATTTCGGCGTCCTGGAGGTTGTTCTCAATTCCGTCCACAGGAGGGTGCTGTCACTCCATCCTCTATGACAACAATCCTTGATCACAGACTTCCTCCTTCCTTTGATCACCGGCATTTTGTCTCGTGCCATAAAATCTCCTCGCTTAAGCGGCGCCTAATTTCTCTACTCACAGCTGTTTTCGAACTATTTAGGTGGACAGTAAGCTAGGCTGAAGGTCAGGTGCTCACCCTGACCTGGGCTTCGAACTGCTAATCTTTCAATTAGTAAGATATATTGCTATTCCGGGAGTCCCCAGTGGCACAGCAGGTTAAACCGCTGAGTTGCTGAACTTGCTGACCGAAAGGTCGCAGGTTCGAATCCGGGGAGTGGCATGAGCTCCCGCTGTTATTTATGTATTTTATGAGACGGTTTCGTGAGACCTCTCTCGTTGCCGTGTGGTATTAATGGTGAGGCCACAGACCATATTTTCATTCCTGCGGACCACAGGTGGTCCACAGACCACAGGTTGGGAGCCACCGATTGCTCCATCAATGTTTGTAACATTTACACAGATGATCGGCCACTGCCAGACGTGACAGAGAATTTTGTATATGCTGACGATCTTGCCATCACCACCCAAGCAGGGAGCTTTGAAATGGTTGAACAGAAGCTCTCTGAAGCTTTAAGTGCTCTTACTGCCTATTACAGGGGAAACTAGTTGATTTCTAGTCTATCTAAGTTTCATCTATGCTGATGATCATGCCATCAACACCCAAGCAGGGAGCTTTGAAATTGTTGAACAGAAGCTCTCTGAAGCTTGAGGTACTCTTACTGCCTATGACAGGGAAAACTAGCTGATTTCTAGTCCATCTAAGTTTCATCTATGCTGATGATCATGCCATCAACACCCAAGCAGGGAGCTTTGAAATGGTTGAACAGAAGCTCTCTGAAGCTTTAGGTGCTCTTCCTGCCTATGACAGAGGAAACTCGCTGATTTCTAGTCCATCTAAGTTTCATCTATGCTGATGATCATGCCATCAATGCCCAAGCAGGGAGCTTTGAAATGGTTGAACAGAAGTTCTTTGAAGCTTTAGGTGCTTTTACTGCCTATGACAGGGGAAACTAGCTGATTTCTAGTCTATCTAAGTTTCATCTATGCTGATGATCATGCCATCAACGCCCAAGCAGGGAGCTTTGAAATGGTTGAACCGAAGCTCTCCAAAGATGCTCTTACTGATTATTACCGCTGATCTACAGCTTGAAATTTTCTTCTGCCCCGTCCCTCCTCGTTTCATTCTTTCTTTTTCTCTTTCTCCTCCTAGCGAGGGTCTCAGGCTTCCATCTCTGGGCGGCTGCCGCCATGGCCTTTTCCTCACGGTTTGCCTTCTGGGAGCAAAAGGAAAGTCTCTTTGCTGTTGTGGTTGTCAGCCACCATCCCCTGCTTCCTTTGTCTTCGTTCCCCCCCCCCCCCAAACCGGGCACTTTGCATATGAGACACGAGAGCATGTGGGATTGTTGAGGGAGGGAGATGGCTGACCTTGCTGTCCCGAGTAGGAAGGTGACCGGTCTCCTGATCTCCTCTTTCCCCAGAAGACCAAGCCAAGTGGCAGCCTCTCCCTCCCAGCCCTTTGCACCCAGCCGTGTGTTTGGAATAACATGCCTGAGAAATAATAACCTGGTGACTAACTGCACCCTGCACTGGTACTCCTGCGTGTTGCTTGTATCCTCAGCCTGGGTTTGGTCTCGTAGCACAGTTGTTTATTTATTTGTTTACTGTATTTATATTCCGCCTTTCTCACCCCAAAGGGGACTCAGAGTGAGTCACAGAACACATATATGGTAGGCATGTGCGATCCATGGTTCTAAGTGGTTCTAAAGTACTTACGAGGGTTGAATGAAAAGTAATGCCTCCACCTTCGTTACTTGGGTTTGGATGGGAATATATCAAACACAGAAATAATCCTTAGAATGTGCTCTTTAACTACCACTATTCACCTTTCCACATAATCACCAGACAATTGGATACATTTCTGCCAACGAGGAACAAATACTATTCACCTTTCCACATAATCACCAGATAATTGGATACATTTCTGCCAACGAGGAACAAACACTATTCACCTTTCCACATAATCACCAGACAATTGGATACATTTCTGCCAACGATGAATAAACACTATTCACTTTTCAACATAATCACCAGATAATTGGATACATTTCTGCCAACGATGAACTACCACTATTCGCTTTTCAACATAATCACCAGACAATTGGATACATTTCTGCCAACAATGAACTACCACTATTCACCTTTCCACATAGCCACCAGACAATTGGATACATTTCTGCCAACGATGAACAAACACTATTCACTTTTCCACATAATCACCAGACAATTGGATACGTTTCTGGCAACAATTAACAAGTTTTCCGAAGCCGTCATAGAAGAAGTCGACACTCTGTTTCCGCAACCAGCGTCTCATGGTTCTCTCAACCATGATTCACTTTTCAACATAATCACTAGACAATTGGATATATTTCTGCCAACGATGAACAAACACTATTCACTTTTCAACATAATCACCAGACAATTGGATACATTTCTGCCAACAATAAACAAGTTTTCTGAAGCCGTCACGGAAGAAGTCGACACTCTGTTTCCGCAACCAGCGTCTCACGGTTCTCTCAACCAGTATTCACTTTTCCACATAATCACCAGACAATTGGATACATTTCTGCCAACGATGAACAAGTTTTCTGAAACTGTCACGGAGAGTCTACTGAACAAGCCAGTACCTGCCGCATACCAGTACTGCCATCTGTTGAGAAGTTACAAAGGGGAAGGCATTACTTTTCATTCAGTGCTCATACAAAATTAGGGGTCTGTGGTGCTTTGTTTCTAAAGTGTTTCTAAAGTTTTGGTGGTGAAAATTTCAGAACTCGTAACAAAACTTTCGAAATGTCATTGCTGATTTCGTTAATGGCGATTACACATGCACATAAAGGAAAACATCACTGCCATTTATGATAACGACATTTGGAAAGCTTCGTTAAGAGTTCTGAAACCCCGAATCTCTGCAAATGCACTGTCGTGGACCTTGCTTGGAGTTTTGTGGAATGCATCCATTGTTGTTGTCGTTTCTCTTTCAAGATGGTAGGCTTTGCCTGGGTGAACTGTCTGTCTTTGATTCCCTCAGGTGAAGGATGAAGACAAGCCTTTAGCCGCGAAAAAACCCGACAAAGAGGACGGGGCTGTAAGTGTCTGCCGGCGTGAGCGAGCGAGCGTGGCTTTGCCTGGGGCTAACCTCCCGGCCGGGACACATTTGTCGGTGCCATTTGCAGGGGAACGCTAGGCTTCCATTCCCAATAGGCCTTCAAGCCCTTCACTTACGTTGCTGTGAATTTTCCTTTTCCGGTCTTCCTGGCCATATCCCAGAAGCATTCTCTCCTGATGTTTCGCCCACATGTATAGCAGACATTCTCCGAGGATGTGAGATCCGTTGGAAACTAGGAAAATGGGGTTTATCTATCTGTGGGATGATGTCCAGGGTGGGAGAAAGAACTCTTGTCTGTGAAAGTTGGACAAATGTGAAAGTTGGAAAGTTGGGACAAAGTTGGAAAGTTGGGACAAATGTGAAAGTTGAAATCCATGTGGGCAATTTCAGCAGAAAGGAGGAAACCATGAAAATGAACAACATTGGCTCCCAGTATTGAAAAAAAAATCTCTAAATAAAGAGCAACACTCAGAAACAGGGGAATTCCAGACAGGAAACAACCAGGGCCAACTAATCACCTCCCAACAAAGGATTACCCCCCCTCCCCCCAGGTAGGAAGCAGCAAGGCTTGGAAGCTGCAAAGTGGCTGTTGGCAACATTTGCACTTCCTTCAAGCAGGCAAGAGTTCTTTCTCCCAGCCCTGGACATTATTCCACAAATATATAAACCTCATTTGCTGAGTTTGCAGCATTCTCTCCTGACGTTTCACCTACATCTCTGCCAGGCATCCTCCGAGGATGTGAGATCTGTTGGAAACTAGGAAAATGGGGTTTATGTGTCTGTGGAATGATGTCCAGGGTGGGAGAAAGAACTCTTGTCTGCTTGAGGCCAGCGTGAATGTTGCCATTGGCCATCTTAATTAGCATTGAGTGGCCTTGGCAGCTTCAAAGCCTGGCTGCTTCCTGTCTGGGGGAATCCTTTGTTGGGAGGTGGGAGGAAGAACTCTTGTCTGCTTGAGGCAAGTGTGAATGTTGCCATTGGCCACCTTGCTTAGCATTGAATGGCCTTGGCAGCTTCAAAGCCTGGCTGATTCCTGCCTGGGGGGGAATCCTTTGTTGGGAGGTGGGAGAAAGAACTCTTGTCTGCTTGAGGTAAGTGTGCATGTTGCCATTGGCCACCTTGATTAGTATTGAATGGCCTTGCAGCTTCAAAGCCTGGCTGCTTCCTGCCTGGGGGAATCCTTTGTTGGGAGGTGGGAGGAAGAATTCTTGTCTGCTTGAGCTAAGTGTGAATGTTGCTATTGGCCACCTTGATTAGCATTGAATGGCCTTGCAACTTCAAAGCCTGGCTGCTTCCTGCCTGGGAGAAAGAACTCTTGTCTGCTTGAGGCGAGTGTGAATGTTGCCATTGGCCACCTTGATTAGCATTGAATGGCCTTGCAACATTCACACTCGCCTCAAGCAGACCAGAGTTCTTCCTCCCACCTCCCAACAAAGGATTCCTGCCTTGATTAGCTTTTAATGGCCTTGTAGCTTCAAAGCCTGGCTGACAAGAGTTTTTTCTCCCACTCTGGACATTATTTCACACACACGCACACACATATATATCAATCAACCTTACTTGCCTAGTTTCCAACAGACCTCACAACCTCTGAGGATGCCTGCCGTAGATGCAGGCGAAACGTCAGGAGAGAATGCTTCTGGAATAATGCCAGAAAACTCACAGCAACCTAGTGATTCTGGCCATTAAAACCGTTGACAATTCATAGTATGCTATGTCGATTATATGGCACATTTGGAGTCGGTGTTCGAGAATTTCAACGTTTATTCCATTTATTATTATTATTATTATTATTATTATTAAATTAATTTATCGTCCACTTTGCTCTCATCGGGGAACGTACGCCTTGCATTAAGACAATCCTGCTAAAAGCGTCCGAAATCCAATTTTCCATAAGAGAGCATTAAACTCCGTCAACTCAAAGATATTAATTTAAGAAACCCATTGAAACCTCTTAGTCAGGAAACGGAAAGGGTCTTCAGACTGGCTGGTATCATTTATTACTAATGGTTGAGATCACTTTGTGGTTATTGTGCCGCCTTCTCATGCGTGAACGGCCCGTTTGCAGGAAAGGAGCCTATTTTAACAGGCTGGCCTTTTCCTTGGCTGGTTGAAAGCGATCGCCCTGGGAAAAGAGCCCCTCCTTTCAATGATTCTGGCCTACTTTCGGGACAAAAGACTTGGTGTGAATAGAGAAGGAGATGTCCTCCAACCGGGATCTCCACCGCCGGGCTTTGTCTTTTCCTCCTCGGCCTTCTCCCATTGTTGCCTTTTGAGCCTGGGCACAATCTCTTCTTTCAGGGCTTGAGATGTCGCTCCTCGCAGTGTTGTCGCCCCATTTGTGCCACAAATTAATCTGCTGCAGTTGTGAAGATCGTGTGTCTGCTCTCTTGGACAATCTTTAGGGGAAACTTTTGTCCCTTTGTGATTACCTCTGTTTGGAGTGCAGCCTTTGCTTTTGGAGAAGATCATTAGGAAGCCTTTCTTACATTTTTTTTCCATGTGCAGAGCGACTTGAGATAACTGCAAGTCGCTTCTGGTGTGAGAGAGTTGGCTGTCTGCAAGGATGTTGCCCAGGGCATGCCCGGATGTTTTACCATCCTGTGGGAGGCTTCTCTCATGTCTCCACATGGGAAGGTGAAGCTGACAGACGGGAGCTCAGCCCGCTCCTCGTATTCAAATCAATTTGGCTGTCTGCAGTGATGTTGCCCACGGCACACCTGGATTCAGATTGATTTGACTGTCTGCAAGGACGTTGCCCAGGGCATGCCCGGATGTTTTACCATCCTGTGGGAGGCTTCTCTCATGTCCCCACATGGGAAGCTGAAGCTGATAGCTGGAAGCTCAGCCCACTCCCTGGATTCAAATTGATTAGGCTGTCTGCAAGGATGTTGCCCAGGGCATGCCCAGATTCAGATTGATTAGGCTGTCTGCAAGGATGTTGCCCAGGGCATGCCTGAATGTTTTACCATCCTGTGGGAGGCTTCTGTCATGTCTCCACATGGGAAGATGGAGCTGATAGACGGGAGCTCAGCCCGCTCCCCGGATTCAAATGAATTTGGCTGTCTGCAAGGACATTGCCCAGTAAATGTCCGAATGTTTTACCATCCTGTGGGAGGCTTCTCTCATGTCTCCACATGGGAAAATGGAGTTGAGAGACAGGAGCTCTGCCCGCTTCCCGTATTCAAATTGATTTGGCTGTCTGCAGTGATGTTGCCCACAGCGCGCCCGGATTCAAATTGATTTGGCTGTCTGCAAGGACGTTGCCCAGGGCACACCCAAATGTTTTACCATCCTGTGGGAGTCTTCTCTCATGTCTCCACATGGGAAGATGAAGCTGACAAACGGGAGCTCAGACCGCTCCCCGGATTCAAATCCATTTGGCCGCCTGCATGCCTGGATGTTTTACCATCCTATGGGAGGCTTCTCTCATTTCCCCACATGGGAAGCTAGAGCTGACAGATGGGAGCTCACCCTGCTCCCTGGATTTGAGCCACCGACCTTGAAAGTGATTCCAGCCATGAAAGCCTTCGACAACACATTTGACTATACTGTTTGCCTTGAAAAGTTCAAGGAAAGGGAGAAAAAAACAAAACCAAGGAAGGTGTTCAAGTGTCTTCTTTTGCTGACTTTACTCAGAGATTAATTTGGATTTATTCTAGGGCTTGTTGGGGTGCCTTTTTGGGACTACAAGTTCCAACAAAACTTTGCCTTTAAGGGAGTTGATTCCAGGCCTTATAATCTCCTTCGGTGTCTTTTCCACCCGTTCCTTGTGACTAAATCTCTCTCCCACTCTGTCCCAGGAGCACAAATTTGTCCTGGCCATGTTTGCGTGTCTGCAGCCAGACTAACACTCTCTTGGGGTGGGCTCCGTCCTTGTTGAGGGCGAGAACAAAATGCCACAAAATCCCTTGTGTGTGTTTGCGTGAAGAGGATTGCTGGAAAACTGGTCGGGTCCTCCCGCAAGCGTGTGTACATGTGCATGCGTGTGTTAACATTTATACTGGTTTTCGTGACTCTGTGGAATGTCCAGCGTGGGAGAAAAAACTCTTTGGGTTGCTGTAAGCGTTTCGGGCTGTATGGCCATGTTCCAGAAGCATTCTCTCCTGACGTTTCGCCTGCATCTATGGCAGGCATCCTCAGAGGGTGTGAGGTCTGTTGGGAAATAGGAAAATGGGGTTTATATATCTGTGGAATAATGTCCAGGGTGGGAGGAAGAACTCTTGTCTGTTGGAGCTAGGTGTGAATGTTGCCATTGGCCACCTTGATTAGCACTGAATGGCCTTGCAGCTTCAAAGCCTGGCTGCTTCCTGCCTGGGGGAATCCTTTGTTGGGAGGTGGGAGAAAAAACTCTTGTCTGCTTGAGGCGAGTGTGAATGGCAACATTCACACCCGCCTCAAGCAGACAAAAGTTCTTCCTCCCACCTCCCAACAAAGGATTCCCCCAGGCAGGAAGCAGTCAGACCTTGAAGCTTCCAAGGCCATTCAATGCTAATCAAGGTGGCCAACTGAAACATTCACGCTTGCCTCTAGCAGACAAGAGTTCTTTCTCCCACCCTGGACATAATCCCACAGATATATAAACCCCACTTGCCTAGTTTCCAACAGAGCTCACAACCTCTGAGGATGCCTGCCATAGATGTGGGTGAAACATCAGGAGAGAGTGCTTCTGGTACATTGTCAGACAGCCTGAAAAACTTACAGCAACCCAGTGATTCCGGCTATGAAAACCTTCGACAACACAAAGAACTCTTTGTGAGCCAGGCTTTGAAGCTACAAAGCCATTCAATGCTAATCAGGGTGGCCAATGGCAACATTCACGCTTGCCTCAAGCAGACAAGAGTTCTTCCTCCCACCTCCCAACAAAGGATTCCCCCAGGCAGGAAGAGGCCAGGCTTTGAAGTTACAAGGCCATTAAATGCTAATCAGGGTGGCCAATGGCAACATTCACGCTTACCTCAAGCAGACAAGAGTTCTTCCTCCCACCTCCCAACAAAGGATTCCCCCAGGCAGGAAGCAGCCAGGCTTTGAAGCTGCAAGGTCATTCAATGCTCATCAAGGTGGCCAATGGCAACATTCACACTTGCCTGAAGCAGACAAGAGTTCTTCCTCCCACCTCCCAACAAAGGATTCCCCCAGGCAGGAAGCAGCCAGGCTTTGAAGCTGCAAGGCAATTCAGTGCTAATCAAGGTGGCCAATGGCAACATTCACACTTGCCTGTAGCAGACAAGAGTTCTTCCTCCCACCTCCCAACAAAGGATTCCCGTAGGCAGGAAGCAGCTAGACTTTGAAGCTGCCAAGGCCATTCAATGCTAATCAAGGTGGCCAATGGCAACATTCACGCTTGCCTCAAGCAGACAAGAGTTCTTCCTCCCACCTCCCAACAAGGGATTCCCCCAGGCAGGAAGCAGCCAGGCTTTGAAGCTGCCAAGGCCATTCAGTGCTAATCAAGGTGGCCAATGGCAACATTCACACTCGCCTCCAACAGACAAGAGTTCTTTCTCCCACTCTGGACATGATTCCACAGGGATATAACGTTCCTTGAGTCTTGCTATTGGGGGAGATTGGGGGACGGAGGGGTTGAGCATGAAACACTGCCTTCCTGTGACATCTCCACCTGTCTATGACTGTAGTCGGAGTCCCCAAACGCGGGAAAGGAGGAACCCCGGAACCTTCGCAGCCCGGAACCCCTCGGGAGGGTGAAGAGCCCCGAGCCTCTGCTCAACGGGGACGCCTCGACCAACGGCTCGGCCATGAACGGCACAGAAGGGTCCCAAGAGCCGGATGACGGCCAGGGCCTCTCCCGCAAGAGGGTGGTGAGGGTGGTGCGCAAAGTGGTGCGCAAGGTGCTCCCGGGTGAGGAGCCCGGAGGGGCCAAGTCTCCGGAGCCCCCCGAGAAAAAGGAGGAGAAGCCTTCCCCGGCCCGGGCGCTCTCTCCTCCCCCTCGGCCCCCTCCGACCCCCTCGAAGCCGGAGCCCAAGGCCGCAACCCCCAAGGATGACCTCTCAACGGGGCTGAAGAGTCTGATGTCCAGGGCCAAAAGCAAAGAGCACCGGCCCCGATCCAGGCTCTCTGAGAAGAAGGAACCCACTGGACCGTCGCCCCACCCTGCTGAGGGGACCAAGAGCCCCCCGCCTCCCACGAATGAGAAAGCCCCCAGTGCCAAAACCGGTGGGGAGCCAAAGGGGCGCTCAGCGGAGCCCCTCCAGCCGGCAGTGTCAAAACCAAAGGCTCCTGTGGAGAAGGTACTAGTGCATGGAGGCACCCCCAGCATGGATTGTGGTGTGTTGTGAGTGTTGTGTAATCAAACGCTTTGGAGTTGGTTCTTCTTGCCTTGCAAGCGTGCAGCTCATTCAGTTATCTCAAGGAGGGTGTGCTTTTCCTCATATACTGAACCTGGGACTGCAAACCCCAGCAATCTCTGGTGAGTGCAGTACTTGTTTTTTTAACCACTCTCCCAACATTAGTACCAAAAGGCTTACGAATCAGTTTTTGGTCAACTTTAGATTCGGTTTGATTATTTGGGGTTACTGATTCAGAAAACTGTATTGAATAGACCACATCAGCTGATTCAGGAAACTGTATTGGATAGACAACATCAGCTGATTCAAAAAACTGTATTGGATAGACCACACCAGCTGATTCAGGAAACTGTATTGGATAGACCACACCAGCTGATTCTGAAAACTATATTGGATAGACCACATCAGCTAATTCAGGAAACTGTATTGGCTAGACTACATCAGCTGATTCAGGAAATTGTATTGGCTAGACCACATCAGCTGATTCAGAAAACTGTATTGGATAGACTACATCAGCTTATTCAGAAAATGGCATTGGATAGATCACATCAGCTGATTCAGAAAACTGTTTTGGATAGATCACATCAGTGATTCAGAAAGTTGCATTGGGTAGACCACATCAGCTGATTCAGGAAACTATAGGATAGACCACATCAGCTGATTCAGGAAACTGTATTGGGTAGACCACATCAGCTGATTCAGGAAACTATTGGATAGACCACATCAGCTGATTCAGAAAATGGCATTGGATAGATCACATCAGCTGATTCAGGAAACTTTTGGATAGATCACATCAGTGATTCAGAAAGTTGCATTGGATAGACCACATCAGCTGATTCAGGAAAATGTATTGGATAGACCACACCAGTGGATTCAGAAAACTGCATTGGATAGACCACATCAGCTGATTCAGGAAACTGTATTGGATAGACCACATCAGCTGATTCAGAAATTGGATAGACCACATCAGCTAATTCATAAAATGGCATTGGATAGATCATATCAGCTCTAGTTTCTGATACAGAACATATAACCTCCAGTAGTCACCATCTGCTTGCTCACAGAAAACCATATTTAATAAGCCTTGGCACTATGAGAGTGTTTTGTGAGAACAGTCGCTCTCGTTGCAACGGTGTCGTGACGGTCAGGCTGTGGACCTTATTTTAGTTCTTGTGGACCACTTGTGGTCCATGGACCTCAGGTTGACCACCACTGCCTTAGAGTGAGACAAATAGTTTTGGCTTCCAAACACACTGTGTCCATATTCTGTTTTGGTTTTGGAATGCGTTTTTGCCTTGAGGAACTAACCCTGTGTGGCGTGAAATGCTTGCTTAACCAGAGGTGTTGCCGTCAAACGTTTGTGCCTGAAATGAGAGGCAGTTGTGCCGTGGTGTGCCTTCAGATTAAATCCCCAACGTCCACTCCTGCGACACGTGTGCAGTGGGGCTGTTTGCGTGTGTGGCTTGGGAACCGTGTGATTCAAACGTCCTTCTTATTCCTATGGTGTTGGCTCTTGCAAAGGAGAAGTTGGCCCTTGCCAAGGAGAAGCCCCCACCTGCGCCGCCACCACCGGAGAAGCCCCTGCCTCCCTTCAACCCTGGAGAGGCAGCCCCCCAACAGGTGTGTCTTGGGTCTGAAGGGTTTCAAGTTGTGGTGAGGCTTTGGAAAAGCCCATGACATGCTAGAAAGTACCCGGAAGCCATGTTTGTGTGATGGAAGTAAGATTGTGCGATGGAAGTGTGGTCTATCGGAATCAACTTATAAGAACTTTAGAGAGCCTTATGAGCATGCCAAAAAATCTTATTATGCTTCCTTGATAACGTCTGCGAGCTCACACCCAGCACAATTATTCAAGATTATTAGATCCCTGACAACAATCCCTTCTCTCCCAAACAATAATGATCTGGCCCCTTCTGCTGAGGTTTTCCGGAGCTATTTCGCAGACAAGATCTCGCTTCTCCGCCGGGATCTCCCTGCCATGATTGCTACAGTAAGTTATTTATTTGTCGCCTCAGAGCAACCAGTCCATTATATTACATTTCTAACAGAACAAAGCAAACAAACAGAAAAATACAAAACTTGTGAGTTTGGTAGTTGGTTAAATGTCCTTTGACCAGTATCTGTCCCCTTGGAGTGCCTCTGGTGTTGCTGCAAGGAGGTCCTCCATTGTGCATGTGGCTGGGCTCAGGTTGCATTGCAGCAGGTGGTCAGTGGTTTGCTCTTCTCCCCACTCGCATGTCGAGGATTCCACTTTGTGGCCCCATTTCTTGAGGTTGGCTCTGCATCTCGTGGTGCCAGAGCGCAGTCTGTTCAGCGCTTTCCAAGTCGCCCAGTCTTCTGTGTGCCCAGGGGGGAGTCTCTCATTTGGTATCAGCCATTGGTTGAGGTGCTGGGTTTGAGCCTGCCACTTTTGGACTCTCGCTTGCTGAGGTGTTCCAGCGAGTGTCTCTGTAGATCTTAGAAAACTATGTCTAGATTTAAGTCGTTGATGTGCTGGCTGATACCCAAACAGGGGATGAGCTGGAGATGTCTCTGCCTTGGTCCTTTCACTATTGGCTGCTCCTTCCTGGCGGACGTCAGGTGGTGCAATGCCGGCTAAGCAGTGTAATTTCCCCAGTGGTGTAGGGCGCAGACACCCCGTGATAATGCGGCATGTCTCATTCAGAGCCACATCCACTGTTTTAGTGTGGTGAGACGTGTTCCACACTGGGCATGCATACTCAGCAGCAGAGTAGCAAACGGAAGAGCAGATGTCTTCACTGCATCTGGTTGTGATCCCCAGGTTGTGCCAGTCAGCTTTCGTATGATATTGTTTCTAGCACCCACTTTTTGCTTGATGTTCAGGCAGTGCTTCTTGTAGGTAAGAGCACGGTCCAGAGTGACTCCTCCCAGGTATTTGGGTGCGCTGCAATGCTCCCGTGGGATTCCTTCCCAGGTGATAATCCTCAGAGCTCGGGATGCTTGTCTGTTCTTGAGATGAAAGGCACATGTCTGCGTTTTAGATGGGCCAGGGATCAGCTGGTTTTCCCTGCAGTAGGCAGCAAGAGCACCTAGAGCCTCGGAAAGCCTCTGCTCCACCATCTCAAAGCTCCCTACTTGGGCAGTAATGGCACGATCATCAGCATAGATGAAACCCTCTGTCCCCCCTGGCAGTGAAAAACTTTTATCACTGAAAAACAGGCAATTTTAAACTAGTTAAGACCGAGGTTTAAAAAAATGCTTGCCTCAGCTGAGCTGGGTCCTTAAGAACACGGGTGCTAAGAATAGCCTCGCCTTTTTATGGCTCACTGTGCGCTTTCGGCGCATCGCAGGTACGTTGTCTTGGTAATCCTCCATCTAAGCCCATATCATCTCCCTCCCGTTGCAGATGTTTAAATTCCTGTTCTCTCTTGAAAGATCCATGGGTTCCGATTCAGAACGTTCTTGTCGAATTTGTGCACTTGGGAACATGGAAAGCTTGGCCCAAAATGAACCGGATTGCTCAGTGTTGCACCCCAGGCCAGGAAAGCCCTCTGACCCCACACAGCTGAGTAAAGATGCAAGCAGAAGATATTTAAAAGCAGAAGCAGTAAAAAAGCAATCCACAAAAAATAAATAAGTCCAATTAGGTAGGAAGATATATAGAAACAAATTGGTCCATCAGAGTTCATGAAAACAAATACTGAAACTTCTAAGGTAAAACACTCCATTGTTTAACATCTATATGCGACCACTTGCTCAGCTGGTTCCATGTTTTGGGATTGAGTGTTATCAGTACGCCGATGACACTCAGCTGGTGCTGAAGATGGAAGGCCGACCGGACTCTGACCGTGCCTCGAGGCCGTGACTGGATGGCTGCGTGCCAGTAGGTTGAGGGTGAATCCAGCAAAGACGGGCATCCCATGGCTGGGTCAACCAGGCAGTGGGGATATCCAGCTGCCTACCCTGGATGGCGAGGCGCTACGCCCATCATCGTTGGTCAAGAGTCTGGGAGTCCTTTTGGACCCTCTGCTGACGATGGAGGCCCAGGTCTCTGCCGTGAGCAGAACCGCCTTCTTTCCCCTGAGGCAGGCTAGACGGCTGGCCCCCTCCCTGTCCAGGGATGACCTAGCTATGGTGATCCAGGATGCGGTCATCTCAAGACTGGACTACTGTAATGACCTCTCCATTGGCCTTCCTCTGTCGGTGATCCGGAAGCTCAAGTTGGTACAAAATGCAGCTGCTTGGCTTCTTGCGGGAATTGCGATGAGATGCCACATTACCCCAATCTTACTGCAGCTGCGCTGATTACCCATTGAGCACCGGATCACTTTCAAAGTGATGGTACTCACCTTTAAGGCCTTGCATGGTCTGGGGCCGATGTACCTGAGGGACCGCCTCACCCCCTACCAACCCCAGAGATCCCTCCATTCTGAGGACCAAGATCTGTTGGAAATTCCCAGTGTCAAGACCTTGCGTCTAACAGCAACCAGATGCAGAGCCTTTACAGCAGTGGCACCATCACTCTGGAATACTCTGCCACCCGAAGTCCGTGCCTTGCGGGACTTATCAGCTTCCCGCAGGGCATGTAAGACATACCTGTTTCGACATGCCTTTTATTTTTGATATTACTGTTTTTAAATTGTTTTAAAATTGTGTTAGATTTTAGCCATTCTTGTAAGCTGCTCCGGGCCCCAGGGGAGTGGCGGCATAGAAGTTCGAATAATAAATAAATAAGTAAAAACTTGAACAGGAATCAACCAAGACACTTAGCACAAGAATCTATCCAAGGCGCGGCTTCTAGGGACCTGGGAAGACGTCTTGACTCATTTCCAACTTTGCTTCGTCTGGCTACAGATTCTGTACTTGACACTTTTATCCCCTAATCCACTCTATATCCCAAACAGCCAGGAACGGATTTCTTTTCAGGCTTGACTCTGTTATCAATCTCTCTCTTAGTCTGGCAGAGCACCTGAGAGCTTGGTTTGTTTGTCTGTACTGACTGAAACTATTTCTCCTATTTACTGGCTCATTAATTTCTGCAGCTGGCCCAGGTTCTGAGCCTTGTGAATTCTCTGATAGCAGTTCAGGCCCTCTTCCAGGGACTATACCATCATCCCCAAACCCTTCAGGAACATTCTCATCAGAAAAGTCACTTTGAACATGAATCTCATTGTCATTTTCAGCATCTTGAGCAACCTCATCATTAGAAACATCACTAGGTACACGAACCTCATTGTTATTCCCAACTTCTAGAGTACCCTGGTCATTAGACACAATCACAGGCTTAACTCCAACACTCCAAGCCTGGGAACATCTATGACTACAACACCACACAAGAGTCCGGAATATAAGGAAAGAGTTTATTGCATTAAAAGTATAGGAAAAAAATTATTCTTACTAGATGTATAATTCAAAAAGGTTTAGCAATAGGTGACAATCTATCAGGAATCCAAATGTCTCTTAGAGATTCAAAGGTAATACAGTCCAGGAGTCCATGGGTGCCTATTAATTAGCAAGTTGTTTACCTAAGGGTTAGTTCAGGCAGCATAGTGTTCAAGTGGGAAGCTAGGCCTGAGTTCTCCAAATGTCTCTTACAGATTCAAAGGTAATACAGGTCCATATTAATTATCAAGTTGTTTACCTAAGGGTTAGTTCAGGCAGCGTAGTGTTCAAGTGAGAAGCTAGGCATGAATTCTCCAAATGTCTCTTACAGATTCAAAGGTAATAGAGTCCAGGAATAGTCCAAAGTCACAAGAACAGCTTAAGTCCACAAGCAAAAGGTATACTTAGTAAAACTTGAACAGGAACCCCAAAAACAGGAACATAGAAAGTCCCAGAATACTTGAATCCAAAACCAAACTTTGACTTGGAACAAAATGTAGAGAATTCAGGCCTAGCTTCTCACTAGAGCACTACGCTGCCTGAATTAACCCCTAGGTAAACAACTTGCAAATTAATGGGCACCCATGAAGTCATTTCTTTTCCCTTGATTTTTCTCCCCAATGTTCCCACGTAATCGCTCAGACCTACAATGCCTATTGTCTGCTCTGATCTGTAAATGAAGATGTTTGTTGATTTCCGTAGATGTGGGTGTTTTTTTATGGAAGCCTTCTGTATCATTTAGTTCTCCACCCGACTCCTTATCTAATGTTGCAATTTCTGGCTCCTCTGGCTCCCTATCTAATGTTGTCATTTCTGGCTTCTCTGACTTCTTATCTAATGTTGCCATTTCTGGCTCCTCTGACTCCTTATCTAATGTTATAATATAAATGGGTTCCTGAATGAAATGCATACAACAAAAATACCACTTGTATAACATAAACAATAATATAATTCAACAACAGTATATAAACATGCTGCACTGTTAACCTCACAGCGACAACAAATATGGTGCAAATTTTTAGTACAATCATATCTTCTTATAAGTAGCTTGTGGATCAGCCGTCCGCGACCGGTTTCGGCCTACCTCAGGCCTTCCTCTGGTGGAAATGTTATACACTTGAGAATTTGTTCTCCTCAGGGGATACAGATTTTTTTGGGTCAGTGGTATAAAATTATACACTTGAAAGTTTGTTCTCCTCAGGAGATACAGATTTTTTAGTTCAGTGGTATATGATACTCCGCTCTATGTTGAGTTCTGGCTGCGAGAGTCAACAAATTCTCAAGTGTGTAACTTTTCCACCAGAGGAAGGCCTGAGGTAGGCCGAAACCGGTCGTGGACGGCTGATCCACAAGCTACTTATAAGAAGATATGACTCTACTAAAATTTTGCACCATATTGTTTGTTGTCGCTGTGAGGTTAACAGTGCAGCATGTTTATATACCGTTGTTGAATTATATTATTGTTTATGTTATACAAGTGGTATTTTTGTTGTATCCTTATCTAATGTTGCCATTTCTGGCTCCTCTGACTCCTTATCTAATGTTGCCATTTCTGGCTCCTCTATTTATTTATCGTGTCATCCGCAACCAGAACATTGTATTATATTTCTAACAGAACAAAACAAACAAACAGATTAAAAAAAACAAATTTTGCAAACTTGGTAGTTGATTAAATGTCCTTTGACCAGTATCTGGCCCCTTGGAGTGCCTCTGGTGTTGCCGCAAGAAGGTCCTCCATCGTGCATGTGGCAGGGCTCAGGTTGCATTGCAGTAGGTGGTCAGTGGTTTGCTCTTCTCCACACTCGCATGTTGTGGATCAATCTTTGTAGCCCCATTTCTTAAGATTGGCTCTGCATCTCGTGGTGCCAGAGCGTAGTCTGTTCAGCGCCTTCCAAGTTGCCCAGTCTTCTGTGTGCCCAGGGGGGAGTCTCTCATCTGGTATCACCCACGGATTGAGGTGCTGGGTTTGAGCCTGCCACTTTTGGACTCTCGCTTGCTGGGGTGTTCCAGCGAGTGTTTCTGTAGATCTAAGAAAACTAGATCTAAGAAAACTGGTCAGTGATTTGCTCTTCTCCACACTCGCATGTCGTGGATTCAACTTTGTAGCCCCATTTCTGGCTCCTCTGACTCCTTATCTAATGTTGCTATTTCTGGCTCCTCTGTCTGACCTTGAAGCCCTGCACTTTCCGAATCAGATTTCTCACAGAGAGAAGCAATTCTCCCTTGACTTGAATCTTCATCCTATTGAGCCCCAGGCAATCCCACAGGCAATCCCACAACCCTCTCTAAACCATCAGTGAACCCATCAGCCTCAGGAGCCTCAGGCTGAGCCACAACACTCAAAGCTTTTGCGTCTGGGTGTATTTTCTTCATTGTGCACACAGTCTCCAAACCTTGCTTGGAGGAACTGGGGAAAGTGACAAGTTCCTTTGTCTCTGCGTGTTTAGATCAAGCGGCAGCGTATTATTCTGAGCTACCCACCTTGAATCCTAAGCGTACGCATTGTTTAGTCATCTCAGTGGAAAGGCTCTTTGTAGCTATTGTGACTGCACAATAGCAGAGAAGGCGGCTTCGATTTGTAAGACGCCTGCAAACCTGATTCGAAAACTGTTGCTACTCCATTGAATTTCCAAAGCAGTCAAAACAATATTATTTCCTCGTGTGTTTGGCTGTTTAAAAAATGTGTAAACGTTTCCTTTACCTGTTAATAACAAATGTGTGCAACCACAATGTTTCCACAAGAGGATGGAAATGTTTCTCTTCTGCCAAATGTATCTCTTGGGCCCCCAAAATGCTCAGGTCCTCTCCATGGCAGTTGGGGTTGTAAACCAGGGCTCCGTTTGATACAACAGCTTCCCAAGCTTCAAATACCTTCTTATCTCTGATTGGAGATAAGAGCAGCAGCAGAGTCATGCAGGACGGATGGGGAATTCCTTTATCTCTCTGGGCTGCAGGCAGGCAGGCAGTGGCAGGTTTCCTTTCAAAACTATGGCAGCAGCCACCCGTCATTTATGCAGCATCCTTCCTCATAGGTGGGGTCCAAGGAAGCGTCATGTGATCTGTGACTAGATGCAAAACCTGGCTTGTTTATTTCCTACTAACTTGGGGAAAAGTGGGTAATGGTGGTTCTGTTTGCCAAGTTTGGTCTTTATTGGTCATTGGATGATGGTTGCATTGTTTTCAGGAAGTGAGTGAAGGTACTTGAAGTTCCATCATCCATGGTCCATCCTCCTCCAAACAGCAGCAGAATATAGAGTGGGTCATGGGGGCTCTGTGTGCCAAGTTTGGTCTTTATCAGTCATTGGATGAGGATGGCAGTGGTTTCAGTTAATTAGTGAAGGCATTGCAAGTCCCATAATCCAAAGTCTATCCTTCAAACTGCAGCAGGATGTACAGTGAGTCTTGGGGGCTCTGTGTGCTAATTTGGTCTTGATTGGTCATTGGATGAGGGTTGCAGTGGTTTCAGTAAGTGAGTAAAGATACTGCAAGTCCCATCATCCATGGTCCATCCCCCTTAGAACTGCATCAGGATGTAGAGTGGGCCATGAGTGCTCTGTGTGGGCTGGCCTGTGATTTGTATGGGCTGCAATGTTCTGTGGGAAGTGAAACGGGTGAAGGTACTGCAAATCCCATCATTAGTGGCCCATCCTACCCTGAACCGCACCAGGTTTTAAAGTGGGCCATTGGGCCTCTGTGTGCCAAGTTTGGTCCTGATCCGCCATTGGTGTGGGCCACAGTGCTCTAAGGTAGTGAGTCCAAGTACTGCAAGTCCCGTCATCCATGGTCCATCCTCGCTCAAACTGCACCAGAATGTAGGGTGGGTCTTGGGGGGGGGGGGGGTTCCTTGTGCCAGGTTTGGTCTTGCTCTGTCATTGTTGGGGGCCACAAGGTGTTTTGGACTTCAACTACAACCATTCTGTCGGGGGTGCTTTGAATGCAATATTCCTGCTTCTTGGCAGACTGGGGTTGGACTGGATGATGGCCCATGAGGTCTCTTCCAACTCTAGGATTCTATGATATGTTGTGGTGACCCCCAACCATAACATTATTGTTGTTGCTACTTCATAACTGTAATTTTACTACTGTTATTAAATGCAATGTAAATATCTGATATGCAGGATGTATTTTTGCTCACTGGACCAAATTTGGCACAAAAACCTAATACACCCCAACTTTGAATACTGATGAGGTTGAGGGAAGGGATTAATTTTGTCATTTGAGAGTTGTAGTTGCTGGGATTTATAGTTCACCTACAATCAGAGAGCATTCTGGTCTCCACCAACGATGGAATTGAACCAAACTTGGCACATAGGACTCCCACGACCAACAGTTTTGGAGTTGTAGTTCACCTACATCCAGGGAGCCCTGTGGACTCAAACAATGATAGATCTGGACCAAACTTGGCATTGATACTCAATAGGCCCAAATGTGAACGCTGGAGGAGTTTGGGGAAAATAGACCTTGACATTCGGGAGTTGTAGTTGCTGGGATTTATAGTTCACCTCCAATCAAAGAGCATTCTGATCTCCACCAACGATGGAATTTGAACCAAACTTGGCACATAGGACTCCCACGACCAACAGGGTTTGGTGGGCATTAACTTTGAGTTTTGGAGTTGTAGTTCACCTACATCCAGAGAGCACTATGGACACAGACAATGAACCAAACTTGGCACTGATACTCAATAGACCCAAATGTGAACACTGGAGGAGTTTGGAGAAAATGGACCCAGACATTTGGGAGTTCATTTCGTCATTAGGGGGTTGTAGTTGCTGGGATTTATAGTTCATCTCCAATCAAAGAGCATTCTGATCTCCACCAATGATGGTATTGAACCAAATTTGGCACATAGGACTCCCATGACCAACAGGGTTTGATGGGCATTGACTTTGAGTTTGGGAGTTGTAGTTCACCTACATCCAGAGAGCACTGTGGACTCAATGATAGATATGGACCAAACTTGGCACTGATACTCAATAGGCCCAATTGTGAACACTGGAGGAGTTTGGGGAAAATAGACCTTGACATTCGGGAGTTGTAGTTGCTGGGATTTATAGTTCACCTACAATCAAAGAGCTTTCTGAACTCCACCAACAATGGAATTGGGCCAAACATGGCACACAGAACTCCCATGCAATATTCCTGCTTCTTGGCAGGGGGTTGGACTGGATGGCCCATGTGGTCTCTTCCAACTCTATGATTCTATGGCCAACAAAATACTAGAAGGGTTTAGTGGGCATTGACTTTGATTTTGGAAGTTGTAGTTCACCTACATCCAGAGAGCACTGTGGACTCAGACAATGATAGATCTGGACCAACCTTGGCACTGATACTCAATAGGCCCAATTGTGAACACTGGAGGAGTTTGGGAAAAATAGACCTTGACATTCGGGAGTTGTAGTTGCAGGGATTTATAGTTCACCTCCAATCAAAGAGCATTCTGAACTCCACCAACAATGGAATTGGGCCAAACTTGGCACACAGAACTCCCATGACCAACATAAAATACTGGAAGGGTTTGATGGGCATTGACCTTGAGTTTGGGAGTTGTAGTCCACCTACATCCAGAGAGCACTGTGGACTCAAACCATGATAGATCTGTGGACTCAAACAATGATAGATCTGGACCAAACTTGGCACTGATACTCAATAGGCCCAAATGTGGACACTGGAGGAGTTTGGGGGAGCTAGACCTTGACATTCGGGAGTTGTAGTTGCTGGGATTTATAGTTCACCTCCAATCAAAGAGCATTCTGAACTCCACCAACAATGGAATTGGGCCAAACTTGGCACACAGAACTCCCATGTCCAAGAGGAAATACTGGAAGAGTTTGCTGGTCATTGACCGTAATTTTGGGAGTTGTAGTTCACCTACATCTAGAGAGCACTGTAGACTCAAACAATGATGGATCTGGACCAAGCTTGGCACTGATACTCAATAGGCCCAAATGTGGACACTGGAGGAGTTTGGGGGAGCTAGACCTTGACATTCGGGAGTTGTAGTTGCTGGGATTTATAGTTCACCTCCAATCAAAGAGCATTCTGGACTCCACCAACAATGGAATTGGGCCAAACTTGGCACACAGAACTCCCATGTCCAAGAGGAAATACTGGAAGAGTTTGCTGGTCATTGACCGTAATTTTGGGAGTTGTAGTTCACCTACATCCAGAGAGCACTGTGGATTCAAACAATGATGGATCTGGACCAAACTTGGCACTGATACTCAATAGGCCCAAATGTGGACACAGGAGGAGTTTGGGGAAAATAGAGCTTGACATTTGGGAGTTGTCATTGCTGGGATGTATAGTTCACCTCCAATCAAAGAGCATTCTGAACTCCACCAACTATGGAACTGAACCAAACGTGGCACACAAAACCCCCATGACTACCAGTAAATACTGTGTTTTCTGATGATCTTTGGTGATCCCTCTGATACTCATTTTGCGACCCCCCAGGTTGATAAACATTGGCCTAAAGGGACCTCTTGGCTCCAGCCTGAGCCAGGAAGAAGTAATCCCTTAGCCACGGTTGACGGCCTTCTGTCTGCCTTTTATCCCTTTCTCTCCCTCGGCGCAAAGTGTGCCAACTTTTTTGTTTCCAGCTATCACCAGGCTACGGCTCATTGGAGCATCTTCTCTTCCAACCCAACACATATTTTTTTTCAGGTTGTCTTGGGGGTGAAAGTTTTTATGAGCTTACGAGACCGCCTAGTGTTGGCTAGCTACCAATGCGGAGTGTTTTCCTGGTCAGGGATGACCGTTGGGCCAGACATCTCGGCTTGGACAATGTGGACTTGCTCTGGGAACTTATCACTCCCCAAAATTTTGATTTGGAGGCTGTAGGACAGTGGTTCTCAACCTTCCTAATGCCACGACCCCTAATACGCTTCCTCGTGTTATGGTGACCCCCAACCACAATTTTAGTTTCGTTGCTACTTCATAATTGTCATTTTGCTGTTGTTATGAATAGTAATGTAAATATCTGATATGCTGGATGGATTTTCATTCGCTGGACCAAATTTGGCATAAATACCCAATACACCCAAATTTGAATACTGGTGGGATTGGGGAAGGGCATTGATTTTGTCCAGTGGGAGTTGTAGTTGCTGGGATTTATAGTTCACCTACAATCAAAGAGCATTCTGAACTCCACCGACGATGGAACTGAACCAAACTTGGCACACAGAACTCTCATGACCAACAGAAAATACTGGAAGGGTTTGGTGGGCATTGACGATGAGTTTGGGAGTTGTAGTTCACCTACATCCCAAACTCAAACAAAGATGGATCTCGACCAAACTTGGCATAAATACTCAATATGCCCAACTTTGAACACTGGTGGAGTTTGGGGGAAATAGACCTTGACATTTGGGGGATGTAGTTGCTGGGATTTATAGTTCACCTACAATCAAAGAGCATTCTGAATCTCACCAGTGATAGAATTGGGCCAAACTTGGCACAAATTCTCAATATGCCCAAATGCAAACACTGGTGGAGTTTGGGGAAAACAGGTGTTGACATTTGGGAGTTGTAGTTGCTGGGATTTATAGTTCACCTACAATCAAAGAGCATTCTGAACTCCACCAACGATGGAACTGAA